>NC_141379.1:23025610-24225610 GCF_017979445.1 Akebia trifoliata
CACTTTCCCAATTATCCATACACGAACAATTCTTGTCATATCAACCTTCCTTAAACAACCAAAATCCTAACAAATCCTCAAAAATATCCCCAATGCTCGTACAATTTACCTTGACCTCTCCTTGGTTCCCTCCACTAGGATTAGCACGAGACTTAGGTGTTGTTTGTTAAACTGAACAAATAAGTGCTGTTAGTGCTTATAATTGCTGAAACTGTAATAAGCGCTGAATTTAAGTGCTGAAATGTTGTTTGTTTACCGATCTGAATTGTGCTGAACTGATTTAAATTAAGCGCGTAATCACATAAATTTGTTTGTTATTTAATGCTTGAAAACTAGTAAATTGACTATATTACCCTTTTTAACAATTGTATGTTTAGGGAGAAATTATTAATAAAATCAAAAATAAAAATTTTTATTAAAAAAATACTAAATTTAATAAAATTCATTTTGGGAATCTAGCCGAACAAATTCTCTCTCCTCACATCATTTAAAAGTAAATTTTAAATTTTTTTAATTCAAATTAAAAAATAATATTAATTCAAATTAAAGAGAGAGAATATTAAATATAAATATTTCGTTAAATATTAAATATTATCCAAAAAAATAAAAAGGAAAGAGAAATTTCTCTCTCCTCTTTTATTTTTCGAAATATTTAATATTAAATTATTTAAATGTGTGGAGGAGAGAGAAAATTTTGGCCCTTTAAGGGTCAAAATTTTCTTTCTTTAATTTGAATTAATATTATTTTTTTATTTGAATTAATATTATTATTTTTTGAATTAATATTATTATTTAATTGAATTAAATTATTTTTTTATTTGAATTAATATTATTATTTAATTTGAATTAATATTTTTTTTAATTTGAATTAATATTATTTTTTTATTTGAATTAATATTATTATTTATTTGAATTAATATTATTTAAATACGTAGATGAGAGAGAAAAAAAAAGAGGGATAATATTGGTGTGGGTTGCCTTATTATTTGTGGGGTGCTTATAGCATTATCCATAGGACATAAGAGGTAATATCATTTCAAGTGTAAGGTATCTTGTCCGTGTTGAAAAAGACCGTGCTTATCGCTTCAGCAAAAAAATTAAGTATCCAACTTCACTTAATGCTTTTCACTTATTTTTCAGCAATAAGTGCTGAAAATGTGGAGTAAACAAACGTGCTGATTGCTGAAGCTGAATTACATTCAGCATTAAGTGCTGAAATCAGCGGTAAACAAACACCCCCTTAGTTGATTTTCTATTAGCTTTTTTTTTTTTTTTTTTTGTTAGTTTCTTTATTTGTAGCAAGAAAATGTAAATCAATTATAATACTCCCTTGAGGGTAGGGGCATGAGTTTTCATTGTTCTTATTGAACTTAGGGGATTCTAGAGAAAATCATAGGAAAAATTAACTATAATTTTATTTTGCAAATTGTAAAAATAAAAATAATGAGCAAGCCCCTATTATAAGTAAGTGCATGCTGGATTTTTTGTGAATTTGAGACATGACCAGCTCAAGCATAAGGCCACTTAGGCAACCATCTCAGAGCCCACAAAAGATTTTTTTTATTATTATTACACAAAATTTCCTCCCAAAATTATTTTTACAAAACCCTTTCAAGTTTCAACGCGTGAAAAAAAAAAAATAATAATAAAAAATAAATCCTAAGAAATTGTAAGATGGGAAATTTCCTCCATTTTATTTTAATTAAACTCTTAGTCAATTACATCTTAGAATTGAGAGATTTTTTATTTATTTAAAAAAATAAAAATAAATAAGATCTCCCAATATCTAGGGAATGCTAGTTTCCAAAAAGGAGAAAACTCCTAAATCTTATTACCTCCAAGATTAAAAGATAAAAATAAAAAAATAGGTCAAGTCCAACCATTTTTTTTTTAAACCCTTCCAACGTGTGAAAATCACAAAAAATAATTCAACAAATAGTACACATAGTCCCTTTCACATTGGAATTAGGAGTTTTTTTATAATAATAATAGTACAAAAATGAACAAACTCTTAAAACATTTCCCCTCCTACTTATTGAAGCTAGCTAAGATTAAAAATAAACATTAGAAAAAATTCAAATCCACCAACTTTTTTTTAAATCCTTCCAACTTGTGGAACTACAAACAAGAATTCAATAAATCATGCACATAGTAAAAGGTGGACATTCCTCAAATTATAATAATAAACCCTTGAAAGTTCCGACCATCAAAATTTGTTTAATTTTTTTAAATTAAATCCTCTTGTCCTATACACTATTCCATAATGGAATTGGGAGGTTTTAAAAAAAAATCAATGCTAAGATCTCCTAATACCTAAAAAGTGTTAGTTTCTCAAAAAAAGTTCTTTAAGCTCGTTCCCTCCTAAACAATGAAACTAACTAAGCTAAGATTAAAAAATATCATAAAAAAATAAAAAATAAATAAACTCAAAATTATAAATATAAATATAAAACAACTAAAAAAGAAAAAAAAAAAAGACGAACAAAGTAGAAAAATTAATCCAATAAAAAAGTAGGGAAGCTTGAATATAAAAGCTTAATTAGCAATTTTGCATCTCAATAAATAAATAAATATTAGGTAATTTTTATTGTTTAAACATATAATTTTTCTTATTTACATTGATATATTAAATATCGAAAAGGTCTCATTTTGTGTTTTTGTCTTAGGCCTCAACTTGTATTGAGCCAGCTCTAGCTTGGGTCTTTGATGGATATCCACTTGGATTTCATCATTTAGTGTCCTCAAGCCCCTTTTCTACTTATGTATTCCCTTAAAGAGTCTTTATTTGTTGGTTTGGTCTATACGTGATGTTTATGGGTTGAAGAAAACTATGATGGGACCAAGAGCTTATGCATGATAGTGTCATCCACTTGAGGATACTTTTTTTTGGCTTTGGAGTTAAGTATAGATTCATAAGAACCTACACCTTAACTCATAGCTTTTTGGAATTTGTGAGTATGTGCAAGTTGTGTATGTATGTATGGGTTTATAAAGAGAAGATTACCTTGAGGAGGGTTTACTCTTTAACTCTTAAGGCATAAAGAAAGTAAGAAATACAATTACTCTAGGAATTTAAATTGCATGTAATTGAAATAAAATAAGGAACAACAAAATTTATAGAATTAAAATACTCCCTAATGGAGTTTATTAAGAACTTATAGGAGGAGATTACCTCACAATGAGGGATTACTCACTACCACCCTAGCTTCTAAACTAGGAAACTAAAGATCTACATTGCTAAAAAAAAATAAAGAACGCATGAAATAAAATGTGCTAAAATGTAAAGAATAAGAAAGGTAAGAATGGGGAAATTAGAGGGGATTATTGCTAGCAATTAAAATTTTCTTACCTTAGTCTCTTCTTATTCTTGCTTTTTTCACTTTTATAAAGGGTGAAAGACTATTATTTAAACAAAATTTTGGAATTCTTGGAGGGTTTAAAGAAGGGAATTTGACAGAGTTTGGGAGTTCAAAATTTCTCTTCCCATTTGCCTTCGATAGGGGTCCTATTTATAGGCTTTTGAGAGATCTTTTGGGTAAACTTGTCTAAAATCCTCGAGTTTCCAATATTCCCAATAAAATCACATATAATGACCTCAATTGACCCTCATCAAATAGTCCTTAATTATTTTTTACACTCATATGAGTCTTAGCAATCATGATGATCAAATAATACGATTATAAAAGACAACAAAGTTCTAGAGAATTCTTGAGTGAGGTTAAAAGAGTCCAAGAACCTTGACTTTGAGTCAAACTAAAGTGAAATAGATTAAGTGGCATGTGATTAAGGGATATGTTTTTGGAGATTTAGGCCACTTAGCTTAAAGGAATTTCCAACAACTTGAGGGTAACGAGGTCTTTCCACTGAAATTCTAAAGCTTTCTTCAGTTAGGATAGAATAGTCATGGGCTCTTGAATTGAGTCAAATTATATTGAATGACTTGGAATTCACTTGGGTTATGAAAAAGGTTAAAAGGGCATAAGTGTGAACTACCTTTAATGAGTCTTAACAAATTGGAGTTAGAAAGGTAATTCAACTTAAATGGGGATGAAATTTGACTTAGGGTCAACTTTTAGAAGAAAATAAAAATTACCAAAGAATCTTGGTTGGGGAATTTAAGCAAAGGTTAGAGCATGAGCATTGAGGGGATTAAGAAGGATTTTGTTGAGGAAAAAATCAATTAGGAATGGCTTAAGAAGTTATTTTCTTGATCAAATCTTGTGCACGCATGAGCTATGTAACTTCTTAAATGAATTGGCTCTAGATGAGTGAAAGTCAAAACAAAAATTGCATAGCATGTAAGTGGGCAAAAACCAGTACAAGAATGGCCGGAACATTAACCAAAAAAAGAGTCAGAACATATATTGGCCTGTCTTTAGGTGACCAATGGCTAGATAAGCTTATGCTTGGCCGTTTGTCACCAACGGGTAGGCAAAAATCAGTTTTTGTATTATTGTTTTGATTGGCATGATTTGCTTAAACGGATCGCACTTGATTGATCGAATTTTTCTCGATTGATATTTGTCACTAGATTTGATTGGACTCTCGAGCTTATTTGATCAAATTGGGGTGTTTATTGGTATTTCATGAATTACTTAGGCCTGATAGATATAGGGGTCGATCAAAATCCCTCATTTCTTCTTTTTCTTCAACCTTGAGAAATTGTGATCGAGATTGGGATTGATAAAGAATGGGACGAAGATATATAATGCGAAAGGGAAAGAGGAGAAGAGGAAACGACAAAAAACAATTCCACGAAAATAGAGACCGCGAAGGCTCCAAAGTTGTTTGAGATTTGTTACGATTGCTCAGGAATCGCCTCTCTTAATCAACTATAGATGACGTCTACGCGAAAATCTCCTCGGTTCTTCATCTCTTTAATGGAATTTTGGAAGAAACAACATCGATCTAGGGTTTCTTATGGTGGTACACAAAATCGCATATTTATTTCTACCATTAAAATGCATTCTCTAATCGCTGATTTCATCTTGTGAAGCACTCCCTATGAAACCACCCCTAATATTGCTCCTTTGTCGACACTTCACAGAACTACCCAAACAAAAATCCTCTAAAACCCCTCATTTTTGTTGTGTCAATTTACAAAACAAAACCATGGTCAATTTTCCTTTTAACTTCTATCATCCCTTTAATTTCAAAAGTAACAAAAAATCTATTTTCTATTTAACTTATGGTCAAACTATAGTAACCATCACTCGATTGGGGCGGGGGGGGGGGGGGACAAGGTGTCTAACACCTTCCTTGTCCCTCAACCGAACCTTCTTACCTAGTGCTTAGGTAAACCTACCCCATCCATTGATTGTAAGTTACTACAAGCCAAAAAAATTGAATTTCAAAACTCATTTTATGGTGTCCATCCATACCTAAACTATTTGAATGACGACGATTCCTAAACCAACATAAACGAGGTCAAATCATTTTTGAACCTCACATATCTACAACTTATTCATGGCTTTATCTTTATTATTATAGTGAGAGAACCAGGTGTAGACGGTTGTTGAGATCACAATTTTCTTCCAAACAATATCACATAATACATTAATCTTACAAATAATAGGGCTTTGGTCAAAATGAGTAAAATTGCAAATGTACGCAACCCATAATAAAAAATTATAAATTAAGAAAAGAGTAATGTTAAACTGACTAAAAAAATATACTTAAATACGATTAACTGATGTGGAATGTGCATAAAACCATAGATTTTTTCCTTATGTATCTCGAGGAAATATATGGTTCTATGCACATTCCACGTCAATGGAGTGTATTTTGATTGTCTTTTTTTGAGTCAAGTTAACATGATTCTTAGGAAAATCCAGAACAGACTTCCTTTGATACTATGTTGACATGGCAATGTGGAGAGAACCATAGAAATACCATGTTGAGCGCGGTGTCTTAACAAGTCAGTTTAGAACTGTAGACACCTCATTTTTACATTCGCCTGATTAATCAACTCGTCAACCCGATTGCAACGATTCCCAATGATGGATGATTATTTCAATGCTTTGTTTGTTACTAAATATGTTTCAGAAATTCAGATGGTGTATCTCAAACTAACGAAACTTAGAAATCACGCTACGCTAGAAAAACATGACTTCAAAAATATAGAAATCATCATTTTTTAGATAAAAAGAAGCTTCACGATAAAAATTACTAAAAAATGATCAAATTACGAAAATACCCCTAATCTCAAAACATCCCTAGAGCCTATATGAAAGCGCCCTCGATTCGCGGGGTGCGCGGATCCGCTTTTGACCCTTGAGGTTTGGGAGTCGCCACCTAGTTATTACGGTTTAGGAACCGATCAATGACTCTAAATAGATAAAGAACTAATCTAGAACATAAAAAATTGAATTCGGGGATCATGTTACGGGGTTGGAAGGTGTTAGGCACCAACCCCGCCCGGCCAAAGTCGATCTCTACTAATTTCTCAAATAAGTTACATTGCTAAAAAAAACCTAGATGATAAAAGAAAGAAGAAATTGTACCTTTCCGATAGCAAAGACCTTATTCCCTCAGATCCAATAAAAATTGCTCCTTGTATCGTATTCCTTGCTTCGTTCTGTCTCCGAATTTGGATTTCTGATCTCCGAGGCAAGTTATCTCATTTTTTGATCTGGATTCTTCAAGTTTGTTATAGGTTTTGGGGTGTTTTCGAAGGGCTTTTAGGTGTTTTTTAGGCTAAAATCGAAGGATAGATGTTAGGTAAGGAGTTAGGACTCCAAAATTAGGGTTTATGGGAGGCTAGGAGGACTTTTAGACCTACTTCTCTTAGGGTTTATGATTTGATACGAAAATAAGGTGTGAGCACCCCTATTTATAGATTTTTTTAGGGGTTGATTTTGATAGAGTTAGTGTTTGATTGTAATTCTTTTAGTTAGAGTTGTGTTTTAGTTAGACTTGTTTTAGGTAGAATTGTGTTTTAATTAGAATTATTTTAGGTAGAATTATTTTTTAGTTAGAACTCTATTAAATAGAGTTATTATTTAATTAGAATTCTATTATGATTTTGACTTTTTGTCTTATTTGATTGACTTTTAATATTTTGACTTTAGTCTTAATTGATTGACTTTTAATATCTTTGACTTTAGTCTTGTTTAATTGACTTTAATTTTGACTTTAGTCTCACTAGATTGACTTTAAGATTTTGACTTTAGTCTTGCTTAGTTGACTTTGATTTTTTGGAGAACCCCTCTCTATTATATCTTTAATTCTTTGGACCCCCAAATGGAGGGGTCCTTAAAGAAATATCTCACGAACCCTCAACAATTTTTCATGAGAGCCCGATTGATCGATTTTTTTAATTCAAAATTTTAAATTAATTTCATTAATGTTTTAATTTAATTATTTAATATTTTATTTATTAATTTCGAAAATTTTAATTATGAAAATTGTGAAATTACCGTTTTGCCCCCGAAGAGGACTTTTCTCGTTTTAAGTCAGTTTTTGATATTCTAAGATGTTTTAGAATCAATTTTTCATAAGGAATTCAATGAAAATATTGGTTTGTGTGATTTATGAAGTTTTTTGTGTGAAATGATCGTGAACTTTATGAGGGGCATTTTCGTAATTTTGTCGAATTCTGTTAAAATTGGTGAAATGATTTATTTGGTTTTGATTTGTTGTTTTATGTGTTCGAAAGGGTTTTCCTAATCGTAACATAGGCTCTAGGGTTGTTTCGATGTTAGGGGTATTTTGGTAATTTGATCAATTTTTACTGATTTTTTCTTGAAGCTTCTTTTTGGGTCTGCAAGATGATGATTTCTATGTTTCTGGAGTCGTATTTTCCTAGCGTAGCGTGGTTTCTAAGGTTTTATCAGTTTGAGATACCTTATTCGGATTTCTGAAACATTTCTGGTAACAAAATAAAGCAATGGAATAAACATCCATCATTGGGAATCATTACGATCGGGTTGACGAGTTGATTAATCAGGCGAGTACAAAAATGAGGTGTCTACAGATGCCCCTCTTTGGCAGATGGTTGAAGCAAACTAGATAGCAAATCTATTTTGGTAGATAGTGCGATATCCGAATGCCAAAGCTAGTGACAGTTCATTTTGCAGCCTGATTTAGCAATTCGTCGGGGCATTCAGATCTTTGAGTGTAAAACTCTCCCTGAACAAAAATGTTGTCAGGTCCTTGAGCGTGAGCTCTCACTGACAGTGTCAGATCCTTGAATTTTTTATAAAATTCTCCTTGACTAATGAAAAAGTGCACGTGTTTGCAATGGTGTGATGCTTACTGAGTAAAAATGTGTCAGGTCCTAAAGATCTTCTCTGACTGACAATAATGATTAAAAATTGAAATGTGTTTATGCAACGAAAGCAATCATAGCAAGGTCGAATAATGAGGTAATTGGAGTACAAACAATGTAGGAACTTCGTTAAATCCTATTTGAAATTCTTTTTTAGAGTTCGAAAAAGTATGAGTTTCATTTATCGAGCTCGAACCTATTGTAGCCACGCTTCTCGGGCTAAAGAACTTAAACAATCCTGTTAATTCAACGTGATTCAAACAAAGCTGGAGTCTCATTTCCCGGACTCTGGTTGAGGTTTACAGGAACTTGGAGTCTCATTTCTCGGACTTGAACTAAGGTTTATAGACACTTCAAAAAACCTATTCATTCTATAATTCAAAAAGTTGGAGTCTCATTTCTCGGACTCGCACTTAGGTTTGTAGGCACTTCAAAAAGCCTACTCATTCTATGATTCAAAAAGTTGGAGTCTCGTTTCTCGGACTCGAACTTAGGTTTATAGGCACTTCAAAAAGGCTATTCATTCTATGATTCAAAAAGTTAGAGTCTCGTTTCTCGGACTCGCACTTAGGTTTGTAGGCATTTCAAAAAGCCTATTCATTTTATGATTCAAAAAGTTGGAGTCTCGTTTCTCGGACTCGAATTTAAGTTTATATGCACTTCAAAAAGCCTATTCATTATATGATTCAAAAAGTTGGAGTCTCGTTTCTCGGACTCGCACTTAGGTTTGTAGGCACTTCAAAAAACCTATTCATTCTATGATTCAAAAAGTTGGAGTCTCGTTTCTCGGACTCGCACTTAGGTTTATAGGCACTTCAAAAAGCCTATTCATTCTATGATTCAAAAAGTTGGAGTCTCGTTTCTCAGACTCGAACTTAAGTTTATAGGCACTTCAAAAAGCCTATTCATTCTATGATTCAAAAAGTTGGAGTCTCGTTTCTTAGACTCAAACTTAGGTTTATAGGCACTTCAAAAAGCCTATTCATTATATGATTCAAAAAGTTGGAGTCTCGTTTCTCGGACTCGCACTTAGGTTTGTAGGCACTTCAAAAAGCATATTCATTCTATGATTCAAAAAGTTGGAGTCTCGTTTCTCAGACTCGAACTTAGGTTTGTAGGCACTTCATAAAGCCCATTCATTCTATGATTCGAAAAGTTGGAGTCTCGTTTCTCGGACTCGAACTTAGGCTTATAGGCACTTCAAAAAGCCTATTTATTATATGATTCAAAGAGTTAGAGTCTCGTTTCTCGGACTCGAACTTAGGTTTATAGGCACTTCAAAAAGCCTATTCATTCTATGATTCAAAAAGTTGGAGTCTCGTTTCTCGGACTCGAACTTACTAAGCCACATTTCTCAGGCTTAGATTTATAGGAACTTAAACAATCCTATTAATTCATTCTATGATTCAAAATCAAGCTCAAAGTTTGAAAGATCAGGCCTTTATTGGTTATCATGCATCTGGATTCGTAATTATCATTGAGCTTCGCCGGACTTTTAAGCTTTTGTATGATTTTCTTTTTATCATGTGATTAAGAACAAAAACTTTGGAATTAAATGACCTTCAAAAATGCCCCTAGTTTCAAGGTTGGCTTTAACTAGAACTTGACTACAAAACTGATAGAATAGATTACGCTTGAAAAATATGGACTCCGATGTATGACAGATAAAGAACTGACATTATTTTAAATTTAAGACTCTTAAGGTTATCATATGTGCAATAAGGGATTAATCATTTTCAGTTCGAATTCTTTGAAAAATGCTTGAGTTGGGAAAAAAAATCTTGATAAATATTAGAATAGAAGATCTTGCTCTTCAAAGTGGTTGATGGTTCTACATCTTCCATTAACGAACACTTGAACAAGTAAACATACTTTTAAAGATCCTACAATGTTCAAGATGACTTCTGATTTTTTTTGACTTCAACATTGTCTTCGTCGGATGTGAGCTCTTGACTGAAAAATGAATATTATGGCTTGAATGGTTGTACATTTTCTAGTTTCTGCACAAGCTTCCTTCTTTTATTCTTGATGAGATATTTCCTCCCATTTAATGATGTCCTAATTGTTGCCTAGATTGCCTCTTCAGGTTTTCAATCTAGCAGGTTTTATTTTTTCTTTTTCTGATGATGTCTTGATTTTTGCCTAGGTCGCATTTTCAGATTTTCAACCTAGCAGGCTTTCTTTTTTATGATTATGCCCTAAATTTTGCCTAAGTCGCCTTTTTGGGTTTTCGACTTACCAGACTTCTCTTTTTTCTTGATGATCTTGACTGATCAACTCGACAACTTCTTGGTTCCCTACACCTTAACCGAGTCAATTAGCATTCAGGAGGACTTAATAGGTGGGTTTAGGTCATGGTTTAGAAAGAAAGGGTAAAAGGCTCGACTTCCCAAAATGCCCCTAGTCTAATATTATTTTTTGTCATTATTTTCTGTAAATTCTTTTGACTCTTTTTTTTTAATGCCCCTAGTTTGGCATTCTTTTTTTTTTTGCTAATGCCCTTAGTTTGGCATTATATTCTTTTGAACCTTTTAATAGGGGATTTCCTTTTGGATGATACTTTCCTTAAGAGAATATATTTTTTCTTTTATGACCGGGCCTGAAGTAACTTCTCAGGTTGCCTACGTACCCCAAATATATTTATTTTTTCTTTTGGAATCAAGTCAAAACGTAGTTCATACTAAGATTCCCTCCCAAGGTTGGTCGGCGTGGTTTAGAAAGAAGAGGCTATTGATTTTTTTTAAAGGCTGTGAGGGGCTAAAGAATGTTATCTTCTTCTTGGTAAGACAGGAAAATGGTTCGACCAAAGAAGGCCTCCTTTTATGAAAACTACTCGATTTGGTCAAGGTTTTAGGAACTCGATGTCTTGATTGTTCTATCGAGTAAGGTATTCTTTTGAGAATGAGTAATCTTCAATCTTCTTCTGAGAAGAAATAATCTTCAGTCTTTTTCTGATAAAGAGAAATCTTCAGTCTTCTTTTACAAAGTTGAGTATGATTGCCTTCTTTGTATTTGACGTTGACTCGTTCAACCCATTCCAAACTTTGAAAAAAAATCTTATATTCTTTCGCGAATTAGAACTCTTCTTTCTTAAGTGAAAAACATGATGAATCCCTTCTTGCAGATCTTAACACCTTTGTTGATGGTTTCAACTACATCATTCTTGATAATATTTGATTTTGAAGTTCACCCTCAACTTTAGGATTTGATCTATTTTAGTGCAATCTATCCATATATTCTCACGAGACCATGCAGGAACGTTGTTGAATTTCTCAAGTAAATTTATTATTCTTCTCATGTTCTTCTAAGGAAAATGTAATACCCATTTGCACTTTCTGAATGTACTCTTTAATTCAAATATTTATCGAGTTTGATTAGTGAGCTCTAAGTCAATCCTCATATTAGATATTATGCTCAAATCATTACTATACGCATGATAATCAGAAGCTTCTATATTTTATTGGAATTTAAAAACATAGATTGACAAACTCGACCAAAACTTGAAAATTGAAAAAAGACTAACGTAACTGAAACAACTAACTGGATTTAAAGACTGACGAAAACTGGATTGAAACTCAAAGAAAACTAGGGACAATTATTTACAAAGAGAGAATGTCCTTCTAGGTGGATGAACTACTTGGATTTGACATTAATACTTTGACTAAACGACTCTTTTAAAGGACCCAAAATGACACAGATGAGGGTTTAGAACGTTTAGGGGCACCTATGATTAACCATCGATTCTGAAGGTTTGTCTCTTAACCACATGATTAAAATTTTGATATAAATTAGTCCTCCGATGGGAAATATCAAATCCAAATGCACTATAAGTCTATATTGACCAAGAAAGTGAGAAAGGTTAGATGGGGGTCTACCCCTGATTGGGATTGAACCTTTGATTAGACAAATTAATTTGATCCTAAGATCGAATATTTCTATACAAAGTGGTCTGGATCTTAAAAAATGAAACCAATTAGTCCAATTGATTTGGTATTGATCAGTTTGATCCATTTGCCAATTGGGCCAACTGGTTTAAGTAGTTCAACTTAATCAGTACATTTCACCGATTGGGTCGGATCGATATTGCGGATTTTGTTTGATTATTCTGGATCGGTCTGCCCACTTACCTGTTGGTTGGATTGAATAAAGCAACCTGGGAACACCCATAGTCAGTTCGGGTCGTAACCTATAGGAAGGCTTCTAGACTCTAAGCTTACTACATGCAATGTATTTTAGCTGGTCACCCTTGCCCAAATACACCTATATACCTTTCGATACGTGGTGACTTGGTTTGATATACCGTATAAGTGATAATCTAAAACCTCAACTCAATTCTCTGAAGTCAAAAACAGTCAGTTTGATCTCCAGTTGAGAGGTGGCGCACGATGCTGAGCAAGGGCCCACTTAAATAGATCTCGTCTAGAATAGACGTAGTCTATCCCCCTCGTACAGTAGGGTACAGCGGGGCAAGATCTCGCTTAGGCACCGATTTTAACTAAGAAGTGCAATTGATATACTTATATTATCTTTTACATACCTATGGGTACGAGTCAAGAGTTGTAGCTTTCATAAATGGTTTGGCATCCCCCGAGGGGATCGACCACGTACTAGTACTACGTTGACAATCGGGACATGTGACTGTGTGGCTCACAATAGGTCAAAGGCTCAGGTTGCTCCAGCCTGGGTGCATCAATATACCTCTCAGAATCACCTGATCAAACTGTATTGATGCCCCAGTTTGATATACCCTAAGGTATGTGATTGGAGTTGTGGTTTTCATGAATACGTCGCATCTCCGAAGAGATCGGGCCACGCACTAGTGCCACGTTGGCTATATAGGACGTGTAAGTGTGCAAAACAGTAATAAACGTGCTATTGGTGTGTGCACAGTAGGGTGGGGTATGCCCGGGACTTTTTCAAACAAATGGGCCCATAGGCTTAATCAAAACAATCACAACATGAATATCATATGAATATTACCCACAAAATTCATCACATCAAGATTAAGATCAAATCATGCACATCAAAATATATCTATCAAGATCATGGCAAATCAATTAACGAGCATGGCATATAATAATGATCAAACAAACATGCAATAGGCATAATTTTTAAATTTTTTAAGGTCCAATCAATGATCACTTTTGGGTGATTCAAATAAATCGAGATTTCAATAGATGTTACATTGATGATAGAATGACGATTGTTGAGATGAGCTCACTCTTAAGAACATTAATTGTGCTAACATTAGATAAATTCGAATTTTTTGTGAATTAGGAAAATACAATCCGAACTTGCATCGATGATATCTAAGGCTCTCGATAACGAAATCGAGTGAATTCAAGTCCTAAATTAATCTACTCGATGGGATCTACATTTTATTAATAGGTGCCCAGACCTAATTCTAAGTAGAATGTTCTGTAAAAACGTTTTAACATTGATGCCCCAACCTTCATTCAGCAACAATTCCAGATTTACAGATTGAACTTGTATTGATGATATCTAAGACTTTCGATAACGAAATTGAGTGAACTAATGTTCTAAATTAATCTACTCGATCAGATATATATTTCATTAATAGGTTCCCAGACTTAATTCTCACTAGAATATTCTATAAAAATGTTTTAACATTGCTGTCCCAACTTTCATTCAGCAACAATTCCAGATTTACAGATTGAACTTCCATCGATGATATCTAAGGCTTCCGATAACGAAATTGAGTGAACTTAGGTTCTAAATTAATCTACTCGATCAGATCTATGTTTTATTAATAGGTTTCCAGACTTAATTCTCACTAGAATGTTCTATAAAAACGTTTTAACATTGCATGTCTGTCACAATCTTCATTCAGTAACAATTCCAGATTTACAGATTGAACTTGCATCGATGATATCTAAGGCTTCCGATAACGAAATTGAGTGAACTCAGGTTCTAAATTAATCTACCCGAGGAGATCTAAGTTTTATTAATAGATTCCCAGACTTAATTCTCACTAAAATATTCTATAAAAATGTTTTAATATTTCTGTCCAACCTTCATCATTCCATCATTTTCATAGGTCAATTTAAATCTTTCATTATTTAGGGGTCATCAAAGTGATCTTTAATTGGGAAAAAAAATGTAATACCCAAAATCATCCACAATCAATCCACAAAAATAAATAAATAAATAAATAAATAAATCGAACTAAATAATAAAAAAAATTAGGTCATCCTGGCAATGCTCCCATACTTGGGATTTTTCAAGTCTAATCCTCAATAGTCCCCAGTGGAGTCGCCACTGAAAGCGTCATCGATTCGCGGATCCGCTTTTGACCCTTGAGGTTTGGGAGTCGCCACCTAGTTATTACGGTTTAGGAATCGATCAATGACTCTAAATAGATAAAGAACTAATCTAGAACAGAAAAAACTGAATTCGGGGATCATGTTACGGGGTTGGAAGGTGTTAGGCACCAACCCCGCCCGACCAAAGTCGGTCTCTACTAATTTCTCAAATAAGTTACATTGCTAAAAAAAACCTAGATAATAAAAGAAAGAAGAAATTGTACCTATCCGATAGCAAATACCTTATTCCCTCAGATCCAATAAAAATTGCTCCTTGTATCGTATTCCTTGCTTTGTTCTGTCTCCGGATTTGGATTTCTGATCTCCGAGGCAAGGTATCTCCTTTTTTGATCTGGATTCTTCAAGTTTGTTATGGGTTTTGGGGTGTTTTCGAAGGGCTTTTAGGTGTTTTTTAAGCTAAAATCTATTATTTAATTAGAATTCTATTATGATTTTGACTTTTGATCTTATATGATTGACTTTTAATAATTTGACTTTAGTCTTAATTGATTGACTTTTAATATCTTTGATTTTAGTCTTGTTTAATTGACTTTAATTTTGACTTTAGTCTCACTAGATTGACTTTAAGATTTTGACTTTAGTCTTGCTTGGTTGACTTTGATTTTTTGGAGAACCCCTCTCTATTATATCTTTAATTCTTTGGACCCCCAAATAGAGGGGTCCTTAAAGAAATATCTCACGAATCCTCAACAATTTTCCATTAGAGCCCGATTGATCGATTTTTTTAATTCAAAATTTTAAATTAATTTCATTAATGTTTTACTTTAATTATTTAATATTTTATTTATTAATTTCGAAATTTTTAATTATGAAAATTGTGAAATTATCGTTTTGCCCCCGAAGAGGACTTTTCGCGTTTTAAGTCGGTTTTTGATATTCTAAGATGTTTTAGAATCAATTTTTCATAAGGAATTCAATGGAAATATTGGTTTGTGTGATTTATGAAGTTTTTTGTGTGAAATGATCGTGAACTTTATGAGGGGCATTTTCGTAATTTTGTCAAATTCTGTTAAAATTGGTGAAATGATTTATTTGATTTTGATTTGTTGTTTTATGTGTTCGAAAGGGTTTTCCTAATCGTAACATAGGCTCTAGGGCTGTTTCGATGTTAGGGGTATTTTGGTAATTTGGTCAATTTTTAGTGATTTTTATCGTAAAGCTTCTTTTTGGGTCTGCAAGATGATGATTTCTATGTTTCTGGAGTCGTATTTTCCTAGCGTAGCGTGGTTTCTAAGGTTTTATCAGTTTGAGATACATTATCCGGATTTTTGAAACATTTCTGGTAACAAAATAAAGCAATGGAATAAACATCCATCATTGAGAATCATTGCGATCGGGTAGACGAGTTGATTAATCAGGCGAGTACAAAAATGAGGTGTCTACACTATATTATGCTTAGAAAAATCCAAAACACATAAAATAACAAATCGAAATCAAATAAACCATTTCACCAATTTTCACAAAATTTGAGAAAATTACGAAAATGCCTCTCATAAAGTTCACGACCATTTAGCACAAAATTTTTTATAAATAACACAAACCAATATTCTCATTGAATTCCTTATGAAAAATCGATTCCAAAACATCCCGGAACATTAAAAAATGACTTAAAACGCAGAAAATTTTCTCCGAGGGTAAAACGATAAGTTTACATTTTTAATAATTAAAATTTTCAAAATTAATGATTAAAATATTAATTAATGTAAAGTGAAATCCTAATTAAAATTAAATTCAAAATCTTAAAGTCAATCAAATAAGACTAAAGTCAAAATTAAAGTCAATCAAGTAAGACTAAAGTCAAAATCTTAAAGTCAGTCAAGTGAGGCTAAAGTGAAAATTAAAGTCAATCAAGTAAGAATAAAGTCAAAATGTTAAAGTCAATCAAGTAAGACTAAAGTCAAAATCTTACTGTCAATCAAATAAGACTAGAAGTCAAAATCTTAAAGTTAATCAAGTGAAACCAAAAGTCAAAACCCTAATAGAATTCTAATTAAACATTAATTCTATTTAAAACAATTATAATTAAATTATAACTTTACCTAAAATAATTCTAATTAAACATTAACTCTATTTAAAATAATTCTAAACACTAACTCTATCAAAACAAGCACTTAAAAAATCTATAACTAGGGGTTTCTACAACCTATTTTCGTATGAAAAAATAAGTCCTAAGAAAAGTAGGTCAAAAGCTTCCCTAGCGTCCCATAAACCCTAATTTTGAAGTCCTAACTCCTTACCCAACTTTATCTCAAAGAACACCTAGAAGCTCTTCAAAAACACCCAGAAATTCAAAAATAATCAGAAAATTTAGATCTAAGAAGAAAGTACCTTGTCTTGGAGATTTGGAGTGAATCCGGTAATAGAACGAAGCAAGGAGTACTGTACAAAGAGTTGTGCTATCAGATCCGAGGGAATAAAATCGTTGCATTCATAAAGGTATTTTTTATATTTTTTTATTATTTAGGTCTTTTTAGTAATGTAGTTCTATTTGGGAATAAGTAGAGACCAGCATTTTTCGGGCAAGATTAGTGCTTAACACCTTCCAATCTCGTAATATAATCTCCAGAGTCTATATGCTTTAAGTAGATTAGTTGTTTTTATCCGTTTAGATTCAGTATTCAGTTCATAAACCGTTAAATCTAGGTGGCGACTCACAAACCTCAAAGGTCAAAAGTGGATCTGCCCACCCTGTAGATCGTGGACGCTTTCAGTGACGACTCTGCTAGGGACAATTGAGGATCAGACTTGAAAAGTCTCAAGTGTGGGATGCATTCCCAGTATGACCTTTTTTTATTTAATTTTTAGTTTTTTATTTATTTGTTTATTTTATTTTTTTTATCATTCTTTTTGGCTTAATTATGGATCATTTGTTTGGATTCCGAATAGTTTGTTTTGGCACATTTTCATGGTTCAATCTATGATCATTCGGAATGACCCTAAATAATGCAGGATGTCAAGAGGATAATAGTGTGGAAAAAATGGTTATTGAACCATTCTCATTGTTTGGTATATTTTATATTTTTAGGTCGTATTATCTTTTCTTAGCATTATTTGGATTGATTTTAGGAAGGTCATTTTGGAGTATCATTTTTTTATGATTCAATCTATGGTCGTTTTGGGATGACCCTAAATAATGAAAGATTTAAATTGACATAAATTGATGATAGAATGATGGCAACGGATGTGAGTTATGGATTTTTTTTATTATTTAAATTGGATGAATTTTAGCACGTTACTAGGCATATGCGGTGAGTTATAGAAAAAAATTATTTGTGAGTAATGCACTAAGAAACGAAAAAATTACCTTTTTTGATGTTGTTCGTGATGAGGAGAGGATTCCAACAAAAAAAAATCAGAAAAAAATTACAAAAAAAAAAAAGTTTTTTTTTGTGTGCCATTAGCAGAAATCCGTTTCTACTGTTTCTATCTTCTTCTCCACAAAGAAGAGGACGAAAATCAGCACAGAGAGAGAGACGTCTCTCTCTCTCTGATATCCATAAAATAAAATAAAATAAAAACAAAGCGTGTTGTTCCATCGAGGTATCGATTTTCGATTCGATATGAGAATTTGAAGCAATCGATAGTGGTTGAGAAGTTGCAGAGAAATATGTAATCAATCCATCTTAAAAGTCCTATTTTAGCAAGTCGTAAGGTCTCTCTATATTGATCGTTCTCTCGCTCTCTGTGTTTCGATTCCGTTTGAGCGTGAAGGATTAATTTTGATTTGTTTCATTGTTTTTTTTTTTTTCGAATTTCTAGTTAGGAGTTATTTCTTGTTGAGAATCCACGTTGGATCTTTTGGGCCGACATCAAAATCTGTGAGAATTAAATTATCTCTTGTGAATTAACATCAAGTTACTTGGATTGAATTTCGATTCTCAAGTCTATTGGTTCATCAATCGATTTTTTATTTGGATTTTTCTCTGCGTTTTAAAAAAAAAAAAAAAAAGAGGTTCAAATTAGTAAGAAGGAGAGGACTTTTGAAGAATTTAGATATGTTTTTAGATGCTTTTATAAATCTATATTTTTGGAGACTAAAAGGCAATTAATAAGGGAATAAAAAATGGCTTTTCGAATCGATTACGATTTATTGTTCTTCAAAATCTCCCATTCTTTGCATTATGGATTAAAAGCTCGCTAACCAATCAGATCAGATTCGATCTGATTTAATGTTTTAAGGGGGAATAGAGAGAAATTTTGGATTTTTTTTTGTTGCAAGGATGATAAAGAATTTTTTTTAAACACCAACTTTTACCTATAGTACACCACATTTTGGCTAATTTTGGTTGTGATTGCAACCTATGGATTGGTGTGACCTTAATTAAAGGGGGTGCAATAATAACGACTCATTTGCGGGTTACATGATTTTAATCTTTTTATTTTTTTTTATTTTAGACTTTTGATTTTAATTATTATTATTATTATATATTTTTTTTAAATCTCAATTTTAGAGAGTTTTTAGAGAATTATTATTAACACACCATTGTTTACTTATAATGCCCTAATCTAAGTGTAAACAACTATTCACTTTTGAAGATGAGTGGTGTGCTGTAAGTAAGCAACGGGTGTGCCAATAATATCTCTCAATTTTATCCAATTGTTGTAAAAGACTAGTGACAGCCTTTTCTTTAGCCAAGTGACAGCATTTTCTCCTAATGACACCTCAATTGTGTGCAATTAACTTGGTGATTTACATAAAAAAATTGGTATGGCATTAGGAAAAAGTGGAATGCCATTATTAACTAACTTGATTGGTTGCATATTTTTTAAGACTTTGTTTTGTTTTGTTTTTAGTAATTTCTTAAAAAAAAAAAGAGATTTCTTTTCTTTGAAAAATCAATTTGTTTATTTTAAAAAAATGGGATTTATGCCCCTTTATCTTACAACCATCATTCTATTATCAATTTAACATCTATAGGAATTTCAAATTACTCTGGGTCACTCAAAATAACCCTGGATTGGACCTTAAAAATTATAAAAATTATGTCTATTGCGATGTTCGGGTTTGATCAATTATTCTATGCCATGCTCGTTAATTGATCTTGATTAGATATATAGTTGAGGTGTTTATTTGTGATTTTAATAATGTTATTGGATTGGTATTTGTTTTGACTAATATTTATGTGAAATCCAATGTATGATGATATGATCAGGCCCATGAGCCCATGTGTTTGAAAAGGCCCTAGGCACATCCCACCCTGTTTTGCACGCTTGCATGTCCCAATATAGCCAACGTAATACTAGTGCGTGACCCGATCTCTTCGGAGATGCGACGTCATTCATGAAAACCACAACTCTAGTCACGTACCTTAGGGTATATTAAACTGGGGCATCAGTACCGTCTGATCAGGTGACTTTAAGAGGTATATCGATGCACTTAGGCTGGAACGACCTGAGCCTTTGACCTATTATAAGCTACACAGTCATATGTCCCGTTTTCCAACGTAGTACTAATACGTGGTAGATCCCCTAGTGGGATGCTAAACCATTTATGAAAGCTACAACCCTAGACTCGTACCTATACGGTATATCAAAATAATCTAAGTTCACCAATTGCACTTCTTGATCAAAATTAGTGCCTAAGCGAGATCCTGTCCCGCTGTACCCTACTGTACGAGGAGGGTAAACTATATCTATTCTAGACGATAGATATTTAAGAGGACCCTTGCTCAGTATCGTGTGCCACCTCTTAATTGGGGATTAAACTAGTTGCTTTTGACTTCAGAGATGTGGGTTGGAGTCTTAGATTATCACCTATACGGTATATCAAACCAAGCCACCACGTACCGTCTGATTGAGTATGCTCGAGAGGTATATGGGTGTACTTGGGCAAGGATGGGTAGATGAATTGCATTGCACGTAGTAAACCTAGAGTCTAGAAGTCTTCCTATAGATCACGACCTGAACTGACTATGAGTGTTTCCTGGTTGTTTTATTTAATCTAACTAACAGATAAGTGGGTAGACTGATTCAGATCGTTCAAACTAAACCCACTATATCGGCCCGACCCAATTGGTGAAATGTACCGATCAATTTGAACTAATTAAACCAGTTGGCCCAATTGACAAATGGATCAAACTGATCAATACCAAATTAGTTGGACTAATTGGTTTCACTTTTAAAGATCCAGACCACTTTATACCAAATAAATGCGATCCTAAGGTCAAATTTTTTTGATCAAAGGTTAAATCCCAATCAGGGATAGACCCGCATCTAACCTTTCTCACTTTCTTGGTCAACATAGACTTATAGTGCATTTGGATTCGATATTTCCCATCGGACTTTGGCTATTCTATATCAAAACTTTAATCATGTGGTTAAGAATCAATGGTTAACCTTGGTTTACTTCCAATCAGATGATAATTGATCCCAAACATTCTAAACCACCATCTGTACCACTTTGAAAACGTGAAAAAAGTCGTCTTTCCAAAGTATCATTGTCAAATCCAAGTAGTCAGCCCTTGTCACAAAAAGAAACAAATACAACGGATGAAGTAACACTTTATCAGATTTTGGAATCTTTTCAAGCAAAAATTATTACTTCTGTCCAGACACAAATTGAAGCCTTGAAGATTGAAAAGGAAAAAGATAAAGCTATAGAACATCAGGATGTGTTTGACTTCGTCGAAAACTAAGAAGATGATCACTTACAGGTCGACCATGTCTTAGCTCATCGAATAACTCAGGTTGAAACTGCTTTGAAGAATATCAAAGACCCCGATGATCTTACTCTTGGATTATGGGCAGTGACGTTATTTCCCATGGTCCGTTTGGCAGAGAAGTTCACGATGCCAGACATGGAGAAGTTTGAAAGTATATGTCGACATAATGCAATCTCAGGATTTGAGTGAAGAATAGATGGCACAACTTTTTCAAAGAACCCTTATAGGTCTTGTCCTACGCTGGCTAATATCATTGGATTCATCTCGGGTAAGAACATGACATGAATTGTTGAAGGAGTTTATTGGTCGATATTCATTCAACACGGATATTAAATTCACAAGAAGAGACCTAGAAACTACTAAACATAAGCCTGGAAAAACTTTCACTGAGTTCATTGCTCGATAAAAAGCTAAAGCCGCTCAATTGTGGGACCGACCTCAAGAGAAGGAACAAGTCAAGATCATCCTCAGGAATCTTACTCCAAATTATGCCAAGTACTTGATGCCTCAGTACCTTCCCACTTTTCAATCCCTCCTTGAGGCTGGAAATCAAGTTGAGAATGCCTACTCATCGGGACTTTTTAGTAACCCACCTGAGTCAAAACCTAGTGTCAATTCCTTACAAGTGGTGAACACCTCTTTCGCACTATTTTCTCAAATCGCTTAATCCTCACAAGCCAAGCCTAGGAGATAATTTGTCAATCTAAGGAATGTCCCTTAATGTTGCCTACCAAAAATTAATTAAAATGGGATTGTTGACACCATTGCAACCTAAGACTTTACCTAATCCCCTCCCTCTAAACTTGGACAATGGGCAATTTTGTGAATTTCATCAAATGTCCGGTTACATCCTTGATAGGTATATTACCCTCCGTCATGTTATCCAAGACCTTATTGAACAAGGAAAAGTCACCATACACACTCCTACTATTCCCACCATTTACCTACTTTTTAAAATCAACCCCCTCCTACTCTGAACCTAATATCCATATCCAAACTCGAATCAGTTGACCCAGTTTCCTTCATTCACCCAATTGATCTTAACAGTGCATTCGCTCCATGCCAGAATGAGTTCAACTACCCTAAGACAGTGGCAGAACTAAATAACAGAGAAATTATTGAAGCAAGGAGTTGTTCTATATATGACAGGTTCGAATCAGAATATGAAGAGATAGTAAAATCAGACAAGTTTAAGTCATCCATCGAAGATATCCAAAATGACATAGATCCTAGAATCATGACCCTCCATTCAGAATGATGTCTTCGCTTTAAATCTTTTTTTTAGCTTCAGTTGCATCAGTCTTTGAGTTTAGTTAGACATTTCGAGTTTTTTTTTTATTTTGAGTTTTTGTCAAGTTTGTCAGTCTTTATTTTTTTTATTCCAATAAATCAAAAAGCTTTTGATTATCATGCGTGCAATAATGATGTGAACAAATAATTTGACATGAGAAATGCTTCAAAGTTTACTAATCAAATTTGATAAATATTGGAATTAAATAATACACTCATAAAGTGCAAATGGGTACTATATTATCCTCAAGAGAACATGAGAAAATAATAAATTTACTTGAGAAATTCAACAACGTTCCTACATGGTCTCATGAGGATAGATTGTACCAAAATAGATCAAGGTAAAGTCGATTGTTAACTTCAAAATCAAATATTATCGATCAAGAATGATGTATTTGAAACCATCATAAATGTGCCAAGACCCACAAGAAGGGATTAATCATATTTTTTATTCAGAGAAAAGAATTATCATTAAAAAAAGAATATGAGATTTCTTTCGAAGTTTGGAAAGAATTGAACGAGTCAATGTCAAATACAAAGAACACAATCACACTCAATTTCGTAGAAGAAGACGGAAGATTACTCATTCTCAGAAGAAACTGAAGTTACTCATTTTCAAAAGAAAACCTTACTCGACAGAGCAATCTAAATATTAAATTCCAGAAACTTTGACCAAGTCAAGTAGCATTCACCAAAGGAGGCCTTTTTTGGTCGAACGATTTTCCTGTCTAAGCAATAAAAAGATAACATTCTTTAGCTCCTCGCAGCCTTTAAAAAAATCAATGGCCTCTTCCTTCTAAACCACACCGACCAACCTTGGGAGGGAAGTCTAGTATGAACTACGTTTTGACCTGATCCCAAAAGAAAAAGAAATATTTGGGGTACGTAGGCAACCTGAGAAGTTACTTCAGGCCTGGTCACACAAAGAATATGTGTATTCTTTTAGGAATAGTGTCATCTAAAAGGAAAATCCCCTATTGAAAGGTTCAAAAGAAAAGAATGCCAAACTAGGGGTATTTAGAAAAAAATTAAAATAATTAACAGAAAAGAGAGAATATCAAACTAGGGGCATTTTGGGAAGTTGAGCTTTATATCTTTTCTTTTTAAACCATATCTTAAGAACACCTATTAAGTCCTCCTAAATACTAATTGACTCGGTTAAGGTGCAGAGAACCAAGAAACTGTCGAGTTGAATATTCAAGATCATCGAGAAAAAAGAGAAGCCCGCTAAGTCAAAAATCCGAAAGGACGACTTAATCAAAAGTTATGACATAACCATAAAAAAGAAAGCCTGCTAGGTTGAAAACCTGAAAAGGCAACCTACGCAAAAATCAAGTCATATTTAGAAAAAGAAAAGAAAAATTTGCTAGGTTGAAAATCTGGAAAGGCAACCTAAGCAAAAATTAAGGCATTATCAAATAGGAGGAAATGTCCCATCAAAAAGAAAAATTCAGAAAGAAACTTGTGCAGAAACTAAGAAATGTAGAACCATTCAAGCCACAACATTCATTTTTCAGCCAAGAGCTCACATTCGATGAAGACAATGTTGAAGTAGAAAAAATCAGAAGTCATTTTAATCATTTTAAGATCTTCAAGAATATGTTTACTTGTTCAAGTGTTCGCTAATGGCAGACGTGGAATCATCTACGACTTTGAGGAGAAAGATCTTATATTCTAATATTTATCAAGATTTTTTAAGTCTCGCTCAAGCATTTTTCAAAAGAAATTCGAAAGAAAATGATCAATCCCTTATTGCACATATGATAATTTTAAGAGTCTTAAATTTAAGGGAATATTAGTTCTTCTATTTGTTATACATCAGAGTCCATATTTTTCAAGCGTAATCAATTCTATCAGTCTCGTAGTTAAGTTCCAGTTAAAGTCAGCCTTGAAACTAGGGGCATTTTTTAAGGTCATTTAATTCCAAAGTTCTATTCTTAATCACATGATAAAAATGAAAGTCTTACTTAAAAGTCTGAAGAAGTCCAATGATAATTATGAATCCAGATACATGATAAGCCAATAAAGGCCCGATCTTTGAAACTTTGAACTCGATTTTGAATCATAGAATGAATTAATAAGATTATTTAAGTTCCTATAAATCTAAGTCCGAGAAACGTGACTTAGTAAGTTCGAGTCCGAGAAACTAGATTCCAATTTTTTTTTAATCATAAAATGAATTAATAGGATTGTTTAAGTTCCTATAAATCTGAGTCCGAGAAACGTGGCTTAGTGAGTTTGAGTCCGAGAAATGAGACTCCAACTTTTTTTTGAATCATAGAATGAATTAATAAGATTGTTTAAGTTCCTATAAATTTAAGCCCGAGAAACGTAGCTTAGTAAGTTCGAGTCTGAGAAACAAGACTCCAACTTTTTTTGAATCATAGAATGAATTAACAGGATTGTTTACGTTCCTATAAACCTTAACCCGAGAATCGTGCCTCCAATAAGTTTGAGTCCGAGAAACAAGACTCAAACTTTTTTGAATCATAGAATGAATTAACAAGATTTTTTGAGTTCCTGTAAACCTTAGCCCGAGAAGCGTGGCTCTAATAAGTTTGAGTCTAAGAAACGAGACTCTAACTTTTTTTTTTAATCATAGAATGAATTAATAGGATTGTTTAAGTTCCTTAGCCCGAGAAGCATGGCTACAATAGGCTCGAGTCCGATAAACGATACTCAAACTTTTTTTAACTCTAAAAGAGAATTTCAAATAGGATTTAACGAAGTTCCTACAATGTGATGACTCCAATTACCTTGCCATGATTGCTTTCGTTGCATAAGCACAGTTTAAATTTGAATCCTTATTGTCAGTGAGAAAAGATCTCTAGGACCTGACACCTTTTTATTCAGAAAGCATCACACCATTGTACAAATGTGCACTTTTGTATTAGTTAGGGAGAATTTTCTAAAATTCAAGGATCTGACATCGTTAGTGAGAGTTCAAACTCGAGGACCTGACAAACTTGTTCGGGAGAGTTTTACCCTCAAGGATCCGAACGTCCCGACGAATTGTTAAATCAGGCTGCAAAATGAATTGTCACTAGCTTTGGTATTCGGATATCACATTATCTACCAAAATAGGTTTGCTATCTAGTTTGCTTCAACCCTCTACTAAAGAGGGACATCTATAGACACCTCATTTTTACATTCGCCTGATTAATCAACTCGTCAACCCGATTGCAACGGTTCCCAATGATAGATGATTATTTCAATGCTTTATTTGTTACTAGATATGTTTTAGAAATTCAGATGAGGTATCTCAGACTAACGAAACTTAGAAACCACGTTACGCTAGAAAAATATAACTCCAAAAACATATAAATCATCATTTTTCAGACAAAAAGAAGTTTCACGATAAAAATCACTAAAATATGACCAAATTATCAAAATACCCCTAATTTCAAAACATACCTAGAGCCTATATTACGCTTAGAAAAATCCTTTCAAACACAAAAAATAACAAATCGAAATCAAATAAATCATTTCACCAATTTTCACAAAATTTAACAAAATTACGAAAATGCCCCTCATAAAGTTCACGATCATTTCGCACAAAAAATTTCATAAATGACACAAAGAAATATTCCCATTAAATTTTTTATGAAAAATCAATTCCAAAACATCCTGGAACATTGAAAAATGACTTAAAACACAGAAAGTCCTCTTCGAGGGCAAAACGGTAATTTTACCATTTTAATAATTAAAATTTTAAAATTAATAATTAAAATATTAATTAATGTAAAGTGAAATCGTAATTAAAATTAAAGTCAATCAAGTAAGATTAAAGTCAAAATCTTAAAGTCAATCAAGTAAGACTAAAGTCAATCAAGTAACACTAAAGTCAAAATCTTAAAGTCAAAATTAAAGTCAATCAAGTAAGACTAAAGTCAAAATCTTAAAGTCAATCAAGTGAGACTAAAGTCAAAATCTTAAAGTCAATCAAGTAAGACTAAAGTCAAAATCTTACAGTCGATCAAGTAAAACTAGAAGTCAAAATCTTAAAGTCAATCAAGTGAGACTAAAAGTCAAAATCCTAATAAAATTCTAATTAAACATTAATTCTATTTAAAAAAATTCTAATTAAACTATAACTCTACCTAAAATAATTCTAATTAAATTATAACTCTATTTAAAATAATTTTAATTAAATATTAACTCTATTTAAAATAATTCTAATTAAACACTAAGATGTTATTTGTTAAACTGAAAAAAATAAGTGCTAAATAGCATTTAGCCCTGAAATTTATAAGCACTGAATTTAAGTGCTGAAAAAATTATTTGTTTAGATGTTGAATCATGTTTATTGCACATTGTTGAAATTGATAAATTGTCTTTGTTACCCTTACAATCATATTATACATTGTTTGCATGTTTCAAATGCTAATTTTTTATCAAACACAATAAAATATATTTTTTCTTAAAAAATTAAAATACAATTCATTTTTAAATAATAAATAATACTCAAATATTCAATTTATAAATAATAATTTCTATTTATAAAAGCCCACAAATTTCAAATTTCTAATAGGATTAGAAGTTTCAGGATGTGCTAATTTTTGGTGAGGATGATCTCCTCATTGTAGAGATCATCCTCATAAAAAATCAACTTATTCCAAAACTTTTAACCCATATAAGACAAAATAATTTAGCCATGGTGTGGGTTTATTAATTTGTGGGGTGATTATATACTAATGAGGAAATCATCATCACCAAAAATCAATTCATTCTAAAGCTTTTAACCCATATAAGATAAAATAATTTAGGCATGGTGTGGGTTCATTAATTTGTGGGGTGTTTATATACTTATCCATAGGATATAAAAGGTAATATCCTTTTAAGAATAAGGGTATACTTGTCCATGCTCAAAAAAATGAAGGACATACTTGTCCGTGTTGCAAAAAGTGAAGGGGGCGATTGATTGCGCTTCAAAACGCAATTTTACCGGCGTTTGCGTCAAAACGCGGCGTTTTATTTTTTTTTCGTGTTTGATACAACGTCAAAATGCGGCGTTTTAAAATTTTTAACGCAAATTTCCGATATGTACCGCTGTTTTGAAAAGCGGATGGGAGGAGCTTCGCACAACAGCGTTTAAACGCAGTTATATGAAATGACGTTTATGCCCTTCGACATTTTAAAAAATTCCAACAACAGTCCGCGATTAAAACGAGCTTACCTTCTTCTCTTCTCTCTCTCTCTCTCTCTCACACAGATCTCTCTCGCACATCTCTCTCTATCTCGCACATCTCTCAACCTTGTTTTCTCTTCTCTGTCCTTTTCTCTCTTTCAAGTTTCAACTTCTCTTCTTTGCAATATTGTCCTACACTACTCATCCTTCTCCATCAATGGAAGTGAGTGTAATAAGCAAAAAAATAAAATAAGTCTTCTACAGAGTGAATACTGAAATCTATTGAATCGATAAAAGCTTGCCGACACCCACATCGATCATGGGTTCTTCTTCTCTTTCGTATTGGGATCATCTGAATCTGCTTTTTCTTCGTCCAATCCTCACAGTCGCGTTTGTTCTTTCTTTGATCATGGGTTCTTCTTCTCTTTAGTGAATTAATTGATTTAGGTTGGGTTCTGGCATGGAAGTTGTTGCTGGTTCACGTCCCTTTGGTGTAAGATATTTGCAAAAGTTTGTAGAGGAAGAAACTAAAGCCGAAGCCACCAACTCGTCGGGTTTCCCAATTTTACAGAAGTGTCGATGCTCATCATTCGACTTCTGCCTTGTAATTCCATCCCTTTGATTTTTAATTTTTTTTTTTAATTCATTCTTTCACTCTGTTATTCTATTTAAAAATGATTGAAGGAAAGTTGAGATATTTCCATGGTTCGTTTATACTTTTATCTTATTTTTGTTTCAACAATTATTTGGAATTCCTCTACTTATTAGTTGTTTGATAAAATGTCACAATGAGTTTGTTTAGTTTGAGTACTTCTGAACTTTTTACACCAATGGATTCAACAAGTGTTTGGAATTCTTCCACTTATTAGTTTGTTTGATAAAATGTCAAAATGGGTTTGTTTAGTTTGAGTACTTCTGAAATTTTGACATTAAACCAGAATCTTATCTTATAATAACGTTGTTTTGGGTTGAAAGAAGAATTCTCTATTATTTGGTGATTTTGCACCCTCTCCTCATTATTAACTGTTTGGGTTTATCTGCTCTTGATTATATATCTAGGTGTCCTGTGGAGGCACTCACTCAGTAGCATTAACACGTGATGGGCGAATGTTTTCTGTAAGTACCTTAATGCTTGTGTTTAAAAGATCATTCTGTGCTTGTTGAATATAAGATCAACCTGGAAGTAAGAATTTAACTATAAAGAAGAAAACAAAATATAAGTGTAAACAAAGAAAAAAAAAACAAAAAGACAAATAAAGTAGAATACCGACTTGTATCTCCCTCAATGTATTAAATTTTGGTTTCAGTGTCTATTTTGGTTAGGCTGAAAATGGAAACATTTAATTAACATTTTGATTGATGAGATATAGCAATCAATGGGAGTTGCAAGTTTGAAAACACGGGTATCATTAATATTCACCAAAACTTGAAGGGTATGTCAAATTAAATTTCCCTAATTCCGGTCATCATATGTTTTATTCTTGATCGTTGTCTTCATGCATGGTAGTTGTTATTAGTGAAACCGGTAAACCATTCTTCTTAAGTCTTGCAAGCACTCAAGAGCTATGAAATGTGCGTACGTGCGTGTCCATGCACATGGGTGTATTTTGTTTGGTAGGCAGCGGAAGTACTATGGTTAATGCACCGTCTTGGAATGTTTCGGCCAGGACTTGAAAAATTCAATTTTTCTCTTGACCAAAACATTGCCTCAAATGGAAGCTGAGGCCGGGGTCGAAACTTCCCATTAAAAGCTGCCTATCCTGAAATATCAACTCATTTTTTAAAATCTGCAAGACCCAAATTCTCGTTTCTCCATCCAAACCAATCAAAATCCCAGGTTTAGATCAGCCCAATCAGCTTCACCCAAGAAAAGCTTGCAAACTATCGATGCTTCTACTAACTATCATGCTCGGTATGAAAGAAAAAATGTCATTTTTTCTTATTAAATATGCCCTATTGATTTTATTTTATTTTTTATTTTTCGTTTATGATTAGAACTATTAATGGCTATTTGGGATTTTGACCATTTTACTCCCAAAGTAGTGAAAGAATTCTATTTGATTTCGTTTCTAGTTCTTTTGGACTTTTTGAATGAATGGGTATGCTTGTACTGTTGTTTTTTCTTTGATTGATACTTGAAATTTTGATTCTCTAATGTGTCTGGGACTCATAATTTATTGAAATTCCCATATTTATTCTTATCAATGGTGAAAAAAAATTTCTTCTTTGTGATGGTTCTGTATATTGTGAAAATTTCTTGAAATTGGAGTTTTTTTAATTATTAGAATGGAAGGATCAAAGGAAAAAATGTGGGTTTGTTTTTTGTATGGGAGATTATAATATCAACATATGTTACCGATCAAAACAAAATAATATCAACAATTATTTCTTGGATTTTTCTAATCAGGTGAATTATGCTTGTTGATCAAATGTTGGATTCTAACACTCCATTGAACTAGCGTGCCATTTCGGGACGTATTTTTATTTTATTTTCCTCAATTGCAACATATTAATTTAAATGTACCATAGATTATGAGTTCGACCTTTTCAAGATGAAGTTGCCATTGTGGATGATGTATCATTACATATAATTGTTATGTTGTCTATGGGTATATGACATGAATCATATCACATTACATTACCCATTATTATTCTTATTATCATATAAAAAGTTTATCCATAAAAGATTATGAAGAAAGGACTACTTAGGGGTTTTTACTCTTGTACCCTTCTATATTAGTCCCCCCAAGTAACCCTTCCCCTATATGGTGGCATTCACTTTAGTACCTTTTTTTTTTCTTTTGGAGCCCCTAGGTAGTCCTTTCTCCATGTCTTTCATTTTGGGATTCAAGCCCAAGATGTGGCGTTGGCTCTAATGCCAATTGAGACAAACCTAACCGATACACAAAAAGCATTGAGGTGGTAATGGTGTAGATATAACTCTTGTTTCTTGGAGTTATAACAAAGTAGCACTAAGGTGATACTCGGGTTCCCCATTTTGTTTGAATTTGACCTTGTCGATATTATGCAGGTATTTTGTTTATCAAGAAAATTTCATATGTCTATTTTTAAGAGGAGATGCTGCCGAAATTTCTATAGAATAATAAATTTTTCTATAATTTTTTATAGAATTATAAACATTTTAAAATTAAAATAATTATTTTTTTAATTTTTTATATAATTTTATTATATTTATATATATTTAGTGTAATTATATATGTATAGGGGTATTCTGGTAATTTTTATGCATTCTGGTTGCATTATCAACCTTAAGGGCACTCTGGTCATTTTACCCTACTACAGCAGATTTTAGAAGCTGTATCAAACAGTCCACAGTCAGATTCTAGTCAACAGCATAGCAGTTTTAAAAAGCTCTATCAAACAAGTTTTTCAGCTTTTCAGATTCAGATAGCAGATTCAGACAGCAGATTCTGACAGCAGAAGCTGACAGCAATTTTAAGAAACTGAATCAATCAGCACCAAAGTGCTTACCGCTTCAACACTTTTTTTCAGCATCAAAATAGTACTGATTTGTTTTGCTTATTTTCAGCAATAAGCGCTGAAAATATAGAGTAAACAATGCGCTATTTTGACAAAAAGTGCTAAATTTAATTTTTTTCAACAATAAGCGCTGAAAAATAGCACAAACAAACACTGTCTAACTCTATTAAAACAAGCACTTAAAAAATCTATAACTAAGGGTCCCTACAACCTATTTTCGTATGAAAAAATAAATCCTAAGAAAAGTAAGTAAAAAAGCTTCCCTAACTTCCCATAAACCTTAATTTTGAAGCCCTAACTCCTTACCTAAGATCCATACCCCAACTTTAGCTCAAAAAATACCTAGAAGCTTTTCAAAAACACCCAGAAATCTAGAAATAATCAGAAAATTCATATCTAAGGAGAAAGTACCTCGTTTTGGAAATCTGGAGTGAATCCGGTGATAGAACGAAGCGAGGAGTGCTGTACAAAGAGTTGTGCTATCAGATCTGAGGGAATAAAATCGTTGCATTCATAAAGGTATTTTTTTTTTTTTTTTATTTTTTTATTTATTATTTAGGTCTTTTTAGCAATGTAGTTTTATTTGGGAATAAGTAGAGACCGGCATTTGCTGGGCGAGGTTGGTGCCTAACACCTTCCAACCCCATAATATGATCCCCGGACTCGGTATGCTTTAAGTAGATTAGTTGTTTTTATCCGTTTAGAGTTGGTATTCGGTTCCTAGACCGTAATAACTAGGTGGCGACTCCCAAACCTCAAAGATCAAAAGCGGATCCGCGCACCCTGTGGATCGAGGGCGCTTTCAAGAACGACTTTATAAATTATGGAAAATGATTCCTTTTCTTTTTTAAATTAATTTTCAACATTAATAGAAACTAGTAGGCTTGTAATAACCCAATTGACATAGCTTATTGTGCAGCATTTGAAGGCTTCAACCCTCAAATAAGTCTAGAAAAACCCAAACACACACTTGCAAAGTAACACAAGAAGACAATGGTGATATAAGAAATCCCGTAGCCAATTTTATTAATATGATGGCACTTGCAAATGCAACATGGAGTACATGGACTTTTTAAGAGGAAACACATATGCTCGGGACACATTGTTGGTAGATTGGCTTAGGTATATGCTTGTCACATCCTAGGTGAAGAATGGGCTTGGGCACCAAATCAATATCGTCTTTCAAAGTGTATGCTAAATCTTTTAATCTTCATAAGAAGAAAACAACGAAAGTAAGGTCACTCATACTTCGAAGCCCAATAACTTGGCTCATTTACGAATACTCATACAAAGGTAAGACTCTTGAGATATACATATTATAATTGCACATGGCCTGGCGCATAAGACATGGACTCTAAGTACATATCCATTATAAGGAGGCATGTGCAAACATACATGTATTACAAAAATTACGATTTATAAATTATTTAAATTTTTTATAATTATTTTACAAATTCTAAATATACAATCAATTTTATATCATATCTTTTATCATTTAGTATAACATAAGGGTTTAATTTTAAACATTTACTAAGTGAACCAACGAGTGTTGGGCATACTAGCCAGGGCCTTCCTCCAAAAAGGTAGAAGTCTCAAGTTCAATGCCCCGATTTTTGGGCAAGATATGGCCTCGTCCTCTAGTCGGGCCTCCGGGTCCAAACACCCCCATCATAAATAAATAAAAAGTACATTTCATAATTTTAGACATTTAAAATTAACTAACATGGTTATAAGAGTTGTGGGTTTTAAATTCTATTCCTTACATTGAAAACGATACTAAAAATAAAAGTGATGTTAAATAGAAAAGTCGGGGCATTTTTGGTCATCCCAATTTTTGTATAAACAAACACCTATTCGACCTTCTCTTATTATAATCATAAAGAATATTTGCTAAACATGACTTTTTGCCTTGCAAAAGATATCTATTGGGTTGAAACTTGCCACATAGGAAATATTCATATGAAATAAAACATGTAATCTTTACTCCAAAATTATTTTTACTAGTAGGTGGCATTTGAAAGTACACATGTACTAAAAAAAGTAGGATTCATTTAAGACTAAAATTTTGAAAGTCGTCCTAGAGTGACCTCAAGCCGGAACCTCATAATGCACTTCTTGACGTGAAAGTGGATAGGAACCATATATGCTCTTTCACTCACTTCAGCATTATTCAAAATTTTATATTAATTTAAATAATTTTCTCAAATTGTAACTTTGATTTAATCAAAATGTAGAAGACGGTCCCATAAAATCTTACTCTTACCAATCCAAAAAGAAAAAAGAAATCCTAGAATTGTTGACTTTGTTTTCAGCTTCTCACTCGAGTTCAGTGTTTCATCATTGCATCTCGTCCTTAGTGACTTTGGATAAAAAAATTGTTTAAAGTCCTAAAGATATTTGTTCAAACAGATAACTTTTAATGTTGCTATCAGTTTGGGTGACGTTTCCCAAACTTCCATTGCAATTTTGGAATCCAGAATGCTTCATGAGATGGTAGCTAGGAGTGTGATTGGAAATCCATTGAGCTAGATGAAGGGATGAATTCGAGGTCTAGATTTTCATATACTTGTATCTGTATATGGTCATGGAGATAGATATCAATTGCAAATTCCAAGAGATGATATTACTGGAAACCAGTTGGATGAAAAAATTGTAACACCTTTGGTCATAGTCGAAGCAATGTGCTAAGGAAGATACAAATTCGATGAAGATCCCTAGTAAAAAATTTGGGGGAAATTACTTAAGAAGATCGACTAGTTGCCAGTTGCACACAAACCTTAAAAACTAGTTTTTTATTCACAATAACCTCTATTTCAACTAATTACTAATTGTATTGTTAGTACTTGAGTACTGATTTCTTATGGACAAAGAGAGAAGAAGTTTGAAAAAATCCTGACTTTCAAATCGAATGTAATAGGAAAAATATTACCTAAATAAATTGATTGAGGAATGCACAAAGCACTGTCCTAAAACGAAATCTTCCTTTACTACGGTACCACAGTCTGTAGGCATTCGTTCTCTAAGATACAACAACCCACATTTCTAAAAGGGTACTCTAAATTGGAAACGTAACTTCGAACTCAACGATGTTGTGTGCTTTCACAACGAAATATAAAAGTGTACTAATAGTCAAAAATATATAAAATCGACTCAACATTGATATAAATAAAGAGAAAGTGACTATTTAGAACAGTCACAAACCTCTTCGAATGTGTTGGTTCAGAATACACACATTGGTTCAAAAAAGAATTTAAAACGTCTAGAATTTTTAAATAAAAGTAGGCCTTGAAAATTAAAGTAAAAACGGACCTTTGCGAGCACCCACATCGTATGTGCGTACACACATTAACGTTTTCGGACTGGTAGATCCAAATCCCAATTGTAATCTTGGGTTTTCCTCTTGGGCCCCCATGTATGCAGGTGAGCCCACCCACTACTTCTATCCACTTTAAAGCTATTTGTAGACACCCCATTTTTGTATCCGCCTGATTAATCAAGTCGTCAACCCGATCACAAAGGTTCCCAATGATGGATGTCTATTCCAATACTTTATTTTGTTACCAGATATGTTTCAGAAATCCGGATGAGGTATCTCGAACTGACAAAACTTAGAAACCACGCTACACTAGGAAAATACGACCCCAGAAACATAGAAATCATCATCTTGCAAACCAAAAAGAAGCTTCACGATAAAAATCACTGAAAATGACTAAATTACCAAAATACCCCTAACATCAAAACAACCTTAGAGCCTGCATTACGCTTAGGAAAATCCATTTAAACACATAAAACAACAAATCGAAACCAAGTAAACCACTTCGCCAATTTTCACAAAATTTGCCAAAATTACAAGAATACCCCTCATAAAGTTCACGATCATTTCATACAAAAAACTTCATAAATGAAAAAAACAAACATTCCCATTGAATTCCTTACGAAAAACTGATTTCAAAACATCCTGGAACATTGAAAAATGACTTAAAACGTAAAAACTCCTCTTCGAGGGCAAAATGGTAATTTCACAATTTTAATAATTAAAAATTTTGAAATTAATAAATAAATCATTAAATAATGTAAAATGAAACATTAATAAAATTAATTATAAAATTTAAACCAAAAAATTGATCAATCAGGCTTTCAAGAAAAATTGTTGATGGTTCGCAAGATATTTCTTTAAGGACCCCTCCATTTGGGGGTCCAAAGAATCAAAGATATAATAGAGGGGGGTTCTCCAAAAATTTAAAGTCAATCAAGCAAGACTAAAGTCAAGATATTAAAGTTAATCAAATAAGACTAAAGTCAAAATTAAAGTCAATTAAGTAAGACTAGAGTCAAGTATTAAAGTCAATCTCATAAGACTAAAGTCAAAACCCTAAATCAAAACCCTAATCTAAACTAATCGAGTCAATCTCATAAGACTAAGGTCAAAACCCTAAATCAAAACCCTAATATAAACTAATGAGTCAATCTCATAAGACTAAGGTCAAAACCCTAAATCAAAACCCTAATCTAAACTAATCAAGTCAATCTCATAAGACTAAAGTCAAAACCCTAAATTAAAATCCTAAAGACTAAGTCAAAACCTTAATTGAAACCCTAAAAGAAACCATAATCAAACCCTAATGCTTCTAAAAACTTTATAAAGAGGAGCCTCCACACCCTATTTTCGTATCAAAGAAAAAACCCTAGAAAAAGTAGGTGAAGAAGCTTCCACAACCTCCCCAAAATCCTAATTTTGGAGCGTCAACTCCTCACCTAACACCCTTGCTTCGATTTTAGCCTAAAAAACACCCAAAAACCTCTCAAAAACATCCCAAAAATCTACAACAAATTCGAAGCACCCAGATCCAAGAAGGAGATACCTTACCTCGGAGATCAGGAATCAGATCCGGAGATAGAACGAAGTAAGGAATAGGGTACAAGGAGCCGTTTTCACCAGATCTGAGGGAATAACACTTTTACAGATCGAAGGTAAGATTTTTCATTATTTTTTAATCTAGTTTTGTCATTAGTGATGTAGATTTATTTGGGATAAGTAGAGACCGGCAATGGCCGGGCGGGGTTGGTGCCTAACACCTTCCAACCCCGTAACATGATCCTCGAATTCAGATTGTCTGTAGTAGATTAGTTCATTATCCGTTTTAGAGTCAGTTTGGTTTATAGACCATAATAACTAGGTGGCGACTCCCAAATCTCAAGGGCTCAAAAGTGGATCCGCGTACCCCGTGGATCGAGGGCGCTTTCAGTGGCGACTCCACTGGGGACTATTGAGGATCAAACTTGAAAAACCCCAAGTATGGGAGCATTGCCAAGATGACCTAATTTTTTTTTATTATTTAGTTCGATTTATTTTATTTATTTTTTCTATTTATTTATTTTTGTGACATGATTGTAGATGATTTTGGGTATTGCATTTTTTTTTCCAATTAAGGATCACTTTTTGATGACCCCTAAATAATGAAAGATTCAAATTGACATATGAAAATTATGGAATGATGAAGGTTGGGACAGCAATATTAAAACGTCTTTATAGAATATTCTAGTAAGAATTAAGTCTGGGAACCTGTTAATAAAATGTAGATCTCATCGAGTAGATTAATTTAGAACCTGAGTTCACTCAATTTCATTATCGGAAGCCTTAGATATCATCGATGCAAGTTCAATCTGTAAATCTGGAATTGTTGCTGAATGAAGGTTGGGACAGCAATGTTAAAACATTTTTACAAAATATTTTAGTGAGAATTAAGTCTGGAAACCTATTAATAAAATTTAGATCTCATCGAGTAGATTAATTTAGAACCTGAGTTCACTCAATTTCGTTATCGGAAGCCTTAGATATCATCGATGCAAGTTCAATATGTAAATCTGAAATTGTTTCTGAATGAAGGTTGGGACAGCAGTATTAAAACGTTTTTACAGAATATTCTAGGGAGAACTAAGTCTGGGCACCTATTAATAAAATGTAGATCTCATCGAGTAGATTAATTTAGATCTTGAGTTCACCCGATTTCGTTATCGGGAGCCTTAGATATCATCGATGCAAGTTCGGATTGTATTTTCCTAATTCACAGAAAATCCGAATTTATCTAATGTTGGCACAATTAATGTTCCTGAGAGTGAGCTCATCTCAACCATTGTCATTCTATCATCAATGTAGCATCTATTGGAATCTCGATTTATTTTGGATCACCCAAATGTGATCATTGATTGGACATTAAAAATTATAAAAATTATGCCTATTACAATGTTTGTTTGATCAATTATTATATGCCATGCTCATTAATTGATTTGCCATGATCTTGACAGATATATTTGTGATGTGTTTGCTTTCATCTTAATTTCGATGTGATGGGTTTTGTATTATTTTCTTGATCAATATTCATTTGATATCCATATATGATGACATAATCTGGCCATGGGCCCATGTGTTTGAAAAAGGCCCCGAGCACACCCCACCCTGTTTTGCACACTTACACGTCCTATATAGCCAACGTGGCACTAGTGCGTGGTCAAAACCGGTGCCTAAGAAAGATCTTGCCCCGTTATACCCTACTGTACAAGGGGGATAGATTACGTCTATTCTAGACGAGAGGTATTTAAGTGGGCCTTTGCTCAGCATTGTGCGCCACCTCTCAACTGGAGATCAAACTGGCTATTTTTGGCTTCAGAGAAGTGAGTTGAGGTTTAAGATTATCACCTATATGGTATATCAAACCAAGTCACCACGTATCGAAAGGTATATAGGTGTGCTTGAGCAAGGGTGGCTAGATAAAAATGCATTGCATGTAATAAGCTTAGAGTCTAGAAACCTTCCCTGTAGGTCACAACTCGAACTTGTCGTGGGTGTTCCCGGGTTGTTTATTGAATGGAACCTTTTGATTGATGAATGTATGTGAATGGTGAGATCAGAGTGTATGATTGTCCTCAAGGATCAAAAATATTATTTTTGAAAATCAAAATGGGTGCACCAACCAAATAAAGAATCCATTTTTTTACAATAATGACCCAGTCCATCCCGATCCAACAGTCATGATGGACCGGGCCATTTAAATCAAAATGGAAATTGAATTTTCAAAGAAAAAAAGGAAAATATTTTCCAGAAAAGAATGTTCTCCAAAAGAAGTGTTCTTTAAAAAAAAAATATTTTCCAAAAAAAGTGTTGATCTCTAGAAAAAAAATTTTATAAGAAAAAGTGTTTTCCAGAAAATATTTTCCATAAGAACAAGATTTTCTAAGAGAAAATGCTGTCCAAATAAAAAACTATTTTTTAGAAGAATAAGTTTTCCAAAAGAAAAGAAAATGAAGGAAAAATGATTTACAAAAGATCTATTTTTGCATGGAAAATTTTTGAAATATGTTTTTTTACCAAAAATTTATTTTTTGCATGGACCTTATAAAATTATCAAAATATATTTTTCTAAAAAGAAAATAATTGCAAAAAATAATCAGAATTGTGAAAATTGTTATTCAGTAAAAACATTATTTTCAAGAGTATAATAAAATTATTTTCCTTCTAAATAATCATTGAATGGATGAATTGTTTAATGGATTGGTGCACAAAATCCAATAAAATCTCAGGGTTCATTTAAAATGTTATCAAGGGGGTTACACTGAAATTGGTTAAATTCACCTTCAAAGAGGTTTTAAGGGTTATCATTGTATCTAAGTTCAATCGTCCATCGTCTAGCTAGGGTTGTAAATCCGGTCAGTTAGAGTAAACGTCAATATCAAGTCAACAGTCAGAAATGGCCTCAAAATTTCTCAACATCATCCAGTTGTTCTTTGAAGATCATAGTGTTTCAATCCTACCGGTTGTAAGCAATATCTCAGTCCTCAGTCCTAATCAAACTCGTGTGGGTACTTGTCTTGAGTTTTCATGAGTCATTTGGGTTAACTCGAGTCCTTTTTTCCAACAAGGTCATGTCTTCCTTAGATTGAGTTTACTCTTTCCTATTGAGTCAAGTTAGTTCGTCGAGTCTACAGAGGTATCTATCGTCCCTTCTGAATTTGATTGGATAAAGAAAATTTTTGAATACTCTGAGCGCATTAACGAATTAACTAATAATCTAGCTTTAAGGATATATTTTTCTCCTGAACAAGAAGATGAAAGTCGGGCTCAAGAAGGCAAATGTCATTGACCGTGGAACATAAATTAAATCCTAAAGAAATTCAAATAGAAAGCATCCTATCCCTAGAGGAACACAGGAGGATAATGAATTTTCTCAGAAATTTCAAAAGACTTATTCGCTTGGGCCTATGAGGATATGTTAGGTGCAAGTTTGGGTGTTGTCTGATACAGATTATATATTGACTTGATAAAATGAGATTAAAGAAGATCTTACAAAATGTATCAGTGCTAGACTTCTCAACATGGTAGAGCTCCCAGCATAGATTATCATTCTCAGATTAATGAAATAGTTGAAGCAGTATTGATCTCTAATAATGGGTCGTACATCAAAGCTTAAGTTATCACTCTGTGTTCAAAGCTCGAGATTCGACATCACAGTGTCTCTCTACCGCCCTCAGATTAATGGAAAGGTTAAAGCAGCCAATAAAATATCTCAAAACAATCATAAAGGAAATGTATCAATCACACCAGGATGAGTTAGAGAAGTTACCATTCACACTAGGGGAACATCATACTTCAATGCAATCTTCTGCTGGAACTATTCCCTACTTTTTAGTGTATGATATGGAAGCAATCTTACCAGTTGAAATGAAAATCCCGTATCTCAAGGCCTTCAAGAAAAGTCAATTGTTAGAAATAGATTGGGCTAGTCAGTGGCATAAAGAATTAAACTTGATCGGAGAAAAACGACTAAGAGCTTTGTACCACTTGCAAGCTTATCAAAGAAGAATCACTCGTGCGTTTGACAAAAAGATCAAGGCCCCTCACTTGCAAGTCGAGGATTTATTATTTAAAGAAAATCAGACACCTATTTTTGATCCTAGAGGGAAGTTCAAACCAAATTGGAGAGGTCCGTTCATCATCAAGGAAATATTACCAGGAAAAGCTGTCAAACTTCAAGATTATGATCGAATCGAATTACCAAAGTCAACCAACCTTGACCAGATCAAACGGTACTACATTTAAGGAGGCCATTTTTGATCGAATCAATTTTCCTACCACCTAGTTCATTATCTCCTTTCTCAATCCCCTTGCAGTTGGTTCAAAAAGAGAAAAATTATGCCTTTTACTTCTTAGCCAGATTACCTAACCCAGGGGAGGAAAAAATTCGAACTACGTTTTGGTCTGATCCCAAAAATTTGGGGTACGTAGGCAACCTGAGAAGTTACTTCAGGCTCGACCACATCAAAATAAAAAAAATATATAGATTCCCTAACAAAGGAAAAATCTAAAAAGAAAAAAATTCAAAAGAAAAAGAAATATCATCCAAAATGGGGAAGAAAGTTCAAGAAAAAAATTTAAATAAATGCCACACAAGGAGCATTCGGGTTTTTGAGCCTCACAATCCCTTTCTTTTTATACCCAGTCCTAAGCTTACCCATGAAAGTCCTCCTAAGTACCGTGTGAAAAAGTCAAGGAAGGTAGCAAAGCATGATCAGACAGTAATTCTAGAACTTCAGAGGAGAAGAAAAAGATAAAAAATAATAAAGCCTGCTAAGTTGAAAACCCAAAAAGGGCGACTTAGGCAAAAATTAAGGTAAGCTCGCAAGGTTGAAAATCTGAAAGGACAACTTTGACAACAATCAGAGCCAAGGAAAAAAGAAAAAGCTCGCTAGATCGAAAACCTGAAAAAGCGATCTAGGCAAAAGTTAGAGCAACAAAGAAAAAACGAAGAAAATCCCAAGCTGAGAGCGGTTCGAGCTGAAACATCAGAAGTCCGAATAATCAAGTTCAATACTCAGCTTAAACCAGGCATAGATTCAGAAGCCACAAGTATCTTGTCTACGATCGATCTGAAAATTCTTACTTCCCCAAGTTAACCAATGGAAAGAAGGGTGAATTCTATGCTGAGTCTCAAAAGGAAATATTTTGTTCTCTTCAGCCTGACTCAAAATCTTCAATAAAATTAATCAAAATTAAAAGTTGGATCTTTATTGCGCTTGTGGTAATCAAATATTTCAAACCTTCATACAAGGGGTATTTTTCTTTTTCTTCTAAATATGTAATTTTCCCCCTTATACCAGGGGCATTTTTTTTATGATGTGTTCAATTATTTTCAATGCCATGTTTATTGTCAAACTAGGGACATTTTGTTTTTGAGCAATGTTAATCATAAAAGATAATGAGAACTCCAAACTTAAGGTTACCCTCTTGATAGCAGTTTTTCGAAAAACTCTTGAGGTTCAAACTCAGGTTTTAAATGTATAAAACTTTTGGATAAAACCTTGAGGTTCAAACAAATGCATTTTGGATTTCACATAGGAAATAGGGCATTCATTTCGCCCCAGATCTATTCATTCCCAGTTTCAACCCCTCTTTTCCATTTTCAATCGTTATTTCCCAGATTTATTCATTCATTCTCAGTTTTACTCAGCCAGATGCCGCCAAGGATTTTCTTGGAATTATGCTCAGATGCCGCCAAGGGTTTTCTTGGAACTATGCTTAGATGTCACCAAGGGTTTTCTTGGAATTATGCTCAGATGTCATCGAGGATTTTCTCGGACCTATACTTAGATGTCGTCGAGGGTTTTCTCGGAACTATGCTTAGATGCCGCCAAGGGTTTTCTCGGAACTATGCTCAGATGCCGCCGAGGTTTTCTCGGAACTATGCTCAGATGCCGCCGAGGGTTTTCTCGGAACTATGCTCAGATGCCGCCGAGGGTTTTCTTAGAACTATGCTCAGATACTGCCGAGGGTTTTCTCGGAACTATGCTCAGATGCCGCCAAGAGTTTTCTTGGAATTATGCTCAGATGCCGCCGAGGGTTTTCTCGGAATTATGCTCAGATGCCGCCGAGGGTTTTCTCGGAACTATGCTCAGATACCGCCGAGGGTTTTCTCGGAACTATGCTCAGATGCCGCCGAGGGTTTTCTCGGAATTATGCTCAGATGCCGCCGAGGGTTTTCTCGGAACTATGCTCAGATGCTGCTGAGGGTTTTCTCGGAATTATGCTTAGATGCCGCCGAGGGTTTTCTCGGAACTATGCTCAGATGCCGTCGAGGGTTTTCTCGGAACTATGCTCAGATGCCGCAAAGGGTTTTCTTGGAATTATGCTCAGATGCCGCCGAGGGTTTTCTCGAAACTATGCTCAATTACCGCCGAGGGTTTTCTTGGAATTATGCTCAGATGCCGCCAAGGGTTTTCTTGGAATTATGCTCAGTTTATATTTACTTCATACTTAGATTTGACTCATTTCCAACTCAAACTCTTTGAAATCTATCTCAGATTTTGAGCCCACACACTTGCACTATTGTTAAATCAGTCAAGGAGAATTTTCTAAAATTCAAGGGTCTGACACTGCCAGTGAGAGCTCGCGCTCAAGGACCTGACATTTTTCTAGTTCGGAGAGAGTTTTACGCTCAATGATCCGAATACCCCGACGAATTGTTAAATCAGGCTGCAAAATGAACTGTCACTAGCTTTGGCATTCGGATATCGTACTATATACCAAAATAGATTTGCTATCTAGTTTGCTTCAACCCTCTGCCAAAGAGGGGCATTTGTAGACACCCCATTTTTGCATCCGCCTGATTAATCAAGTCGTCAACCCGATCGTAAAGGTTCCCAATGATGGATGTCTATTCCAATACTTTATTTTGTTACCAGATATGTTTCAGAAATCCGGATGAGGTATCTCGAACAGACAAAATTAAAAACCACGCTACACTAGGAAAATACGACCCTAGAAACATAGAAATCATCATCTTGCAAACCAAAAAGAAGCTTAACGATAAAAATCACTGAAAATGACTAAATTACCAAAATACCCCTAACATCAAAACAACCTTAGAGCCTACATTACGCTTAGGAAAACCCACTCAAACACATAAAACAACAAATCGAAACCAAGTAAACCACTTCACCAATTTTCACAAAATTTGACAAAATTACGAAAATACCCCTCATAAAGTTCACGACCATTTCATACAAAAAACTTCCAAAATGACAAAAACCAGCATTTCCATTGAATTCCTTACGAAAAATTGATTCCAAAACATCCTGGAACATTGAAAAATGACTTAAACGTAAAAAATCCTCTTCGAGGGCAAAATGGTAATTTCACAATTTTAATAATTAAAAATTTTGAAATTAATAAATAAATCATTAAATAATGTAAAGTGAAACATTAATAAAATTAATTAAAAAATTTAAACCAAAAAATTGATCAATCAGGCTTTCAAGAAAAATTGTTGATGGTTCGCAAGATATTTCTTTAAGGACCCCTCCATTTGGGGGTCCAAAGAATCAAAGATATAATAGAGGGGGGTTCTCCAAAAATTTAAAGTCAATCAAGCAAGACTAAAGTCAAGATATTAAAGTTAATCAAATAAGACTAAAGTCAAAATTAAAGTCAATTAAGTAAGACTAGAGTCAAGTATTAAAGTCAATCTCATAAGACTAAAGTCAAAACCCTAAATCAAAACCCTAATCTAAACTAATCGAGTCAATCTCATAAGACTAAGGTCAAAACCCTAAATCAAAACCCTAATCTAAACTAATCAAGTCAATCTCATAAGACTAAAGTCAAAACCCTAAATTAAAATCCTAAAGACTAAGTCAAAACCCTAATTGAAACCCTAAAATAAATCCTAATCAAACCCTAATGCTTCTAAAAACTTTATAAATAGGAGCCTCCACACCCTATTTTCGTATCAAAGAAAAAATCCTAGAAAAAGTAGGTGAAGAAGTCTCCACAACCTCCCCAAAACCCTAATTTTGGAGCGTCAACTCCTTATCTAACACCCCTGCTTCGATTTTAGCCTAAAAAATACCCAAAAACCTCTCAAAAACATCCCAAAAATCCACAACAAATTCGAAGCACCTAAATCCAAGAAGGAGATACCTTACCTGGGAGATCAGGAATCAGATCCGGAGATAGAACGAAGTAAGGAATACGGTAGAAGGAGCCGTTTTCACCAGATTTGAGGGAATAACACTTTTGCTGATCGAAGGTAAGATTTTTCATTATTTTTTAATCTAGGTTTGTCATTAGCGATGTAGATTTATTTGGGATAAGTAGAGACCGGTAATGGCCGGGCGGGGTTGGTGCCTAACACCTTCCAACCCCGTAACATGATCCCCGGATTCAGATTTTCTATAGTAGATTAGTTCATTATCCGTTTTAGAGTCAGTTTGGTTCCTAGACCATAATAACTAGGTGGCGACTCCCAAACCTCAAGAGGTCAAAAGCGGATCCGCGCACCCTGCGGATCGAGGCCCTTTCACTATTAAAAGTATAACTATTTAAGAATTGCAACTTAATTTTTCTCCTAATCGATGTGGGACTAAAATTACTTAAGGCAAAAACAAAACTATCAATTAAGCTTAAAGCAATAAAGTAAAAAAACATAAACTATAAAGCATAAAGCATAAAGCATAAAGCATAAAGCCAATTTATGATTGATTTACCCTATGGTTTAAACATTGTTTACCAAACGGTTAAAACCTATTGAATATTAAAGGGTTTTCAAATTCAACCCTCTAAATTCCAACAATCCACCACATGAATGCAGAAAATACAAAATAATATATATATATATATAAGAGAAAGCACTTTGAACAACCATGTTTCAGTATAGGTGTCTTTTGGACTTGAACCTTACCTAGTATAAATCTATTGGATTTACAAGTTAGTCAATAGACTTTGAGCATTGAACTGCCAACCTTTAGAGTAAATCAAAACAATAAACTATACACACAAGTTATCAACTATCAAGTTCTATTGATGGTGTTCATTTTACCCCTGAACATAACCTGGTATCATGAGTAGTTTAGAGAGCTTGGCCTAAAGTCTCATAGAACTGGCCCATTCTATACTCATTTAGTTGTGCCTGTGAGAAGTACCCTGATATACTCCGTTTTTACAAGTATAGGCAGCATTAAGACTTATAATTCAACCTTCATTCTTTACAGGCAACACTAAACACTTCATAGGAATGGACTTGGAACACTATTTTTCATTAGTGTTTTCTTTTAAATTACATTCAACTGGTTCTCCCATTAAACTTATATTTTGGGACCTCCAACCAATTAGGTTGGGTTTCATTAAAGTAATTTTTAATCAATAAGATTTAGGCCTATTTCCCTCGAAGTCGATACAACTAACTCTCTAGATAATTCTTTTGTTAGAGAATCCGCCAAATTTTCCTTAGATTTTACAAAGTCAGTGAAAATAATCCCATTAGAGAGTAGTTGTTTTACTAAGTTGTGTTTCCGTTTAATATGCCTTGACTTGCTATTACATACATTATTTTTGGCTCTTGTAATGGCAGCTTGGTTGTGACAATGAATAGATATAGCAGATACTAGTTTAGGCCAAATAAAAATGTTAACAAGAAAACTCCACAGCCACTTAGCTTCTTCACTAGTCTTGGCCATGGCAATAACTCAGATTCCATGGTGGAACGAGTTATACATGTTCGCTTGGTGGATTTCCATGAGATTGCTGCACCTCCAAGTGTAAAAATATAGTCACTAGTGGATTTCGACTCTTCTGAATCTGATATCCAATTGACATCACTGTATCATTTTAATACGGCAAAATACCTATTATAATGTAGCATATAACTCATGGTATACCTTAAGTATCTCATGATTCTCATCAAAGCTTCCTAGTGATCATGTCCTAGGCTGCTAGTGTATTTACTTAATCTACTTATTGAATACACAATATCTGACCTTGAACGGTTCATAATATACATTAAATAATCGATAACTTGAGAATATTTTAGTTGAGAAACACATTTTTCGACATTTTTGATCAATTTATAATTTAGATCAAAAAGTATTTTAGCAGGAATACAATCAAACTGATTAAAACGTTTCAGAACATTTTCAATATAATAAGATTGTGATAAACCAAATCCATTATTATTTCTAAAAAACTTTATTCCAAGAATGATATCAATAGGACCTAAGTCTTTCATATCAAAACTTTCAGACAATAATTTCTTAGTTTGATTTATAACATTTATATTAGATCCAAAAATTAGCATGCCATCTACATATAGGTAAATAATCACATAAGAATCAACGATAGTTTTATAATAAACACACTTATCAACTTCGTTGATTCTTAATCCATTTGATATCATTACATTATGAAATTTTTCATGCCACTATTTTAGAGCTTGTTTTAAATCATATAAGGATTTAATTAATCTACAAATTTTATTTTCATGTCCTTTAATTACAAATCCTTCTGATTGATCCATATATATTTCTTCATCAAATTCTCTATTTAAAGAGATAGTTTTTACATCCATTTGATGAATTTTGTTATGATAAATGGAAACTATAGCAATATGAATTCCAATAGAAATGATTATAGTAACAGGAGAATAAGTATAAAAAAAGTCAATGCCTTCTTTTTGTTTATACCCTTTAGCCACTAATCTTGTTTTATATTTATTTATAGTTCCATCAGATTTTAATTTTCTTTTAAAAATTCATTTATAACCAATCGTTTTATTACCTGGAGGTAGATTAACTAATTTCCAAGTATTATTACTCATTATTGAATCCATTTTACTATTTATAGTTTCTTTCCAAAATGGAGCCTCGAGTGTTGAAATTGCATATTTAAAAGTTTAAGGATCTCCTTCTAAGAGAAAACTAATAAAATAAGGTTCAAAGGATGTTGTTGTTATAATTCTCTTGCTTTTTCTAGGTTCCATATCAGATTCTTGTTCTTTAGGTTCATTAGATAATTCAAAGTGAAATCTTTTTAAAAAAATTTCAATTTTATCCTTATAAGAATATATATCCTCAAAAAATTCAGCATCTCTAGATTCAATTATAGTGTTAGGATTAATATAATTTATATTAGATTTATATATAAGAAATCTATACGCACTATTATTAATAGCATATCTAATAAAAATGCAATATATAATTTTAGGACCTAATTTTATTCTTTTAGGTAAAAGGACAGACACTTTAGCTAAATACCCTTATACTTTCATGTATTTAAAATTAGGTGTTCTACCTTTTCAAAGTTCATAAGGTGATTTTTCAGAATTCTTCAATGAAATTTTATTTAAAATATAATAACATGTTAAAAAGGCTTTTGCCCATAAATTTAGAGGTATACCTGAACTAACAAGTAAAGAGTTAATCATGTCTTTTATAGTTCTATTTTTCCTCTCTGCTACACCATTTTGTTAGAGAGAATAAGGAGTAGTACTTTGATGTATGATTCCATTTTCTTGACAAAATATAATTAAAGGATTAGATTCATACTCTCCTCCTCGATCAGATCTTAAAATTTTAATTTTCTTTTTAAGTTGATTTTCAACTTCAGATATATAAATTTTAAACATTTCTAATGCTACATTTTTACTACTTAAAAGATATATTATACAAAATTTAATGCAATCATCAATAAAAGTTATGAAATATTTTTTACATCCTCTAGATTGAACGTTTTTGAGATCACACAAATCAGAATGAATTAATTCTAAAGGTTTTGTAAATCTTTCAATATTTTTAAAAGGTTTTTAACAAATTTTGATTCAACACAAATTTCACATTTTTTAGATGTATCAATATGTATTTTAGGAAACATACCACTATTCATTTATTTGATAATTGATTTATTATTAACATGACCTAATCTAGCATGCCAAATATTAGAATACTTAGATACATAAGTAAAAGAGGTAATATTATTAATAAAATCAGAAATTACATTGAGTTTAAATAACCCATCACACAGATAGTCCTTACCCACAAACATTCCATTTTTGTAATTATACATTTATCAGATTCAAACACCATTTTGACATCTCTTACTTAAAACAGAACCTGAAACCAAGTTTCTTTAAATGTCTGGAATGTGAGGTATGTCATTTTGAGTTAGAGTCTTGTTAGATGTAAAATTCATATTCACTTTTCCTTTTCTGATCACAGCGGATGTGGAAGAATTTTCTATGAATAACTTTCCATCTCCAATGTTGTTGTAAAAAAAAACATGCCTATCTCAGAGCATATGTGTTTGGTGATTCTCGTATCTAGCCACCAATCATTAGTATTTCCTATCAGATTCACTTCTGAAACAACCGCTGATAGGTTATGAGTTTCAGTCACATTGGTTTGTTCATGCTTCTGATTGTATTGATAATTTTTCTTTTACAACAATCCTTAACCCAGTGTCCAGGTTTACTACATAAATAACAATTACTCTTGATCTTCTAGATATTGGCTTTTGGACCATGCAAGTTTTTCTTTACATTTTTTTTTTAGAATCTGGGTTTGAACTTTCAAGTGAATTTGAAAGATTCTTCTTCTACTATATTCTCTTTAGAAATCATAGAATTTGTTTCACTATTCTTCTCATTATTTCGGTTATCCTCTTCAATTCTAAGTCTTATCATCAGATCCTCGAGTCTCATTTCCTTTCTTGTATGTTTCAAATTATTTTTGAAGTATTTTCAAGATGGTGGTAATTTTTCAATTATCGATCCAACTTAGAATCCTTCACTTATACTCATACCTTCAGCATGAATCTCATGAATAAGGATTTGGAGCTCTTCAGATTGTAATACAACTGACTTAGAGTCTACCATCTTAAAATCTAGAAAACGTCCAACAACAAATTTCTTTGTGTCGATATCTTCTAGAGTATATTTCTTTTCAAAAATTTCTCACAATGTCTTGGCAAATTCAATATATGAATAAACCTTAAAAAGAACAATACTTAATCCATTTAGGATATAATTCTGGCACATGAAATTGAAATGTTCCCATTTTCGATATTCGGCTCTTTTAATTTGGTCCTCCTCATTATCGTCCAAAGAAACTGATTCTTAAGTAATGATATGAACCAAATGTAATGTTGTTAAATAAAACAACATTTTCTGTTTCCAGAATTTAAAATTCTTTCCATAGAATTTATCGAGTTTTTCACTATGCACGGGATTTGAGATTGTTTCCATAGAAATTAGTAATTAAGAGAAATTTCATTTTAGATTGTTAGTACTTGAGTACTGATTTCTTATGGACAGAGAGAGAAAAAGTTTGAAAAAATCCTGACTTTCAAATCGAATGTAATAGGAAAAATATTACCTCAACAAATTGGTTGAAACATGCACAAAGGACTGTCCTAAAATGAAATTCACCCCTGTTACGGTACCATAATCTATAGGAGTTCATTCTCTAAGATACAACAACCCATGTTTCCAAAAGGGTACTCTAAATTGGAAATGTAACTTTGAATTCAACGATATTGTGTGCTTTCACAACGAAAAATAAAAATGTACTGATAGTCAAAAATATATAAAATAAAGATCAGAAATCAAGTGTTTTAAATCGAGATATCTCGGTAGCTAAAACATAATGATATTTTAAATAGGGAGGGAAAATGTTTTCTATGGGGAAAATTTCATACAAAAGTTATTGGGGTAAGGGTTGCTGGTGACTATTAAGATTTAGGCTTGGCGAGATGTTTTTCGATTATGTTCCTCTTTTAGAAGTCGTAAAATTTCATAAATATTCAATTATGGAGTATGGATAACAATAGCAATGAAAACAACAAGCATTGGGCGCAGTGGCTAAGGCATCCCTAAAAAAAAAAGAGGTTGTGAGTTCAAGCCCTCTTATTGGCCACCCACAATAATTTATCCCTGCTTACTTGGTATGTGTGGTTTGCGGGGTATTGCATGTACTCGAGAGATTTGAGCGTAGGGGGGAGCCAAGATTTTTCTCTTGTGTTGGAAAGTAAGAGTAATATTTTGGGGGGGGGAGGGGGCAACCAATGGAGTAAAAAGTTTTGTGGGGGCAATAACAGTAGATTTTCTTATCCACCGTTGTTATTTGTTGTAATAACTCATGTATCCTTATAGATTTCAAAAACTATTGTGGGGCAAGTACCCCCAATGTAAATTAGCCCTTGTTTGGGAGAGATATGGTGCTTTAAGAGGTTAGTTGCCTTGTAGATGCTAGTTAGGCTTATGGGTTTAGAACCCCCATCATCAAAAATACATAAAAATAAAATATTTATGTTAAAAAGTTACTCTTTTACACTCAGGGGGTTGGCTCAACTATAAAATTAGTGACATGGGTTTACTCCCCTTGGTTGTGTGTTCAGAATTGGGTAGTTTTCTTGTGAGATTTATATCATTATAAATCTTTATCCACATAACTATAAATCTATAATTTACTAAGATCCATAATCATTCATATATCTCAAGAAACCTATTCATATTCTTAAGGATAAGAAGTTTATGATACTTACATTGTGTTATAAGTTAAATCGATGATCCAAGATATAGTTAGAAATTTGCCTTTCGTAATCTATGTGCCAATGATTCAATGTGCCCAAATCCCCAAGTCGTAACCCTTGTTTTACGTGTTCTCTAATTTTCTAGAGTTACGTTCTCTCTCCTCTTTATGTAGGTTTGACCTTGGGTTTTGTGATTGACGGAGATCACCACACTTAAAAATCCTATTTCTTTTCACTTTTCATGCTTGTCTATTATGGGGTGCCGATCCACTTAAATAGATGGCCTAGAGATCCTCTTTTAGTAGGATTCCTATCCATCAAGGTTTCCTTCTAAAATTTAAAGAGTATTTTTAATTCTAATTTAATTGGGATTTCCATTAGTTCACTTTGACATCTCTATTTTATAGAATTCGTGTGCAAACTAAATACACAAAATGTGTAGGTCAATTGGGCCACACGATATTGGATTCAAATATTCTCTCACTTGGCCTATTAAATCGATTGTGTAAAAGTGAATATTATTTTACAAAATAATTTTTTTTTAAAAAGACTCAATTTATGATTCTATAACTAAAACATTTTTACACGTGGTCACGAATTTTAAAATCTTGTCAATAACCACAATATTCAATTAGATACTATTGTAGAGGGAAATAATCGCACGATTATCTAGACCGTACACTTGTCCAAATCGATTAAGTGGTACAATCGTAAGTCAACGTTCGTAGCACTGCTTAGCAGTAGGACAAGCCAAGAGATAAGACCTGACCTACCAAACAAGGCAGGCCTAGTCAAAGAATATTTGTAATCCTGATTTGTGCACGTCAAGCTTAGAGATCTCAAAGAGGATCTCCGTATAATAGCAGACCCAATCCCAAAAATCCCAATTTAGTTTAGGATCCTGGTAATCAAGGGATTCTCTGGGATCATATCCTGTGAGAAGGGAAAGCCTTGATTTAGAAGAATGATCTATAAATAACGAAATTGACACAAACTTAAGGATCTTTTGACTGATTGAAGAAGGATAGAGTCTAACCAGTAATAATCATTCTTCAACAACTCTAACTTGAGCGATGAAGAATCTTTGGCATGTACCACATTGGTGTTAACATGGAGGTGGAAGGAGTGACTTCAGATCAATAGAGCAGAGTCCATCAACACCTTCACCGAAATCTGATCACACAAATCTGGCACAGTCTATGAAAAACACCACAACATATTGATTTCAGTTGAAACAATGGTGAGATCCACTATAACAGTCGAAGTCAATGTTCCCTCACCCATGGTACTAGAGATGCTAACCTTCTAGCAATGCTAAAATCCATGAGGAAGCAGCAAGAGGATATGTAGAAGAAAATGGACTACTTGGCTGAACAGAATCAAAATCTGAGTTAGCATTTAGAAAACCAGTAGAAAGCAAAACGATTTCCCATTGTGAGATCCTCCGCATCTTGTGGGAGATGATCACGCCTCGAATGCAAAAAATAGTTCTCAATCGCAGAACCCAACTAGAAATGAAGAAATGGAAGCTGCCACTACTACAACTCGAGTTGACTCCATGATGGGTCTAACTCGAGAGGAGATCAAAGATATGATTTGAAAATAGAAGGAGATTATGAAGAGTGCAGACATGGGCACAGTGGCAGCGCAGGCCATTAAGGGTATTAAGAGATCCCCCATTTACAATGAAGATCTTGGTTGTAGAGATTCTAAAGAAATTTGTACAATCGAGTTTCATCCCTTATTTTGGGACGAAGGACCTAGTAGAGCACTTATTCCACTTCCAATAGATGCCCATGTTGTGGGAGGGGAACGAGGGTTTGATGTACAGGCTTTTCCCTTCTAGCTTACTAGAAAATGTTTTGATCTGGTTCCACAAGTTGCCATGTGGATCAGTAACTTCCTTTGAGGAGCTTTGCATTGCCTTTGTAGCTCGTTACATCAACAATAGGAAAATTGGCGAAGATATGGATGATCTATTCAGTATGAGAATGCAATCAGACGAGCCTTAGAAAATTTATTAGGAGATTTAGGGAAAAGGCGATGGCTCTAGAAAGTTACTACGAGAGAACGATAGTAGTGGCATTCAGGAACTCTTTGCCATATACAAGTCTCTTGTGAAGAGGAGGTCAGAGACGTTAAGTAAATTATTTGAAAAAAGTAGAAAAATATACTCGACTAAAAGATGATCCTCAAAATTCAGTCGAAAAGAGCATGGTCATACATATTGTGATGAAGCCTAGCAAGCAACAACAGCCACAACAGAAGAGTAGTAAGAGACCATTCGAATAAGGCAGAGAGCAGATAAGAGAGGGGACGTACTTCTTTATGCCCCTAGTGAAATCCTACCCCTCATCGTGAACGAGCTTTATTTTGAGTGACCAACACCGCTTCCTCGAGATCAAATAAAGTAAGATAAACGATACTGCAAGTATCATAAGGTACAAGCCCATTAATAGGGGTGTTAATGGATAGTCGAAATCCGAATCCGAATTTGAATTCGAATTCTAAAAACCGAATATTATCCGAAGTTTTCGGATATCGGATTAGGATTTGGATAGTTTTGAATATCCGATAACATTTTGGATATCAATGAATTCGATTCAATAATATTCAATCTGAAATCAATAATAAATAAATATTTTTTTATTTTAATTTTCATTTATCTTTATTTAGGGTTAGAACTTAGAGAAGTTCTATAGAACACCTCACCCCGTCGGCTCAACTATTCCTCTTCATCGCGGCATCGTCTCAAGACTGCACGACTTCAACCCTTCGCGGTCACTACCTCATCGCCTCACGACCTCACTTAGTCATCATGACTTCAACCCCTTGCTATCACAAACTTACCTTCGACATCGACATCAACTTAGACCAGGTTAGACTTAGACTTCTTAATTTTTTTTCTTCTTTTTGTCCAAATCGATTTCCTAACTGAACCATATTCTACTCAAATTCATTTATGATTTTCGATTCAAAACCTTAATATCTTCTGTGTAGTTCGAGCTCATAAGATTTTATCATGGCAGATTGTCAATTGTTTTCCTTAATGTTTATTTGATTATACAATTTTCTGTAGTTTCTGCTTTGATTTCAATTATGATGATGAAACCCTAGTTTTTGGTATGTTTGAGATGACTAGAAAGAGCCTTTAGTATTTGATTATGATAAACCCTGGTTGTTTTAGATTTTTTTTAATATAGTTTCGTTTCGTTGATTCTCTCTCTTTCTTCAGATTAACCTTTTAATTACTAGAAAAATCTAAACTTTGATTCTCAATTGATTGAGAAATTGTTATCTAAGTGTTTATAGGAGCATTTCAAACTACAATCTGGTTGTAGTCTCAGTTTATTGGGTGTTTCTTTAAGGACTGTTATTGAGTGTTTCCTTAGCAATTCATTAACGTTTATGATGGTCGGTTACCACACATTCATTTTTTCCATACAGAATTGTGTTTTTGGTTATTTCCAATTTGTTAATTCTCTCTAATTTTTTGTTCTATAGGTCTATGTATTGAGCAAGCAGAACCCCTTTATCTTTATGAATTTCTTGGTCCTTTTTACTTTTACAACAACATATCTACCATGGGTGAGTTATCGAACCTCTAAATACTCCACATGTTTGTATTATATTCTGAGACTGGATAACCTCATATTCATTCCTTTGATGGCCCTAACATAAAGGGTAGTAAGAGTAGCACTTAAAAAATCTTGACACGTCCTTCTGTAGACACCCCATTTTTGTATATGCCTAATTCGACAATTCTTCACTCGGTTACCGTGAATTCTTAATGATGAGCACAAAGAACCCGAAGGCTTGTGAGTACTGTCTCTGATTTCTTCTGTTTCCAATCTTTTCATCTCCCCTACTCGTTACGACTCGACATAGAAATTTACGCACGCTTAGGATCGCTACATCTTACACTTGACTTAGCAAACACATACGCCTTAGGTTCGATACACAGTTCGATAACCTAGAGACCTCGCTACGCTAGGAAAACATGACTTTGAAACTTAGAAATAATCACATCGGGACTAAAAGAAATCTCACGCAAGAATTCGTAAAAATCTACAAAAATCGACAAAATGACGAAAATACCCTTCATGAATTTTGAACCTCCGAAAGACCTTGAAAGTACCTCCATTGCACTCATAACATGATTTTGAGCCTAACGAGACCCAAATCGACGAAAACAGAGAAATTTAAGAAAAATCGTAAAAATGACTGAAAATCCCCTCGACCTCCAAACTCAACTTAGAGATCTCGATCCTTAGGAAAATATAATAAAAATTAAAATCAAATTAAAAATTAAACAATTAAAATCTGATTCAAAATTAAACAATTAAAATTTAACCTAATAAAAATCAAAGTAAAAAATTAAACAATTAAAATTTAAAATCTAATGAAATAAAAAAATTAAATTCAAATTTAAAATCAAGCAATTAAAATTAAATCAAATAATTAAAATTTAAGTAACCAAATTTAATCAATCAACCAACAAAACAAAAATCAAATCAACTTAAATTAAAAATTACGTAATCCACTAAAATGAAAAATCAAATTAAAAAACTCAAAATTCAAAATCAAAAATCTTAAATAATTGACCAATCAAAACGAATAAAAATCCAATCGATCGTGCAAAACGAATCCAATCGACAAGAAATAAAAAACCAAAGCTAAAACCAATCGACCATAGGGGACTACTAATGCGCTGCGAGTAGCGGGGGATCGCCCCTCCATCATTCTCTAAAAGAGAAAGAAAAACAAAAGAATTAGAAAGAGAAAAAACGAAAAATAGAAAATTCGTTACTATTAAAGATGAGACGTCCTCTTCTCTTCTTCTTCTCCAAGAAGACTGCTCAAGGGGCTGAACGGCTTCATCTTCTCTCCACAGATGGCTAGACATCTTCTTCTTCCTCTCTCTTAACTCTCTCACATCCCTCTCACCTCTCTCTCCCATCCTTACAACTCAGTCCATTGCAGCCATTGCTGTAGCTACATTCCTTGCTGCACCAACATCCCAACAGCCCCCTACAACTCACCTCTCTCTCACGTCCCTCTCTTCTCCCAAAAATGTCCCAAAATAGTAGCTCTTCTTCTTCTCCATTGGGCGGTGACACCTTCGACTTGCCTCCCTTCTCCACGTCCTCAACACAGCCACTGTAGTAGCCCTCCATAGTAGCCCCCATATCAGCCCTTTTCTTTTCCATTAACGCCCCTGCAACACAACCTCTTGTTACCCCTTCATCAGTTTCATTAAACCTGCAATCCCCTCTTCTCCACTACACACACAATGCCCAGTAGTCCCCCTCTTCTCTACAGCACACACAACGCCCAGCAGTCCCCCTCTTTTCCACAGTACACACAATGCCCAGCAATCCCCCTCCTCTCCACATTTTTCAACCATTAAACCACCAAGCTTCTACAACAGGCAGCTGCAATCATGTTTTTGGTGCCTAGCTGAGTTTCTCCACCATTACAGCACTTAGCACAATAGCTTCTCTCCGCCTTCATCTCTCTGTGCTCTCGTCTCTCGCATCTCCACAGCAGCGAATACTCGCGAGCCTTTGGATCTTACCTGAAGGAATAAACTCGCCATTATCGATTCAATAGGTAATTTTGTGTTCAGTTTAGTCCTTTATTTTATTTCTACCTTTTCTCTCATTATTTTTGCATTACATTTTTCCTTTTTTTTCTCTCTACTGTGCTCATATGTTTTTCAATTAGATTTTTCCCTGGTATTGATGTCCCCCATTGATTTTTTTTTAGTATCGTAACCATCATAGAATTTATCATAAAAGGGATTTTTATACTTGCGATACTATACGATGTCGTTTTTGTTTTGAAGGATTTACCATATTCCCATGCATCGTTCTTTTTTATTTTACTTTTGCATATCAATAGGGTAGGAAAATATTTTTCTCTATTTTCTATTTTTTTGTTTTCTTTTTTGCATGTTGTTAGGGTTAAGAGAATATTTTATTTTTTTAGTTTCGTGTGACGTAGGTTTTTAGGTTTATTTATTTATTTATTATTTATTTGTATATTTATGAGATTAGGTTTTTTTTTTATGTATCATTTTGTCTTTACGCATTGATAGGGTTAAGAGAGTATTTATTCTTATCTCTGTGTTTTTTATTCTTTATTTATTTTTATTTCTATTTTTTTTATTTTTTTTTATGCATCTTTTTTCATGAGTTTTTGATGATACGATCTTTGCGTTTAAGTATGATGGTTCCATATGATTTTTGCAATGGATTTGGGATGGATTGGTGATGAGTTTAGACTTTTTCCACGTGATTAATGCATCCCTTAACTTGATGAGTATACATGATGTTGAATGATAATTGTCTTAAAAATTGAGAATTATGTATGCATGCTCTTTGATTAGTTTAAAGATCCAATGAACATGGGAATTTTCTTGTGGATTTTTCTTTCAAATTTGGAAATTTCATGCAATGATATTTGGCAATCTCCATTTTAGTTAGTATGATATCCTGGACTCTTTGTTGTTTGATGAATTTCTAATTTGGTGATTTTTGACAAATTCATAATCTTCATTATTTATATGATTTTTCTTTTTGGAGATTATTTGTGGATCATTAGAACATTCATATTTGAAAACTTTCTAATATGGGATTGCGTAGTTTCCTATTTTGGGAGAATATATTCATAGATTTCTAATTCAGAAATTTCATATTTTAACATTTTTCCAATTTAGAAGATTCCGCATTTTTATATTTAGGAGGTTCGTGTTCTTGAAAATTTGGGAGTTTCAAATTTAGAAGCTTACATGTTTTGGAATGTTCTATTTTAGAAAATGTATCTTTCTAAAATTTTAATTTGGGAATTTAACATATATCTCTTGAATTCTAATTTAGGAAATTTCACGTTCCTAATTTGAAAATATTATAAGTCCCAATTTTACAGGTTTCTGTTTGTAATCTTCCCGTTTAGAATATTCTCATGAGTTTCTATTTGGGACAGTTTGAGAAATACTTGCAGGTGAAATTTCCTTATCGATTTTTAGATCATGGAGCTAATCAGGGCTTTTTCAAATCCTTCCATATTTTATGGAATTGAAAGAATGATCATGTAATAATTGGGACAGTTTTAGCCATAGGATTTGTTTGACAAATCCAACATAAATTGATGATGATGATTGGACTGTGACTTTGACTGTAGTCTTTGTATGTTGACCATAAGATGATTTTGGATCGTAGTAGAGACCGATCATGTTGATCGGGCGGGTTCGGTGCCTAACACCTTCCGAAACCCGTAATCTAACCCCTTACCCATCTCTCTGATCCGTGGATCGACCCATATCCATTTGGAGTTAATTTTGGTTCCTAGACCTAAACTAGGTGACGACTCCCATTTTTCAAAAGTCCCCCATTTAATAAATCGGACCTTTATCCACTATTTAGTGAAAAATGGTCGAGGCAATTTCACCTTCCTCCCCCCTCCCCTCAACATGCTTGCTTCCTTTCACTTATCACTTTTTTCTGTCTTTCCAAATAATAGATTTATAGTTTCTATGACCTCATGACATGAGCTTAATTGTGAATCATAATGGTAATACTAAAAGATGATTTGAAGTTTATAATGCAAATGTTTCCTCTTTTTTTTATCTATATGTTAGTCCTACTATTTGCCTTGTTTATTTTAACTAAATAGGAAATACTTTCTTTTTCTCCTCTGGTTTGCTCATGCAGATGAGATCATGCTAAATGAAGTTACTGTCACATATAGAGTACTTGGTTACCTTCTTCTTGGTGTTGTCATAATAGACTCGAAGAAAATTGAATATCTATACCATGACTGTGACAAGATTCTTAACAAACTAACTACTTATACACTTTTGGGAAAAGATAATTCAACTGTAGAACCCATGGGTGAATCAAAATTTTCTATCACTTTACCGGACAAGTTCAAACTTGACACTTTCAATCTTGACATCATGGAAGATATGACTGGGTAAGAAGTTGGATATCCAAACAGGATTAAGTTTCTCATTTTCTTTTTTAATCAAATCATTTAAGCCCACCATTTGTTGACTTTTAGGGACAATGTGAAACCACATCAACAGATAACTCTTGAAGGTATTGGATTTTTAAGTTATTTCTGAATCTCTTATTAGATTATTTATCTTTGATCATTTTGAACATGTCATCGTTTTTCCCGCACCTCCACCACCGCCCAAAAATGCTTACAACCAGGTTTATTGTGTTTTTTTTTTTTTTGGCATTGTTGAGTTGCCAACTAATTATTTCCACATTTTTGATTGACCTTGAAATTAGTAGTGGCTTTCATCTTCTTGTTTGATCTTTACTAAATGAGTGATTCCACTATTTGTTAACTTTTATTTATTTTTGATTTTGTGTGGTGCAATACGAGGGTGAAGACGAAGATGTGAATGTGGAAGAGGTGGATTTAGAGTTGAGGGGTGTTGAGCAGCTATAATATTGTTTTTTTATCTTGCAGTATCTCAAAGGTTAGTGTTGATCTTTGAGGATAACCCTTTGTTACAAGGACTGATTGGTTATCTTCAAGTTTTTTTCATGCTAAACCATGCTGTCATGTTCTCTGTTATGGTCATTAGCTAGCTAATTGAATCTAGGCTCCTGTTATGTTGTACTTGTTGTCATCTATTTGTATTGCTCATGTTACATGACATTGCTAATAACAAGGAAAGGAAAGATATTTTAGTTTGTAACATGAGCTTTAGTATATCATAATGGTAGTACCAAAAGATGATTTTAAGTTAACAAATCTCATATTGCTAATGCATTTATATGCTTCCTAAGATCACCTTTTTAATTTATAGATAACTTTTCTCATTTAGAGGAAGATGAACAACTTGCGCGAGATCTGCAGGAAAGTTTGAACATGGAATGTGATCTTCTTCTTCCTCCTCCTCATTCTTTTCTTGGTGCATCTGTACATGTTCCACATGATGTGCTCTTTAGTTGTAACACTCATTCTATTCAAATTTACAAGTTAAGGTTTGATATTTATTAAAACATTGAATGGTATAATTGGTATACCATGATGTTGTTACCATTTTGCTTAGTGTTCTGTATTGGATGTGGAATGTTGTACAAAACGACATTCTCCATCTCATTAGTAATTGAATTTTTTTTCCTCCACAAGTCATGAAAGCTTACAATGACAATGTTTTTTTCCATTGATGTGCATCTCAATTTAAAAAAATGCTTTGATATTCAATATTATCCCAAATTTCTTTTTAAACTATTAAATGAATCTTGCCATACTATCTAATTTTAGAATTAGAATTACATAATGGAATTGGGGTGGTGTTAGAAAAAGTTGGTGTGGCAATAGAATTTCTCTAAATAAAATTCAAATAATTTTCGAATAGTAAATAAGTTTTGGATAGTTTTTGAATTCAATTTGCAATCGGATTCGAATCGGATAGTTTTCGAATTCGACTTGCAATCGGATTCGAATCTGATGATATCGGATATCTGATAATTTATTCGGATACGAATTCGAATATTAGTTAGTGATATCCGATAAGATTTGGATTCGGATAGTGTACTATCTGATCAAATACCTATTCGTTAACAACCCTAAGCCCATACTACCAACAAGTGCCGAGCGTTGAGGAGATTTCTACAAAGATTGGCAGAGCATGGACAACTAAAGGACCTACCAGGAAGACAAAGAGAAAATCTTCCCTGAGACAAGATTAGCCACCTGTTGAGGGGCAGGATGGAAAGACAGTGATTATTCACATTGTCTTAAAGCAAAAACCTAGGAGGTCAGTCCTTAACAAAACTAACGAGTGAGTCAAGAGGCGGTGGATAGAGCATCTAGCGTACGTTTATACGACAAGAAGTGGACCCACATAGTAGATGGAGCCTTACGAAGAACAAACTATGGCCTTCACAAAGAAAGACTTGGAAGGTATGGTGAGATCGTACTATGATGCATTGGTCGTAACCCTTCAAGTAGGCACATTCACTCTCAAAAGGGTGTTGATTGATAGCGGTAGTTGAAAGCGCCCTCGATCCGCGGGGTGTGCAGATCCGCTTTTGACCTTTGAAGTTTGGGAGTCGCCACCTAGTTATTATGGTCTAGGAACCAAACTGACTCTAAAACGGATAATAAATTAATCTACTACAGAAAATCTGAATTCGGGGATCATGTTATGGGGTTGGAAGGTGTTAGGCACCAACCCCGCCCGGCCAATGCCAGTCTCTACTTATCCCAAATAAAACTACATTGCTAATGAAAAAACTAGATTAAAAAATAACGAAAAAATCTTTCATTCGATCTGCAAAAGTGTTATTCCCTCAGATCTGGTGAAAACGGCTCCTTGTACCGTACTCCTTACTTCGTTCTGTCTCTGGATCTGATTTCTGATCTCCGAAGTAAGGTATCTCCTTCTTGGATCTGGGTGCTTCGAATTTGTTATTGATTTTTAGGGTGTTTTTGAGAGATTCCTAGGTATTTTTTAGCCTGAAATCGAAGTAGGGGTGTTAGGTAAGGAGTTGGGGCTTCAAAATTAGGGTTTTGGCGGTGTTGTGGAGGCTTCTTCACCTACTTTTTCTAGGGTTTTTTCTTTGATACGAAAATAGGGTGTGGAGGCTCCTATTTATAAAATTTTTAGAAGCATTAGGGTCTGATTAGGGTTTCTTTTAGAGTTTTAATTAGGGTTTTGACTTTGGTCTCATGAGATGGACTTAGTCTTTAGTGCTTTGACTTAGGATTTTGACTTTATTCTTATGAGATTGACTTGATTAGTTTAGATTAGAATTTTGATTTAGGGTTTTGACTTTAGTCTTATGAGATTGACTTGATTAATTTAGATTAGGGTTTTGATTTAGGGTTTTGACTTTAGTCTTACGAGATTGACTTTAATACTTGACTTTAGTCTTACTTAATTGACTTTAATTTTGACTTTAGTCTTATTTGATTGAATTTAATATCTTGACTTTAGTCTTGCTTGATTGACTTTAAATTTTTAGAGAACCCCTCAACAATTTTGTTTGAAAGCCTGATTAATCGATTTTTTGTTCACATTTTAAAATTAATTTTATTAATGTTTCACTTTACATTATTTAATGATTTATTTATTAATTTCAAAAATTTTAATTATTAAAATTGTGAAATTACCATTTTGCCCTCGGAGAGGATGTTTTACGTTTTAAGTCGTTTTTCAATGTTCCAGGATATTTTGGAATCAGTTTTTCGTAAGGAATTCAATGGGAATGTTGATTTTTATCGTTTATGAAGTTTTTGTATGAAATGGTCGTGAACTTGATGAGAGGCATTTTCGTAATTTTGTCAAATTCTGTGAAAATTGGTGAAATGATTTATTTGGTTTCGATTTGTTATTTTATATGTTTGAATGAGTTTTCCTAATCGTAACGTAGGCTCTAGGGTTCTTTTGATGTTAGGGATATTTTGGTAATTTAGTCATTTTTAATGATTTTTAACGTGAAGCTTCTTTTTGGTCTGCAAGATGATGATTTCTATGTTTCTGGGGTCGTATTTTCCTAGCGTAGCGTGGTTTCTAAAGTTTTGTCAGTTCAAAATACCTCATCCGAATTTCTGAAACATATCTGGTAACAAAATAAAATATTGGAATAAACATCCATCATTGGGAACTGTTGCGATCGGGTTGATGAGTTGACCAATCAGGCGAGTGCAAAAATGAGGTGTCTACAGTAGCTCAATCAAAATCCTATATGGCTCGATTTTTCTGAAGATGGGTCTCAACAAGAGCATGTTGACCCAAGCAATATCCCCTTTGATCTGGCTCTATGGGAGGACGAGCCAACCTTGAGGGAAAATGGTCATGCCTGTGTAAGTAGGGTCGATAATTTTGATGACTAGATTTATGATCGTTGAAGCAAGCTCCCCTTACAATGTTATATTGAGCAGATGGTGGACCCATGAGATAAGGGTTGTTCCATCAACATATTACTAGGTCCTGAGGTTCCCAATATTGTAGGGGATATGGGACATCTGAGGGAATCAGGTGGCAATCCAAGTATGTACACTAGGCAAGGAGGAGCTCTCTGAGGAAAAAAACTCAACAATAACAATTATAATAGGGGAAGTGGAGATTAATAAGCCCCCACGCTTTGAGAACATCTGGATAGTAGATATAGGGGAATGAATGCAGATTGGGATAGAGATAGAACTAGGCCCAAAGGAGTTGAAAGAGTTAACAGATTGCGTGAGAAAAAACATGGATGTTTTCACCTGGTCCATAGAAGAGATGCTGGAGATCAACCCTGAAGTGATTTGTCATCATTTAAATGTTGAGCCAACTATAAAGTCAGTAAAGCAGAAATCAAGAAAGCTAGCACCTTACAAACTTGAATAAGGCCTACCCTAAAGATAACTTTCCTATTCCAATGATTAATCAACTAATAAACACCACTTCGAGACATGAGAGGTTGTCATTCATGGAAGGTCAAAGCGCCCTCGATCCGCGGGGTGCGCGGATCCGCTTTTGACCCTTGAGGTTTGGGATTCGCCACCTAATTATTATGGTCTAGGAATCAAACTGACTCTAAAATGGATAAAAACTACTCTACTACAGAAAATCTGAATCCGGGGATCATGTTACGGGGTTGGAAGGTGTTAAGCACCAACCCCGCCCGGTCATTGTCGGTCTCTACTTATCCCAAATAAATCTACATCGCTAATGACAAACCAAGATTAAAAAATAATAAAAAAGCTTACCTTCAATCTGCAAAAGTGTTATTCCATCAGATCTGGTGAAAACGGCTCCTTGTACCGTGTTCCTTACTTCATTCTATCTCCGGATCTGATTTCTGATCTCCGAGGTAAAGTATCTCCTTCTTGGATCTGGGTGCTTCGAATTTGTTGTGGATTTTTGGGATGTTTTTGAGAGGTTTTTGGGTATTTTTTAGGCTAAAATCGGAGTAGGGGTGTTAGGGAAGGAGTTGGGGTCCCAAAATTAGGGTTTTGGAGAGGTTGTGGAGGCTTCTTCACCTACTTTTCTAGGGTTTTTTCTTTGATACGAAAATAGGGTGTGGAGGCTCCTATTTATAAATTTTTTAGAAGCATTAGGGTTTAATTAGGATTTCTTTTAGGGTTTCAATTAGGGTTTTGACTTTGGTCTCATGAGATGGACTTAGTCTTTAGGGTTTTGACTTAGGTTTTGACTTTAGTCTTAGGAGATTGATTTGATTAGTTTAGATTAGGGTTTTGATTTAGGGTTTTGACTTTAGTCTTATGAGATTGACTTGATTAGTTTAGATTAGGGTTTTGATTTAGGATTTTGACTTTAGTCTTATGAGATTGACTTTAATACTTGACTTTAGTCTTACTTAATTGACTTTAATTTTGACTTTAGTTTTATTTGATTGACTTTAATATCTTGACTTTAGTCTTGCTTGATTGACTTTAAATTTTTGGAAACCCCTCTCTATTATATCTTTAATTGTTTGGACCCCCAAATGGAGGGGTCCTTAAAGAAATATCTTGCGAACCCTCAACAATTTTGCCTGAAAGCCTGATTGATCGATTTTTTGGTTCACATTTTAAAATTAATTTTATTAATGTTTCACTTTACATTATTTAATGATTTATTTATTAATTTCGAAATCTTTTATTTTTAATATTGTGAAATTACCATTTTGCCCTCGGAGAGGATTTTTTACGTTTTAAGTCATTTTTCCATGTTCCAGGATGTTTTGGAATCAGTTTTTCGTAAGGAATTCAATGGGAATGTTGGTTTTTGTTATTTATGAAGTTTTTTTGTATGAAATGGTCGTGAACTTTATGAGGGGTATTTTCGTAATTTTGTCGAATTCTATTAAAATGGGTGAAATGATTTATTTGGTTCCAATTTGTTGTTTTATGTGTTTGAATGGATTTTCCTAAGCGTAATGTAGGCTCTAGGGTTGTTTTGATGTTAGGGGTATTTTGGTAATTTGATCAATTGTTAGTGATTTTTATCGTGAAGCTTCTTTTTTATTTGCAAGATGATGATTTCTATGTTTCTGGAGTCGTATTTTCCTAGCGTAGGGTGATTTCTAAGATTTTATCAGTTCGAGATACCTCATCCGGATTTCTGAAACACATCTAGTAACAAAATAAAGCAATGGAATACACATCCATCATTGGGAATCATTGCGATCGGGTTGACGAGTTGATTAATCAGGCGAGTGCAAAAATGGGGTGTCTACAGAAGGCTAGTCTGGTTACAATCATATTCAACTCAACCCTATAGATTAAGAGAAGACGGCCTTCATCACCAAGCAAGGGCTATACTGTTATAAAGTCATATCCTTCGGTTTGAAGAATGTGAAGGCAACTTATCAGAGATTAGTAACGAAGCTCTTCAGAGATCTGTTAAGAAAAATCATAGAGGTCTACATTGATGATTTATTGGTAAAGAGCAAAAAGAAGGAAAATCATGTTGCTAACCTAAAGGATGTCTTCTCTCAAATAAAGAAGGTTAGAATGAAACTTAACCTTGAGAAATGCACTTTTACATTGACATCAAGGAAATCCCTTGAGTACCTGATCATGAAGAGAGGGATAGAAGCTAACCCGGACCAGATCAAAGCATTACTAGAGATGCCCTCGCCAAAAATGCAAAAGCTGGCAAGAGGGTCGCAGCACTTAACAGATTCATATCCAAGTCTTTTAATAAATGCAAGTTTGTGTACCAGAAGCGAGGAAGGAACTAAGGCTATACCTGGTGATTTTTGAGTGCACGCTCAACTCAGTCTTGGTCAGAACAGTGATAACAGTTGAGTAGCCTATCTACTTCCTAAGTTAGACCTTCACCGACATAGAAATGCTATACTCAAGAATTGAGAAAATAAGACTGGCTTTAGTCTACATAGCTCTACGATTAAGGTCATACATTCAAGCACATTGAGTGCAGGTCATCACATAATACCCCTAGAAGTCAGTCTTAAGAAAGACGGAAGGATTAGCCAAGATGGCAAAGTGGGTTATATAATTGGTAGAATTTAGGCTTGAAAACAAGCCTAGGGTCTCACTAAAAGGGCAAATAGTGGTAGATTTCTTGGCTGACTTTCCAATAGAAGAAAAAAAAGACTTGTTGGTAGAAGAGCTGGATAACGCAGAAAATGGGCACAAGATGAGCAACCATCTTGGGTGAAAGATCTACATGGATGGGTCTTCAAATCTAGATAGATCTAGAATAAGGGTGCTACTAATCACTCCTAACGGTTCCAAGATATAAAAAATGGCTAGACTTGGGTTCAGAGTTTCAAACAATGAAATAGAATATTAAGCGATGTTGTTCGTCCTCAATATATTGACTAGGTTGGGGGTAACAAAAGCTACAGTCTATAGTGACCCGTAGTCAGTAGTTAACCATGTCCCAGAATACAGCTTTACCTGAAGAAAATTAGATCTGCCATACTTCGAGCAGGAGAAATAAAAGTAGAACACATACCTAGAATGGACAACAAACATGCAGACATACTAGCCTTCACAACCTCAATGCTGGCAGGACGAGATAAGAGAAAATTTCTACTAGGCTACCAAGAAATGCCCTTGATAGATGAACCTAAACTGATTAGTATAGTGGCTACGATCGAAAATTAGGGGTAAATGAGCCCAATCTTCACCTTCCTACAATCAAGGTTGTTACCTGATGATCATAAGGAGGCAAGTATGTGAAGACTAGAGCAAAGAAACACACAATCTTGGATGGGAAACTATACAGGAAATCTTTGGGTGGACCACTCCTACGTTGCCTAACGTCAAAAGAAGCAAAGGAGGTGTTAAACGAATCCATAAAAGAGATTATGGAAATCACTTAGGGACAAGGTCTTTGGCTCATAAAATACTCGCCCAAGGGTACTTCTAGCCTTACTTGTAAAAAGATATAGCCTTGTACATTAAGCATTATGATAATTACTAAAGGCATTAAAGGATTATCCATCAGCCTGCAGTACAACTCATCTCCCTAGTCAGCCCATGGCCCTTCAGGCAATGGGTGATTGATATGGTAGGTCCACTACTTAGAGCTCTAGGGAACCTAACCTTCTTGTTAGTAGCAACAGATTATTCACAAAATGGATAGAAGCACTCTCTCTTGCCAAAATTTGTCAGCAAGAGGTGCAAAAGTTGATATGGGGAACATAATCTCTCAATATAGTTTTCCATGCACAATAGTCTCAGATAATGGTAGGCAATTCGCAGAAGAACATATCAAAGCTTTCTGTAAAGAGCATGGGATAACATAGTTATTCTCCATACCACAATATCCGCAGGATAATTGACAATCTGAAGTCATAAACAAAGTGCTAATAGATATGTTAAAGAAAATACTGGGAGAAGCGAAGGGTAGGTGGACAGTAGTCCTGCACGAAGTGTTATGGGCTTATAGGACATTTGCCAAGACTTTAATAGGGACATCTTCATTCGCCATGGCGTATGGAATGGAGGCAATAATACCCACAGAAAACAGTTTCCTCACAATAAGATCAAAGGTGGTACAAACTAACCAGAGTAACAAGTAAATATAGCAGAACTAGATTTGTTGGAAGATAAGCGAGAAACGGTGTTGATAAGGCTAGAGAGTTATCACCGAAAGTTGTAAAGTTACTTCAATAAAAGAGTCTGCCATAGGTAGTTTAAGGAAAGGGAATTAATGTTGCGTAAGGTATTCCAAAATACAGAAGAGTTGAACAGCAAAAAGTTAGGTCCAAACTAGGAGGGCCTCACAGAGCAATGAAAGTCGGCCAAAAGGGGGTCTACTACTTATCCACAATGTTAAGTCAAAAGCTGCCTAGACTGTGGAAAAATTGTAACCTCAAAAGATATTATCAATGAAAAATCTTCTTTGATTGTTGACAGCTTGTGCGTAAAAATAACTGAGATGGGACCCTTTGGGGGTTCGGGTCTACCTGGTTCTATTCTACCTTAATTGGCAGTGTATGGAGTTGATTGAGGTCCTACTCTGTCAAGAGTAACATAACACTAAGATAGGCCCCTTTGGGGATCCGGGTCTGTGTGGTTTTGCTCTGCCTTAATTGGCAAAGTATGGAGTTAGTCAGGGCCTTACTCTGTCATGAGTAACATAACATTGAGATGGGTCCTTTTGGGGGTTTGGGTTTACGTGGTTCTGCTCTATCTTAATTGGCAAGGTACAGAGCTGGTCGAGGCCTTACTATTTCATGAGTACATAATACTGAGATGGGCCCCTTTGGAGTCTAGGTCTACATGGTTCTACTCTGCCTTAATTGGCAAGGTATGAAAATGGTTGGGGTCCTACTCTAACGTGAGTAACATAGCACTAAGTTGGGCTCTTTCAAGAGTCAAGTCCTCGCAGCTCTCCTCTACCTTAAGTGATGGAGTGAAGAGTTAGATGACCATGCTTTGTCTAGAGTGATAGAGTACTAAGTTGGGCTATTTTGAGAGTTAGGTCCTCGCAGCTCGCTTCTGTCTTAAGTAGTAAAGTGATGAGTTGGACGACACGCTCTATCCTAACTGATAGAGTACTAAGTTGGACTTTTTTAAGAGTCAGGTCCTCGCAGCTTTCATCTACCTTAATTGGTAGGGTGAAGAGCTGGACAACCACGCTCTGTCTTAAGAGATAGAATAATAAATTGGGTCCCTTTAGGAGTAAGGTCCTCAAATCTCCTCTCCGCCCTAATTAACAGGATGAATATCTAGACAACAGGAGTTTGCCCTAAGGGACGAGGCATTGAGATGACCCCTTTTGTGATTATGGGTGTACATAGTCCTATCATGTCTTGATAGACAAGGTATATAGAGTTAAGTGATATCCTGTACTATCCTAATTGGTGTAACATTGAGTTAGAACCTTATTGGAAAGCAGCAACTTAAAGATATTTCTCTAAGGCAGAATGTTATTTGGCTTAAACACATATTGCTTAAGATTCTAGGTAATATTTCGCTATGCACATGCTTTCGAAAAGGTACTACCTAACTAAAAAAACATAAGGTACAACCTGAGGGAAAGAAATATGGGGTACAGTGCAAGCTGTGCAAAAAGTATATCAGATTCTTGCTCAAGTGCTTAAATAAAGTGCAAAGCATATTCAATGCAAAAAGTAAATCAGATTCTTGTTGAAGTGCTTAGTAAAGCAAAGTGTAAAACATATTCTAAGGTTCTTGTGCAGAGAAAAATAAGATTTTCGTATAGGAAAATTTTGATCAAATTGCACGTGAGTTATTCAGTAAAGGGACATAGTTGGCATAAAAGTAAAGTCTTTTCATTAATAGTGAAAGACGTATAAGAGAAATCCCAAACATAAGAAAGTACAGGAGAAAACAACAAAAGCAAAGTAAAGAAAAAACCAAAAGACATGGCTTCATTCAGTAGCATGAGATTGGTTGGCTGGAGGTGAAGCAGTAGTGGAGTTGAGAGGATTGGTCGATTCGTCTTGATTGACATCAATGATAGGGATAAAAGGCAGATTACTGGTGGAGGCAGGGATATAGAGCTCCCTCTGAAGTTGAGCAATGTTGATGGCCATTGTGAACTAAAATTTGCAGAAGAATGAAGGTAAAAAGAGAGGATTACCTCAGCTTGAGAAAGATAAAAATGGCGATAAGACAGAAAGAGAAAAAATGTCGTAGGTGTAGAAAGACGGAGTTGGAAAGGCAATAGCACAGTAGGAAAGAAAATTGATGCAAGTCCCTTATTTATAAGAGAGACTAAAGGAGTACGTACACTTGAGAGAATAACCCTATCCAACCTAACCATTGCAGCCTTGGGCATTGTGAAAACGTTAATAGGGCACGTGGACGGCTACAAATAAGAGACGATTCGTTTCAACCGTCAAAGAAGATTTGAAACGATGTTGTATTGAATGTTTCTATTCATTAAGAGCAAATATAATGATAAAGGATCATGACAGCCAATTAGAATAGGATACATGTCTCGAGAAGACGACGAGATTTCGCATCTCCTCGAGAAGGGGTAATTGTAGAGGAAAATAATCGCACGATTATCCAGACCATACACATGTCCAAGCTGATTAAGTGGTACCATGCGTAATCAGCGTTCATAGTGTTACCCAGTAGTAGGGCAGGCCAAGAAAGAAAGTGCCTAGCCTAGCTAAAAGGGCAGCATAACACTAGATAAGATCTGGCCTGCCAAACAGGATAAGCCTGGTCAAAGAACATTCATAATCTTGATTTGCGCACGTCAGACCTAGAGATCTTGAAAGGGATCTCCCTAGAATAGCAAACCCAATCTCAATGATCCCAATTCAGTTTAAGATCCTAGTAATCAGGGGATTCTCAAGGATCGCATCCCGTGAGAAGAGGAAACCTTGATTCAAAGGAAGGATTTATAAATAGCGAAATTGACACTGGCTTAGGGATTTTTTGACCGATTAAGGAAAGATAGAGTCCAACCAGTAATAATCATTATTCTTCTACAGCTCTAACATGAGCGTCGGAGAATTTTGACAGATACCAAACTGGTGCTAATAGGAAGGTGGAATGAGCGACTTCGAATCAAGAGGGCAGAGTCCATCAACACCTTCACCGGAATCTAACCCCACAACTATAATACTATATTTCATTTATTCATTAATATAAGTCATCTATGTCATCTATGTCATACTTCCTTCCATGTATCGTACCAATAATACCCTTACTAATATAGCCTTTAATTATGCCCATGTAATTTATTTTGTCAAGACATTTCATATATTAATTAAATCCAAAACAAAATATGATCATAACATAAATAAAAATAGGAAATAAGCTGAAACAAAATTGTATTTTGTACTAATGTTAATGTTAATCATATAACCAATTCAAAGTAACATATTCCAAATATATAAGAGATTTTATTCAAAAGATTCATCTGATAACATGTCCTTTGTAAGTTTTTGGTGATAATCCCTTTGTCAATGGATCAATTGTCATTTGAGTGGTACTAATATTTTTTATTGACACTAATTATTTATAGACTCTCTCTAACCACTAAGTATTTGACCTTCATGTGTTTCGCATTATTTGAGTACTTTTCATTCTCGTAGAAGAATACAATTGCAGTATTATCACAATATATCTTCAACAACTTTGTTATAGAGTCGACAATCCCAACTCCTAAGATAAAATTTCGCAATCCCAAAGCATAACTCATAGCCTCAAAGTATGCTACGAACTCAATCTTCATAATGAATAAAGTAGTTATACTCTTCTATTTCATACTCATCCACGAGATAGCTCTACCCACTAGTAGAAATAGAAAATCTAATGTAGACTTTCTATTTTCAAAGCATCCGAAAAAATTTGAATCTCGGTACCCGATTATCTCTAGATGATCTGATCTCTTATTCGAGTACTTTACATTCTCATATAAGAATATAACTATGGTATTATCACAATATAACTTCAACAGCTTGGTTATAGAGTCAATAACCCCAAGCTCCAAGATAAAATTCCACAATCATAGAGCATGACTCATAGCCTCAAAGCATGCCACGAACTCAACCTTCATAGTGGATAAAGCAATAATACTATATTTTATGCTCATCCACGATATAGCTCAACCTGTTAGTAGAAATGCAAAACCTGATGTTGACTTTTTATTTTCAAAGCATCTGAAAAAATATGAATTTGAGTACCAAATCACCTCTAGATGATTTGATCTCCTATAAGTAATCATATAATTATACTTCCTTGTAGATATCTCATAACTTTATTTGTAGCTTTCCAATAATCTATTCTTAAGTTACTATGATATCTACCTAACATCCCAACTATAAAATTGATATCTGGTCTAGTATAAGTTTGAACGTATATCAAACTCCCAATAGCTAAGACGTATGGAATATATTTTATCTTATCCATTTCTAAATCATTTTGTAGACAATGCATCAAGTTGAACTTATCTCATTTTTTATACGTGAGTCAATGATAAAACAAGACTACATGCTACATTTCTTTAAGACTCAATTCTTAAGAATTTTTATACCAATGACATATGTTGCCTCATCTATATCATCCATCTTGAAATTCTTAATGAGATAATTCTTAATGAAATTACTACTAGCTAACAGAATATCATCCATGTACAAGACCAACATAATAAATTTGCTCACACTGACCTTCAGATATAAACATTAGTCAATAGTGTTTTTCTTAAATCCAAATAATGTAATGGTATCATTGAACTTTACATACCATTTCTTTAAAAAAAATTAAGTCCGTATTTCTTAAGTCTGCAGGTTAATTTTTCTTTTTCCATTTCTATGAATCCTTCAGGTTGTTTCATGTAGATTTCTTCATCCAAACTCCCATTCAAGAAAATTGTTTTCACATTCATTTTGTGTAATTCCAAATCATAATGAGCTACCAATGCCTTAACGACTCTTAATGAGTATTTCTTTGAAATTGGAGAGAAAGTTTAGTGTAATTGACACCTTCTTTCTAAATAAATTTTTTGGTCATAACTATAATTTTAAATCGTTCGAAATTTGATTTTACATCGTGTTTGATCTTGAAGCCCATTTACAACCAATTTTCTTACTTTTAGAAGGCAATTCAGCGATATCCAAAAAACGGTTCTAATCCATAGACTTTAACTTTTCTTTCATGACAACCATCTACATAGAAGAATTATTACTTTCTATTATTTGGGAAAATGTGACGCCCCGCAAAATGCTAACACAAATCCCCATGTCATATCCCGAGGTACTAGGTGGCCCTCGAAATTTTAGCATGGTCTCTGTAGACACCCCAATTTGAACGGGCCATCACTCAAAAGGGCCCAAAAATAGTGATTTTCCGATAAATTGGGCTAACGGGCCTCGAAGGTCCGAAACATTAAAATTCGACATTTTTGACAAATCAAAGCCTCTAACACCTCTCAATGGGTTTGTAGGTCCACCAAAAAGCTCGACATGCTCCGCTCCACTCGAAATATCGATTTTCTGACAAAATAGGCCAACGGACCTTTAAGGCCCAAAACATTAAAAGATGACAATTTTGATTAAGTCGATGCCCCTAAGATCACCCAATGGTCTAAGGGACCCACAAAAAGGATTGTGACCCATCCCACATGTGTTCAACATCACCACTCCACGTTTACATTCAAAAAATCGATAAAATCCTTCAAACGGACCCAAAAAGTCCGATTCGCCAACACGTGGCATTTTGATTAAATCAATGATTTCAAAATTTTCAAAAAAATCAAAAAAATAAAAATGTGAGACTTGGGATACCTACCCATCATCTACCTCCCGTCGCTCCACCTCGAGATCCGCAAACACCCTAAGCCCCTTTGAGGCCAACAAACCTTTATTCCTTTCCTAAAAATAATTTCTAACATTACCCTCAACCCAAAATCAATTCCACACTACCTAAACCTTAAAGTGAACCCACCCTAAAAAATCCAAACCACAAACAAACCTTATCCAAATCCGAAATAACCCATAACCCTCCTAAACCCAAGCCCAATACACTAAAAACCTACTAACTATTACCCATATCCAACTATTACCTAACTCATAACCTAACCATACCATTACCCATTACCCACTCAACCAATCAACCCCTCAACATCAAAAGATGACACATGTCATCACCACCATTCACCTCCCTCATCTAATCACCCACCCCTATCGTCATTCTCTAAACAACTCATCTAACCCACATCACCTCTCTCCAAAATCACCTCAACCCATACCCTACCCTAACCTACCTTATCCCCATTCTCTAACATCATCAACCACCCACACCTCAACCCATACCCTAACCCATCACCATTCTCTAACATCATCAACCACCCACATCACTACCCATATCCCTTACATATCAACCCATCACTTTCTCTTAAAACACTCCAACAAAATCACCTCAACCCATACTTCCATCATCATCAACCAACTAACCCACACCCTTCTCTCAAATCAAACAACCACCATCAACCAATCAACCAATCTCATCCCCTCATCCTCTCATCACATATGCCACATGGCATCATCCCATCTCTCCTCCCAAAAACCAATTTAACAACCTCTTACACAATCCATTCTCCTAAATCTACACACCTCACCTCATCAACCAACCTAACACTCCTTCTCTAAACAACTCCCTTACACCCCCACTCCACCATCAACCACCACTCATATCAACCCACCAAACACTCTACCCAAATGGCTTTGGATAGGATCCAAACCATTTGGGTCAAAATTTCATCCATTTTCATTCTTTACAAAATTACCCCCAAATTCACTCCAAATTTCATAATCCCATCTTCTAAAAATCATGTCATTATCCATTCTCCCAATCTTTAACCCCATTATACCTCTCAAACCATCCTCCAAACACTATAAATACCCCTCTCCTCCTTCCAAAAATGGTTACCAAGTATTATCAAGTCTTACAACAAAAAAAAAAATTCCCTACTCATCTCTTCTCCACTATTCTCTCATACCACTTTCTGAAAAAAGGGACAACTTCACTCTCAACCTTCACTAAGGATCTAAGAAGCATAGAAGAAGAAGAAGAAGTGAAGAAACAAGAGTGAACTTGGAACTTTAAGGTGGGTTCAAAACACCCCCTCTCTCTCTATCCTTTCCTTCTCCCTTTTCTAATACCCCCTTTCTACTCATTTATTTTTATTTTTTAGATGAGTGGACCCCAAGGCTAAAGGTTCATAAGGATCATTTCTATCGATGAAATAACCCTATGATCAAGCCAAAAGTGAATCCCTACTTAGGGTACAAAACACACACACGTGGCACTTTTATTTTCCCTTTTCTTTATTATTATAAAATGATCGAATTATGTGGAAGTTACCGCCACTTGGCAGGGAGAAAGGGATGCATAACCCCTTCCTTTTTCTCCAACCGAGTCATTTACCCAAATCCCTAGGTTCGATTAGATTAGCTTCTTATCCATCTCGAGTCACTAAGGCCAAAATGTAATTTTTTGAAAAAATGTACATCGGGTGACCATTCACACCCACTTACAACATGAATGGTGGCGACTCCAATTCATTGTAGATGTGGTCATCCTAACGACGAAATCCACGTATCTACAGCCTCCTCTGTTTATGTTAGCATTCCAAGGCGTTCAACCTACACCTAGTAAACGACATACAATCTTGCATATATATATATATATATATATATATATATATATATATACAAAATATAACAATAACGGCAGCTTACATACATCTAATAACGAACGATAGATCAGAGTACGGAAGGATAACAAAACACATAATTATACGAATATCCTCACTCTAACAGAAGTCCTAACACTCAAGACAAAATTCATAATAATCCTTGACAAATTGACACCATTAGGGGGTATAACCTCAATACTCACCAAGTGACGGACTCTAGCTGTCAATCTGACCCACCAGATGATTCTCACTCATTTTCTACACTTGTTTCATCAAGCTTTGAATCTGAAAATAAAAAAATAGAGAAGAAAATGGTGAGTAACAATGGTTATCCAGTAGGGAAGCAAACAATTTCTGTCAATAACCTCTCCTAACATGAACGAATAAACATACTGAATCATTTTAAAATATACAAAATTTTACAGAAGAAACTACGATTAACTGGTACATATAATCAAAGATGAGCAACTAAACATTTTAAAATTGATTACATCAACCAACAATACTTACTATAGCATTTTTTTATACAAATCTAATTGATTAAATGAAAACATTAAATTTACATTTCATTTCATATATTAAAATAAGGCAACATATACGTAATACACATGGTGGAGTAGTGGAATTAGAGAGTTGGGATTCGCGATTGGATCGCTCCCAGTCGGGACATGACGTTACAATTCTTTATTGGCTTTTAATTCTTGATTTTGTGGCCAGTCGCTACATTTATCACGTTTGGTTGACCATTTATCCGGCTCAGGCAGGCCGTTTGACGTGACCGTAAGCAATGGGTCTCTTTTCGATGTGTCAGAACGTTCGACTACTATAGATTGTTAGTGATCACTAACTAATCATCTTCATCTATGCCTATTAGGCATACATGTGATTCCCAAATATATAAATCATTCGTATACGACCACCTTTACAGTACAAGTTTACTGGTAAAGATAGAGAGGAATAAACCTGGATTCCAGTTGTGACTCTACTCTCATACGCGTCCCATACCACGTATGAGCTTGGTGGTCTCTACCGTACATCCTAGGATAGTATACCACTCCAAATGATATGACGCACTATCCCTTCAAGCATTCACAGACTCTTTAACAGCTCACAAAATTGTTACATATATATATATATATATATATATATATATATTATTTTCATTTGAAACAAAAGAGAAATTAACAATACAAGGTTGAGAATGGATATCCAGTTTCTTATCATGCAACTGTGATCAGCCGGGCTAAAACAAATAATAGAACGAAAACGTAAACATCACCTCGCACTAACAGAAAGTAAATAAACATGCAACCAGTAACATTATCCCTGGATATCCGTTCACCAACCTACACACAACACAACAATGTAAAATGCAGACATCACGCATCAGGTGTGACTCTGACATTTTACCGTTTCATACCCTTTTTTTTTATCTTCACAATTTTCAATCTCTCAACAAAATATCCACTTTCTGATATTCATCAACTCAATATATGTTCATTGAATATTAAATCATTTTTTTTCAATTATGAAATTTATTTTCATCAATAATATTAAAAAAGTACAACACTTAAATCAAAATGGGGTCCGAGCGGTGCACAGGACCCAACTGACAAAAATAGCTCGTTGAAATATCCTACCTACGTATAATTTGTTAAAAAAATACAATTAAACATATCAAATATGCAAGTTCTAGCGTGAATTTAAAATAATCGATTGACTTATATATTTTTGGAAACTCACCACAAATTTTTAATAAAATCCTAGATGCAACTTTCACAATCTACGATTATTAATAGAAATTGAGAGTTCCTTACAATCTTTGTGTGAAAGGATCGAAGAGTGTGCACGAAAATCGAGACGAATGAAGTAGAAATTGAGATAGTTTGAAGTTCGAGACGGCTAATTTTCAAATCTAACTTGGTAGTTTCGAAGATTTCAACGTCGTCGTCTTTTCTCCATTTTACGGTGGAAGACAGTTTGACCCCGAAACAGACGAAATCCAAGGTAAAGTTTCGAAACCCCTGTATATGTATACGACTGATTTTTGATAATACAGGATGAAAGAGAAAGATAAATGGAAAGAGGTTGGGTGAATTTTGTGGAGAACGCGACTGCGGACGTTTCTCCCTTCTGCGTCAGTCATCAATGGCAAGCCGTTTGCGAGGGATTTGAAGTGGAAGATCGAAGAAAAAACGATTTAAAAAAAAAAATGGGTTGACATATTTTGTGTCGTTTAAAACGAAAGTGAATAGTGAAAAAATAAAAAAAAATTATTTATATATATCTTGGAACAAAATTGGTATTTCGCCTACTGTTTCGTTTGATGATAACTTGACCATCCAGACTTCAAAAGTAACAAATGAATACTCTATTTTACCTAATTTTTTGTTCTGGATCTAATGGTGTTGTCAATTTCTATAAATTCTATCTCTAACAAAAATTAACATTTTTGGCCTGAGGTGACCCCTAAAATTGACGTCATTTTCGTTTTTTATGATAATTCGACTTCTTGATCTCCAAAAATGAAAAATAAATAGCCCATGTTCATTAATTTTTCATTACGAATCCAATGGTGTAATCGAATCTTAATAATTCTTGTTCTAGCAAAAAGTCACTATTTTAGCCTGGTCCAACTCAATAATCGAGGATTTTGCAACTTTTATATTCAGACTCGCATTTAAGCATGTTTGCAGGCTAAAATATGTTTTTTGATCATTTTGAATTCAATGGTGAGGTTAGATTCCATTAAAAATGATCAAAAATATTCTAAAGTTTTACCCCTAAGTCCCATATTCAAGATTTTCTTAAAATTCTACTATTTATTTTTTCTCGAGATACGAATTGAAAACTCGGGATTTTACAGAAAACGTAATCAAATATTTATTTATCTTAATATCATAATTAGATTCATTTAAATACACCATGTAATCATCTGAAAGGGAATGTTTTTTTCATTGAAAGTTTTTCTCAGAACTATCGATGGTGAATCTTCAATCATAATAGTTGGGTCATGATAGAATGTTGAACCAACTTATTCTAATTGGTGTCTATTCTCTTCCAGCCGTTGAGTAACTTGAGAATCAATAGTTTCTTGAAGATTAAGAGGTGGTAGGATGTACACTTTTATTTCTTCAAGAGTTATTTTACATGGTTATACACTCCCACTGATTTCACAATTTTTTAGGAATCTAGCATTTTTTGTTTCAACTATTCTCGTATTATGGTTAGAAAAATAAAATTTTGTGTCATTTAGACTTTTCTATATAACAAATGAAATAGTCTTGGGATCCATTTTTTTTTTCTTGTGGACTATAGATCCTTACTTCCGTTGGACAATCCCAAATATATAAATGTGCTAAAGTAGGTTTCCTACTAGTTCATAACTCGAAATGAGTTTTGGGAACTACCTTACTAGGAATCCTTTTTAAGATATACATAACAATTTTCAATGCTTCTTCCCACAAGAATTATGAAATAGTTGAATGACTCAATAAACATCTAACCATATCCATAAGTGTACGATTACGTTTTTCAGTTATACCATTCTGCTGAGGCGTACCAAACATTGTGTATTATACATAAAAGACTAACTTTTCTAAAATTTTAATAAAAGAGTTAGGATTCTAACCTAATTCATTAAATCTATCATAATACTCACATCATCTATCTTCTCTAACTATTTTAATTTTTTTTATCTATCTTTTTACTTAAATTATAAATATTTGGAAGATATCCATATACTGAAATTTCTCATGTATCAAAAATACATAACCATACCTATAAAAGGAATGAAATATCTTGCTCCACTTGGACATGCAGTGGGAAAAGGTCTACAAATGTTAATGTATATGATTTAAAGAAGTTCTTTACTTCTCGTAATTATTTTCTTAGTATTTTTTATTTTCTTTCCTTTAATGGAATCCATCCATACTAAGAATTTTGTGAAGTCTAAATTATCTAAAACTTTATCCTTCACCAATATTTGTATCATAACTCTTGAGATGTGCCCAAGATGTTTATGTCACAAGATGGAGGAATTTTCATTTATCAAGTCATGTTTCAAACCATTATTTAAATGCAAGGTAACTAAATATTAAACATAATCATAATTCAAATTAATGAGACCCTTTTACTATTTTCATTACAATATCTCAATCTCAATTCGTAGAAAATTGAAAATCTCTTTCATAGTAACTTGAAAACGAGTTTGCCATAATTTTACAGTTTGAATAAAAGTAAGAAAGTGCCCAAATATGTAAACCCCCCCCCCCCCCCAAAAAAAAAAAAAAAAAAACAAACTTTCCTTACTTAGTTAGAAAGAAAAGTTCTATAACTCCGTCTACATGGCATAAAGATGTAGATCACAAAATTTTCAAAACTTAAAAAAAAAAAGTTAAATTAAAAATTGATAAATTTTCATTTAGATTTTAATTTTAAATTTGATTTATTTTCAAAAGCTTTTAACATACCAAAAAATGTTTTTTTTTTCTTTTTCTTGTTTTAAGTTTGATCTAGGCTGTTGTTGTTTGACCATCATCACAATCCACTTGGGCCCAATGACCCCTATTAATTAGTAAGATTTCAAATCTTATCATTGTCATTAGAATGGTTTTTATTTCCGTTATGTCTTCTTCCTTGTAATATGCTTTGGACCCAACAAACAAATCTTGTAGATATATAGAATAATTCAAGATTGATATTCGGGTCAAAAGAATCAAAGAGAAAGCATAGACTCAAATTCAATGAAATAGCCAAAAGGAATGAGAATAGCAGTTCTGGTGGAGCAAATTAAATTAAAGTCCCACTTGCTCCACAAGCTGAGGGGGTAAGGGTTGGTCACCAAACCATAAGATTCTCTAATCTTTCTTAATTAATCTCTTTTCTTCCAAAAAGCTTTAAAATAAAATAACAACTATTCTTTCTTAACATCAAGTGATTCTTAATACAGATCCCTATAAAATATATATTAGAAAATAAGCCTTGATCTCTAGGAAATTTATGTTTTTCCTCATATCTCAATTCTTTGCCAAGTCTATATCTGATGGAAAGCCTCAAAGATTTGAGGTTAAAATAAAAATTAAATAAAGATGAGAAAAACATTATGTGAAAATTAAAAATTGAAAATTTTGACAAGAAAATTTGACGGGTCAAAGTCAGCAAATTTTAAAATGAATTTTAATAGTTTATGACCGTTGAAATTTTTTATGATCCCCTATTTGACAGTTTAGAATCATTAAATTTCTCTTATTTTCTATTAATTTAATGATTTAGATCTATAAAAAGAAAAAATTGACAATGAAATATTTGACATTTTGGTCCATCAAATTTTATGAAATTTAACAGTCTAGATCGTCAAAATATAGACTTTTTTTCATGTTGGGAAAGTTCTATTCTAAAGTCTAAATCAGCACATGCTTGATGCTTGTAAAATTAATAAGATAAGTCCACCTTTTGTTTGACACTTGTCAACATGACAATTGAATAGGGCCGGCACTAGTTGGTTTAACACCCAACAACTTTCTTGCTTTACCATTGTTTCTAACAACTTGAATCTTCTAGAAAGGTCACTGTTGCTTTCAACATGGTTGAAGGTCAGCATTCTCTTTAGGTTCAAACCATTGAATTGTCTTTAGATTTACAAATACGGATCGCAAGAAATTAATGGATGGTTCTAACATTTAGTATCGGTCCGATCTAAAAGTCAATTGTTTTTTCTTTCAAATGTTGGGGTGAGATTTGAGAGTTAATTATGATCTATTCAGCATAGTAACAACGAAGTTTGGATTTGAAAATTATTCGGTGGTGAGGGTTCATTCATATAAATTTCACAAAATTTTATTTAAAAAATTGGTAAAATTTTGGAGATTATTCAAATTGTTTTATTAGATTTTTTATCAAAGTCTATCATCTTCAATCTCTCTCGAATTGAGAGTTTTGATGAAACAAATTATGATTTTAGAGATAAAAGATAAAAATATTATCATATTCCATGATTAATTGAGGGATCATCGATTAATTTGTCTAACCTCTTAGTTCAAGAGTCTAAAAGAAAAAGTGAGAAGGATAATTTAGTCTTACACCTCTATATTTTGGTCAATATTTGAGATACCCCTAACTTTCAAGTTGATGAGAGATCCCTTGACAATGGTCTTCATCAAAAGACTATGACAAAATGACTTGAATACCCTCATTTTCAATCATTTGCCAAAACAATTATTTGTATTCATTTATTTTAAAAAATATATGATCTCAAGCTTTTACCACTTGTCCTTCCTACCTTTTAGTAAATTACCCAATTTTCTTGATTGTATTCTATTATAAATTAATAAGAATAAAGTAAATAATGATACTTTTTACGACTTTCCTAACATGTTAACCTAGACATTGAAGATCAATGCCTTTTGACTTCAACCATTCCTCAGGATTTATGTTATGTGAATCATGACGTAAATGATAAAGGGATTTGTGTTGTTGAGAAAGGGTCATTGTTCACTTGAAAACCTCCTAACAAAAAACTAAGGGGTGATTCAGACATAATCTTCCACGTTCTCACACTTTTGAAATACCCATATTTCTTCAAATTGATGGCATGCCCCCCTTACCATGTTCTACTTTATAGTACTAATCTAAAATAAATTAAAAACCCTTGTCTTCAACCATTAAATCACAAAACCCCTTGATCATTCTCCCCACTAACCTATCATCAAAGGTACAATCTTTTAGCATAATTTCAACCATAAGATTCTATCGTCTTCAACCTTTAAACATTATAAAAACCAATTAAATAGGATTTCAAAAAAGTAAAATACGAAGAATTTTTTTTATAGAAAAATCAAGGGTCTTGTAAAATGGTTTGAAGACCAGTTACATTGAAGATGATTGATTAAATTCAAGGTTGAATAAGTTAAAATAAATAACATAAGAAGTCATACAGGGGTGGAGCTGGTGAGGGCAATTGCCCCCACATTTTTAATTAATTACATGTCCCATTTATCCTCATTCCCTCACCTCTCCCCATTTGCCCCCACACCCTCATCTCCCTCCAATTTTTGCCTCCACACCCACACCTCCCTTTAATCATATTTTTCAGCACAGAGAATTTTACCACCATTCAAATTCTTTAACACTATACAACTAACCATAGTTTGCCCCCACTACAAGAAAATCCAGCCTCCACCCCCTAAGGTCATAGAAGATGCATGACTGAATTTCGGGAGAAGGTTATGAAAGGTTTTTGACTTAAAGATTGAAGATAAGGGCATTTAGAGCATCGTAAAAAAGTCTTGCAAAGGAGACCAAGGTGGAAGGGACTAACCTTTAGTTTGAAAACATATAGAGTTATCTAAAATATTCACTGAAACGTGGAAGGGGGCAGTTACAAAGAAATTAAACAGAAATAAATGAACTCCACACAACTCCAACTCACGTAAAAGTTAAAGAACAACACCTACCTACTAAATCCATTTGTAACCACTCGTCTTTTCTCACCAACTCGGTCAAATCCCCTCTGAAGGATCGAGTCAAGTGGACCTTTCATATAAATAAATCTTCTATTCGCTTTCCTTTACTCCCTTTTATTTCTAACACAACCAACCAACAACCTCTCTAATTGCTCTCCAAACCTCATCTCTCTCTCTCTCTCTCTCTCACATACGCAGATACCAGATGGGGCGTTCACCTTGTTGTGACAAAGCCCACACAAACAAAGGTGCGTGGACCAAAGAAGAGGACCAGCGTCTCATCAACTACATCAAATCTCATGGTGAAGGCTGTTGGAGATCTCTCCCTAAAGCTGCTGGTACTTTTTATTCTTTAATTAATCTATTAGATTTGTATGATTTTTTTTTTTTTTTTTTTTCAAATCTGTTTGTTTTTTTTTTTTTTTTGATCTTTGGGTTTATTATTTTCTAGGTTTGCTTCGTTGTGGTAAGAGTTGTAGACTTCGATGGATAAATTATCTTCGTCCTGACCTTAAAAGAGGCAATTTCACTGATGATGAAGATGAACTCATCATCAAACTCCATAGCTTACTCGGCAATAAGTAATCCATCTTTCCTCTCTCTCTTTAGAAATTGTAATTTGGACGCATCACTTGGTTATTTACCTTTGTGTGAACATTGAGATACCTCTCTTGAATGTGGTCTTTTATAAACGGCTAAGATAAAGACGATAATGCCCTTTTCTTCTACCTTTTGCCAAAATCCACCTTTCTTACGTTTCATTTCTTTCCTTCTATCTTTGTTTTATTTTTATTTTTTCAAAGACTGTTCTTCAAACTTTGTTCTGGTGATACAATGGCTACTTGTTCTTCACCCAATTTGAGTAGATACTTAATTTTTAATTTTTTTTTTCTATTGTTTCACCTTCCAAATCAATTAGAAGGAAAAAAAAAAATTTATTATTTGTTTTGCTTGAAATGAATTTATCAATAACCTCAGACACGGTGGATTTTTGGAGTAGGTTACCAAAAAAAAAAAGTGTCTAACTAAAGGGAAAGAAGATTACTATAAACGGCAAAATATGTTCTCAAGAATGATTAAATCAGCTTTTTTTTTTTTTTTTTTAATACATATTTTTCTTTAAGAAATCGATCGACTTTATCTACCCAATGACTTAGATAACAAAAGTCACATTTTCTATTTACCACCCTTAGCCTTCATTTGAAAATTCATGAAAGTATCCATACACACCATATGTCAGATAACCGTTTTAGTGAAATAATTGAATTAGTATATAGATATTTTCATAAATATTACAAAATGATTGATTCAGTAAATTTGGCAAAATACATAGCTGTTTTGGTAATTTCCCCTTTTATTATAAGATAAAACCCAATGCTCATTTTTGTATTTTTGTATTTTTTTTTTTCCTGTTCAGATGGTCTCTCATTGCAGGAAGATTACCTGGAAGAACTGATAATGAGATAAAAAACTACTGGAACACCCACATTAAGCGAAAGCTCTTAAGCCGAGGACTCGATCCCCAGACTCATCGTTCCATCACCACCACACCACCACCACCACCAACAACAACAACAATGCTTACTTGAACAACAGTGGGAACACCATGAACAAGACATCTGATACCAATTCAGTTGAAGAAACAAACAGCAACAGTGGCACAACAGAGGAAGATCAACAACAACAACAACAACAATTACAACAACCTGAACTCAATCTTGACCTCTGCATAAGTCTTCCATTTCAATCTGAGCCAGCTTCAGTTGATAACACAGCTGAATCGAAGCACCAACAGAAACATTCATGCCAAGTGTTTACGACACCACAGCCAATCTTTACTCAATCCATTTGTTTGTGCTGCAATTTAGGGTTCAAGAGCAGCAATGCATGCAATTGTCAAGCCATGAGAAGAACAACGATGATGACTGATGTTCTTAAGAGACATTATAGACCGTTTGATTCTTAGATTTTAAATAGTGATCCCTTGCTTCATTCCATGTAATCAGTCATCTTCTGTTAAGGAAATATATTTTGATTTTGATTTTTATATGAGTCAAGAGTCTTCTATTTTTCTTTATTATTTTTGGAAGTAAAATTCAAATGGGCTACTCAATGCAATCCTTAATAGATAGCATCTCTTCTTAGTGGAGGTCATTATCATTAAATTGTTGTCCTAATCGTGGTTTAATTTTAAAAATGAGGAATATATACCAACGCATGGGTGAGAGATCTAAAAATTACACGTTCCAAAATATATTTTTGTTTTTTTATTGTTCTGATAAGGAAAATGCTAAAATGACACAAAGTATTTACTACGATTCTCACAAGTCTGACCTGGGATGTGCGCATAACCATAAGATGTATTTCCTCACAATATGAATAACAACCATCTACGGATATGTATGCATGTCCATGTCAGAATTGTGAGAATTAGTAAATCCTGTGTCACTCCAGCACAACTCTTCAGGTAAATATTAACCTTCTTTTAAAATTATGTATGCTTTTACACTATAACCTTTGATCTATTGAAAAAACAATTTATTTATCAAAACTACTTTTTTATTATTGAATTTATAAATAGTTTGAAATGTGTGGCCCCAATGGATAAAATGATTAATTTCATCCCTTGATTTGGAAGTTTGCCCTTTAAAAACTATCTAAGAAAGAGATGTTCAAGGACAAGACCTAAAAACTGGGGCTTAAATCTCTTGCCCTTTTATTCTTGTTTTAAATATCTAGATTGAGCTTAAAAATCGTCAACAAAGACGTGTCTCATCTCCAAATTGTGCTCAGAGAAGATTAGATTGGAAAGTAGAATTTAAAATTATGATCTTAATTTTAACTCCTTGATACAATTATGTCTAGAGTCATATCTTCCATTCAGTCTCGAAGACCTTAAATAATGTTGAGTAAAGTTAAAGCTTGTTTGGTTGGAATAAGATATGGGCTATTAGCTTTTTTTTTAAAAGGGTAGTGCTGGGGTGACATAGGATTTACTGTGATTCTCACAATTCTGACATGGAGATGCATATATAATCGTAGATGATTTTTATTTGTATCACGTGAAAACACATCTATGATTATGTGCACATCTCACGTCAGACTTGTGAGAATCAAATTAAATACTTATGCCATTCTAACATTTTTCCTTTTTAAATGCATCAAACAATTAAATTACATATAGTGTTTTGAGTGGTAGAATGTAGATAATTATTCCATTTTATAATTAATGAACGAAACCCCTATCTACTTTTTCTTCGATTTTGATTTCTACTTGGTTGGAAGAAAGATATGGAAGATTGACTTTTATAACATTGTTGCCACACTGTTCCCAATTTTTTAAAACTATTCTAGGAAAAATTAGGTGTGGTACTGTAAACTCTATTAATTAATACTTAAATGGGCATAGATGATTTTGGTTTGATGGGCCATGTCGTACATGACGATAGGTTTCACTTAAATGGTCATATGTCCTTGAGGAGACTAATACCAAATTTCCAATCTTTTTTAAAAAAAGTAAAAAAAGTACAGAAGTGGGAGAGTTAGGTAACCTCACCTCCTTTTCCCACTTGAGAGTTGTGACACTGTTTCAGCCGACTGACCAATGGAACATTTGCAATCTCAGTAGTGGACCCACTAAACATAATAAATTGGATTGAAATTGTATTTGAACTTTCTCATCATAGGTTCAGAATACAGTCAAATTAAATCAGCCATGCTAATTTTTTTATGTTTTTCACGAAGAATCCTATAAAATAACCCGTCAGCTGACATACTCAATTGACTCACGTCAGACGTGGACAAGTTTAGAAAACGTAGATTTTTCACCTCGCGTACACTGCTCCCTCGGGAGACACTTTTTCATGGGGAACTGCAATTATGTAAACCGAAGCATACATACATATCTACAGTATCGAACTTGTCACATCAGTGAGAATGTATTTTGTCACGACTCCTTTCAAGAAATAGGGTCAGAGATTACCACCCAAAAAGGCATGTCAAAATTTTGAGAACCTCCCTCGTCAATTGACACGTAATTTTTTTTAAATTTATTTCACACTCTTACTTTTTTAATAAGACTAGTGATCTCAAGATTGTACTTCAATCGTACATCTTGACGTGAAAATATGTAAAAATCACAAATATTTTTTGACTCATATCTCGATAAAAATCATTTATGATTCCTGCACACTTGCATGTCAAGATGTAAGATGTGCGATGTGAGGTATAATCTTGAAGTCATTCGAACACGACTCTTTTTAATTAATATTTATCTTAATTGAGATATTATGTGTAAATCAAAGAAGAGGGTTCTACCAAAATTTTGAAGCAGGATGATTGGTTCAAAGTTTTTTCTCAAAGGGCTCGGTCTAGTTATAAAACTAGTGACAAATCTAGTTCCATCTAACCCTTTTCATTTAATTTGGATAAATTTTGAAAGAAATAGAATTTTTTTTTTAGGAATATACAAATGATTTGTTTGGATTTCATATCAAAACCCATCATTTTTAACTCCTTAATGATCCTATCTTAATATTGATATTTGAATATTGAGGAAAATAAAATTTTGAGGGCGAAAGGTATAAGTATCAATGTATTCCACTGTCAATTATAAATCAACAACTAATTCGTCAATTTAATTGATTAGTCCCTTATCCTGACAATTTTACAAGAAAAGATTTAGAGAATTTTGTGACTTTAATACCATCCCAAAAGCATGTGGGAAAATGCTAAATTAACTACACTCAACATTGAACTAACATGACAGTAGGCATATAATCATAGATTTTAATTAGGGGTGCACATTGGATCGGGTAAATTCGAGAACCAAACCAATTTGAAGTCTTTTGGATTAGATCGGTTCGGATTGAGTATAGTTTGGTTCGGGTACGGATTATAAAAAAAAAAAAAAAAACCAATTGATTTGGTTCAATTTCAGATTAATGGTATAATAGAACCGAACTAATTTTTATATTTATTATAATATATATTTACTTAAAAATAAACTATAATTTTAAAAGACAAAAAGTAAAACACATTCAAACAATATTCAAAGTCTCAAACCCCTTTCTTAGTTTCTTTCATCTATTTTCTTTTCTTCAAGTTCTTTAAAGAAAACCTAGCCATTCGTTTTTCTCACTTCGCCACTCGCCACCTTATCGAAAAATGAAAAGGTAACCCATCTCTCTCTCAACTGTGTTAGTGTGTTACAAAGAGTTAATATTTATTTTGCTTAGTTTTAATTTTTAACTATTTTAATTTTATTATTGAAAATAATAAGTATGAGAACTGAGAACCGATCCGAACGAATCCAAATCAATGTTGGTTTAGATTGGTTTGGTTCTATAGGATAATTGGATTGGTTTGGTTTTAAATTTGTAAAATCGATCATGTTTGGTTTGATTTCGATTTTGCTACAAATTCGAACCAATCCGAACCATGTGCACCTCTAATTTTAATCGTTAGATCTTGAGGAATAAAATATATGGTTATATGCACACTACCACATCAACATATATTGTTGAGCGTAGTGTCGTAGAAAGTCAGTTTAGAACAGTTCTATCAAATATAGTCGTACTTGAGTGACTGCTTTCGAACGTGGAGGTGCACACAGAACCATAGATTTTTCACTCTTATCTCGAGGAAATGCATCTATGATTCTAGCACGTACACCTCCATGTTAGTATAGTATTTAACGCAGTGTCTTGTACAGTCACTTCAGCATTTTTCAAAGAATAATGATAAATTAACTTGAAGAAATGTCACTCAAAAATCACTCGCTGAAGTAGTATGTGCATAGAACCATAGATATTTGAGTCGTGATAATTTGACAACCCATGTGCCAAAGTCAATTGACTACCTGAAGTGACAACTTCAGGAATTGTAGATTTGTGATCCTCGGGATACACGATTCCTTTGAGATACACTTTTTTATGGGGAAATGCAATCGTGTATCTAGAGGAGTGGAGATCTACGATTCTGAACTTGTCTCATCAGAGTAGTCGATTGAGTTTGCCACATGGGATAGTCAGATTATCATGATTCTGGATATTTTTCTTTGTGTATGTCAAGGAAAATTATCTGTGCACATGCCACACCAGCGATTAAATTTTGATTGGCCTTTTTATCGAATCAGTTTGCGACTTTTTGCCAAATTATACAGTGGCCAGAGATGAATGGCTCGAGTACTCGACCAGAAAGAGATTGCAACATGGCAGAATTGATAAACTATGTCGGCATATGAGAGAGAGAGCATGTGAAGTGTTTGGGTAGGTAACCGAATCTTCTGCATGAAATGAAATAAAAGAGTGAAATCAGTTTGTTAGGTAGAGATAATCAGATTTTGCATGTGCACTCGAACCACATTAATGGATTTGGACAACAAAGAAAGCTGAACAACAACTCATAACAACATAAGTATTCTTTCTCACGAAGGAAACAAAAAACATTACATAAGCCCGCGTTATGGTACAGTTGGTTCTGCGTTGGCAATTTTTTTTTTTTGTTTAGTAATACTGACAAAATGTAATTGCACACCCCCCACCAACTTCTTATCCAACTATCCTTTATCTTTTTCTTCAGCTAAGCAAGCAAGTCAAGTGATAGTCATGATAAAGATGGAAAATTAACTTACTAATATTTCAAGGGCATATACATACCTTATGGTGCAAAATCAACACTGAATAAGGCAAACCAAAATTTCTTCTCTTTAAAAAAAAACAAACAAACTATTAGAGCGAGAGAAAAATAAGGAATTAACCTTAGTTCCCATTGCAAAGAAAACAAGTTCATCTGCAACAACACAATTGCCTTTACGGCTGAGAATAAACCGAGTCTTGTTATTTTAAGAAAAAAATGGAAGCAATAGCTAGATTTCCTTTGGAGTCTCTGATCAAGCTAATTGATTTTATTCATCCCATTGAATTTGACGAGAGGGAGGGTGTGCAAAGTCTAATGCTCCTGTGCTAGAATATGTAAGCTCCAAATAGCAAATTGGAGCAATTAATTCAAGGCCACCTGTGCTAGTTGTAGACACCCTATACCAATGTTTTAAAAACTGGACCCATGCTCTAACCGAAATTTTGCTCAATTAGTTGAACTTAGGTCCTACGAGGGTTTAATCCTATCGAACCAATTTCTACACATAAAATAAAATAAAATTATATATATATTATTTGATGAACAACTAAAATATAAGATTTATGAAAGTAAATTCTTTGTTATGAAATAACAATCAATTTTAACATTTCTAATAACTTCCATATTGATTGTCGGCTTTTAATATAGTATCCAAACTTGCAAATTCAAATTCCTTATTTGATGGGTAGGATTTTGGGGCCTTGGACTTCCTGGTTTGCTTCTACTACAAACTTAGTAGGATTTCAAATCTTACGAAGGGTAACTGAGATCAGCATCCAAAAACATGATCCTATACCACACATATGTAGAAGAGAAAATTATATGAATTTTATTATTAAAAAAATCTTAAAAAGAATTTTTTTTTTAATTGTTATTATTATTTTTTAATATAAATTTGAGAGTTTAGTAGCCGTTCATTTTCAAAACCTTGAATCCAACCCAAAAAATATTTTTTTTTGATTATTATTTTTATCTTAGTTTTATCATGAAATTTAGTGGGTGTGGTGTTGGATTGTCACTTTGGTAATCCATTTGGAACTCAACTCACTAGTACAAAAAAGACTTTAGACATCAGTTAAAAAATTGATGTCTATTCCATTGCTATCTTAAGTCTGGGATTTTAGACATCGACTTTTAATCAATGTCTAATGCACAATAGACAGTAAAAATGTATTTTACTTCATTTTCCAGTGAAAGGGCCTAAGGGCCGAACTTTTGAAATTTTCACATTTTGTTTTAGTAAAATGGCCCAAGGCCTTCATTTGGCCTATAGGCTCACAAACAACTCACTTTTTATTTTTCATTGTATCCATTTCTAAACTTATCACCCCCTAAACCACAACATAAGTCAATCCAAATCCAAGTGTCCTAATTCAAAACCCTCCAATTTTTTAATCCTTATCCAATCCCAATCCACTAAGCATTTTCCAACCAAAGCCCTAGCTAATCCTCCAAGCCCAATCTACAAATGTCTATTCACTCTAAACCTTTAAACACCTAAACCCGCTTATTCATAAATAACTTCTAAGTCATGCCCAAACCCATTTCCATATCACTTAAAGTCCAAATCCAACAATTCAATCCACGTCCATTGACTCAAGTCAATGTCCCATAAGACATCAAAGGCTTATTCTCACAAAATGAACATATGTCACCACCACAATCAACCTCCCAAATCCATTCCAACAAACCCTATCATCACCCTCAAGAGCTAAACACCATTTTTCATAACCTAACCTAATCATTGCATTCCATAATCTCATCACAAGTTACCCCCATGATACACCACTCCCCATTTCCTTGATCAACTCACCTAACCCATACTTTCAAACTATTTTGGCACATTTCATCACCACACTCACCCTCTCACAACCAAATTACCTAATCTCTCACATTAATTATTCTCTCAACCAAATAACCACACTTATTAACTTAACCTCTCATATTCGGTTTCATTTTCCCATTCAACCTTACGTCTAATCTATTCTCAATGATCCATAACGATATATGGGGTCCATCAAAAATAAAAAAAATGTAATAGGTACTAGGTGGTTTGTCTCATTTATAAATGATCACACTAGATTAACTTGAGTATTTCTCATGAAACAAAAGTCACAAACAAGTCAAAATTTCAAAATTTTCAAAAATATGATTCAAACCCAATTTCCATCAAAAATACAAATCTTAAAGTCTGATAATGCTAGGGACTATTTCAACTCCATTCTAAGAGAATTTTTAGAAAAAAGAAGGAATAGTTCACTTAAGTTCATGTGTAGATAACCCGCAACAAAACGGAATCGCTAAAAGAAAAATTAGACATTTGCTAGAAGTGGCTAGATCATTAATGTTCTCAACAAATGTTCCAAAATTGTTCTAGGGGGAAGTTGTCCTTATGGCAACTTATCTCATCAATAAAATACCATCTAGGGTACTAAAATTCAAAACACCTTGTCAAACCCTCATAAAATCCTTTCCAACAACTCGTCTTATTTCTACCATTCCACCAAAAAATTTCGGGTGCTTTATCTTCGTTCATGTCCATTAATAGCATAGAAGTAAACTTGATCCTAGGTCGTTCAAGTGCATCTTTCTTGGGTATTCTTCAAATAAAAAAGGGTACAAGTGTTACTCTCTAGTCACAAGAAAATTTTACAATTCGATGGACGTCACCTTTTTTGAAAACAAGCCATACTACCCCAAAATTGATATTTAGGGGAGAATTCAACTCAAGAATATCAATTTTTGGGATTTTAATTAGCCACTCACTGAGTCACCCAAATCCAAAAAAATCCCATTCTCCTATAGTCAAAAAATCACATTCCTCCAAAGTCTCCTAGTCGACCTCTACCTACCGAAAACACCGAGTTCATTGTTGACTTGCAAGATAAGGAGCACATCCAAGAGGAAACTGAGGAAAGAGCACTTTCTCAACAAATCGATGAAGTGGAACCGAGTCCTAATCCAAAAGAAATTTCAAGTAACGTTATCTCTGACTCGGATGGTAATGTTGATTTCGAGTTATAAAATGATATTTTGAATATGCTTATAACTTGAAGAAAAGGAGTTAAATCTTGCACTCAACATCCTATTGGGAATTTTATTTCCAATGAAAAACTATCACATTCTTTTCGTTCCTTTATTTCCAGCCTCACAAAGATACAGGTGCCTCAAAACATTCAGGAAGCTTTTAAGTGTCCTAAGTGGAAAGTTGCAGTCAATGAGCAAGTTCAAGCTCTGGAAAAGAATGATACTTGGGAAATTGTTGACCTTCCAAAAGATAAGAAACTGGTGGGGTGTAAATAGATTTTTCACAGTTAAATACAAGGCAAATGGAAATGTGGACTGGTACAAGGCTTGGTTGGTCGCCAAAGGATTCACTCAATCCTATGGTATTGACTATTAGGAAACATTACTTTAGTTGTCAAACTCAATACTATTCGTGTACTTCTATACTTGGTAGCTAATCTTGAATGGTCGTTATACCAACGAGATGTGAAAAATGCCTTCCTCAATAGGGATCTAGAGGAGGAGGTTGACATGGATATTCCAACAAGTTTTGAGACGAAATCCAACTCCAACAAGGTATGTAGACTTCGAAAATCTTTATATGGACTCAAACAAACTCCCCGCACTAAGTTCAAATGGTTCACAAAGGCTGTAAAAAAGTATGGATATTTTTAGTGTCAATCTGGCCATACCATGTTTTTGAAGCACTCCATAGATGGAAAGTTGGAGATTATCATTGTATTTGAAGATGACATTATTCTAATAAGTGATCATGAGGAGGAGATTGGGCTGCTTAAACAATTGTTGGCCAAAGAATTTGAAATCAAAGACTTAGGGAATCTCAAGTATTTTCTCAGGATGGAATTCGGTCGGTCAAAAAAAGGTATATGTGTTTCCCATCCTGAGCTTGTTAAGTGAAACAGGAATGCTTGGCTACAAGCCTGTTGAGATTCCCATTGTTTTAATAGTAAAATTAGAAACCAATGATGGTAGTACTCTTGTCGATAAAGGAAGATATCAATGTCTTGTGGGAAAACTCATCTATTTCTCCTACACAAGACTTGACATAGGCTTCTCCATCAGTGTGATTAGCCAGTTTATGAACTGTCCAAGTGAACAACCTATGACTGTTGTTTACAGAATGCTAAGATATCTAAAGATGACACCTAGTAAGGGATAATTCTTCTCAAAAACTCTTAAGAAGGATATCGAAATATTTTCAGATGCTGACTGGGCAGGATCTGTTATCGATTGACGATCAACTTCAGGATATTATTCTTATATATGGGGAAACTTGGTTACTTGGAGGAGTAAGAAGCAATCTGTTATAGCCCACAATAGCGCAGAAGCTAAATTATGTGCCATTGCTCAAGGTATAGGTAAATGTATTTAGTTACAAAGACTACTATCATAATTAAAAATGTCGATAGAACACCCCATGAAGTTATTCCATGACAATCAAGTAGCAATCGGTATTGCAAAGAATCATGTTCATCATGACCAAACAAAGCAGGTGGAGATAGATTGACACTTCATTAAAGAGAAGATTGAAGGAGTATTTACAGTCAGTTACACACTGACACATTGTCAAACAGTTGATATTCTCACAAAGGCTCTTACCATATAGATCAAATGTTGATAAATATCTATAATTCGACTTGCGGGGAATGTTGGAATTCAAGCCTTAATTCTCGTGCTTACCATATTTAGCTTAGTTGTAATTATTTTTATTTCCTAGTTGGCAAAATTGGACTGCCTAGTTTCTCAATTCCAGCAAATACATTAATAGTACTTCATTTATTAGCATGATTCCCTTCTGTATTAAAGTTAATTTTTGAAACGAGCAGCTACTATAATCTATATATTTGCTTCTCCTATTCATGATCAATAAAAAGAATCACAGAACGAATTGAGTCTGTGCTCCTCCACTCCCTTGTTATTTTCTTCACTTATCTATTCTAAATGGGTTCAGTCAAAGATCATCGAATGAACTCATTAGGTACACTCTTTTTATTATTGTTTTTCTTAAAGCAGAGTGCGTTTTGATAACAAAGGGGGGGGGGGGGGGTCTTTGAGATTTTATGTTACATGCCTACTTAGATCAAGAAAGATCAAGATTGATCTTGTTCAAAGGAGATCGGACATCCTAAGCCACTAGTTCGAGATGATGAACCTTTAATCCAATAAAATACACTTAATATTTATTCTCTAGATAATTCCATTCAAAGACTAAACTACTATTTTAAATACATCATCTTCTTAATCTCCTACAAAGAAGGAATCAAAGTCCCACTCAGTCAAGACTCTTAACCATGTTGGAAACTGCCTTTACATTATTCCTGCACAATTAACTCACGTATTCCATTCCTCTTAATAAGGAATGATCCCATGCAATACATACCATCTAACTAACCTACTTCATACAAGAAACTATCCCATATATCTAATGCACCAAATTACACTACTCCCATAACTAATAATTCAAGTACATAACAACTTATATTGAGCATCTTTCATGATTGACTTTTAAGCGTTGTCTAACCAATTTTAGGTACTTAAATGTAATGTTAATATATTGAAAATTTACAAATTGATATGGAAACATTTTGAAATACCAAGATCTGTAAACTATTAACTATAATTCGTTATTTAACAAATTATAAAGTGAATAAGATAATGTTTATATATTTCATCTTCAATATCATCATCATCATCAATATTTTGATTAGTATGATGGTCATCATGAAGGGTATAAGTTGTAAATAAGATGATTATAATTTTTATTTTTACTAATTAATAAATTCGCCTGTGTTTCACATTTGAGGGGTATAAATGTAATTTTAGACAAGCAACTAAATAAATACTATCACACCAAAACTCTGTAAATCTACTGATTTTGATACTCATCTAAGAATTTTTCAATATTTTGTGATATATTTAGTACAATGTACTTCATATATATCATAAATAAAAATTTATGCCCACAAAAGTGTGTCTATGGTATAGTTAGAATGAAGGCATCAACCTTTTATATAAAGGAACACAGCAAAATCGACCTTCAAGAAGAATAGGAAGGATCTCAAACAAGCGGCGTAGAAAATGAACCTCCATAAGACTTGAGAGTCAAGAACGTGTGCGAACCACAGTCATCCACGTTGCCTAATGAACTAGTCAAAATTGTTGATATCACATGATGACATAGTTGGACTTAGGTGCTATTTGTTAAACTGAAAAAAATAAGTGTTGAATAGCATTAAGCGCTGAAACTCATAAGCGCTGAATTTAAGTGTTGAAAAAGTTGTTTGTTTAGATGTTGAATCATGTTTGTTACACATTGCTGAAACTGGTAAATTGTCTTTGTTATCCTTACTATTATATTATACATTGTTTGCATGTTTCAAATACTTATTTATTATCAAACACAATAAAATATATTATTTCTTATAAAATTAAAATACAATTTATTTTTAAATAATAAATAATACTCAAATCTTCAATTTATAAATAATAATTTCTATTTATAAAAGCCTACAAATTTCAAATTAAAAATAATAATGTCATACAAGTCACCAAAATTTGAAATCAACTTTAAAAGAACTTAATTTTGGATGAATAATTTTCGATGGAAATAAAAGATGTGTAATTATAAAAGTACCCTATGAATTAATAAGGGCAACCCACATTATAGCATTTTTTGTTTTGTTTTATATAGGTTAAAGTTTTTTGAATGAGCAAATTTTTAGTGAGGATGGTCTATATGGCCTAGAGATCATCCTCACAAAAAATCAATCTATTTTGAAACTTCTAACTCATCAAAAATAGTTTAAAAAAAAAAAGGGACAATTTACAGTTCTTGAACTTGTTTTGATAGGGTTAGAAATTTCAAGATGTGCTGATTTTTTGTGAGGATGATCTCCTCATTGTAGAGATCATCCTCACCAAAAATCAACTCATTCCAAAACTTTTAACTCATATAAGACAAAATAATTTAGCTATGGTGTGGGTTTATTAATTTGTGGGGTGTTTATATACTTATCCATGGGATATAAGAGGTAATATCATTTTAAGAATAAGGACATACTTGTCCATGCTCAAAAAAATAAAGGGCATACTTGTCCGTGTTGAAAAAAGCGAAGTGCTTACCGCTTCAGCACTTTTTTTCAACATCAAAATAGTGCTGAATTTTTTTCACTTATTTTCAGCAATAAGCGCTGAAAAATAGCGCAAACAAACACCGCCTTAGTTTATTGAGTCGAGATCCCATAGGGAGTCCGGTATTATTTATTTATTTACTTTTTTAATATGAAATCCCTGTTGGTAGAGAACCAGAAACCCAACCCGATCCATCAGGTAGTCTAAATCATTTCATTTATGAATTTCATAATAATAGATACTAGGGGTGCAACTTGATTTGGTTTGATTGAGTTTGAGGTCAAAACTGAAACTTAATTGACATATGTCGATTTCGTAAAATAAGAATCAGAACCAGAACCAAACCAAATTCCATTAGAACCAAATCAAATTAAAGTCAATTTGGTTCGGTTCTACAGATTGCCAATATTTTATAAATTGTAAGTACTATTTTTTAATAAAAATATAAATATAAAATTTCAAACAATAAATCTCAAATCTATCCATAAAAATCATTAGTTTATTTATAAAAAATCACTAATCTATATCCTAACTCATAAAATAATTCAAAAAATAATAATTATTATATATATAAAGGATTAGGATCCATGTACACACATATCTACTCATATATCTACAACGTGTTTTGTCCTATATGGGCTAAAAGACGTAGGCTAAAAGTTTCTGATTAAGCTGAGTTTTGGTGAGGATGATCTACTCATCATCGAGATCATCCTCACCAAAAATCAATTCAATCCGAAACTTTTAGCCACTAGAACAAAACATGTTGTAGATATATGAGTAGATATGTGTGTACGCGGAAGCCGACCTATATATATATATATATGGGAGTGGTTCGACAGCCATAAAGTTTGCCAAGTTTGGTGCCAAAAAGTTTTTGTAAATCACTTTTGATGGGGTTAGAAGTTTTGGAATAGGTTGATTTTTGTGAGGATGATCTCTACGGTGAAGAGATCATCCTCACAAAAAATCAGCTCATTTTGAAACTTCTTACCCTAGTTTACAAGTTGAAGAATCGTGGACCGTCCAATTTTTGTAAATCACTTTTGATGGGGTTAGAAGTTTTGTAATAGGTTGATTTTTGGTGAGGATGATCTCTTCATCATAGAGATCATCCTCAAAAAAATCAGCTCATTCCAAAGCTTTTAACCCATATTTTGAAAAATGTTTGGCACCAAACTTGGCAAACTTTAGGGCTGCTGAACCGTCTCCTATATATATATATATATATATGAGTCTCGTTTGGCACCCAACCATTTACCCAACAATTTGCCAACATGTTTTGTCCTACATGGGTTAGAAGTTTTGGAATTGGCTGATTTTTTGTGAGAATGATCTTTGTGGTGAGGAGATCATCCTCACTAAAAATCAGCCCATTCCAAAACTTCTAACCCCATCACAAATGGTTTACAAAAAATGGACGGTCCATGATTTTTCAACTTGTAAACATGGGGTTAGAAGTTTTGGAATGGGCTGATTTTTGGTTCGATCGATTTCAGTTCTAACCCTTGAAACTATAACTGACCCAACAAATACTCGAAACTCATTGTGTACTTGTTAAGATTTTAAAAAATAAAAAAAATAAAAAACTTAATTACTAAGGGACGCTTTGCCGAAATGGATGATGACATTAGCAATCCAAAAATACAGACCTCTAAATTTCATCCAAAAGCTAAGATTTAAAAAATAATAAAATAAAAAGTAAAACATAAAATTGAACTTGATCCAAGGTCATGAAAAGGGACGACTACCGAATTTCCACCTTACTTTTTAAAAATTCAATGGTGAAAAATAACTTTTTTTGGATGTTTTTTTTATCCAAAGTTCATAGAATTTTGTCCTCTACAACTCTAAATCATTAAATTACATTTTTTGATGTCATGTGGTGACCCCAAGAACCCTTAAGGGTGAAATCCTTACTACCTTGGTAATTTGTACCGTCCTGAACTTTGAATGGCATGTTTTAATCTTTCAAAGGATTCAAGTTGAGAAAAATCTAACATCTAATATCTTGAGTACAATTTGTTCATCTTTGAAGTTGAAACTTGAGAGGGAGAGAAGGGAATATGTACAAACGTTAAAAAAAAAAAAAAAAAAAAATTAGAAGGAATTAAAACTTGAGAATTAAGTTAGTTATTTGAGAAGATATTGAAACCTCTCTACATAACTAGTAATTACTATTAATTAATAATATATTAAATAATAAATATAAAAATCCACTTGAATAATTTAAAAAATAAAAAATAAAAATATTTGCCCAATGGATACCTGATGGGTACCCAGTGGAGACCCAATTCTTAATGGGTCCTTAAAATGACTACCCAAATATTAATCAAGTCTCTCATACCATACCCAAAACCAATTAATCGATTTTGAGTTCATCGGGTACTCGTTGAGACTAGGCCTGTCAATGGATACTTATCAATTCAAATATACCTATATCCAAATTCGAGTCCAAAAGATAGTCAAATCGATGGCAGAATTCAAATCTAATAAACTTTATCGGATATTCAACAATATCTAATTCGGCACTAGAGTTAAAAGAACTTCCTTCAGTGGAAAAAATTCCAAAAATAAAATATAAAAAAATCTGAATTTTAGGGTTTCTTTATTATATAACATCCATAGAAAAATTCCAGAAAAAAAAAAAAATTGATGTTTAGGATTTTCCAATTATTGATGAGAGGGTTCGTGGGCATTTCATTGGAGATGATGATGAAGATGGCGGTGGGTGGTTCGCACTTTACAAATCCTAGCTTCTACATATTGCCTAAATGAAGAGCTGAGAAGAAGTAGAGAGGAGAGATCGAATAAACAAAAGGGATTTAAAGAAAAATGTTTTTAATAATATATTTATATAAATTAAATTTTGAATCAAATATTATCAATACAGATATACCAATATTCAAATTCGTATCCGGAACACATTCGGATATTAAAAGATAACCGAATTCAAATTTGATATCCTAAAATTTTGAATAATATCCAAAAATTTGGATATGAATTCGGAATTTGTCCATCCATTGACAGCCCTAGTGACGACAATGATAATGATGACACCAACTATAAGATTTAAGATGATGCTGATGGTGGACAATGAGATCAGTTTTCATTAGTATACAAGAATAGACTAAGGTCAAGATATATCAGTCTTGAAGCATAAATATCACTGCTACCAAGGATAAAAAGAAAACGAACCCATTCAAAGTCAGGATCTCTCGATAGTGGGTTCCAGCAGCATAATCAAATCATAGAAAGGTGATTTTTGGAGGAGATAGAGACAAGCATGTGAAACCATTTGTGTATTTAACAGAAAAAACACAGCAACTAATGAAACTTGATGCCAACAACACAGACAAAGTGGTACAAAACGAATACTTGCCACAGTGCGTCGTATGTTTTTGTAATCCACTAGTTAACTTTGTCAAAGCTTTCAAGGATGGATGGGGGCAGTGTGCCTGAAATGCGCCATTTCGCATTATTTTGGATGCTCAAACCAGTGTGAAAAAACCAAATTACTTTGAATGAGAGATTCTTTCGAAAGGGCTCCATAAGTTTTCCATTATAAGTTAACCACCAATAATACAAGAGTTGTGATAAAAGGACTCCCCCATGTGGCATACTCAATTGACTCCCCCCAAGTGACATGTGCTAGATCTGTACTCCTCGAGATAAATAACTACACATATTTATTGGGGATGTGCAGTTGTGTATCCCGAGGAGTACAAATCTACAGTTCTACCACATGTCACATCAGGGGAGTCGATTGATTGACTATGCAACATGGGGCGAGTCATTTAATCATTACTCATAACACAATAACAAGTCTATCATCATAAAAATAAAAATAAAAAGTACTTGAAAAGACTTCTAACATATCAAATAATAATAGTTCAATCACGACTGATTATATTGGCTACAACATGCTCAACTTACTATTACAATTGCCAATGGATGGAAAAATAGTCAATATTGAAAGTACAAATATCAACCAAGTTTGACGTTTACATGGGTAGTAATTACAATGTTCAAAAATTGAAACCCAACAAAAATGGTGATCCACAGGCATGGACATTGCCGAGGGTAACTAACTTTCCTATGGTGGAATTTCAGTATCACACAATTCAATCATCTGTAAGCCGTATGTGGCATTAACACTGGTGTGCACTTTACTTAAATCAATTCGCACAAGGGGTTCTCCTACCCTATTATGAACTCAAAAAATTTCATTGTCCTGCAAAGAAGAAACGAAAAATGACCATGTTACTTGAGAAACAAATATAATTGTCCAAGTGGAAGGCAAGCAAATAAAAACTAATGAATTTTCATTTATTTGGATCTATTGCCCACATGTTCACTCCATACAAAGACAACTATCAAAGGTAACTATTCAGAATCCAGATTCCAAACAACTGTAAATCATTAAAAGAAAAAAAAAAATTGAAGAAATTGGGATGAGAAGAGATCAACTTTGAGCATTCGGGATCCTCAAAGTTTTCATGCAACCTGTACTACTTTGATTCTTGATTGATTTTTCAATTGCAATTTACAAAACATTTTTATGCAGAAATTCCAAAACCAACTAATGCTCTGTCTCGAGAGAATCAAATCTAACATAAATTCCCAAATCCTGATCCCTAGACTGAGCAACTAACTCTACTACTATGCAATCTAACCGACTACATTATCATACTCCTAAGTCCTAACCACTAATGTTTAGATACCTAACATCAACCGTAAGCATCATCATTGAGAGAACATTATTATACACCCAACCACTAATATTTAGACACCTAATGTCTACTGCCAGCATAGTCATTGAAATATGTCTGTTAATTTATAGGAAAATGCTACCAATACAACAATAAACAAGGATTTTATAACAAGTATGTAAGAAACTGAAGTATTAATCATTCCTTACATTTTATGCCAAGATTGTTGAAGATCCACTGCTCCCGGAAGATAGAAGATTAGTTACTTTCCCCACAGCGACAGTTTTTCCTGTAAAAACATTAAGCTCTTTTAACTTCACAACATATTAAAGAACAAAATTGCATGAGGACTGCATTGTTAGATCATCACCTTCAGTACGAAGAGTAAACCTTCCAAGTTGTGGAAAATCGGAGAACTTCTCAATACATATGAAGTTATTCACCTGAAGACACAAAAGTTATTATTCAGTAATTATCATCCACTTAGTGCAACTTGATGGATCTAAGAGTGGGTAATTTACCAAAACATGCATCAAAAATTGAAAAATTACCAAAATGGTGCACTATTCATTTTAATTCCGAAAATGGTAAATAACCATTTTTGGAAATAAGTTATTTTACCAAATCGATAAAATTTGAAATGAACAGTATTTAGATACCAAAAATAAACATCCCGTTTTTTTCATAAAAACAATATAAACATCCCCTGTTTAAGTAAACAGATAGAAATATAACTGTTTTAGTACAGAGTGATGAAATATAATAAATCTTGGAAGGGAAACATCAACATACTAAAACAGTTATATTTCTATCCGTTTACTTACACGGGATATGTATACTGTTTTATACAAGAACAGTAAAAGGGCATTTTTGGCATTAAACACTGTTCATTTCAAATTTTACCGTTTTAGTAAAATAACTTATTTCTAAAAACAGTAATTTACCATTTTCAGAATTTAAAATGAATAGTGCATCGTTTGGTAATTTTTCAATTTTCATGAACCGTTTTGGTATATTTCTCACTAAGAGTAGATCAATGGGTCAACCTGAACACGGCAAAAAACAACAGCACCATTCTTCACGAAAAGAACCTTCTTCTTCATAGGCTTCTTTGTCTTCGGATCGATTTGCTGTAGCAATGCAACAATCTCACACTCCTCAACAACAGAATGAATGTGCAATACAGCCTTGTAACCAGCAGTAAAAATTGCCTGGAACATGAGGGAATGTCAATAGTTCTTCAAATCAGTACACAACTGTACGTTCCGAAAGAGTAAAGAAACATTATAGAATGGAAAGAAATAAAGCTTGACTACAGAAAATAATGGCAAGTTCTTGGAAGATCTATTTATGCTTACGTTATCAAGCAACTCCAGGATTTGTAACTGGGCATCAAACTCAGAAACTGCAGTTATTGGTTTTACTGCAAGGGAGAATATGTTTAGAACATCACAACCAGTACATAGTAAAATTGAAATAATCAAACTTTCAAGATACCATTTCAGAAGCTTTTTCTTCTTTCTTTGGCTGAACATACCAAGTTAAGAGCTATTATCTCAGCATTGAAAATTTTCAACATAAGAGTTCATTATAATTGCTGAATACATTTGCTAGTATCTCAAAATTAAAAACATTCAACATATGAGCATTCATTATAATTTTATCCCATTTTCAATTCCCATTGAATCCATGGATATGGTTTGTCTGGCTCTCTTCTTTTGCTATTTTCACTAGGAATGGAGATAATGGTTATCAAAGTGTTGCCCGTGGGAAAATAAGGAAATTAACATGTGATCAACCCATACCCTAAAAAGCCAGTTGTAGAAAAGCTTCCAAATGAGGTTTTTACTCAATTACCAGAAGCACCAGAAAACAATTTTATGTTGAATGTGAAAGCATCTTCAAAAAATTAAAATTGAACTATTTTATAACCAGAAGCAGGAGTAGGCTTCTTAAGTGAGAGCACCATGCTAGGTACAAGCTTCATACTACTAGAGTTAGGGTATCAAAACGCATGGGAGTTCTACTTTTACTTGGAGGATATTTTGAGTTCGCCGGAAATCCTACCTTTCCATGGATAGATATGTGGGTTTGACCCCATGGCAAGCTGATCTAGTTGTTGTACAAACGTACTTACATATAGGAGGCAGGATCAAGAGCCAAGATCATCCTTACAAAAAATCTGCCCATTATGAAACCTCTAACCTCATCAAAATTAGTTTACTGGTTAACAGTAAAAATTGACGGCCCGTGATTCTTCATCTTGTAAACCACTTTAGAACTTTCAGAATGGGCATCCTCACAAAAAATCAGCCCATTCAGAAACTTCTAACTAGGGGTGGCAATCTCAACACAATCAACGAACACAACTAGAAAACGACACGAAGTTAGTGGGTTTGAGTCAAACCTAATTGGGTTTGGGTCATAATAGTGTCAACCCATCTAACACGATTATTAAATGGGTCCGTGTCTGGGTTCTGGGCATCAACCCGCTTAACCCATTTTGACATGTTTGGTTATTTTATCATTAACGTATAATTTTAAATATATCAACAATTATTTAAGAATTTTTTAAATTATTCATTTTTTCTAGAATTTCCTAGAACTTTTTCTTAATACAAGTTTATTTTCAAGTTCTATAAAAAATAAAGAGTGTTTTAAGATATTTTTAAAGTAATAAATGGTTAAACTTTAGTTTGAGAAAAAAAATACTTTTCTTACTAAGTTATTTATTTATATTTATAATTTTTTACCCTAATTTTTTCATTGAAATATCTCGCAGATGGTATTGTTGATAGGTATAAGGCATGTCTAGTTGCTAAGGGGTTTACACAGACTCGGGGAAAGATTTTAATACCACATTTACTCATGTTGCCAAACTTTCCATTGTTCGACTTCTTATCTCCCTAGCTACGTATAACTCCTGGCAACTTCACCAACTTGATGTGAAGAATGCCTTTCTGAATTTTGATTTGACTGAAGTTATTTATATGGACCCTCCTCCAGGGTTTCGACTTCAGGGGAGTATTCTGGGAAGGTATGTCATATTCTTAAATCTCTGTATGGCCTAAAACAGTTCCCACGAGCCTGGTTTCAACGATTTTCTGAAGTTATTCTTTCTATGGAGTTTTCTAGATGTCATTCAGATCATACTTATTTTGTTCGTCAATGAGTGGATGGTCGTTGTACCATTGTTTTAACCTATGTGGATGACATCATTATGACTGGAGAAAATGCATAGTGGATTGATAGGGTTAAGATGCTATTGGGTTGTGTTTTTGAGGTTAAGGACTTGGGTCCACTCAAGTACTTCTTGGGGATAGAAGTGGTCCGCTCTCGCTGTGGTATATCGCTATCTCCATGTAAATACATATTTGATTTTCTTCAGGACACTGAAATGCTTGGTTGTCGTCTTACTTCCTTTTTTATGGATCAGAATTATCGTCTTCAAGCTAATTCTGACGATTTTTTATCGGATCCCTTTTCTTATCAAAGACTTGTAGGTCGTCTGATTTATCTGACTAACACTGGACCAGACTTGTCCTTTGCAGTCAGTGTGGTCAGTTAGTTCATGCATACTCCGCGTACTTCTCATCTTGATGCAGTTTATTGCATTCTTCGCTACTTGAAATCACATCCTGATCATGGGCTTTTTTATTCTTCCACTGCTCAACCGCATTTGTCCTATTTTACAAATGCTGATTATGCTGACTCTCTTACAAATAGGAGATCTACCTCCAATCTTTGTACCTTTTATGGTAATAATCTTATATCGTGGAAAAGTAAGAAACAGAATGTGGTATCTTGTTCTTTTGCTAAAGTTGAGTATCGTGTTATGACTCTTGGTACATGTAAACTAATTTGATTTCGATCTTTGTTGACAGAGTTGGATTTTTCTATTTCTGGCTCTTCTACTTTGTTCTGTGATAACAAGTCTGCTATTATACTTGCTTCTGGCTCCACTCTTCATGAAAGAACTAAGCATATTGAGGTTAATATTCACTTTCCCAGGGAGAAAGTTTGATCTGGTGACCTTCAGACAGTTTTCGTTTCTTCTTCAAATCAGCTTGTCGATATGCTTACGAAGTAAATTGGTCCGTCTATCACTAATTCTCACCTTGTCAAGTTGGGTTTAGTTGATATATTCGCCCCATCTTGAAGGGGAGTATTGGAATAATCTAATTAATTGTTATTTTAGTCATAATTACTTCGTAGTGATAGTCTTTTATTTATTTCTTACCTGTAAGGGCTTTTCTATAATTTGACTCTTTTAATTAATATAAATTCCTGCCAAACTCCCACAAAAAGACTTGACTATTATTCTTCTTGATAAATTTAGGAGTCCAACTCAAAAACAATTGGCAATAAGTGGAGAGGCCCAAGATCTTATAAGGAGAGAGACAAAGCAATTGGTGTCCAATGTGGGACTAAACTCAACACGCCCCTACACATGTGGGCTGGATTGGGCCATAACACGTGGAGATATGAATTGGGTGACATGGAGAAGAGAAAGGCCCACTTTGATACCAAGAAAAATTTGAGAAGAATAATAGTCAAGTCTCTTTGTGAGAGCTTGGCATAAATTTATATTAATTAAGAGTCAAATTATAGAAAAGCCTTTACAAGTAAAAAATAAATAAAAGACTATCACTACTAATTAATTATGACTAAAATAGCAACTAACTAAATTATTCCAATAATCTAGAGGAATAATCTAGAGTTATGTAGTGTTTGATTCCTATTGCAAAATGACCGTCATGCAGATTTAAAATCTTACTTAGTAAGGCTTGTATGTCTCATGTGCCGATGAAATACATTTTGCTTAGCCAATTATAACTATAATAATAATAATATTGAAAAACACTTTCCTTACTGAGGAAAATTTCTGACCATCCAAAATCATGTGCTTATGTCATAGGTTGTAAAGGACAATTCTACTAACTTTGAAAAAAAATTCCAAAAGAAAATTATGTTTCACCATTTAACAAAGTTTACAGTTGTGTGACATTATTTTTTTCCCAATAAATATTAGAATTTTATTAAATAGGTTATATATGGGTTAGGTCAGGTATACCTACTCATAAATGGGTTGGGTATGGGTTTAAGTTTTTTACACGATTATTAAATGGGTTGGGTTTGGGTTTGGTAAATTTTCATAATACCCTTCCTTCAACACAACACGAACACGACACGACCCAACCCATTACCACCCCTACTTCTAACCCATATAAGATGATATGTTGGTTCCCAATGTTGGCCAACATATACATATAGGGGAATGCTAACGTCCAAAATCTCATGGGGACGTTAGCATTATCCAACAAATTCACTTTACAATAATACCCTTCCACATTTTATCTTTTAGTGAAAAAGATAAGGGCATATCGGTCTTTTAAATAATAAATGCTACAAGCATTTTAATATTTTGATTTAAATGCCTTTTTTGTAATAAATTCTTTGGCAATCAATGCCAACATAATAAATGCATTTATTAGGGGCATAATAAATGTGTTTATTATGTAAAAAACCAACATACCCTCGTTTTTTTTACTAAAGACAAAATATGGATAAGTATTATTGAAGAGTGAATTTATTGGACAGTGCTAACATCCCCATGAGATCTTGGACGTTAGCATTCCCTATATATATATTGATTCTCCCAAGACAGTCATTAGGCATGTTCGTTCAGTATGATGCAATTGCTAGCAGTACCACTATGACCACATTGACATGCCCACTCTCTACGTGTGGATATAGGTTTCCCTACTAGTCCAGGTATTTTACCTCCTCCGACAAACCTTATTGTGCTCCTTTCTCTTCTTGGGTTTGAGCAATTTTTTACCTTTTACCATTAACAATACAGCACCCTTGGTCACAGTCCACCGGAAAGAAGCTCAAGGGTTGGCACCAACAAATTGTAGTAGTGAAGTAATTATTGTGACGTTGGAAATATAATGCACTGAAGTCAGGATTGCGCAGTGACCAAAAGGGAAACATCACATATGCCCCTGAACTTTGCACAAGCAAATAAAGCTGCCATTTGTCTCATTTCCACATTAAAAAAGTCAACATCTTTGGGAATATAAAGCTTTCTTCTAAGTTGGAACATTTTCACTAAAGCATTGCTCTTCGCATTTCCTTAACGAACATCTTCACCTTCTTTATCCCAAACAGAGCTCCAAACCCTAATTTTTTCCAAAAAACAATGACATCCATGTCCAGCACCGACCTCCATGAAGCATGAGAAGTTGCACCAGTTGGACTGATTTCTTTGGACCAAACATGATTCTCCAACTACCAAGTTGAATTCAGATACTTAATTCCTTACATAGCAACCATTAGAGATAGCCCCTAATTCATGTATATGAGCCTGTGGAGAGTTTTCATGCCAAGCATTTCCACCATGAGAGGGACCATGGATTGTTGGAAGCGATAACAGCCACCAGGAGCCATTCTTTATCCAACCATTTCACTACTTACAGCGCTGATGGAACTATGAAGCCCCCAGCAGCGAGTGAAGTGACTGAACGAGCCGTGTTCCTAAAACGAGTCACCATGTTTGTTTGTTCTCTTCCCTTCAGTTCCAAAATCCCCCTCAAATATATTTCTTTTTTCAGACCTTGGACGGCAGGATAAGATTTTGAAAGTTGGTCACTTTATATCATTGTAACCTTTTTCCCCAGTGTAAAGCTAGTGGTAAAGTTGTAAATCACCTACTAAACTAATTGAAGGATAGCCTCAGCAATCCACCCCATTTTCAGTTTTGTGGTAACCATTGGACATTCCCTGGCCTATTGTTGAGGAAGGATTCTATGGAGACTGATACTGTTTGTTTCTCAATCCACATTATGTAACTATAAATCACAAACCTTTTTCATGAAATATTTCCATATGCTCAATTCAAAGGATGCATAGTCAGCGATCTCTTTCTACACCTTCCAAATACTACTCTTAACAGCGAACCTTGCTATAAAGCATAAACATAACTTTTCACCTCGACATGCATCATATCTCTAAAAAAGGTTGTGGTCACAGCTATTTGATAAACAGCCACAGCGTCCTTCAAATCAAATGACATCAACTGTACTCTTAACCAGTGTGACAAAACTGCTATTTAGAGTCTGCCAGTTTGATCTGCCAATACCCTCAAAATGCCAATCACTGCAGATCACTTACAATCAGCAGAGGTTATATTGATTAAATGATGCATATTGGCAATGTAAAATCGTTTCCATGGCAAGCTTTGTTCAAATAACTAAAATCCATACAATTTTATTTGATTATTCATATTTTTCTCAGCCATAATATTTTTGAATATCCCTTTTTACATGTATCTCCAATTTTAGCCTAATTTTCTTTTGATTTTACCCAAATGTTCTTGGGGTTTGCTTCAATGTTTTAAATAGGAGTACAATGCAAGTTTATGAACTGTCAAATTAGTTGACAACCCAGGCATTTCTTCTTAGCCTCGGGCAAAAATGTCTTTGAACTCTAATAGAATCCTCATTGTCCAATTTGTCAAAACATGCCTAAAGAATCCAATATGCCCTACTTAAACCTTCTAAAATCTCCAAAATCATTCATGTTGAACAAAGGAAACATGATGCAGGACGATGAGGAGAGATAAGAAAATGGAATTTGATCTAGGAAAAATGGGGGATTTAGAAAACTCTAGTTGGGGATTGGATAAGGATTTGGGTAAGATAAGATAATGTAATTTTGGATTTTGGGCAAGTATGACTACAGTCTCAGCGAAAATGGTTAAAGGTTAAGGTTTATAGGGTAAGGAAGGGATTAAATGTTATGGTTTATTGGGTAATGATTAAGGATTTGGAATTGGATTAGGGTTTATGGATGCTTTAGAGGTTCAAAACAGAAATTTAATAGAGAAAATGAGAAAGAAGATGTTTAGAAAAAAAAAATACCTACGTTGATTGAAAAATCGATAGAGAAAACAAATGTTACCTTGAACTCACTTCAAAATGGCCTCACACCATCAATGGGAATATCAAAGCTTCAATCTTAATTTTATTTATCATTGAAGAAAATTACAGCAAGAAGCAAGTATTTCTAATGTTCTCTAAACCCTAAATCTAATTTCAATCATCCAATTAAAATAAAGAGATCCAATAGTTGTAAATAAACTTAAAACAACTTAAATAAAATAAAAGCAGAAATACCATCTATGTCCCAATCCCGTAATTTTATTTCTCTTGAATTTTCAACCTATGAAAACTCATAAAAAAATCAATATAAAGTTACTAAATTGCCAAAGAACACCTATACTAACATCATGGGCTAATAAAACATTAAAATAAGCCGAAAAAATATGAAAAGAAGCCCTAAAACAGAAATCTAAATAAAAATTAAAATCTACTTTTTAAGATTTGATGTCCCCATCAATTCTCCTTGAGTAGGAAGATTTCACCATTAGCGAAATAAAATTGTAGTAATTCTCATCATCAATTGCGTTCCGCATTAAAACAATATCATGCCCATGAGAATAACATTGAAAGGAAGTATACACAGCAGGTGGTATGTGTTTCAAAAAGATCAGTCAAAAACCTGCTTCAATTCGATGGAACCCCCCCAATCTCTACAAATAAAATAAAATTAAAGAAAATAAAAACAACTCGTTCAAAGCATGTTTGGTCATGTAGATTATTTGCTCACATGGATAAGATGCACAAATCTAAAAAGGAGAAAAAGATGGCAGATGGCAATTTGGTGTACATAAAAGGTCCTCTACTTGAGAATCATCTGATGATAAAGATGCCACAAATGCATCTCAGACCCACAGGTTAATAAAACAAACCCCACCCCTACACCAGAAAGTTAGTTGAGCACCATATGGTTCAAAATTTGACCAAGTCATTTAAGTAGATGTCCCAATCTATCCTGGACCAAATTTTAAATGATGAAGGCAACTAAACCAATCACATTGAACTATTTAGCTTGTTGAGGAAGAAACTTACCAACACTTGACAGAACAAAACCAGACAATATGTCCTCTTCTTCAATCCCAAACAACTTGACCCGAACATTTTCACCAGGCCCTGCACGTCGTACTTTATTTTCGTCGCAGTATATAGCTAGCACTTTCACCTGTGCCTGTAAATCGACATAAAATCTTCAATTCTTATTAAATTCCATCAGGATAAAGTTCGAGAAGAAAGGTCAGATAAGAGATGAGACCTTATTGGGCATGACCAACAACGAATCACCCTCACGGATGCTACCAGACTCGATTTTTCCCATTACAACAGTTCCCATATCTTTAAATTTGTCAATAATCGGCATTCTGAATGTTAACAAGGTTAAATTAGATGAATCAAATGATCAAACAAGAACAATGATACATTTAGTGCAAATAATCTACATGACCGAACATTGTTAGTAACACTGAGATTCACCAACTAATTCCCAAAGCACCTATTAAACAATAGCCATAATAATTCTATGCGCTACTAATCAATAACTATCTTGTTTCAGCAAATACATTTAAAGATGTCATATGAAACACATCTAATGGATGATATAGGAAGATCTGTAACCATCCAAAACATTAATGCATCTGGAATTCAAACGATAAGAGCATGCAATATGTGCCTGTGCGCACACGTGAGAGAGAGAGTTTCTCCATGCCTGTTTTACATTCTTCAGACAGCTGTTGGAAACCTCCATAGGTATACAAGCACTAAACGACAATGGTAGTTTTGCAAGGAACAAACCATGTGTAGGTGTTCTCTTATTTCCATGAAGAAGAGCGTTTCAGAAAAATTATGCAAGAAATATTTGCCATTTGGGCAGATATAATCCAATTCCTTCAAGAATCAGAGACAAGCATGTAATAGGCATCACCCAATTCCCAACCTGCTTTTATCATGATGATAGAAACCATGAAATCCAAGGCTCAATCCAAGTAACCTATCCCATGAAAAAAATTATAAAAAAGCAATGTAGTCAAAAGCATTAGGCGAACCTAAGTGATTGGCTACCTTTGGGCAAAGTGATGCCGTGGCGAAGCCTACACGATGGTTTAATTTAATCATTTAAATTGATTTTTCCTGTAAAGCTTTTACCACTTCCAAAAAATTGTCAGCTAGCCTTTTTTAACTTCATTCCATAGCTAAAAAAATGATTGTCTTTTTTTGGTAATAGGTAAATACTTCTCTCAACACAATTTACTGGTTTATCTCACATAAGTTAAAAATACATATTATTAAAAGATATTATATGATTATCACTCAAGTTTAGATGCATGATCAAGATTTGCCAACTTAAAAAATAAGAAAAGCTTAAAGAATAAACACCCCCCCCCCTGCCCTACCACTAAACCAACAAAAAACACATAGATTGATTAGAAAAAAACATACTAGCTCCAACAGATTTCTTACTCAGCTGACATTTCACTCTCCTAGAGGTTCAACCTAAAGTTGTATTAGCTAGTTAGGAGGGTTTTCTAATTGACACTAAATCCATCCGGCTGGAGTCTTTTCTGATATTCCTCGTAAGTTTTCCTTAGTTGTTGAATATAAAACTTTTACTGTTAATTCGATTCAAGTAGGGAAACCTGATTAAAATCACTAGAAATAGCAAGAGGAGAATTGGTGATCTTCTGCTCATGAACGAGGTGGCATGTTTCTCTTCGGATATGGCTGCCTCTAACAAAGGAACTCCTAGTGTACCTCAGTGAATGAAAAGTACAATCTTGGGAAGGAGAAAAGTGGTGAAGACTATCATCAAATGATGAAGGGAACTACAGTCGCTTGACTAATTTTACCGCCTCTAGCTCTAAAATTTCAGCCATTCAAAATAACTTGGACCATCTATAGCTCCTGTGAAGGAGTAGTAGTGTGTTTTGGTTATTTATAAACCCCACTCCGCAATTGAACCTAGTATTAGAGGCCAATTCAAAGTGTAAATGGAATGCAACTAATTTAAACCTAGTGTATAGGCATTTGCTCAAAGTCGTACAAGAAACAAATAATAAGAATTGGAAAGTTAAAATAGGTGTTTTACATGAAAATAAGTTAAGAATATGGATGAAAATATTATTAGGGACCTTTGGGGCAGGTGAGACTTTGGGTGGTGAAACCTCCATACTTTGGGATTGATTGTTGAGGTTGTTATCATATGGGATAAGAAGACCATATGGGTTGTGTATATTCTAGGTGGCAATTTTTCCACTTTAATCTTATTGTGGCCCTTATGTTTTAACAGTTCTATATGGACTTCACGATAGCGCCCTCCAAGCTCAATTTTGGGCTGAGCTAGTTGGCCTTTTTATTATTCCTAGAATAATATTTCTCATGAGAGAAAAGGCCATAGATGTGTGCATGTTGGAAAGACTATTCATTTCTAATAGCAGGGAGTAACATTTCCATAGTGTCCCCATATGGCAATCGCTTACTGACCTCTAATCATGTGCCCTTCTAGATTGTGGGGGTATCTCCCATCTTCTGTTTCCTTTGGGATTCGAAAACATGTGGCTCCAGTAGTCTAATGGAGAGTAGTGGAATTACTTCTCCTTTGAGACCAAGGCAAGGCACATGTTTAGTCTCAAATTGAAGACTCTCACAAAGAAAATAGAACATCGAAATCGTGTAGAATTTAGGAGGGTGGATCTCAAAAATACGATAATTTTGGAGAATATCACTATGACAGAAAAAAAAAGAAGTTAAATCTATCTCTTCCGAAAAAAGAAATAAGAGAATGAATATTTAAACTGAGTACCAAAAGCAAGTTGAGATGAAAGAAATAAGCTGGAGCCAGAACTTGAGGATCCAATGTTTAGCAAAGGTATAAAATTATAAGATTATCAAATATTTCCATTGGATTTCTAGCATCTGCAAAAAAAAAAAGTGACAAGTCTCCATGTTTTCAATAGATCGTTGGCTATTAGAAATGGACACTTTGGCAACATTTCTGCCAACACCCCTTGAGATACATATAGTCGATTAGATCTACAGATCAAGTTTTCTCCAAACATTAAGTTGAACTCGTTTTCTTCATTGGTAGAACGTCACTACTGTGACACCAGTGTGATGCCTACCAAAGAAGCTTTAATGCTCGAGTTAGATCACAAATCCAAAGAGTCATTGAAACTTTAGGTGAAATATTTAGGATCTATCCTGATACTCAGCAAGGGCTCTCCCTTATTATAGTAGCGGCCTGCAGTTACAATTGACAGCAATTACACCCTAATTTGTAAATGCCGCTAGCAAATCCATTTTTCTATAATTGTTTAGCCCGATAAATAGCCCACTTCCCAAGAGTCATGCCATGTGGTAGCACAAATGGCAAGGTCCAGATCTCTAGGCTTTGGAATAAGATGCCTCAAGATTAGAGCATCAAAACCCCCAAATTTAAATTTGGGCTACTTGCTTCTAGGCATATAACCTTACCGAGCTAATTTTCCAGAGAGTAGCATACTTATTCGATCTACTCAACTAGGGAAGTACACATTTAAGTCCAAACTACCTAGAAGAAAGTTGTCCCTACTATTTTGAGGGAGTTAGCTGAGATTGGTACATCCAAGTTATTCTCTGAACCAGGGGCAAGAAGATTTTTTTGGAATTCGTGCACATATATTTTGAAATAGTGAGCTCTTTCATGCAACTTAAGATTTTGGCAACAAAATTAAAGCCCATCTCCTTGTAAAAAATCGGTGGCACTCCTCATTTGGCACCACTAGCAATTTGAGGAGAAAAAAAAAAAAAAAAAACTAAATGGAGAGGAGATTAGTTCAAGTTCATAAAGCAATTTATGATGAATATCTTCCGAAAAGAAATTTGGGGTGTTTGATCTCCTCAATGCTCTTTTTGTATTGTTTTTTATTTTTTATTTTATGGTCTTGAGCTCTATTTAATTGTAGTTTAAGACTTGGGTTATTTTTAAGTAATGGCTCCTCCAGAAAAAAGACCTTGGACGAGGTCAAGGAACTGTTTTGAGTTCCTGACAACATTAATCAGATGGGCACTCATGGCAGATGACCCCAAGCCTCGGCTAGGCAAAATGCACATTTAAGTCCGAGTTGCTTGGAAGATAGGGGTCCCAAATAAGACTTCATTTTTTAAGCAAAGATCATTTCACTAAAGCAGTCAAGCTGAACGGCTAAAAGGAAATAATACAAACAAACAAACCAAAACTAAGAAGACAAAATACAACAAATCTGATCTCACCAAAATCTTCAAAAACAATCCCCTTGAACTCCCTAAAACCCTACACCAACAAAAATAAACTAAGACCAATACTATCACAACCTCAAGCAACTCACTCCATCCTTGAAAAACACGATTTTTACACTACTAAATCCCCCAACAGATAGTGAAGGGAGAAACACTCCACAGGACTCTTAGTCCGCAAAAGAGTTGCCCCACGCATCCCAAGCTTGACAAACATTTTGCACAGACCACAACAAGCAATCCTTGAAGCCAAATAAACCAACAAATGCTGCAAAATCCAACTCGCAAGGGGGCAATGGACCAATACATGATGATTCCTCACACGACATGCACATAGGACAAATATTAGGCCCCACCACTCCTGTCTCATAATCTGGCCCATCGTAAGAATCATTCCCAAAGATGCACAACAAGTGAAGAAAGCAACCCTTGCTGGAACCCTAGGGCCCCACATTAATGTTGTTGGGAACGTGTGACATCACTGCCACACCTTTGACATGTAGAAGGACCTAACCGAGAAGGCCCAATCCTTCCCACCCACCCAAATTCTCCCATCCTCCACCTCTCCTCAACCCATCTTTTCTAGGAATGAAGCAACCACCTCGACCTCTCAATCATTGAAGTTCCTTCTAATGCCAAGATCCTAAAACAACATATCCTCATACTCATTCAAAAAGGAAGCAATTGGTAAACCCTTCTTCAGAGACACCCCATACAACTTTGGAAATTGGTTCATAAGTGTAGAGTCCCCATACCAAACATCCTCCCTAAAACTCATGCGACAACCATCCCCTATCTTAAACCGAGCTCTCTTACAAAGAGCCAAAAGATGCTTGAGAATCCCCTTCCATTGCCTACAATCACGAGGGGCACAACACAACCCGCTCTCCCAACTTATAGCCTTCACCCAAACTTGGCCTCAACAACTGATGCAGAGCAAAAGGGGGAAGGAAGAAAAGAAGGGTGATTAGGGGATCTGATTTGAGATTTGGAATTGGGTTAAGGATTTGGGCGACAATAGGAAAAGGGTTTCAAAATCCTAATTGGTTATTGAGATGTAAAACGCAAAGTTTTGTAAATTATGATATTTTGGTTGGGGTGGATAAGGGTTAAAGAAAGGGGAAAGGTTTGTAGGTTTCAAGAATCAAGAATCAAAAAACAAGATTAAAAGAAAAAAAAAATGTTATCTTGTACTCACTCCAAAATGACCTCACACCACACCCATTGTTGGGAAGATTAAAGCTCAAACTCTACTTTTGTTCATCATTTTTTGTTTTTAAAAAAAAACCTAATACAATCTATATATATAAAGAAAATAATGCCAAGAATCTTAATTAACTAAAATACCAAATAAATAATCTAATTTGGTAATTTTCTCTCTCCTAATTTTCTAACCCTGATAAACTTAAATAAAAGACAAGTTAAAGGTACTAAACTACCCCCAAATATTATACTAAGACCATGGGCTGATAAAACATCAAAATAAGCCCCAAAAAACATCAAATTAAAGTTCTAAAACAGAGATCTAAATAAAAACTAAAATTTACTCTTCAAGCTTTGATGTCCCCATCAATCATCTTCATCCACAAACTGTTAACCTCCACTCCAAATCTCCACAATCACTCACCAAGGACAGCAACATTCATTGATAAGATTGAGATTTGGCTTCGGACAGTGGAATCATGGAATAGGCTTTGTTGTTATTGTTACTCAAAGTTCACCTCATCTCATACAATATATCCGTGTCAAACTTAACACACATATTTGTATCAATGCAAAATAAACAAAAACGCATGGACATGCATCATTCCACACTTATCAGTGCACCAGAAACCTACTCAGATTGTACTACACACCTGCATGGACCTTTAGGATCTCGTGGAGGAATTTCTGTGGAATCCAGGGCTTCAAAGAGGCATGGACCATTCCACCATGGGCATATACTCTTTTCCACTCTAGTTTTGATGTTAGTACCAACCAGACCAGATATAGGGAGAAATTGAACATCTGCAAGTTGCCCATAAGAAATAACCAATGAGTAACCATTCTACAATACTGGCTACATACAATACAATTAAACATATAATGAGCCAATAATGTATATGCTACAGAAACAAAACAGTTGTAAATTTTACACAATCTGGACAAGAAAGAATTTGTCCTTTTGCAACCCCAACCATTAATCTAGGGCATTTGTTAATTGTCGACCACTTGAAGTTCATTGCTAGCAAAGAGTTTTAAAGCTAAAATGAAACCAAAAAAAACTCAGTGAAGAATATCTAATTATAGACAGTCCAGTAAGGAACATATCCACAAACCACAGAAGGAAATAAATAATTATAAGATATAATGAATATGTCATTGCATCTTGCTGTAGTATTGTATCATCACTGAACTAAGTCAGTCACAAGGCCAAGTTCAACAAAAAGACGAAAGTCCCATCAGAATATGATCCTTGTGAAAACGTGATTTCTTACTGGAAGTTCAATTTCGCACTCTCAAAATGCAGCCCCCCCCCCCCCAAAAAAAAAAAAAAAATTCCCATATAATGTGCGGATTGTTCAGGATAAGCCCTTGGTAGAGAGTTCTGTTCTAGCTAAAGGCTAGAGGGATCCTTCATCGAAAAATAGAGAGGATGTAAGATGTTCCTTCTACATCTAGAAGCAATGATGACAGGCAGATTTGCCTTATTGAGAGCTCAAAAAACAGACCTCACTCGTCCTCTTTCCAAAGGATGAGCATGGGCCAACCAACATTGTGTGGTTGAATCCATCTTCTTCATCATCCCAATCTCTGCTCCTCATTAATATCTCAGTCCATCCACTGCATGCCCTCTATTTTACCCACCCTGAAAAGAAAGGATGTAATGCCGTTATAGGAAAGGTGACTGGCAAAACAATTTTAGAAACTCAGTATGCCTCGGATTCTCAGATATTTGGGTGTTGAGCCTCAGGAATTGTTATGGAAGCAAACAAACAAGACATGTCTGGGACAGCCACTGGTAGACTCGTCAAGTAGGCTGCACCTCTCCCACCCCATCTCCTGAAACCCCTTTCAATCCTGAAAAGCCTTGTTTTTGTGGAAACAGAGATTGAATTTAAACTTCTCGACTCTCTTGTCCCCTTGGTCTACATAGGGTTAACCATCAAGCCGAGTATATGGATGCTATCAGCATACGCATCCTCAATGCTTCACCCTGACTGATTAGTTTAAATAAGGTATCAAAAGACAATTATCATGATATCATCATCATCAAAGCCTTATGCCAAGAATTTTGGGTCAACTAAATAAAACATGTTCCTCCATTCCACACTATCCAGAGCCAAGACTTCTGTTATTGAAAGTGTGCTCTCATGATATATTAACGAATAATGTCCCTGCAAGTAAACTCAAAGATAGGATACCTGCATTACCTTTCTTCACATTGTAACCTGAAGATTTTAGGAATGGTACCATCTTCGTTTCTATTTCTTTGTACCTGGAAAAAAATATATAAATTGGTAAAAAGCATCAGGTTTTACAATTGCATGTGCATTTCCATCTCTATATTAATCTCCAAAGTTCCAGAACAAGCAATAGATCATGTAAAGCACACCTTTCCTTAGACCATCTTACAGTGGGATCGTCCATCTTGTTGACAACAACGAGCAACTTCGACACACCCAAGGTTTTGGCCAGTTGAACATGTTCACGAGTCTGTCCACCTCTCTCATATCCAGTTTCAAACTCACCTTTACGAGCAGATATTACCTAAATATCATACAAAACCAAATCACAGATGTTTCAAACGAATTAAATGCAGGAATATAAGCTCCCCAACCATATGCTTACCAGAACCCCAACATCAGCTTGAGATGCACCACTAATCATGTTAGGGACGTAACTCTTGTGACCCTGGAGAATCAAGTAGACGCATCAAAATTAGAAAGTCAAAGAATTGAGCATCAAATTTTGATTGCACTTAGTACCATGGTTCGAAATATTGTATCATATCGGAATATATCAGGTGGTCCATAGAAGTTTTTGAACATTCCGATACGAAACATTTTTTACATTAAATGTTTAGGTTGGTGGCAGTTTGTATCAGAATATTTTGGTTTGTATCAGTATGTGTCGGAATGTTTCAACCGAAACATTTTGAAACAAACCAAAATCAGTAAAAGAAATATTTAGAAAAAATTAACAAGATCTATCAAGTAATAGAATCTTTGCAAAAACATATTTCAGTCCTTTCAAATATTGTTTTATATAGAGAAAAGCATATTTTAAGAAGTCACTTTCAAATGAAGTCCAGAAAAAAATAATCCACAATCTTCTAATCAAAATCAGACGCCTTATGGCCTACAGGTAGCTAATAGTTTATTGAACATTGAAACAGTAAACATAGGTTAATGCAGCCTAACTTAATGTGTTTCACAAGATATCAGTGTCTATAGTGCGTATTAATGCAGAAAAAAAATGTTCAATACTTTAAAAAAATAGTTGCAAGTGTCGGTTTATAACCTAAAACATGTACTAATACATTGCTTACCATTGAAAAGTTGATTTTTATGAATGTTTCAGAAAATTCTGAATGATTTGGAATGTTTCATTTTGTTTCGGAAAACATTTTGACTTTATTCCTTGCAAAAAACATTCCTCAGAAATGGCATTTTAAACCTTTAATGCAGCTAAATTTGAAAGTGATTAGTGATGCATCCTCAAAACCTTTCATACATTCTATAACAATGCCAAATCCAAGTACAAGTAAACCTAGAAATCGCATACAAAAAAATCAACGCAGAAACAAAATAGTTAAGTACCCAGATTTATTAATCATTATGACACGCCAAATTGGTACATTCAGATCCACACAATATAATTGATCAGTACAACCTGATATGATTTGTAGAGGTTTGCCAATTCCCAAACTCAATGGTATGATAACATAGCGACAGCATGCACAAATCAAGGTACGGCTACTAGACACCAACACGATATCACACGACATCTCGTTCAACTCTTAGCTGTCTTGACATAACTAAAGCCAGGGCACCGAGCACCATGTGTTCAAACCCCAAATGATGAGCTCTGTGAACTATGCACAAGGCTGCAATGTGCCAGGTGATGGGTAACATAGATGAAAGTTGAGCCACGTCAATTGTCATATTGGATTATGCCACTTATGGGCTACTCTTCACTCGACAATAGGTGAATCAATCACCCCATTCAATGTGGTAGCTTACTCTTAAACTAGACAAAGTTGACGACGGCAAGATCACTATGTGAGCACTGCATAGACGCAAAATCTTCAAAGAACTATTGGCATCACTAGTTCCAACCGTATAGGTCTGGTGCAGTGGTGCCAATAGGGTTCTTCATAGACTCCGAATATGAGTATTTCCCTTTTCAACTTTGGTGTATAAGGTTCAAATAAATTTAACCACCTAACGGGTGCTAAGTTGGATATGGCTGCCAAGGGAATAAGAACACTCCTACGACATGCAAGGGACTAGTAGAGTAACGATCAACGCTCCCAGAAGAGTTGACAAGAGTCATGTTAGGTGGATGATCCAAGGTGGCATTACCTTGCAACCTTAAAAGTAACTTACAAATAGATGATAACCAAGCACCTAAAGGGGACATCATGCAACCAATGAGCAAAAGACACCCGATATCATGCGACGTTTTACACCAACATTGTCAAAATAAAACTAACAATGTTTTCTATGATATGAAGAGATTGTCATCTATTGAACTACAGAGTCATGTTGACTTAGCCTACCTACCTCGGAGTGAAAGTGGTTGGGCCCATCAACCCTATTAATAATGTATAATATGTCATAAATTGACTTAAGATCTTTCCACTCTCTTGTATAATTAGATATTCTGAGTTATGAAAGGACATGCAAGATTGACCTCGCATATCTTATCTTATTCTTCAAGCATAGTTTCTCAAATTGTTTAGTGCAAAAAGGTCCATACAGTTGACCCGAGTAGTTTAGTTGGACCTCAGAATCTTTTTAAATGATTCATTTAGTAGGGGTATATGAAGTCCTTATATACCTTGCTTACATTGGCAATGGACAATATGTTGAGGATTTGCCAATAGGTTGCAAGTTTATCCAATTTTCCATAAACATATGCAATCCTTTTCTTATATGTTTCAGCATTTCGTGTCGTTGTTTCACTTCAATTTTCAATAGTTTCAATTTTTATGAGTCTAGGCAATTAAACTATCTAGGTCAGTCATATCGACCTTATTGCACCAGAAAAATTGAGGAATTGAACTAGAGGAAAGATAGAAAAAATTAAGGTCAATCTTACATGTTCCTTTGTGACTCAAAAAACATCTACTTATACAAGAGAGTAAAGAGAGGTCCTAAATCAACTCATAACACACCATATGTTCCTAACAAGGTTGGTGCATCCAATCACTTTCACTCTGAGGCAAGTAAGACAAGTCAACATCGTGCTGCCGATCAATAGGTGGCAATGTTACAATAACCTTATGGGTGTAAGCCATCGTGTAATATCTAACTTATCAGGCTCCCCATATCCATTGGTCCCCATAATAATATTCCTCTCTAGGTGCCTAATTACCATCAGTATTTGTCAATTGCTTTTAAGGTTTCATAGTAATACCACCTTGGACTATCCTCCTCACACAATTCATGTCACACGCAATTTGGAAGTGTTAGCTATCACTAATTACATATATCAAGTTAAGGGCATACTTCGTCTAAAAACTAAATCGACAAGTGATCCTTGTATGACATTTCCAAACCAAATACGAACCCATATATTTGCTAAATTATCTGTAACTATGTTGAATTTGCAATTCCAAGAATCTAGAAGGGAGAGAAAGGATGCTCACAAAATATAGAAATCCACGATTATCAATCACTTTTACCCCGCCCAAGTAGGAAGTAAATCCTTCACTTAGGGAAAGGTTCATAGCTTGAAGAAAATGTTTATTGATATTGCACTTAATCAAAAATTTCAAAGATTTTCATTAAGTAGTTATCCAGTTTTGATGTTGCAATTTAAACGAAAGTCCAAAAAATTTCATTATGATGGAGTGGTCTAGTTCTCCAATTATTCTACATGTGCCCACTTTGAAAGTTATTATCAAGAGATCATTATATTTTATTATTTCTATTAGGCCTTTTGGTAAGGGGTTCAGGGGTACGTTGAGATCAATCAGTAACCCTACTACTATTGTTTCCTTTCTTTTTGTCATAATCTAATGGGGATTAACCTCTACAACAATACTGAAGGAATATGAAAGTGGACTTATTTAATTTTAATTGACTTAGTTAAAAGAAAAGCATGATAGTAACTTCTTATTTTAAATAAGACAAGTCTTGTAAGTGTTTGTTTTACAGAAAATCCAGCAACTAAAGCCCACATAGGAGTCTTTAAAAAGGATACATTTTGTAATTTTCTGTAAAAACAGAAAATCCAGCAACAAACCCATGTAGGAGTTTTAATTAAGAGCAGATTAGACATTCCAGAGATGGCCAATTAGAGTGCTTTAAAAACAGTTTGTTTTGTTTTATTATCTAGTTTTAATTGAATGAAATCCAGAAAAAGAACACTTGCAGCAGCAGCAGTTTGTTTACTTGAGGTGTGAAGCTTCAAAACCCTAGGCATGAGCCCTAGGTTGATACTAGAGTGATTCTAGCTTAATTCCTGATTTTCTTCTTCCTTTATTGCATATTGTTATTGTTTTGATTGAGAAATTCTTGCTATAAACCATATCTAATTCCAGGTCTGTTTAGAATAAAATGGATAATCCTAAGCCTATTAAATCTTGTTTTTAACAACCCCATACGCTAATTGTATCATCTATCTTCCATCAAGAAGCCTTTGATTTATCCATGATTTTCCCTAAAACCGAAGCCCTAATTTCCAACTTTCAGCCAAAACCCTTCCAAACCTAGATCTGAATTTTTTTTTCCTTCTTCACTTAACTAGCTTTCCCCCCACTCCTCCTAAAGTAGAACAGACCTAGAATGTCGATGGACAAAAACATTCTGAAAGAATCCTCCGAGAAATTTTATTCTATGAGTGTTTCGTTTCAAAATGTTCTTATTCCAGAATGTCTTGGCCAAAACATTCAAAAAAAAAATGAAATCTTACACCATACAGCCAACCATCTAGACCTAAGGAAAATGCCATCCTCACAATGACAGTAATACTTCACCAAGAACAAAGCCTAAAATGTCCACGTCAGCTACTCAATTCTCCAAATTGTAGGCAAGAACAGGGAAAAGAATAGAGAGAGATTTTATATTTCTCGATGCGTAGTTTTTTTACGCATTACTATGTATTAAAGCAGGCCAATAACTCAAGATGCTGGCTGAGAAATATGCATTCCTCTTTTTGTGTTCACAATGCTATAATTTATGAATACCTATTATGTTCATCAATTGATATGGGCTCATGAACATAATAAACTATGCAAAATAATAAATGAGCACTCAGAATCTGTCTACCAGTTGAAAGACATAATATCATACATTAATTGTATATATGTGCTAATTTTTTTAAGGCCAAATCTGAATTATACCAAACTTTAGCTGTACCTCATTTTTGCAATTTTCATTTTCCTGAAATTTTTAAAATGATTTTTTGAGTGAAAAACACAAAGGCCCTGCTCGGTAACACAGTAAAGCACCGTAAACATTTCTTGCATGATTTTTTCGATCTCCCCCTTTTGATAATAAGGATATCGATAGGGTCGGACAGTAACTTGTCGAGTTTCATCCAACAAAAGAATCTTGTGATCATGTGATCTTTGAGGGGGCAAGCCATTAGGCTCGTTGAAGAAATCCTTCTAGAATTACAAGCCTTCTTAATATTTTGGCCATCCACAGCTTCGACTCCATGGTTAGACTCTCCTTTAAAGTGATAGTCCTGCCCCTTCAACTTGAATTCCATCTTCAAGGTGGCAAAGTCCTAAACAATACGCCCAAGAGTTCAAAGCCAATAAGCCCCCAATACAGCATCACATCCTCCAAGGGGTAATAAGAAAAATTCGGTAACAATAGGAACTCCTTGTAACACCATGCTCACAGCTGAGCATTTCCCATTGCAAGGTAACTTGTCGTCATTTGCAACCATTACCTCGAATCCTCAACCTTCGTGAATGGGTAACCCAATTTTCTTGGCCAAAAGTGATGATCAAGAAAATTATGAGTGCTACCAAAATCGATTAGCACCATCGCCGGTCCGTCCTCTCACCTTCATTGTTTGGGGTGTTAATGTGCTGGCAATTGCATGCAAAGAAATTTTAGGTGGAGGAGCATCATCATCTTCTTTTGTTCCATATTCTTCCAAGTCTGCAGCATCTTTTTCTCCGTCATCATCTTCCCCAGGCCATGCTCCATCCATTAAATAGTCTTTGCATCTTACATTTGTGTCAGGGACTGAATTTTTCATCACAATTGCAACAAAGTCCCTTATCTCGTCGTTCCCTCATCTCTGCATGAGTAAGCCTTTTAATTGGAGGGATTTGTGGCTTACTTGATCCCCCATAGGTGAAGGATGCACTTCTGCTACTCTCTGGACGGCTTTGTTTTCTACGAACTACAATCTTTTCTTCTTGCAGGCGTGCCCCAATCCAGTGGCAGCAGAGAGAGTTAGTGGCCTTAGCATTTGGATGCTTAGATGGATCTCTTCCCTCAAACCCACAATGAAGCAACTTATCATAAACGCTTCATTTAGGCCCTCCGTCCGGTTGGCGAGCTCTTCAAATTGCATTTGATAGTGCTCCACAGTGGTAGTCTGCTGCCACTTAGTAAGGCTGTGGGATCTTCATATTTGGTCGGGCCAAATCTCACTGCCAACGCCTATGTAAACGCATCCCAACTAGTGATAGCATCTGATTTTTCCATCCATCGAAACCACTGTAATGCCCTCCCCTCCATGTGAAAAGAGGCTATGAGCAATCTTTGTTTATCTGGAGCTTGGTGATGTAGAAAAAATTGTTCAGCTCTATAGACCCACCCCATTGGATCTATTCCGTCAAACCAAGGAAAGTCCAAATGAACAGTGCGCGTATGGTTTGCTCTTTCATGCTCAACATGAGGCAGATAGATTAATTCACTGATTGTTCTCCAGACTGCTCCCCTTTCTCCTTGCTCAGTTCCTTTGAAAAATGTTCATACTTGGAGTCCAAAGAAGCGAACCTTTATATCATTTCATTTAGAAGTTGTCTCTGCACCTTTGAATCTTCTTGTAAGGTTGCAAGAATCCATCCTTGTGCCTCTAATGTTGCCTTTAACTGTCCAATTGATTCATCCAACTTAGAGAACCTGGTTACGTCAGCCAGCCAAAGTTCGTCCACTCTGATACCACTGATACGTGATTTCTTCTTAGAATTCAGAAATCTATAATCAATCAACTATTTCGAGGATAGCCACCTCCTAAGACAGAATTTTGGAAGGAGTTAATACTTAGCCTTTTCATTGATAAATGCTATGCTTTACACAGCTGCTCCTTGTGACTTGCTGAAACTAACACATAACATAACTGACTCCAACAACTACTACCACTACTACCCCATGATAGGAGCAAGACTCCTCTAGGATAACTACCTAATTCAATCACTAAGAACATGCCTAAAACAGAACAGAAAGAACATGGCTAAAACAGAACAGACCCACTTCCTATAACTACTCCCACATATGTACAACTAACCCACATACACAGGCACGTATCAGCATTGGCATGAAGGGGGGGAGGCAGTTTTTAAATAAATAAATAAATAAAATATCTATATATATATATATATATATATATATGACTATAAAACAAGGAACATGCACCAACAAGTGAATCGATGCTTAAAAAGGATTAATTGTCAATATACTAAATTCATGCACTCTAATCTCCATACATTCCCTTCCTATGATTAGCAACTCAGAATACAATCGCAACTCTTCAAGTGGATTTTATGCTACTAATACAGGTTTAAACAGATCTTCAACAATTTCTTGGCTAACCTATGATAAAAAATCATATTAGCAACAGTTTCTTAGCTCACCAAGCAGAAAAGTAATTAATAACCATAGTATTAAATTTTGACATATATCCACAAAATATTCTACAAACCTTCCTTTTTAAAAGGACTGAAGGGAAACATTCGTCATCATCATCGAAGCCTTATCGCCAAAAATGAATAAATAAATTAGTAGTAAATCAGACATCTAATAGGGAATTCATTATGTAGCAAATACAAATAAATAGATAAAAAGTCAGAGTTAATTGCAAGTATAACCTATTTTTTATTATTAAAATATTAGTTAAACAAGATGCAGCTCTGAACAGAGTGGGATGGAGGGACAGGATACATTTAGTGTATCCCAAATCTTTGGGATAAGGCTTTGAGGTTGGGGATGAGGATGAGGAAAAAAATTTAGTTAAAACTTAGAAGTTAGAAAAATAGCAGAACCATTGTGTCAATAGTTCCTGTGATTATGGCCTCTTCAGATTCTAAGGGCTTTTTGCTTATTATGAATACTTAAATGTTTTAAGTCTTACTTCTTAATGTAGATGACTGGTCATTGCAATAATAATAACGAGTTGAGGGTGTTCTCATCTTTGTTTACCAAAACCTAAAATTTCAAATTTTATCATAATTTCCACAATGTTTCCATAGTTTCTGCAGTTATTTACTATTTTTCCACACTAACAGAAATATGCCACATCCAAGGCAAGCAAAATACCTGCAAAAATCAAAACTACAAACATCTTTGACAACTAAACCAGGAGTTGGAAAATCTAGATGATCATTAGGCAAGGAGTAAAGGTTACCGGAGCATCCAAAATCGTGAATCTTGAGTTCTCCGTCTCAAAATGTGCTCTACCAACCTCCACAGTCTTTCCCTGAAATAAGCAACAAGCAGAAAAAGAAATATATATATATTTTATTTTCCACACAAGAATTAAATGAGTAAACACAATGTTCAATAAGCTGGTTGTCACGGATAAACTCATACATGCTATCCGTGCACACTACAAAGCAGTTAGTAATAACCACTAGCATATCATCAGCAGACTCGTGTATTGTGCATAATTTAAAGAGAAGGGTGCTTTTTTATCAGTTTTCTAGAAAGGATGTTATAAGAACTGCATTGCAAAACAAAACAACCTTGTACCTTTACACGCTCCTCCTCATTTGTGTCCATGATGTATGCCATGTACCTAGCACATGAAAGCAATCAATAAGATGAGCACAATGAATAATTTTGTACTACGAACCCATGGTCGACCAAAATTAAAAGAACTGATAGAATGGATGTTGAACTAAGCAGCCCATGCCAAGATGATGGTAATGTTGAACTCATAATCAGGGGGTAAAAAAGAAACTAATAACTGCTCATCTCACAAGATAGTTGCAATACATTTGGTAGGTTAAAATATCTTAATCTAAAATTCAAGATTATCAACAACAACATAATTAAATCCTTATCCCAAAGATTTGGGGTAGGGTAGGCTAAATGAATCATATACTCCATTCAATTAAGACCACAGCCATGTCTCCTACAACTGAAAGTGAGCTCATATCTGGATCAATTGGTTTTGGGAGGAATTTCCGTGAAACAATTGAATTGTCTAGAAATGCCATTTTGAGGAAGAGGTGTTTCAAACCATAAAGTTTTTGAATAGGACGAAATGGTTTTTCAATGGATTTTTTCAAGGTTTTCTAGGATCAAGATAGTTATGTCAGATATTATTGGGACTTCACAAGGTGCTTTTATCAAAGGGAGAGAGATTTTGAATGGAGGTTTAATAGCCAATGAATGTATTGATTCAAGAATAAAGTTTGGAGGACCTAGAGTGGTTTTTAAAAAGGCCTATGATCATGTCAATTGGAAGCTCTTATGCCATCTCCTTGGAATGATGGATTTCAACAAAAATGAATAGGATGGATTATAAAATGTGTCTCATCACCCTCGTTCTTTATTATCGTAAATGGAAGTATTGTTGGGTTCCTTCAGAGCTATCATGGTCTAAGGGACCTTCTATCACCTTTCCTTTTCAACATTGTTTCGAAAGTCATAGGTAAGATATTGGCGAAGGTAATATCTAATGATGATTTATCTTGTTTTTAAATTGGTCAAATGAGCCCAATGGTTTTGCATCTCCAATTTGCAAATGATACATTGATTTCTTGGATGCATCCGGAACCCAGTTGAAATTTTTGAGAGATGGTTTGCTTTAAGGTGGTGTCTAGCCTAGTTGTCAATCATCAAAAGAGAAAGGCGTTTGTTGTGGGGATGCTTCTCAAATTAACTTATTGGTCAAGATTAGTTTGTAATTTTGGATCCTATCCCACCCCTTTTCTTGGTCACCTTTGGGTGTAGCGTATAATAGTTAAGCCATCTAAGACCAATGTTGGAAAGAATGGGTCGAAGCTCACTTAAAGAAAAGCAATACATTAGGGCATAAAATGGGTTAGATTTTATCTGAAATCCAGGTGATCCAGAATCCGAATTTAGTGGGTTTGGCTCCTTGGAGTAGATGACCCAAATAAAAAGAATGGGTTGAATATGGTTTGATGCCTCATGATTCGAGTCGGATCCGGGTTCGAGTAAATCAAGCAACCTAATACTTATGCCCAAACTCAACCCAATTTGATTCGGTCAAAAAACAATTGCCAAAACTGACCCGAACCCAAGCTAATTGTGCCCAGACCTGACCAAAGGTCAGGTTCAGTTTGCCCGCCCAAGTTGTGGCCCTACACAATAGTCATAGTCCTCTCATGCAAGTCCATAATTATGTCAATGTACCTCTTCAAGATTCCTTTCATTCCCAATACCCACCAAATTATCGCTCAAGGTTTTTTTTTTTTTTTTAATATGTTTTCTCTAGGTCAATAAAAATCATATGAAGATTCTTCTTTTCTCTTTACTTTTCTATCAAGATTGTCAAAATGGTTGATATATCCAGCATAAAGCCAACTTGGTTCTCCAATTAATTCACTTTTTTATCTTAACCTTTGTTAGATCACCTCTTCCCATAGTTTCATAGTGTGCTTAATAAGTTTAATACCTCGACAATTGGTATAGGTCTCTTTCTCTCATTTATTCTTATTTTAAGTAGAAAGATTGTCAAAATGGTTGATTTATCTAGCATAAAGCCAAATTGGTTCTCTGATTTATTCACATTTTATCGTAACCTTTGTTTGATCAACTTTTCCCATAGATTCATAGTGTGCCTAATAAGTTTAATACCTCGACAATTGGTACAACTCTCTTGCTCTCATTTATTCTTATCTACAATAACTACAGTATTTTTCTCCATTCATATGACATCTTTTAGTCTTAAGAATATTATTGAATAGTTTAGTTTGCTAGAACAATCTAAAACTTCCCATGAATTTCCATACTTCTATTAGACTATCATCCAGTTCTAAAGCTCTACAAGGACTCTCTAATCTTTTTCCATTAACACACCAAACATTATCAAATCGATTCATAAAGAGAACAGCTCCAAGTAGGTTGCAACCCTCCAATGAAAGCATTTTTTTTTAAAGTTCCACGATGGATAACCAGCTTTGCCCTTTCACTTATGTGATCTGGGAAGCCTTTTACTAATCGGTCACTATAAAATGAGCGATGCTCAAGAGTTTGAGGTGTTTTTCATTAAGAAATCCAACTAACTGGTGAGCTAATAAAGTACTCTGCAGATGTCCAATCTTTGTATTCAGAAGACAATCTCATAATAAATAGGAAAGATCTGAAGAAAAAGATAATTCTGAAAGTAGCTCATACTATGGTAACTTAGAGTGTAGGTGTGCATCTTATGGAATATAGGAAACAAAGAATGAAACAACTGTCACACACCACCCCAGTTAGCATCCAAAAAATTGGGAACTGAAACATGATCTCACCAACTTTCTCGACTCTTATCCTTCGCTTCTTTCTCATATTTCTGAATTGTTCGATCATCAACCTGACCACTGAGGAAAAGTATCTGCCCTCCAGTGGTGGACTTACCAGCATCTGCAACCAACATACAGCACATTCTCATGAATACTAATGGTGGGAAGCAATCAACCCCATTACTCATGATGGGCAAAATGCTCACTAAACCATATTCATATTCCTACCCTTAAAAATATTCACCTGTTCAAATAGTAATGATTGTTGTCAGTATTAAACAAGATGCAGCAAACACAATCAACTTAAGTAAGGAATGAAATTGGATAAACAGATACAATATGCACAAAGTTTTGGAGACTCAAAATAGAACATGATTAAGTAAGCAAGAAGCCCCTATATCAAGAGCCAAAAAACATTTATTACAGGTTTATAAAGGAAAGAATGTTCCACAAAATAGAAAATACATCCTTTTGCTAAAATCTGAAGAAAACAAGGACAACCAAATTGATTAGGACCCTGTCACACCATAAAATGAATCAAAGGCACATCTTGGAACATTTTATGTGAGTTTAGTCCCACATCGGCTGGGTAGACCCGGGCTGCAAGGGAGAGCTTGACCCTTGTAAGACATGTTTTAAAACCGTGCAGGGTAAAACACAAAGCAGACGATATCTTACAAGTGTGAATCAGGGGAACTAGAAGGACCAAGTAATAAAAATGGTATAAAAGAGTTTAGGATCATGGAAAGCAATAATCCCAGGGATGCCAATTAACCTTGACGACACGTTGTTGTTGATTATTTAATGTTCGTTTTCAAGGACTTCCAAGGGAATGGGTTTTTAGAGAATGGGTGCTAAAGATATCCTCAATCTAAAACCAATTAGCCTAATTGATTCAATTTACAAGGCATTTGAAGGATCATTTGTCCCAAGCCCACAAAAATATAATATTGTCCGCTTTGAGTGGAAGCCCGTACAGCTTTAAAAAGCTTTATACTATGAAGGGTCTAGTTTGTCCTTATAGATCAGGATTTGAACATTCTCCTGCCCAATGTGGGACTAATCCCACTCCTCCCTACCATTCAACCTTGCCACATGACGGCACATTTCAACCCCTCGATTTTTGCAACCCTTTCCATGTCCAGCTAGTGGTGCAACAACAAAACCGTAAAAATCTCCCCATCAAACAGGAAGAGCCGTCCTTGACTTTGATACCATTTGTAATGCCCTAGGCCCACAATAGTAAAATATTATCCGATTTGGGCCAAAGCCCGCACAGTTTTAAAATGTGTATGTAGGATCTGGTTTGTCTTTATAGACTAGGATCTAAACGTTCTCTAGTCCAATGTGGGACTAATCGTACTCCTCCCTACCATTCAACCTTGCCACGTGACGACTCAATTTTGACCCCTCGGTCTCCGCAGCCCTTTCCACGTCCAGCTAGTGGTGCACCAACAAGACCGTGACAAGATTAGAAGAAGTTATGGTTAACATTATTGGTCTCGAGCAAGGAGCATCTGTAAATGGGCACCAGATCTTTGGCGAAGTTTTCATTGTTAATGAATGTGTTGACTCTAGATTTAAGTCAAGGGTCCCTAGAGTGGTTTTGCAAGATTGATATAAAAAAAAAAAACGCTTCTAATTACATGAGTTGGGAATGTTTGACTTATCTTCAAGTCGTATGTGTCCTCGATGCATTTCTCTATCCTTGTCAATGAGAGCGCAATTGGATTTTTATGAATTTGAGAGGGTTAAGACAAGGCAACACCTTTAAACCTTTTTTCATTCTTGATTGTGGTTGAAGCTATGAGTCGCATGCTAAGTAGAGTTGTTAGAATTGGGGCAATATCAGGGTTTAAAGTGCATTCAGAGGGACCCATGATTTTTCACATTCTATTTGCGATTGATATGCTGGTATTCTTGAACGATTCTATGGAACAGGTAAGAATTCTGAGAGGGTTACTAGGGTGTTTTAAGGCAATGTCAGGTCTAGTGATAAATCTTCGCAAAATTTTCGATGTTGGGTCACTACAAATATTTATTTGCTTGCAACTAACCTTGGGTGTCAAGAGGACTCATTCCCAACTTCTTATCTTGGCCTTCCTCGGGTCTTGCTTATAGGAACTAGGCAATCTGGTAGCCAGTCATAAAGCACATTAGGATAGGGATTGGATCTTGGAAATCCAATTACCTTTTTTTTTATTTTTTAAATATGCTGAAAAATCTCCAAGGCTTATTTTAGGAAAATAGGACATTCTTGATTATTTTTTGTTTTTCTTAACTTTCTAGAATGTTCTTGTATATTCTTATAATCTTCTACAATAGGATAGTTTCTAGAATATTCTTGTATATTCTTATAATCTTCTACAATAGGATAGTTTCTAGAATATTCTTGTAATCTTCTACAATAAGATAGTTTTCTAGAATATTCTTGTAATAGGATAGTTGGTCTATAAATACCCTATTAGGGCATTTGTAATAGATATGCAAGAATTCTCAATAAATTCAGTTTACTACATGGTATCAGAGCCTTAGGTTCATATCCTGAGAATCGATTTTTTTCTTTTTTGCCATCTTGTTCGTTGTGCATCTGTTTTTACCCTCCCTTTATTTTTTCCTTGTGATCTTTGCTAAATTCACGATGTCAGAAGATTCAGGAGCCACCAATCAGTCTGTGATGGTGACACTTCATGAGAGACCACAAAACTTTTCTGGTAGAAATTGGGGAGGATGAAGAAACTGGCAACAGAATTGGCAACAAAAGTTACATGCTAATCTGGCACGAACCGGCAGTGATGGCTCGGATGCTCAAGAGAATTCTAATAGCAAGGAGATCAACAAAGAAGACATTGAATGGCTAAGATCACTTCTCAACTCCTTGGAGAAACCATCGGGTATGTGTTCATTTGCACATTCAGGTATGGTTTCTTCTTCTCATGCGTTTAGTGTCTCGGATAGTAACTATTTCGACTTTTGGATCATTGATTCAGGAGCAACCGACCATATGACTCATTGCTCCTTTATATTCTCCACATATAGTCCATGTTCTAGTAACAGAAAAATTACATTGGCCGATGGGTCACTTGCTACTATAGCAGGTCAAGGAGATATTCACATAAGTCCTTCATTAATTCTGAAAAATGTTTTGCACGTTCCAAAACTTACAATAAATCTAGTCTCTATCCAAAATCTTACAAAGGATTTGAATTGTAGCTTGACCTTTTCATCCACCTCTTGTATTTTTCAAGACCAAGCTACAGGGATGACGATTGGGCATGCTAAGGAAAGCAGTGGCCTCTATGACCTTGATGTGGAAAATAAAAATAAGAGTTGTAGGATTGACAATCCATCTTCCTTATTGTCAGATACAAGATCTCCAATAAAAGACCAGATTTGGCTTTATCACCTTCAGTTTGGACATCCTTCCTTTAGGACTTTGAGTGTCATGTTTCCTTCCTTATTTAAGAATATTGATATTCGTGAATTTCATTGTGACATTTGTGAGTTTGCCAAACACAAACGAGTTTCTTTTCCTTTGAGTAATAAAAAATCCTCATTTCCTTTTCAATTAATCCATAGTGACATTTGGGGACCGTCAAGAATTTCAAATATTTCAGGGGCTAAATGGTTTGTCACGTTTATTGACGACTGTACTCGTGTCACATGGATTTTTTTGCTAAAACAAAAATCTGATGTTTGTACGGTTCTCCCTATCTTTCATGACATGGTCAAAAATCAGTTTGGGGTTAAAATAAAAAAAATAAGATCTGACAATGCAAGAGAATATTTTAATCAAGAATTATCTCCATATTTTCAAAAAGAGGGGATAATACATGAATCCTCTTGCATAGATACACCCCAACAGAATGGAGTGGCAGAAAGGAAGAATGGCCATCTATTGTCAACAACTCGTGCACTGTTATTCCAACGGAATGTCCCCAAATACTTATGGGGTGAAGCAGTTCTCACATCAGCCCACTTAATAAACCGTACTCCATCTCGAGTTCTTGATTTTAAAAGTCCCTGGGAGGTCTTTTCCAAATTTTTTCCTGATTTTGCATCTCACAATCGATTGTCACCTCGAGTTTTTGGATGTGTCTCGTTTGTTCATATTCATTCTCATGATCGTAGTAAACTTGATCCTCGAGCTCTTAGGTGTGTCTTTGTGGGGTATTCCTCAACTCAAAAGGGTTATAAATGTTATCATCCACCATCTCGCAAAATCTTTGTGTCCACCGATGTAACTTTTGTTGAAGGTGAAAGTTTTTTCCAACCTTTTCTTCAGGGGGAGACACTTACTAGTGAAGATAAGGATCAAGGGGATCATGGCTTTCTAATGGACTTTCCTGCTCAAGCTAGCCAACCACCAACCCAAAACACTCCACCATTTCCCTTGCCTGAAATTGAACCACCAAAACAACTTGAACAAGAACAAGTTGGGCCTTCAAAACAACCCGAAGTTGGACAGCTTGAACCTATAACCCCAGGACATACTTGTATTGAATCAGTTATCACGAAACCATTGCAAGTTTACTCAAGGAAGAGAGGTTCCACTGCTAAGCCGAAGCTAACTCAAGCGTCTGAACCAACTCTCGGAAATGAGATAAATATTGATATCCCTGTCATCAACTTGCTTCTGAAGTTTTTGAAAAAAATGATCTTGACTTACCCATTGCAGTTAGAAAAGATACCCGAAATTGTACAAAATATCCATCATCTCATTTTGTGTCATTCGAAAAAGTGTCACCATCACACAAAAGCTTTCTCACCCATCTAAACTCCACAACCATACCACAAACACTATCCGAGGCCCTAAGCAAAGAAGAATGGAGACATGCTATGAAAGTAGAAATGGATGCACTCGCGAAGAACAAAACCTGGGAGTTGGTAGAGCTACCCAAAGGAAAGAAACCTGTTGGATGCAAATGGGTGTTTTCTCTGAAGTATAAAGCTGATGGATCACTTGAACGATAAAAGGCCAGGTTAGTTGCAAAGGGTTATACACAGACCTATGGAGTGGACTATGAAGAAACATTTGCACCGGTGGCTAAGATGAACACAGTAAGGATTTTGTTGTCATTAGCAGCCAATTTAGATTGGAGTTTATACCAATTCGACGTGAAAAACGCATTTCTTCATGGAGACCTAGAGGAGGAAATTTATATGGTGAGGCCTCCAGGATTTGATGACAATTCAGGAGATAAGAAGGTATGCAGGTTGAAGAAAGCATTGTATGGGTTAAAACAATCTCCACGAGCATGGTTTGGAAGGTTTACAAAGACAATGTTAGGAATGGGCTACAAACAAAGTCAAGGTGATCACACTTTATTCATAAAACACTCAGCCTTTGGGGGAGTAACTGCACTACTGGTATATGTGGACGATATTATTGTCACTGGTAATGATGCGAAGGAAGAAAGAGCACTCAAGAAACGTCTTGCAGAAGAGTTTGAAATAAAGGACCTAGGAAAGTTGAAGTATTTCCTAGGTATAGAAGTTGCTCGTTCAAAGGAAGGAATATTTGTCTCACAACAGAAGTATGTGCTAGATCTTCTCAAGGAAACTGGAAAAATGGGTTGCAGGCCCATGGAGACACCAATAGAAGCAAATCATAAGCTAAGTGAAGCTCCAGAAGATGAGATTGTAGACAAAGGGATGTATCAACGTTTGGTTGGAAGACTGATTTACCTCTCTCATACTAGGCCTGACATAGCATATTCTGTTAGTGTGGTTAGCCAATTCATGCACAATCCTAAGAGTATACACCTGCAAGCTGTATACCGCATCCTCCAATACTTAAAAGGTAGTCCAGGTAAGGGAATTTTATTTAAAAAGGGAGCAAACTTGCGTTTGGAAGCATACACAGACTCAGATTATGCAGGGTCCGTGGTGGATAGAAGATCGACATCCGGTTATTGTACATTTCTAGGAGGAAATCTAGTTACATGGAGAAGTAAAAAACAACCGGTTATAGCAAGATCAAGTGCAGAGGCAGAGTTTCGGGCAATGGCACAAGGAATTTGTGAACTTCTGTGGATCAAAATAATTCTGGAAGATCTTAAAATCACCTGGGATAGTCCAATGAGATTATATTGTAATAACAAGTCAGCCATCAATATTGCTCATAATCCAGCGCAACATGATCGTACAAAACATGTGGAAGTGGATCGACATTTCATAAAGGAAAAACTAGACAGTGGCTTAATTTGCACCCCATACGTTTCAACAGAAGGGCAACTGGCAGACGTTCTAACGAAAGGATTACCTGGAACCACATTTCAAAAGGTCATTGGCAAGCTGGGAATGGAAAGCATATATTCACCAGCTTGAGGGGGAGTGCTGAAAAATCTCCAAGGCTTATTTTAGGAAAATAGGACATTCTTGATTATTTTTTGTTTTTCTTAACTTTCTAGAATGTTCTTGTATATTCTTATAATCTTCTACAATAGGATAGTTTCTAGAATATTCTTGTAATCTTCTACAATAAGATAGTTTTCTGGAATATTCTTGTAATAGGATAGTTGGTCTATAAATACCCTATTAGGGCATTTGTAATAGATATGCAAAAATTCTCAATAAATTCAGTTTACTACAAAATAAGTATAAATTCATTTTTAGAAAACCAAAACATTACAAGGCGATAGAGATGACCAATCAAGAGAAAAACAACAAAAGCACAAAAGGCCCTAACTATCACATATCGAATCCTACCTGAAAATGAATTCCTAAAAAAAAAAAAAACACCCATAACATTCGAGGTATAATTTGCACCAAAAAAAACAGCAACCCAAAATCAGTAGCACAAACTCCTAAAAAAAGGTTTCGAAGCCTTTGAAGACTCGCATGTTCCTTTCCAGCCATAACTCCCCAAGTAATAGCAAAATGAAGAAGCCTCCACAGAATTTTCTCTCCCCATGAATAGGGAGGGATCCCAACTTTGAAAAAGGGACAACATCGACCTAGGGACCACCCAAAAGATCTGAAAAAGGTCGAAGAAATGGGACCGAATGAGGAAAGAGAATTTACAATGAATCAAGATGTGGTCCACTAACTCGTCATCCAAATTACAAAGGAAGCAGCAATTTGGAGTCACAAAACCCCTACTAATTAAGTGATCAAGAGTAGCTAACCTATCAAGAGTAGCTAACCAAGTAAAAAAAAACACATTTTAGAGGGAACCTTCGATCCCCAAATGAATGAGGAAGGAGAATGAACAAAAAAAACGGTGGAAGCGAACCCTGAAGCGAATGGATTAACAGTGAAAGTACTACTTTTAATACGAGTCCACTCCCTCCTATCGTCTTCCATGATTTCCCAGTGAACGTGATCAAGGTGAGTCATCAAATCTTGAAGTACCTAAAATTCCCAATCTGAAATCCCTCCAGAGTCCCAGATCCCACATAGGCCCAATTCCCTCAAGGTTCAATAAAGTGGCACACGGCATGGATTCTTTTTTTTTTATAACTCTGTTGCTATGCTTAAAAGTGTTGAATTGCAAATTGAAAAACTAATTCGGGACTAAGCAATAGAAAATTTCAACTTGTCAAATGGAACCAAATTTGTCGCCTAAAAAAAATGAGCATCTTAAAGTCATAGTCATCAAGTCAAGGTTCGGGAATAAGTTGGCAAGGGAAAAAGTCAAAAAAAAAACGAAAAAAAAAAAATCGGGAAAAATTGAAATAGTGTTAAGACAATGTATTTTTTTCTACTAAGTGGTGTTATCATTTATATCATCAAATCCTATTTTAAACTATAAGAATAAACGGTCTTTGAAAAAACCCTTTTAAAATAGCTTGCTCAACGAAAAAAATCACATTTTGTTTGTGTTTAAATAGTGACTTTTTCAAAAAGTCGGGATGTGTTTAAATTGCAACTTTCGTTTAAATCACGACTTTTTTCAAAAAGTCGTGATTTAATCGCCAATCTTTAAAATCGCAATTTAAACACGATTTTTTGAAAAAATCGTCAACTTTAGTGACTATCCTTGGAGTTAGGAAGATTGACGTTATGACCTCGATATTCACTGAAAAGTGGTTTTGGAGGTTCGTGGATGAGGGTTGTAGAATATGGAAGGAGGTTATGAAGGCAAAGTATGGAATTGATCATTTTGGTTGGGAAAGGGGGCCAATATCTCTACTCACAGGTGTGCAAGTTGGATAGGAATTTTCCAAAATCTTATTAGAGTTTCGTAAAAAGATTACTTTTAAAGTGGGGAAAGGGGCGAGGGTTAGGTTCTAGGAAGATCCTCAATGTGGAGTTTTGCCTCTTAGGTCCCAATTCCCAAATCTATTCTCCCTATCTTTCAAAAAGGAGGCTCCAATGAAAGATTTCATGATCCATTCTAACAGCAAGTCTCTAAGGATTTTGGGTTTAAAAGGAGTTATAAAAATTGGAAGATTCAAGAGGTATCTATGCTTATTGAAAGCCTCTCTAAGATTCATATGAACACATTAATGCAAGATAACCATGGTTGGGAAACTAGCAACAATAAAGAATTCTCTGTTAATTTTTTCTATAATGCGTTGGTTCCCCTTAGTCATTCTCCTTTTCATAATGTTGCCATTTGGGGTCCTAGGGTCTCATCCAGAATTTCCTTCTTCATTTAAACCGTAGAGAGTGGAAAAATTCCTTCATCGGACATTATCATGGCTAGGGGAGTTACTTCGGTTAGTTATTATTTCTTGTGTAAATCAAATAAGAAATTGGCTAATCACCTTCTTATCCATTGTTCCTTTGTAAGAAAATTTGAACTCATTTTCTTTTTCGTTCAACATGTCTTGGTACTTCCCGTCCTCTATCTTAGATCTTTTCCAAAGTTGGGTCATCGAAGGCATCTCTATTAAGTTTCGAATATTGTTGACTTTAACCCCTTTGCAGTAGGATCTTCAATGGGAAAGAACATCAACTGCATGAAATCATTTTGGAAATTTTGGGCCTGATTTTTTTCAAGAGTAAATGTTTTAATGAATTTAGAGGTTCTTGCTTTAAGGATTTTGTTTTTTTATTATGTGCTCCTTAGCGTTGTATTTTTGTTTCTTTTCTTTTTTTTGTTATTTCTAAGTTGGTTTCCCTTTTGTAGGGTAGCCTGATCGGTCTCCCCTTTTTCCCTTTTTTGATATATATTCATCTTTACCGATCAAAAAATAAAAATAATGCTTATGATCATGCCTATAATTCACTTCTAAAAGGAATGAAGAGCCATCAAGTTCCATATCCTGCTATAGAACTGAAACTCAACAAAAAAAAAAAAAAAGACAATTAAGCAAGGAAGCAATACCAAACACTCGTCTGCTTGGTAAGTAAGCAGATAATGAACAGAAAAACTGAATTCTTTATGGAACCCCCTCATCAAACACAAGTTTCTTTAGTTAAATGTGAAGTATGCAACAATCTTCAAAATAAAGAGAAACATTTGTTCCATGGTGCTGCTGCCCAACAAACCAAGAAATGAGCACATCTTACTAAATAGAAAAAACACCCAGAGAAAGGAAACTTGTCAGAGAGGTCAAAAAAAACAGATATCAAACCAACTTGGGCAGCTATGAGGCCATAAGGGGACAACACTGGCAGAAACACATATTACAAGCATGTAGCTTATAAAGTCCTCGAAGAGGAGCAGGGGAGTGAAGTTAATTAAGAAAGTTCAAGATTGGAAGATATCTGAATTTTGAAGCATATATAAGTAAAGGAAATGGCCGGAGGCAAAAAGAATGCCATTAATCCATGAAGTTGAACATCTTATTTATCTTTTAAGAAGTATCCTGCCTTAAAATTTCAGAGAGAGAATAAACAAGCGGTAATCTTTCGTCGTCATCATAATCATCATCAAGGCCTTAACCCAAAATTTTCGGCTAGGCTGAACGAATCCTATGGCCAATCTATCTCAATTCTTAATTGACTTCCCCTTAGTTTATCACAGATTGGGCTACTGCAACATTTTCATGAATGCCTTTGTTTCAAATATTATCTTTCTTAGATTTTTCAGTCCATAAAAAGAACATGTTCCTAAAATTTAGCTCTATTTAAGGTGGAGGGTATTATTGCCTGTGTCATAAAATTTTCATTTTATTTGACTAGGATGATTCAGTCGCATAATACTCTAGAAGCACACCTCCACTTAAACCATCTAGCTTTAGTTCCATGGACATCATTCTCCAAAAGTGGACTGCCCTTGATAGTACAAATACCCAAATTATTTCACCTCCGCTTTAATCATCAAATCATAAAGCATAATTAATCTAGTTAACCACAAAATGGGATGTCAAAACACCAGCAAGCAGAAGAATGAGTATGGGATGTCAAATTAGACAATCAACCCACAATGTGATGAACTAGGCAACCACAACTATCTATTAGCAATATAAGTATAAATAGAAAGCTATTTAAGACCTAAGGAACACTATTGAACTAGATGAAACGCAATACACAGCATGAACCAGAGCAATAAAATCAACTCAGAGCTAAGTAATCAAAGGAAAACAATTAATGAGGTTAACAGAAAACACCTAAGTTAGGTCAACTTACCAACATGACCAATAAATACAACATTCAGGTGCCGCTTCTTATCTTCATCCATCTCATCTAGATCTTCAACATTTTCTGGAGCAGCCACTTCCTTTTCTTTACCTGAAAATTTAAAGCATAGCATGGAAAAAAGAATACCATTTTTAGGGAAAAAGTGACAAATCTTTACTATGAATAATGGAAACAGAACACTTTCTGACAGTTTTCATTATTACCACTCTTTTCAAAAAAGAAATAAAAAAAAATTGCCCATGTAATATCAACTCATGAAAATAACATTATTTAGGAAGTTTTAGAACTTATGGAAGGAAGCTTCATAACCCTTCCTTAAGTTGCTTAAGTTTACATGCTACCTAGCTACTCTATTGCAACCAAATGTAGATACCCATGATTCTCTCCTTTTCTCTCTTCAAAAGTAGTACTGGATTTTCAGATTTTTCAAAATGTAATCATTTGATTTGCCATGGAAAAAAGGATACTAAAAAGTTCTACTTGAAATATTTACAAGGATACCAAGGTAGGACGGTGAGGGAAGAAGATGAATGGGGTTTAGGAAATATGGCTTCGAATTGGGTTAAGGATTTGGGTTATAGGGTTTAATTTTGACATTTTGCAATCTCGATCGTAATCCCAATGGCTATATGTTGAAAGGTAAAATGAAAAGTTGTGCAATTATAATATTTTTAATAAGAGAAAGGAAATACTTAAGAGAATTGGGAAAGAATTAAGGGATAAGAGAAAAAGGGTTTCAAGAATTCAAGAAAGTTAAAAGAAAATGATGCAGGATGATGAGGGGAGATAAGAAAATGGAATTTGATCTTGAAAAAATAAGGGATTTAAGGGAAATCCGGTTGGGGAATGGGTTCAGGATTGGGTATGGATTAAGGACTTAAGATTGGGTTTACGATTTGGATTAGGTTAGGAATAATCCAAAAGGTACGATGAAAATTTTATTTCAATTATTGTAAGATAGAGAAAATGGTCAAAGGTTTGTAAGTTTCAAGAATCAAGAATCAAGAATCAAGAATAAAGAAAGAGATTTCAAGAATCAAGAAAGGGATTTCAAGAACCAAGAACCAAGAATCAGGAAAGGGATTTCAAGATTCAAGAATCCAAAACTTCAAAAAGTCAAGAATCAAGAATTCAAGATTTCTTGAAAAATCAAGAAGATAAAAGTTTATGGGTTGAGTTCTAGAAAGGATTAGAGAGTTTTTGATGGTTTCTTAATTTTTCACAAATAAAAAAAAGTAGATAGATGATAAGAGAAGATTAAACAAAAGAAAAAAATGATATTTACCTTGGAATCACCCCTAATGATTTCTACGGCATCAACCATATTGAATGCACCAACATTCAAAAAAAACATAAACTTCTTGTTTATTCCATTCATTCTCTGTAAATAAACTCCAATACAATCTATAAATAAAGAAAATCAACCAAAAGTCCTAATAAAACTAAAACACCTAATTTTCGTAACTTTCTCTCCTAAAGTTACCAAACTGCCCTTAGTTATTATACTAAGACCATGGGCCAATAAAACATTTAAAATAAACCCAAAAAACATAAAATTAAAGCCCTAAAACAAAAATCTAAATAAAAAATAAATTCTACTCTTCAAGATTTGATGTCCCCCATCAATTCTTCTCGATTGGAAGATTTCGCTATTAGCGAAATAAAATTGTAGTAATTTTCATTATCAGTTGTGTTCCACATTAGAAAATCAAGCAAAAAAATTAAGATTATAAAAAAAAAATGGGATAGAAGGATATGACCTTGGAATCACACTAAGAATGATACAAAACTACTTATCAAAAAAAAAAAAAAGAATGATACAGAACTCACTTCAAGAAACTCCATGAAGGAAACTCACTCTTTATTCATTAAATTCTTCGTTAAAAAAAAATCTAATACAATCTATAAAAAAATCCAAGAATCCTAATAAACTAAAATATCAAATAAATAACCTAGTTTTCATAACTTTCTCTCTCCTAAATTTCCAACCCTTATAAACTAAATTAACTAAACTACCCCAAAAACATGAAAATAAACCCAAAAAACGTAAAAATAAAGTCCTAAAACAAAAAATTAAATAAAAATAAAATCTATTATTCAAGTTTTGATGTCCAAATCAATTTTCCACGGCTCGAAAGATTTCGCCACTGGCAAAATAAAATTGTGGCAATTCCCCAATAGATTAGGTTCTTATAAGCTACATGCAATCTGATCTTAACTTGCTTCTCAACCAATGCATCCTCCATACTCCAATAGATATCATCAAACCAAACAAATAATTATTGTACTCTTATTTTTTGGCAAGAACTGAAGTTGACACTCTAAAATGCTCTATGTATAATTTAACTCATTGATATCCAAAACATTATCTGCCTTTTCTTTTTCATGGGATAAAATCATTGCTAAAAGCAAAGAATGTAGTGGCTCCACAATTGCCTATGTCAGTTGTTCAGATTCTTCTTCAAGAACCAATAATGATGCTACACACTCATCAATCTCACTCTCGCCAATCTCGTTCTCGCTTAAATCAAGCTCATAGATTTCTTCCTTACCCCTTGAGTTTAAACAAATGCACTTTGATACCATATGTTTCATCATCCAAGTTTGAGCACTTTGATTTATAGTGTTCAAAACAATTGCACTTGGAACACAATTTTTGTTGCCTGAGCTCTTCATATTGGTGTTCATGTAATTGCTTGTGTTCTTCACTTTGATGTATAATACGGTCACGAATAAAGCAAAAATACGCATGAGAGTGGTGCGTTTGACATAAATCCGATAACGTAGCTGTTAGTTCCTCTAAGAACATGCACGTCAGGTCCGTCTTCTCTCAACGCGATAAGCTAATTTTATGTTGCCTAAGCCTAGGCTTTGATACCAATTTGATACAGAACGAATAAGGGAAGAAGATGAAATAAGGGAGCAGTTAGGGAATTGGATTTGGAATTTTGGGATTGGGTTAAGGATTTGGGTTATGATAGAGTAGACCCAAAAGGATTTGGGTTGTAAGGTTTAATTTTGACGTTTTGCAATCACGATCACAATCCCAATGGTTATATGTTGAAAGATAAAATGATAAATTTTGCAATTATCATATTTTCAATAGGGTAAAGGAAAGAGTTAAGAGAATAGGGAAAGAATTAAGGGGTAAGGGAAAAGTGGTTTCAAGAATTCAAGAATATTAAAAATTGGAATAAAAGGATAGAACCTTGGAATCACACTAAAAATAATGGAGAACTTACTTCAAGAAACTGCATGAAAGAAATTCATTCTTTATTCATCAAATTCTTCGTTAAAATGAAGTCTAATACAATTTATATATAACGAAAATAAATCCAAGAATCCTAATAAACTAAAATACCAAATAAATAACCTAAGTTTTGTAACTTTCTCTCTCTCCTAAATTTCCAACCCTTATAAACTTAAATAAATGAAAAATTAAATTTACCAAACTACCCCTAAATATTATACTAAGACCATGGGCCAATAAAACATGAAAATAAGATTTAAAACATAAAAATAAAAACCTAAAACAGAAAATTAAATAAAAATAAAATCTCCTCTTCAAGCTTTGATGTCCTCATCGATACCCATGGTAAATAGTTTTTTGTTTATATATAAAAGAGTCGTGCTGGAGTGACCTCAAGATTGGACCTCATATTGCACATCTTGACGTGAAAGTGGATAGGAACCGTAGATGCTTTTTCACTCGTATCTCAAGGAGAAGCATCTATGGTTCCCATACGCTTTCACGTCAGGGTGTGCAATGTGAGGTCCAATCTTGAGGTCACTTCAGCATTATTCTATATAAAATTTCCCATGATACCCATAGAAACTTGATTCTTTACAACTAAAATTATGGATACAAAAGTAATATAGTTGTTCAACTATCCAGTTACTATTTTAATAATTGTTCTTTTATCTAAAAATCACCTAGAACTCAAAAATCCCTTGTTTGTCAAGAAATAAATAAAATAGATTCTAAACAAAGCTACTACTTAACTACCATGTGTATCACACAAGCATTTCCCTAGATATAACATAAACAATTGTACATACACTCCACATATAAAGGGAGAATACAGCACCTTTTGGCTCTATCTGTGATGGCTGAGAGATGAGCTGAACTTCATCCTTGATATCTGCAACCAGACATAATACAAAATTATCGTAGAAGTAATTTAATTACACCAGCCTTAACTAGTACAGATTCAAGGTATTTGGGGCTGTTGTAGTGATGATTAAAAAAAAAAAAAAAACATAAACTAACTCTCCGGATATCACAACCTTTCAATTCTAGCAAGTTAATAGATAATTTCCTGGCCGATTTTTTGGTCTAAACTTTATCCAGTTACGCTTGCCAACAATTTTTTATAATTACAAAAAGGGGGCGAAATGGTCCCAGGTAGTCAAGATGTAATCGAACCCAAATGCATGACAGGTATGCCACCCCCCTCCCACCATTAGAGATATCATTATATATTTACCTGTGTTTTTAAATTCCTCTACAATTTGAATCATAAGATCCAAATCAAAACACCACCAGGCGATTTGAATTTTAGGTCCACAATTTTAGTGTGCAAGTTTAGCTTCAGCCACAAAGGTAAGATTCACGACTCAAATCCTTGTGAATCTCTGAAATTTTTATGTTTTGAAAACAAACATGGGGCATATTTTCAAATGAAACCATGAATATGACTTTCCCTAGAACAGAAACATTAGAAATAAGAAAATAGTAGATGTGTCTATTAATTAAAAATTAGAACTCAAATTACCAATATTTTTAAACAGACAAAAGATCATTTTAACATAGTTCCACCATCAAACAGCCATGAGTCATTTTATAGTTCTTTGAACATTTTTGGCTTTGTATAGTTTAAGAGAAAAAAAAAAAGAGCCCTAAGAATTAGGAAAAAAACAGTTAACAAAACCTTTGCCAATCAACTTCCAAATGGTTCAAGTCAATAGTATAAAATAGAATAGGATTTGCTATCCAAAGATTTTACAATAAGGGTTCAACTAAAAGGATGGTTTAAAGTTCCATAATGCCTCAAAATGTCTCATTTGAAACCAAAACCAGAATGAAACATACAATGTTTCGAGATTGTCCCAGATGGACAATCTCGGTTTTTCTCCTGACTGAGACAATGCCTCCAGATGAAAATTAAACCTTCTCTAAAAGTTCTCTTATATTTCCACATCTCAAGGTATTAGGTGTATTTTACATTCAAGTAAGAGTGGAAACTTAATATTCCAGAACCAGAACAAGTAATTCTTGTAATATTACTATTGTAAGAAAACATATCATGGTTGCACTTTGGCATACATCACCTAGCACAGATGAGGAAAAAAACCAGTCAATGTGTGTAATTTGGATGATTAAGAATTAAAACTTTGCTGATAAGAGATTGAAATTTGTCTATTTTCTGATGGACAAATTATAAGATTTTGACTTTTGTTTTGTGTGCAACTGTTCATTCAGACTAGTATACAAGTGTTCGCACAAATTTTTGTCAGTATGTGATAGATTATGGAGGCTTTACGTATATTATATATTTCGTTCTTATTTTATCTTTCTAAACTCACAAAGAAAAAAAATATGAATCTTAATAGTTGCATCCTATAACTTACAATTTTTTATCCAACTTGACTTAAATAAAATTATCCCGGGAAAAGAGAATTTTTCATGAAGTCTTTGTTTTGAAGATTGACAAAACTCTTCTTCTCAAAACTGATCCAAAAAAATTTCTCTCCCCACCAAACTTTCTAGTTGTTTAAGAGTTTTCCAATCCCATCTGGAATCACTTTTCATAAGCACGATAGTGTTAGATAAGATATTCAGGGTTAACCATTTGACAAGTAGGAAGAACCTATGTCCCATACGTGATCTCTGTATAACACAAATAGAGAGTCGGCAATCATCTCCTTCTCCATTGCAATTTCTCTTGTAGCATGTGGCAAACCTTTATCCAATCTTCTAAGGTCTTGGGTGATGTTAGGCAACCTTCTAGAGCTTTTGAATTTTATTTTTTCGATGGATAAGAGAAAAAGATATAAAAAAAAGCTGGGCTGGTCGAGATGACCCACCCCAAGCAAGCAAAAAGCGAAAAGAAAAAACACAACTAAGCAAAAGCGATGCTACAAACGATATCCCAACGGACCAAAAAGTCCTCAAATAAAAACCTCTTAAATTCCTTTAAGATTTTGCACCAAAAAAATAAAAGACCAAGAATCGAAAGAATCAACTCTTGAGTCGTTTGCGACTTCCCTTGGAAAGTTCTTGCATTTCTCTCTTTCCAAATGCCCAAAAAAACCGCGAACGAAGTTAAGCTCCAAATCAACTTCTTCGCATGTCGAAAACTCAATCCCAAGTGAAGCCATTCCCCAAGCACGCCTCTAACCGAAGACAAAACACACCAAACCAATGCAAACAAAGAGAAAAAAATGAGTCCACACCTCCTTAGCAACCCACAATGAATGAGCAAATCATTAGTAGTTTCCTCATTTGACAAACACATGCAACACCCATTCGGCTCACAAAAATCTCTTCTAATTAGAAAATCTTGAGTAGTATCCTTCCCCACACCGGCCCAAGCAAGAATGCCTCCTTGGAAGGCACCCTTGGGCCCCAAACCGCTACATGAGGAAAAGGGGGGTCCCCACCGCTATTTAGATCTTTATAGAAATCTCTAACCAGGAATAATCCTTTACTATTAAGGACCCACAATCTCACATCTTCCTCGTGTATGCCTCCCGACACACTATCATGATGACCCATCAACTCTGAGACCTCCATCATCTCCCAATCGTTCAACGACCGCCGTAGGCCCAAGTCCCACCCTATAAGCCCAAGATGCATCACTCTAAAGCTTGTCACTGGAAGGTTCTTTAATGATGATGCGTATACCACAAGAAATCTCTCCCTCAAAGACCTTCCCCCACTCCAAGCATCCTCCCAAAACTTAATTCTATCCCCTTTCCCTACCTTGAAAGTGATCGTTTTTTGAAATTGAGGCAAAACTTTTAGAATACCCTTCCACACCCCACAACCATACAGATTCTTAGCTTCACCACTCACCCAACCCACTGAATCCTCTCCAAACTCAGTCGCGATCACCTTCCATCACAACCCTTTCAGTTCCATTCCGAATCTCCAAAGCCACTTACCTAGCAAAGCCTCATTTAGAGTTCCCAATTTCCTAAAACCAAACCCTCCCCCCCACCCCCCAAATTTTTTACGGAGCAAATATTCTTCCAACTAACCAAATGAATTTTAATTTTCCCTTCCTTGTTATGCCACAAGAAATCTCTAAACAATTTGTCCAACCTCAACTCCACACTTCTTGGTATAGAAAACAAAGAAAAATAATAGATTGGGATGCTTGACAACACTCTTTACCAAGGTTAACCTCCTACCCTTAGACAGATAAATCTCTTACCACGAACTCAATCTTCTAGAGATCTTCTCCATCACCGGTTCCCAAATACTCCTGCACTTGTAATAAGCACCGAAGGGTAACCCTTGATAAGAGGAAGGAAGTGCCCCCGCTAGACACCCCAAAGTAGCCGCCATGAAGTCCACATTTAACACTTGACCCACCGAATAGACATTGCTCTTTCGAAGATTTACTGGCAAACCAATAACAACCTCAAAAAAACAAAGTAAGCCACCAAATGTTTAGATTATGGAACCTATTTGGAAATGTGTTTTATCTTCCCTTACTACTTGGGCTGGTTCTTTCAAAAGTTCCAAAGGCCTGGTGTTAAGTGCCTAAAAGTCCATATTTTCCGTCATTTACTGAGGCACTTAATAGGTTTCTAACTCATCGTCGATCTTGATCATAAAATCATGCATGTCACTAAAATCATTACATTTCATATTTCATTAGTTAATTGCATGAAGTTTATAGATCCTGATTACACGTTATATTTTTGTAGATGAATCAGACTAAGTTGAGAAGCCAAAAGTGGAAAACTACCAAGGTCAAAGTCAAAGTTAAGATCAAAGCACGGTCCATGAGATCCGATGGTCCCGGATCCATAGAAAGAATGATAAAATCAAGTTTTCCTTCACTCTAAATCTGCAATATCATGCCATTTTGCCCATAACCTTTGATTAACTTATCGAATTAAGGCGAGGCCAGTGGGGTTAGAAACTAATTCAAAGGAGAAAAAATTTGTGTTTCACGAAGAAAATCCAATTTGGACTTTACATTAGTCAAAAACAAATGACTAGTCAAAGAAGACTAATCTGTCACGTTTTACCATTATGATATAATTTTTTACTCGGGCACTGAAACGAAGCAACGTTAATTGGGTTGGAACCCTAATTGAGAGAACATATTTTTATTTTACGATTATTTTCTCTTCAATCCCTCTCTCCCTATCTCTCCTCTTCTTTAATAGTTCTTTCTTCTTCCTTTTTAACTTTTAGGGTTTTACTTTTTTTTGTAATTGAAAAAGACAACAAGAGTTTTATTTCAAGACTATTCAGAAGCAATAAAGATGAGTTTCTTTTCCAATTTTTTCATTATTATTTCTATGATGTTTCTAGACTACTCTCCCAATCTAAGAGATTGATGAAGTCATAATGATTTAATTTAATTTTGTTTTATTTCTTTAAGTTCTTGAATGCTTTAATGTTTTTAATAGATTTCTCTTCATCCAACCTTGGATCTTCATCATATGTTATTTATTTCTCGTTATCCCTAATACTCAGCGTGATCCATCGCCATTGAATTAAGTTCGCTTATGTTGGATGCTCGTCGTGATAGAGGATCATTGGGCGATAAAACCACTGAGGGGAAGGAAATCTTGGTAAATAATCTACATTTATCAAAATTGTGTGTTAATTGTTGAATCTTCCGAATCAAGAACCTTTGTTGGTTTCTTGATTTGAGTTATCAAAAGAACTTAATATTAAAATTAGATTTTAATTAAATTTTTTTGGTGGATTCAGTTTCCCTAGGTCTTCCCAATTGTAGAGTTTTTCTAGTTTTAATAAATTAATTTTCTTCCAACATCAGTTTTAAACAATTTTCTTTTGGTTTTCTTTAGTTCAGATAAATTAGTCCCCCAATCCTTAGTAGAACAACCCTACTTGCCAAATCAAGCTAGATTTTAATTTATTTGTCTATTCTTTTTAGATCACATCATTCAACGACAAACACCCGAATAAGGAAATCCATTGTCATTGTGAAGAGAACTAATAGAATGAATGATCAAGAAGGTGAAAGAGGATGGGCTCTTGGAAACCTTGAAGACAACTAAAGTAAGGCAAGTTATTTCATATAATTAGTTTGCAAGTGACATCAATAGGATTTCACACTGTTAGTTGAGATGAGACACTTGAAGGTGTGTCCTTAAGTGCTTTGTGGCAATGCTCAAATTAAGTATTATTATTTCAAAGACTGAACTGCTCAACATGGACTTGCCATCAAATTGGGGGAGTTGGCATGTTGCTAAGGATGTAGACTCCCTTCTTCCAGTTTGAGCCTTCCTCAAGAAAAAAAAAAACAATGGAACTTTTATTTCTTGTTTGGCATAAAAACAGATCTTCCATCATACAAGGTAAAGCTAGAAATGGAAAAAAAAAAAAAAAAAAAAAATTTGAGAAGCATTAAAATGACACATAAAAATTAGTACAAAAAAACTCCAAGAAGTTTAAATTAGGATTGTAATTAATTATTGTGTAATCAATAGAATTAGATATTCTTGTTTATAATTTTTTTTTTTACATAAACAAATACAATAAGGAAAAAGGGAAATGGGTTGAGATGAAAGAAAAAAATCAGTGAAAGAAAACAATCAAACCATAAAAGCAGGAAAGCAATGGACCCCCACAATACTACAAATCTCTAATATTACAAACTTGATCCCATTAAAGAGAAAATGTTTTAAGAAAACCCCTTTTAATTCCTTAAAAACTTGCTAACAAAATAAAAAGGAAGCAGAAGATAGATATAATGATCTCTTGAAGTGATTGTTCACACCCCTTGAAAATTTAGTAATTTCTATCCCTTTTTTTTTGGCTTAAACATTGGATTATTCTTGATACAAAAAAAGAAGGTTGATTGGATTAATCAAATTTCAAGTTTAGCTTGAATAAATAATTCTCTCTCTTCGGCTGAACATTTATATTGGATTTTAGTCAGCCAACAAGGTCACATTGAGACATGTCTAAAAGGGGTTCTCTATTTCAGCATCAAACAATTGAAAGCTCAAGAATTACACCTCCCTAGACTTCAAAAATAATCAATGGCAAAGAGAAGATTGTTGGTCAAAATAATCCTCCCAAATATTGAAGTGTTGTTGTCAATAGCAAATTTCGTTATTCTTCCTTAAGTTGCACAAATGAGATGACAAGTGGATTTTATTGATTTTGATGAAAATGATGTTGATGATACAATTTTCAATACAACTATTATATGAAATGTTCTCCTCTGATTAACAATAGGATCTTTGAAAAGAAATATGTGTAGTTTTCTTCTCTTTGGGCTTGGCACGTTATCAACCAAGCATGATTCTTTTTCTTTATAGAAGGGTTGTGGGTTTGATCTTCTTTGAAGGCTAGAGTCCAAGCGTGATTGTTAAAAATCTTTGCTACTTATCTGGAGGAGGGCTTGGGAGTTTCTTCTTCTCTTTTGAAAAAAAATAATCTAGGCTTTTCTAAATGCCCCCAACTTAGAGGACTTCAGTAAATTGATTTAAGGATCAAAATCATCTCTTTTGATTTATGTGGGTTTAGAGACTTTTAATGGGCCCAACCCACCTTTCAGATTATGAGGCCCACGATTAAGTTGTTTAGTGATTTGACCAACGCATTTCGTAGATTTGATGGCTCAATCAAAGGTAAACCTGACTTGTGGGTGTGCGAGCTCATCACCTAACATCGATTATTTGGACATGTTAGGAACATTGGATTTAATTTACAAAACCCAACTCCAAGCCATAAAAGGTTATTCCCAACAAATGGGCTCAATTTGGAGGTGTAAGACCCATTAATAACTTTTAAGGACCCTTTTGTTGTTTATAACTAATAAAAGTGAGAATTGAAAGAATTAAATCTTGGATAGGAAGACTTTGTTGTTTTTCTGGGAGAAAGTTTTTAAGATGTCCAGGTGGTCTTTTTTGAAGACTTTCTTATAAGATGGGATAGGGTTTGTAGCTTGGAAGTATTGTAGTTTTCTTTTGAGTGTGCTGTAGTGCTTTCCTTTGTATTTCAGTTGATCATCTGGGTCATCCTGTTTCTTTCTTCTTTTCTAATAATAAAATTCTTAGCTTATCAAAAAATAAATAAATAACAAGATTATTTGTAATTTCAAGAAATATTGGGACTATTGTAAATTTGTTCTTCCTACCATTGCGGAGTTGGAATCTTCACTACACAAAACAAACCTTTGATTTTATTAAAACCAAAATATCAATAAGTGAAAAGAATGAGCAAGAATGCCTTATACCTAATCTATTGAGTGAAAACTTCCCTAACACTAGAACAGGTAGATTGTCCAACTTCGACATGAAGATGATTAGAAGTGAGAAAACATTTTTATGAACAAACATCAAAGTGGAGATAGGTGTGGGATTTTTTTATTTTTTATTTTTTATGTTTTGATAGGTAAAACAATATATTAACAAAAGGAGGTCAAGGAGACCATCCACGAATATTGGAGGAAAAACGAAAAAAACTACAAGGAGTCCCATTTAAAGACAAACTCTTCAAAAAAGACCCATTTAAACAAAAGGTCAAACTCATACACCAATAATACAAAAAACCCATAACCGTCAACATCATCTCGTGGGAAGAGCTCTCCAAACCCAAGAAAATTCTCTTATTTCTCTCCTTCCAAATGCTCTAGCAAATAGCAAAAAGGAGAAGATCCCAAAGCTTTGTTTTCCTACCAGTTAACTCGTTAAGACCCCAACTTAAGAAAAGGATTTTCAAGCAATCCAAAATAACCCAAGCAAAATTAAATAGACGCAAAAAATGAGTCCAAATTTTGAAAGCAAAGGAACAATGTAAAAGCAAATGATTCACTCTCCCCACTTGACCAACATAAGTAATAAAAATTGTGAGTAATGAAAACCCTAGAATCAAAAGCTTATTGGAAACCGCTAGCCAAGCAAAGAAGGTGATTTTAGAAGGAACCTCTGAGCCCCAAAGGATTTTAGCTGAAAAGGACTAGACATTGGGATTCTAGAGTAGCCCGAAAAGAACTCATCGAGAATTTTCTCTCATTGTTGCAAGTCCAATCCCATGTGTCACTCCTAGAAGGCTCTAGACTTCGAAGATCCACAAACATAAATAGATCAACTAGCTCCTGAATTTCCCAATCGTTAAGAGCCCTTCTAAGGCCCAGATCCCACGAGGTACCACTTCTAGAATGACTCAAGAAATTCAAGATGGGCAACTACTTTTTGGATGAGAACTCAAAGATCGAAGGAAACTATAATGACAAAGCCATCTCATCACACCAAATGCCTTCCCAAAAATGGACATGCTCCCCACTTCCCACCCTAAACACAATCCACTTCCGAAAATCATAAATTCCTTTTCATCATTCTACAATGGAACGTCTTCTATAAAAATACCATTAGCCCAGTTGTCGAATTGTTTGAAGAAATTGAAGGATGTTTTGTGAAAATACATGGACCTAAAGAAAAGGTCAATGAGCTTACTAAGGGGAATTGACTCAACAAAATAGATTATAAGCCCAAGGATTTTGATTGTGAGCCAAATAAAAACATTATCATCGAACCCTTATCCCAAGAGTTTAGACCTGCCCTTCAGCTTTTGGAGTTAGGATTAATTTCTTCACACCAAAAGGATTGGTTAGAAAGAAGCTTTGAGGAGGAGGAAGTGTTAGGAGGGCAAAATTCGCAAAGTGGGGAAAAGGCCCCAGGCCCAGGTGGTTTTACCATGGCTTTCTTTAAAAGGAGGTTACAATTAAAGAGGATCTGATGAATGTGTTTAGGGATTTCAAGGAAAAGAATTTTTTTTTTATCACGATTTAAATAGTTCTTTCATAGCTTTGATTCCTAAGAAGGCAGGGACAGGGGATTTAGCGGATTTCAAACCAATCAGCTTGTTGGGGTCGATGTATAAGATAATAATAGTAAAGGTGTTGGCTAATAGGCTTAAGGAGGTGATTGATGGTCTAATTAGTCCGGAGCAATGGGCTTTTGTTAAGGGGAGACAAATCGGAGATGGTATCCTAGAAGCAAACAAGTTTATTGATTCGAGGAGAAGATCTGGCAAATCGAGTTTAATTTGCAAAATTGACATGCATAAGGCTTACAACCACGTGAATTGGGGTTTTTTGAGATACTTGATGCAACGCATAGGATTTGGGGATATATGGATTGAGTGGGTGATGAAGTGTGTTACCTCGGCATCTTTCTTGGTTCTAGTGAATGGCAGCCCAGCTGGTTTCTTTGGTAGCTCGAGGGGTTTGAGGCAAGGGTACCCTCTTTCCACGTTGTTTGTTCTAGTAGTGGAGGTTTTGGGTCGTTTCTTCCAGATAGCGGCTATCCTTGGGGTGATTTCTACTTTTTCGGTTGATCAGGATGGTTCAAGTGTATCTTTCATTCAATTTGCAGATGACACAATAGTTTTTTGGACGCGAGGGAAGATCGAATGAGGTATCTAAGAGGAGTATTTTGTTGTTTTGAGGCAGTTTTGGGGTTAAGGATTAATTTTGGAAAGAGCAAGATGTTTGGGGTTGGGGTCATTACGGGAGGTCTCAGATGGGCCACAATGTTTGGATGTCAATGGGAGTCTCTTCCGACCTAGTATTTGGGTTTGCCTTTAGGGAAGAGTACAGGAGTAAGTTAATTTGGGATTCAGTGATTGAACGTATGGAGAAGAGGTTAAGTTCATGGAAAACAAAGTACTTACCTAAGGGAGGGAAGCTAACTCTGATCAAGAGCACGTTGGCTAGTATCGCAGTATATCACCTTTCCCTATTTGCGATCCTAAAAAGAGTGGAAGAGAGATTAGACAAGTTGGTTAAGGACTTCTTATGGCATGACAAGAATGGGGCCAAGAAAATGCATTTAGTAAATTGGAAAGTGGCTTGCGGGTCTAAGAAGGATGGAGGTCTGGTATTAGGGGTTTTATGGTAGCCATGGGGAAAGTTAGAACGGTTGGGAGAGTAAGGAGGTTAAATTGTCATATGGGTGTAATTTGTGGAAATGTATTATGAAGGTTGGGTCGGATTTTAAGAAGTGAGTGAGACTTAAAGTGGGAAGGGGAGATAAGTCTAGGTTTTGGGAGGACTGGTGGTATGGGGATGCAGCGCTTTATGTTCGTTTTCCTCGCTTTTATAATCTCTCCTTAAAAAAAGGATTGCCCTCTACTGCTTTTTTTGAATCTCGAGGGAAACGAGCCTAGCTGGGACCTGAGTTTTAAAAGGAATTTTAATGATTGGAAACTTCAAGATCTACAAGATTTAACGACTCAGCTTGATCATACTCATTGGGTGACTACGGAAGATGATGAGAGGGTTTGGATCCATACTAAAGGTCTAAATTTTTTTTGTTAGTTCATTCATCGTAGGTATGATCACTCCTACCAATCTTCTTTGCAATTCCCTTCAAATTCATTTGGGGTTTGAAAGCTCCCTCAAAAGTGTGGTTTTTCACTTGGCTAGCAACCCTTGACAAGTTACCCACCGTCGATCATTTAATCAATCGAGGATTTGTGACTCCAAATATTTGTTATCTTCGTAATTTGAATGATGAGAATGTGGACCACATTTTAATGCATTGTTAATTATCTTATTCCATTTGGTCCCACTTCTTCAGGCTTTTCAAAATTTTCAATGTGTTCTCCAATTTGTTGTTATCCTTATTCCAAAGTTGGGATTGTTCCTTGTTCATAGGGAGAAAGAAAATTCTTTGGAGGTTACTTCCTTTCACTATTACTTGGAGATTATGGTTGGAAAAGAATAGGAGAATCTTTAAAGGGGTGGCTTTTTCGGTTCACAATTTGATTTTGAGTGTCTTGGGTTTGATGTATTTTTGGTGCAAGTATATCTAGAGTTTAAGGGTGTTTTTTTTAAGGACTTTGTTTTTAGATGGGACTCTCTTTGTAACTTTTAGCTTTTTTCTTGTGGTTGGTCATCTTGACCGCCAGTTGTATTTGTTATTCTTTTCTCTTGATAAATTTACACTTTCCAAAAAAAAAAAAATTTGTTTGGGGTCAGTTGAATGAATCTTGTTCCTCAATTCAATTATGTCTAAAGCCACATCTTCCAGTATTGAAAGTATGCACATGGACCCAAGAAAAAAATGCCCAAAAAACATCAAACAATAATAAACCCCACAAGCATCTATTTATACATATATAGACTAAGATTTGGCTTTTTTTTTTTCTTTTTCATTAGTTTTCTGATTGTAGCTACCAAATTCTCCTACTTGTTGAAAAGTCACAATTTACTCGAAACTTTTTCAATAAAACGCAACTTTTATGAACTTCACAATTAAATCAAGACCTTCGCAATTAAATCGGGAAAAAAATGAAAGATGGCCTTGATGCACTGTTAAGAGAATATAACCTTGACGAAGTTGATAGTGACCATTTTATCTACAATGCAGAAGATAATGGGGATGCAAATGAGGATTACATTGATTTTGATGTTTTTGATCAGTTTATGAATCCGAACTTGGACTCATGATTTTGATCTTTTTCATATTATTAATAGTATAAACCTAGAAGATGTTGAGGACCTGTGATTACTTGTTTGGATGCATGAATAATATCAATATGGGGTTTGGTGATTTATCATTGTAATTTAATATGGGGACCTGGTGATATAATATAAGAACATCACCCAGTAGAAGCAATGAGAAAAGTACCACTGAAAATGCTTTTAATGGGAATTCAATAGCTAGTAAATTGAAAAACCTAATATGCACATTATCAATAAATTGGAAAAAATTACATAAACATTATCAAATGGGAATTTAATAGCTAGCAAATTGAAAAACCTAATATGCACATTTTCAATAAATTGGAAAAAATTACACAAACATTATCTAATGGGAATTTAATAGGTAGTAAATTGAAAAACCAAATATGCACATTTTCAATAAATTGGAAAAAATTCCATAAACATTATCTGTTGAACCACACAAATTCTGTTGTGTCTGCTTACCTTCTTCAATTTTCTCCGGCATTTTGATTTCTTCGAGTTTTACTTCTTCTATGAAAGCCACTCCGTTATTTTCTTCTGCAGAAACTCAATCGTAGCATTTACTAAGAACAATGAACCGGTAGAGAAAGCAAATCAGATAGAACTCAAATCACAATTCGTTCGCACCTGTCGAATCCAACTGCAGAGACCGAATGCTTAACTGGATCTCATCCTCGATTTCTAGAAATAAAATTAAAAACTCTCCTCAGTAACTCTTGAAATTTGCAGATAAAATACAATTATAACGAACCAAATCAACTCAAAATGATAAATCTCGATCGAAAATAAGAATTAAAATCCACAACCCAATCCACAGAGAAAGAGAGATAGAAGTGTACGGTCGCTTACCCATTGTTTCAGAGCTTCTTCACTCGCACTTTTTTAGGGTTTTACGAAACAGAGAAGTAGAGAAAAACTGCGACTGAGAGAGGCCAGGCCACAACAAAGGGTTTTTAGTCACTGATACTGGTGATGGTGTCTTTGAGGCTCTGAGCTTTACTGCGTAATATAGAAAATCTATCGATCTAGACCGTTCATTGAGACGTTCACGAACAATTAGATTGGTTGAGAGATTATTCAAATGTTCAGTATTTAGATTTGATTCGGACTCAACTCACTATGCGGATTACTAAAATAGTTACGTATTGCAAAATGTCGCAAAACCTTATGGCCTTTTGGGCTGATAAATTGGCCCGGCCTGTCGTGGCTTGGGTTTAGGTTGAGTTAGTTGGCCCATTTAGTAATCGTTCTGGGTTTTATTTAGCCTGATTCATGTTTAAGGGCGGGCTCAGATTTTGGAGCTAGAACCGTCAGGGAGCCCAACGTAGCTCGATACAACATTTTATAGATGGACTCGTGAATATGAACACATATGTTCACATATAATTCCTATAATATAATGTGAAATCAAACTGTGGAAATGAATAATAGAGATCCTGAGAAATCTTGTAGAGATTGTCTTGATTCTTATCAAAGCAAGACACGGTAAACTAACCCCAAGAGGTTGGCCTAGTGGCAAGCCAAGCCTTGATAAGCTACTCAAGAAGGATATCAAGTGTTCAAAATCACGAAGCTATGAATTCCTTATCGACACCCTCCAGCATCCAATTGACCCTAGACTTAACCAGTTGTACGTAGGACTTTTCGAGAGGACAGTCCATGTGACCGTGGGATTAGTCTCAATGAAAGTTGGGGATACTTACGATAAGCAAAAACAAAAGACACGATTAACAAATGTTCAAACAAAAATGGATCAACAAAAAGGTGTTCGCATAGTAATTGAGATTGACGTGGAATATTTACTAATTACTGATCAAAAAAATTTGCTGATGTGTATGATCCAACATTCCAAATCAAAGAAAATTTGTTTAGTTTTTGACAAATAATGAGGAGGAACCTACATAAGCAAAGGCATTACTTAGTTTTTCTTTCAATTATTAGGATTTTTTTTTTTTTTATTGAAAAATAAGAATCTTTAGATAAAGCCAATGCTTTGTTTTTCCACATATTCAAAGTCGAAAGTTTTTGGTAATAGTATATTTTTTTGTAAACTAATTAAATATAAAATATTGAAAAAATATAATTTAGAAAACTACGAATGATATGCAAAAGAAAGAGATTTTGATTTATATTGTTGCTAGGATTAAAATGGTTGAAAATTAGAATTTTAAAGAGGAGGATTGTGTCATGTTGTGACAATCAAGCCGAGACATCATGTATCTCGAGGAAAATTTTATATAAGATATGCGAGATCGAATAATTAAAAATATAAAATGGATAAGTTAAAAAGAATGTATGAGAATTACTTGACAGTTAAATCGATCATGTACCATCAAAAATTGACGGAGAATCAAGACGAGTGGGAATATGTCAAAAGGATAGATGATATAAAGAGATAGAAATTTCGAAAATCGATAGTACCAATAGATAAATCTTGGAAAATTATTCAAGATGGACTATTCGCACCTTGGATTCCCCCAGTCAAGGGTCCCGAAGCTGGGTTCTCAAAATTAATTGACCAAGGTCAAAGTTCAGAAATTGAGTTACTCTTACCTAACCAATCTTCTAAGTTAGGACTATGGTTAGTCAACTTAGTTAATTGGTCATGTCGTTGGTCAAGATAACTAACAACCTTTGTTGACACATAACCCCTCTAGGTGTCTCAAGGTATGCTCACTTTAGGACACATGTTGGCTCCACCTCAGTCCATGCCATGTGTCAATGATTGACCCAACCCATGGTTAGGTAATATTAATACCACCCTATTACATAATCCAAAAATGAGACAAATCTGTCTCTTTGCCTTCTCTAAAAACCCAGCTGTCTTACTCCTCTCGAGGATTTTCATCAACTCAACAACCAAATACACCCCCATGAAAACCAACCTTAACCCCTCCTTTCTTTTGTAAATTTTCCAACCTCACAAGTTAGTAGACACACCGAGCAAGTTAGTTGGAAATCCGTATTACAAGTTTTGAAGTTGTGGGAGGTTAAGGTGTTCGAATCACTCATGTAGATATGGAACCAACTTTGGCAAATAGGTTATGTTTCCAGATCCAAGCATAATAGGATTTGGTTGAAAAGTTACATGTAAAGCATGTTTAATATTAATTATGACTAAAATTGCATTCCATGGTGATTTTGTATGATTTATTTCCATTTGAATTTGATATATGTGATGGACAAGGTGATGGCTAATCAACCTTGGAGTTCACATATGGAGTTTAGAGGCTGGAGGAGGTGAGGAACTCCTGCAGTAACACAGACAGCAAAAACTGTTGTTGTTTATGACACTGCGATGGAAACCAATGCAGCACTTGCGGTGGCATCACATCCCACTGCAGTGTATTTTGCGGTCGCACGCAGAATTTCACCTTCTGCCACCGCAAGTGCCATTGGTAGACAAAAGTGTCATTTTCTGAAGAAGAAAAAAAATTATGTGGGACCTGCATGAGTCCCGAACACTCTAAAATGATTTAAAAATATCTTTTGAATTTGAGTTTAGCCGAAACTAAGATTTCCAATAATTAGTTGTGAACTTTAATTACGCGTATACAATTTACATTAAAAGTGAATTGTCGATACGTATCAAATTTATGAAAAAATAACTATGTTTTTCAAGTTGTTGTGTATACACTTGCTTTATGAGAAATCGTTCACATCGAATTAAAGTTATTGGTTTACATTTTCCATTTATGTTGAGAAAGTAATGGATATGAGATCAAGTTCAATGGACAATTTACTTTTGGGCTAAGGAGTGTCCCATTGTTTTTAACTTTTGAACCAAGAAGTGCCCCGATGTTTTGACTTTTGGGTCAAGGAGTGCCCCATTGATTTACTTTTGGGTCGGGGAGTACCCGATGTTTAGATTTTGAATGTGAAAGAAAAAGTCATGTAGTACCTGTGTAGTTTAAATTGTGAATGTGAAAGAAAAATCGAGTCTTTGGATTACCAATAGCATTTATAAATGTTGGATCAGAGAGTGCCCGGGTGGGGTATTTATAAAGGTTAGATCAAGAGAACCACAAATTTATAAATATGCATTTATAAATGTTGGGTCAAAAAGTTCTCTTTGTGTGTAGTACGGGGATAGAAATTCAAGCGGAGTAAGATGGAAATAATTGATCTTGTGTATGAAAATGGGCATGATCGTCCCAATTGAATATGGAATGATGGGTGATCATTTCAAGGCAAAAGGGGTGATCTCCCGACCACATGTTTACTTAGAAGAGATTGTTTGGGTGCACAATCGTCCCACTCAGGTAGAATTATTGGGCATGGTCATTCCTCAGATAGAATAGATGGTGTGATCAACCCTGAAAATGATATCGGATGTGATTGTTTTGAGGAGTGGTGAGTGACCACTCAAATAAGAGAAATTGGACGTGGTCATTCCGAAGGGAGTTAGGCATGATTGTCCCATGAGTGAAGATTGGTGCATCTAGGATGTATTCCACATATGTGAAATGTTCATTTTCCGTTATGGTCTGATCAGAGTTGAGTTTAAATTCTACAATTCATAAGAAAATTATTTTGCATATAGTGTAATGTAAAGGGGTTGTAGGAGTGATATGCAAGAAGAAGAAGGTAGTCCCTGTGATGGTGGGAAACTTACAATAGTCAAACAATTGACCTCCATAATATAGGTCCCTATGATCATGGAATATCATGGTCAATGACCAACCTGAGTCAGGGAAATGAGTCACTCAACATGGCGGTCAGGCCAACCGTAGAATTAGACAATAACGTTGCAATCCCTCATCAACAAACTTAAGATCCTCGGATGAGGTGTAATTCAGTCGTGAAACCCATGACTCTATCTGATACACCATCATATTTGGAGTAGTTATTTTCTTTGGGTATTGTTTGTTGAAGTTAAGTTCCCTTGCTTAAGAATTGTTTATTCATCAAGTGAGTAACTATTGATTAATTACAATCATACTCCGTTTTATCATTAAACTATACTAAGTTGTGAAGAGTATTCATAAGTATATACAAAATCTATGTTGATAACTATCGAGTATGGTATGATTTTTATCATGATTAATCAAACACCCGACGACCGTTAGTGCACCCTCCATCTACTAAAAAATAATTAAGTGAGAATATTGCACGCAATTGATAAAGAACAACAAATTTTTTTATCAAAAAGATTGTTTTTAATGACTTCAGTAATTTGGTGCTGGTGGGATTAGAAATCAAGGAAGAAGATAAAAGAGCATCAATAATAGAATGGATTAGAAGAGTTTTGTGTGTGTGTGTGTGTGTGTGTGTGTGTGTGTGTGGAAATAAAGAAGAGGAAAGTAAGCGTATATAACAATAGGCTGAAACTTTGGCGGGTTAGAAGGTAGATTTAATCTCAACTCATGTGGCAGAGCTCTCAATTCTAGTATTGCGCCTTTGCTCATTAATCGAAGCTCAAGCCAAGCTTGAGCTTCTAAACTCCTGTCAAGCTTAGGTTAACCTAACTTAAGTAGTTTTGGGTGGAGTTAGGCGATTTGGGCTTGTTAATAAGCCTAATTTTGTTTTGATATGCAAAGAAAATATGGATAGGTATATATAAATTAGTGTTTGACAACCAATGCTTGGAGCCAAAAAATTTCTTATATTGGTTCAAAATTTCAGCTTGGGCTGATTTTTGTGAGGACGATCTATATAGCAAAGAGATCATCCTCACAAAAAACCACCCCAATCTCAAATTTTAACCCCATCAAAAGTGATTTACAAATTAACGATAAAAAATCGACGATCCACAATTCTAAACAACTTTTGTTGGGGTTAAAAGTTTTAAATTGGATTGATTTTTTTTTGCGAGGATGATCTCCCCACCATAGAGATGATCCTCAACAAAATTTAGTCCATTTTAAAATTTCTAACCTATATAGGACAAAGGTGTTGACTCTCCAACATTGACTATCGAACAGAACTCATATATATATATATATGGGAAATGTTCAGCACCCTAAGTTTTACCACACACTTTAACAAACGTTTTTTGTCCTACATGGGTTAGAAGTTTTGGAATGGGCTGATTTTTGGTGAGGATGATCTCTATGATTAGAAGATCATCCTCCCCAAAAATCAGCCCATTCCGAAATGTTTAACCCCATGTTTACACGTTGAAAAATCGTGGACCGTCCATTTTTTGTAAACCATTTTTGATGGGGTTAGAAGTTTTGGAATAAGCTGATTTTTGGTGAGGATGATCTCCTCACCATAGAGATCATCCTCACCAAAAATCAGCCAATTCCAAAACTTCTAACCCATGTAAGACAAAACACGTTTGTTAAAGTGTGTGGTAAAGCTTAGGGTGCTGAACGGGACCCTATATATATATATATTATATATATATATATTATATATATAATATATATATATATATATATATATATATATATAATCACACAATTGAGTTGTTACAGTTTTGTGTTTTTAAAGTTGGAGATAGATGTCCCCTCAGCTATAATTTTTTGGTTGGACAAATGTCTCATCATCCTACACTACATTTTTTCGTATTTCCTCTTTACTTCCTATAACTTTAATATATCTACTCTTTAACCCATTCAATTTTTTTTTCTATCTGTTACCCCAATTTTTTTAATAATATCTCTCAAACTTGTTTTTCCAATTTTACCCCCCTTAACCCCCCCTTTCCCGAGAGGATGCGCATGCCGTAGACACAGGCAAACTCTAGTATATAATATATATATATATAACACATTTTTATACCTCCCATAAACATATTTACTGGTATGTGATGGGGTTGACAAAGTAACTACGGTGGTTGAAATCACTTCCTTAAAATACACATTTGAAAGAAAAGAATCAAGACTCCCAAAACTTCAAATTAATATTCAAGGGCGAAAAATAATTTTTAATTTGTCTTTTCAAAATTTTTAAAATTTCTTCCTCCATAAGCTTAAGGCATCAAATCATGTTTTTGGATGCCGATGTGAACTCACAACAGTTAGATTTCAAAAAATATTATAATAGTCAAGCTATATGATTTCAAGAATAAAAAATGGTTTCCACTCTCTTTGACATTTCCTATATAAACTAGAAAGATTTACTGGGCAAAACTAGCTATTGTAATTTTATTACAAAAACTCACTTACTTTATCAAGTTTGTTACTTGAATAAACCTTAGTTTAAGAATCATGCTAGCATGACAAACTTAGCAAGATATCAAATCTTACTGAGGGTTGTTGGGCCCACACAGATTATAAAATTGGTAATCCAACACCACAAACTTCTAGATTTCATGAATAAACTCAGATTCAAAGTTGAAAAATTCAATAAATTAAAAAAAAAACTTTTTGAGCTTGATCGTAGTTGTTCAAAATGGATGGCTAGCGAACTCTCAAATTTAAAAATAAAATTCAATGGTGAAAATTAACCTTTTTTCAAAGATATAAGAATTTCGTCCTTTATAACCCCGTGGCATCAAATCATGTTTTTGGAGGCCACAAATTGATGCAGTTCAAATCCACTCCAAGGTATGTTAAGTAACAAATTAGCAACATAGATTTGAATTTTAGGGAAAATTATTAAAAAATAAAAAAATATTTATAATTCTTCATTTTCTCACAAATTTATCAAAAAAGTATTAAATCGGCGATCTGATTGTCGATTTTCAATGATAAATACTTAAATGGACCAAAATACCCTTTTGACCACGAAAACAGATGATTTGACTGTCGATTTCATACCAAACAGCTCCCCATCACCCAAACAACAATTTTTAATGAAAATCGACAATTGGAATGTCAATTTTCATTCTATACAAAGTGGTCCCCCCTCCCCCCCCCCACCCCTACTCACTTTCATTTCTCAATTGGGTATATTTTTAATTTTTTATACAGTTAAAATTTTATAATATATTTTTATGATTATTTTTATAATAAATTTTTTAATTATTGTTATAATAATTTTCCCTTATTGTAAGTATTATTTACAAAAATTTTATAAGTATTATATTAATTAAAAAATTATAATATTTACTACAATAAATTGTAAATAAAAGTATCTTAATATTTCTATTATATTAATTAATTAAAAATAAATATAATTTTTAGGATTACATATCTATAAATATTAATTGTAATTTATATATATATATATGTATATATATTGTAATATTGTTAGACAATATTACAATTTTTCATGATTTCTAATTATAATTAATAAAAAAAATTATTTTCTCATTTATAATTATTAAAAAAATATGAATTTTTTTGAATTTATCAGAAAGTAATAAAACAGTGGTTATATCTTCGGTTTTCAAGTTGACAAAATTTTCCTCATGAAAACAATTTTCTCTAAATATAATACTATTTTTTTTTATCTAATAATAAAAAATGATAATTATTTGACTTATAGAATTATGTACTTACAAACTAAAATTATTTGTTTTATCTAATATTAAAGATCATAATTACTAATAAGATATTATTTTTAATAATTACTAATAAATCATGTAAGATTGCTAGAAATTTCATAAAATTATTATTTAAGGAAAATTATTTATATAATAATTAATAATAAATTTTGTTTATTTTAATTAAAAAATAAAATTATTTGTTTATCTAATAATAAAAATCATATAATATGTAAAACCCCAAATTTTCGATTCGTATCTTGATGAAAAATAAATAATGAAATTTTGAAAAAAATCTTGAAAATGGGATTTAGGGTAAAATTGTATAATTTTATTTTGGTAATTTTTAATAAAATTTAACCTCATCATTAGATTCAAAATGGTCGAAAAATATACTTTAACCTATAAGCATGCTCAAATGCGAGTCTGAATAGAAAATTTACAAAATCCTTGATTATCGAGTTGGACCAAGCTAAAATAATTTCTTTTTACTAGAATAAGAATTTTTAAAATTTGATAATACCATTGGGTTCATAAAGAAAAATTATAGAAAATAGATTATTTACTTGTCATTTTTGGAGTCCAAAAAGTCGAATTATCGTCAAAAATGAAAACGACGTCAATTTTAAGGTTCCACTGGGCCAAAAAAGTAAATTTTTTCTAGAGATATAATTTATAGTATTTGACCACACCATTAGATCCAGAACGAAAAATTAGACAAAATAAAATATTCATTCGTCACTTTTGGAGTCTAGACGGTCAAGTTATCGTTGAACGAAACAATAAGAGAAATACCGATTTTATCCCACATTTATATAAATAATTTTTTTTATTACAAAAAAACACTATTCATCTTCCAAATTCGTCTAAAAACCAGCCAATGAGTTTTTTTTAAAAATTGATTTTCTTCCCAATTTTCAAACTCCGATTCGTTGCGAACGGTCCGTCTTCGACCGTTGATGTAGAAGGGAGAAACGTCTACAACCTCGTTTTCTATAAAATCTACCTAAGTTCTTTCCGTTTTCTCACCTTTTTCATCCTGTATCGTCAAAAATCAACCGTATATATATATGAAGGTTTCGTAACTTCGACCTCGGATTTCATCTGTTTTGGGGTCAAACCGTCATCCGTAGCAGAAGGGAGAAAGGACAACGACGTTGAGATCTTCAAAACCTCCTTGAAGTTCATTCCACCTTGATTTTTGTGTCAACCATCTTGATTTCTACGCACGTGCTTCGATCCTTTCGCACAGAGATAGTAAGGACTCTCAATCTCTATCGGTAATCGTAGATTTATGAAAATTGCATTTAGGATTTTATCGAAAATTTGTTATATATTTTCAAAATATAAATTTTTTTTTATTTTAAATTCACGTCAGAATTTGCATATTTGATATTTTAATTGTATTTTATAATAAATTATATGTGGGTAGGATAATTCACCAGGTTATTTCCGTCAGTTGGGTCCTGTGCACTGCTCAGACCCCATTTTGATATAAGGTTTTGTACTTTTTCAATGTTATTGATAAAAATAAATTTTATAGTTGAAAAAATGATTTAATATTCAATGAACTCATATTAAGTTGATGAATATCAAAAAGTGGATATTTTGTTTGAGAGATTGAAAATTGTAAAAATTGAAAAAAGGAAAAATGGTATGAAACGGTAAAATGTCAGTCACACCCAAGGGGTGATGTCTGCATTTTACATTGTTGTATTGTGTGTAAGTTGGTGAACGGATATCCATGGATAATGTTACTAGTTGCATGTTTATTTACTTTTTGTTAGCTCGATGCGCTGTTTACTTTTCCGTTCTGTTATTTATTTTAGGTCAGGTGAGCACAATTGCATGATAGGAAACTTAATATCTATTCTAAGCCTTGTATTATTAATTTATCTTTTGTTTTCAAATGAAAATAATATATATGTAGCTATTTTGTGAGTTGTTAAAGAGTTCGTGAATGCCTAAAAGGATAGTGCGTCATATCATTCGGAGTGGTATACTATCTTGAGATGTACGGTAGGGACCAACAAGCTCATATGTGGTATGGAATGCGTATGAGAGTGGAGTCACAACTGGAATGTAAGTTTATTCCTCTCTATCTTTATCAGTGAACTTGTAATGTAAAGGTGGTCGTATACGAATGGTTTGTATATTTGAGAATCACATGCACGCCTGAAAGGCATAAACGAAGATGATTAGTTAGTGATCACTAACAATCTATAGCTTACGATCACGTTAAACAGTCAGCCTGAGCAGGATAAATGGTCAACTAAGCGTGGTAAGTGCAGCGACAGGCCACAAAATTAGGAACTAAAAGTCAATAAGGAATTGTAACATCATGTCCCGACTGGGAGTTATCTAGTCGTGAATCCCAACTCTTTAATTCACTACTCCACCATTGTGTATTATGTATTATGTATTTGTTGCCTTATTTTGATATATAAAATGAAATACATATTTAATATTTCCATTTGGTCAATTAGATTTGTATAAATAGAAAATGTTATAGTGAATACTGTTGATTAATGTTATATGAGTTTTAAAATGTTTAGTTGCTCATCCCTGACTATATGTACCAGTTAATCGTAGCTTTTTTTGTAAAACTTTATATATGTTAAAATGATTTAGTATGGTTATTCGTTCATGTTAGGAGAAGTTATTGGCAGAAATTGTTTGTTTCCCTACTGAGTAACCATTGTTACTCACCATTTCCTTCTCTATTTTTTTAGTTTCAAATTCAGAGCGTGGCGAGGTAGGTATAGAGCACAAGTGATGATCATTTGGTGGGTCAGATAGACAATCAGAGTCCGTCACCTGGTGAGTGTGGGGTTATACTCTATTTGTCCAATAGTATTATAGATTTGTGTTAAGCATTAGGACTTTTGTTAGAATGATGAATTTTTGTATAATTCCATATATAAATTTCTTCTTCCGCACTCTGTTCTATCATACGTTATTAGATGTATATAGGCTTTTGCTAGTATTATATTTTGTATGTATATATGGAAGATAATGTATGTTGTTTATCAGATGTAGGTTGATCGCCTTGGAATGCTAACATAAACAGAGGAGACCATGCCGAAATTTCGAGGCGTCACCTTATGCCTTGAGATCTTACATGGGGCTTTGTGTTAGCGTTTGGCGGGGCATCACATAGTATCTATTTTTTTTGTTCTAATATGTTGTAAATATTATTTGCTTTATTATAATATGTTTTCTTCTTCTCTTTTTTATTATTATTGTTATACATGTAGTGCTACTGGTAATCATACAATAAGTACATAATAAATTTTTATTTAACTTTTATAATTGTTGTTTATTAATAGATATGGTGGTTAGTGATGGACATATTTTTGGGGTACCAACGACTGAGTCAATTATCTTGGATAGTCAAAAACATATTTTTAATGATATTTGGCTTGGTCAAGTAGATAAATTATTTTATTTTATTATATTACTTATATATATATTATTTAAAATTATTCTATTAAATTTAACTGACTCGTGAATTTAATGTAAGTTGACTATACTGATTTACAAATCCATTATAATGATAATTGTGTTTAAGAAGTGGACGTTAATTAAGACAAAGAAGCGTTTGTAGAACATGTTGGATTCGACTACTATCATCAGATCAGATGATTACGTCATAATCAATGCTTATGTTATGCACTCCCAAAGTTAGTCGCAAACCAACATGTTTCATTTCCTATTTGGAAAGATGATTATCATTTTGGAGGATACGTTACATATTCTAGGTTTACGTATCATTGGATGTCCTATGGTCGTACCACATGTTGAAAGTCAGACTTTATGAATTTGGTAGCTCGATGTTTGAGATTTCAACCGTAGAACATCAATGTTAAACATGGAGATATCTCTTTGAGATGATTGTAGGAGGGATTCGAGACCCCACCAGCCAAATCAACAAATTACACCAACAAAGATAATATTTATTATTTATATAATATATTACTTATATTATTTATTAAAACAGATCTTAAAATAATGTTTTATCAGTTATTTTGTAAGTTGTCTATTACACTATAACTTATATATTGGCTCTTTGTGGATGTACATGCTTCTGTGATGCATTCATGAGTATCCTTTCCACAAAATTACTATATGTTTTTGAATATTTGCCGGAGAATAGAGAGTATGCATGGGGAGCTGTTGTCCTTTCATTTTTGTATAATTAATTATCACAATTTGCAAATAAGTCAATTACTCAACGTCAGGGTTGCACACCCCTTTTACAGGTTCTTATTATAGTACATTATTCTTACACTAATTTAAAATACTAATTATTATTTTATGTTTATGTTTATCTTAGATATGGGTCTTGGATTACCATGGGTACTACAATGGATTACAGAAGGGAGAGAGTATGAAAATGACTCTCATCATAGTTTATCGTCTTATAGGACACATGGATCTTTTGACATTTAACATGGTAAGAAAAGTTAGAATTTAAATTTTATTGTGATTTATTATAATTTTTTAGTATTTTGATAAATTTTTATATTTTTTTAGCTTATATGGTTATTTATAATACTCTCCTTGATGGAGCTCTATCATATGTACTTTACGACATGTGAAGATAGTCTTCATTGATCGTGCATCACTTATTAAAGATTTATAAAGTTTCATATAGCATATAGATACATGAAATAATTTCAATTACACTAGATTATCCTTATTTTGCCATCGATTTTTTAGAATATGCAAAAGAGGCAAGTTGGACTCCCTAAACATGCGATTAACGATTGAATGAATATATACGAGACTCATCCAGTGAGGTATAGAGACTAAAGAGTTAAATGGTAAATTTAAATTATAATTTTTATTTAGTATTTATACTTAATAGAAAAATATCCATGATAACAATCTATAAATAATATTTTATTTTACTACAATAGCCTTTAGAGGATTTTATGTTATTGTATGGTTGTCTTCGAGTTCATAATTCTTATAAATTTTCGAGGTTCCACAATATATCTCTATGAGATATAATGAAGACCTAGCCTAGTACTACAAGGAGAGATGTTATCGGGAGGTAAATACTCTTTAATACATATTTAATTAAATAATATTTAATATCAAAATATAATAATATTACTTTAGGCAAATTCTATGGAGACACATTGTGAGCAGATGCGTCATACACTAGGTTGTCAAGATGTATCTATTAGAGATGTTGGGAACTTTGTAGATTAGGTCACATCAAGTATTGAAATCGAACCCACCATTACCCCCATCGTCTACTGATACAACATGAGTCTCCCCTAGATGTCCCGATACGTACGATTTGACGTAGTTGTAAACAGAGAGTTCATGCTGAGGAAACTATCACTAAGGAGGATGTAGCTATTGCTGTAGTAGGAGTCTATATTCCTTCATATGATTCAGGTCATCATACATCTTCATATCAGTGTCCATCATCATCGGATGTAGATCCACATCAATATGAGTATCCATTGACACCAACATATGATATGCGATATCATCAGTATCCATCGACGCAGATTTATGATCAAAGTTATCATCAGTAACCATCGATGTCAATCCATGATCCAAATTACTATCAATGTCTTTTGACATTTACGCACAATGCACATCCATCTTATCCCTCTTTGGAGTCATTCAACTGTCTTGGTCATTTCAAATCCACACTGATAAGTACTTAGGTCTTGTGCAGCCCATAGATGTTTCTCGACAACAATCAAAATAAGAAATGTAAGGAGAAGGCAAGCTAGAGAGTTATTATGGAGGGAGTTGAGTGCCCATGGGAAATATTGTAGACATTAGTTGTAATTATTATTATATTGAGTTATTTTATTGCATTTTTTTACCCTTTTGTTATTTTATTACAACCCATTCTTTAATTCAAACAATTTCAGTAGTCATTTACTATAACTCTCATAATTAACCCTGATCCACAAAATATAAAAATATAAATTATTACTATTATTCAAACTTAACACAACTTGACTAACTCAATACTGACAACTACATCAACTTTGATTGATTGGTTCAATTTTATATAAGACTTAACACTGACAACTAGATCAACATTAATTGACTTAATTAACACTGTAGACACCCCAATTTGATCGAACAAGCTCGAGAGCTCGTTCGAATCCATGCATCGAGGATCAAATCTAGAAAATTTCAATCAAAAATGGAATCCACTTGGACCAATCAATTTTAATCATTAAAAATTAAATTTTGCTTGGCCATATGGCTTGTACGGTCAAACATAGCTTTGCCTGGTTGTACAGATCATATGGCCAAGTCATTTTTTGTATTGACCTTACCTTTGTGACGTGCATACTTAAAATTACACTGGCCTTATCTCAATTATGGTCAGACATAATTCCTTTTGGTTATACGTAGGGTACATCCAGTTCAATTAGAGAGCCCATGTATACACAAGATTCTCCACAAAAAACGACTCTTTGAACATATCTTTTAATGACTTATTCTGCTAGAAAATCCTTTTTAATTTCTTTTCTACTCATGTTTTAAATTTCCAAATCTCTCTCTCTCTCTCCCCCCCCCCCACCAAGGATCTTTTGGTAATCCTCTTGTTCTCCTAAACTTGATCAAAGTTCTTGCTTGGTCCCCACTCAAGCATAATTACCTCTTCTAACTTTGGTTTGTCGAGACACATTAGGGTCAAAACCCTCTTCTACCCTTCTAATCTTTTTTAAATATCAAAAGGATTTCATGGCATTCAAGATAAATTGACAACTTTCTAAATCTTATGACCATCTTATCCAATCTCAAGAAGTCTTTAGAATTTGTGCCCATAGACCTTTATATCCCTAGTTTGTTAGAGAGCTAGCCTAAGAAAAATACCAAAAATGACAAAAAACCTTCATCAAATTACATGTCATTTGACATAAATCTCTCACAATTAACCCAAATCATAAGGTCTGGGATCATTCTAACCCCACTAAGAATTCTCTAGAATTTTGGGTGCAAAAACTATCTTATTTCTTAATCATCAAGATTGGTGTGACTCTATAAGAGGTTAAAAACCATCAAGGCCAAAGTTAGAAGGTGAAATTTATGATTTTCAATGAAGGTTTTTTCTAAAATATTTGGAGAATCAAGATTTTAGGATAAGTTTACCCCTAAGGGTCTTCCAAAGTCTTATAAATAGGAGACCCTTTTAAGGAAAATGAGAGGAAGAATTAAAGTTCTAAAATTCTGTCAAAATCCTTTCTCAAAACTCCTAAATCTTACCAAAATTTTGTCCAAATTATCTTAAAAAGAAAAACTCAAAAAAAAAAAAAAAAAAAACATGGTAGGAAAAGCTCTACCATAATCTCCCATCTTCACCTCCCCATTATTAATTTTAGTTGTTTAATTTCAAACTTTCATTTATGTTTATTTAATAATGTAGAACTCTAGTCTTTAGACTAGAGGCTTGGGGTAGAGAGTAATCCATTTTAGAGGTGATCTTTTCAATAAATCCTCAATATGCTCCTTGAGAATACTAGGATAGGTTATCTTTAATGTCTTTACTTATGCAATTTAAATTCATAGTATAGATACTTTATTTTCTTGCATTCTAAATTCCCTAGAATAATGGTTCCTTTTGCTTTATTTGATGGTAATAGTGCTAAAGAATAAACCCTCTTAAGAGGTAATTTTCTATTATTAAGTCCATCCCGTGCATACACATTCACCCCCCCCCCAAACACATACACATCACATTTTACTCTACAGAAGGGTAAAAAGTCAAAGGTGATCATATTTTTAGATCCTCACCTAACTCTCTAAACCAACAAAAACATAGCCTCAAAAGAAATATAAATCATGCATGAAGGTCCCTAGTCTTTTCGATAGTGGTGTCTAATCTATGGACACTTCCTAAAGACTAAACCAATAAAAAAGTTACTCCCAAGTGAGTACATAATCTTGTTTTGAAGCTTTGAGGTTTAAATTGGTGGAATTCAAGTGGATTCCCACCAATGTCTTTGTCTTACAAAAAAAAGCATCAAACACTTACTTCTAGTAGAGACTTACTCATCATCTTAATTTGCTTATTTTTCAAAACAAAACAATAGTCGATGTTCGGTGAAAATTAACAATGAATTAAAGAACAAAAATGTAAATCTTGGCAAACAAGGATCGATCCACAAAGACAACATTGATCCGATGTTATTTTTACTTCAAATCTGATTTAGATTCAGGTAACCAATTTAAAAATAATTTACGAGAATAAACTATCTAAAAAAAAATACTAAAATGCTTTTAATACTATGAAGAAGTTTAAATCGATCTAATCCACCATTACAAGTTCTTCTAATATTTTTACTGTCCTTTATTTATCTCGATCCATTAAAAAAGTTAATATTTGTGGATCAAAAAAATAAACAGTTATATTTTAAAGGGAATTCTAAATTATATGATTAACGTATTTAGTCAAGATTATAGGATAAATATTAAATGTTCTCAGTGATGTATGATTTATCTTGAACTTTTCAAAGAATAAACCATCAAAATTGTAGAACAAGTAATATTATTTTCGATAATATTTACTTAAGAGTATCACAATAAAACGATAAGGCATTATTATGAGAAAAATAAAGAGATTGATAAAAACTTGTTTAGGCCTCCTCGACTAATCTAATAGAGAGTTTAGTCAATGGTCATCGCAAGAACAGTAAATAAAATAAATATAATAGAGAAAAAGATAGTAGAGTTGAGAGAATAAAGGTCTTCTTTATTACTCTTGATCTGAAACCAGTAGTCTCCTCGATTATAACTCTTTTTTAAAACAAAAACTAAAAGAAAAATAAGAAATAAAACTTCTTAAAATTTTAGATATACATTTACAGATATCTCTTAATCTCTGGTCTGGTTTCCTATTTATAGAGATAAGATTAGGGTTTCTAGGGTTTGAAACCCTTCTGTAAACACAAAACTTCCAAACCTTAATTCAATACAGAACATCTTCAATCGTAAAAAAATTATGAGAATCTCGAGGTTTGACTCATAGACATCATCGTGCCGCCCACATTGACTAGGGAAACGCGGTCCAAGTGTGCCTAATTGACTTGGTCTTGGTTAGTTGACTTTGTTCAAATCCTTGATCGTAGTGGCTTTTTCAAATTTTCAAATTTATTTTTGAAATTTTACGACTTTTTCCTATTATACAAAAATAACAGTAATTAATTCCTAAAATATATCATTTTATGAAAAATAACAATTATTATGGATAAACAATGAATTATATCTAATAAGGGTATTTGGTGTATAGTTTACCTGTAAAGTTAATGTAATTAGGGCTTTAAAAATCATTTTTTAGACCCTAATCACACCCCCAAATCTAGATTTTGCTAATCCTGAGCAAAAATAAAGTAAAAAACTAAATTACAGAGCATTTTCGTAGGTTACATGACTACATTTAACAGATGCAGCAAGCTCTTAAACCTATAAGTTACCCTTAATAGATGAGTTTGACTCGTGAATGTTTGTAGTGAATATACCTACAAAATTTCAATATTTTACAGAAATATCAAAATCAAAATCAAGATATGTAAGGAGAATATAACGATAGTTGACAAATCAGTCAAATGTCATTTACGTTTGAATAAAGTTTTAGTTTTCATTCCTCAATTTAGAAAATTCCAAAAATAACTTGAGTACATGTGCAATTTTTTTTATTTTAAAAGCAACATCTTTTTTAGGAATAAGATTTCACCTCATGATTGTTAAGAATGATCTGTTCTACTTAGGTTTTAACTTGAAACTAAACATCCCGTTTAGGATTACGAGAAGAGTGTATATTTACTTTAATACATCTAAGGAGCTTTATCTGTGATCTTCTAAATTACTCACTTTTTTACCATTGACGGCTTTCACATTATTGAAAACACTTTATTTGGTCTCATAAGACTCTTTTCATTTTTGTATTTATTTAGTTCAAGTATTTTTTGCTTTGATTTGATTTTTGACATTTTTTTACTTTTTATTTTTCAATTTTCTCCACACATCACTATCTTTCTGGTGTTCTTTTTTAAAAAGCAAGTAGCCCTTTTCAAGGTACCTAGTTTAATCATATGATTGCTGTCCAAGTTATACCACTCTCAGTTTTGTTTTTCTTCTAATTAGTCAACCAAATGAGAAGGAAGTTATAGTTTAGTAGATTAGATTTCTCCTAACAGTCTAGATAGAGAATAAGGTCGACTTTTGTTCCATAAAATCTTATTTTTCCAGTAACTCAATCAGAAGTGTCGTGAATTTTTTAAAGTAATCTTCTTACGATTTTCTTAAAGAGGAATAACCAAAAAGAGCGTATGATAAAAAATTTGGACATGAACCTGAGATTTGAAATACATATGTAAATAATACATACAAAGATTTTGAAGAAAATATTTTAAAAGTGTTATCTATTTTTTTCATATTTTTTTTAAACTTGGAAATAAATTAACAATATAATTCTGAGTTAACCTAATACCTCCAAACCTAGATGAAATATTGTTTTCAATATGCAAGTAGTAAGGAAATAAAGATACAGGTTAGAATCATACCTTAAACGGATTGGACATTAATGTGCAAAATCTTGTTACAACTGATCTAAGAAGATTTAGAGTTAACAATGATAATGTCCAAAATAATTTTGCATAAAAAAAATCCTACCTAAGAATTTAAAAACAACATAACTAAGAAATTAAAAATATCATAATCTAAGAATTAAACTCATCCTAATCTGAATCTGAACTCTCAGTGGCTCATGCACTTGCACATTTCTTTTTCTCCTTAATATAGGCCAACATTTGTCTCTACTATTCAATCAATAAATGATAACCAGTCTACAGATCCTAGTAACGTTGGTTGACTAGTTTAGTTGAGAGTTGGCTTGGGAAAGAAGATAAAGAGATTAGGATTTGAGAATTTTTAAGTGGAATTTTTTTAGAAATATAAAATTTCTTTTTTGGAAAATCCTAAGAAAATAAATTTGCCAAGAAATTTGTTTAAAGAAATATTCATGAACTTTTCTACCCTTATACTCCTTTTTGATGAGTTCAAATTGAGAGAAAGAAATGAGACTAAGGTCTTAAGTGGAAGCCTATAATTACAAAAAAGGAAATCTTAACTACACTACTCATTATTAAAAAATAAAAACTTAGGGTTACCTTTCAAGCAGTACTAAGTTTAATATTTTCAGCCAGACCTATTAAAAGGTCCGATTCTTAAGTATATTCCTCGCATCTAATTTTACGGATATGACGATCGACTTCCTATCCCAAATGATAGGCATATAGATTTGGATCATCTTTTCAACTATCGTATTCCCTAAGAGATGGAAGTTGTAAGACAAGTTGGGTCTATACAATCTTATGAAATGATAGATTGGATGGGGTATGAAGTTGGATCGGTAGTGGTTGGAATTGGTGTGACTAACAAATTATAGTAGATCCTTGATTCCTCCTGAACAACAGTCTCCTCTAATGGTGAATCAGTTTCTTTAGCCAAATTTATACAATTGGTTAGTTCATTGGGAATTTGAACATAGGTGGGCTCTCGAGGGTTATTTCATTTAAAAAATAACCATTCTTTATTTCTTCTGTAGACACTATTAATTGTCCTAGTTGGACTTCAATCAATAAAGTATTACCAGTCATTGATAGATAATCTTCAAATTCCTCAAAAGAATGCAATTGTTCGCTAATGTTATTTTGAAAGAATGGTGGATTTTCAAAAATTGAGATATCCTCATTTTTGAATTGATCAATTTTTCCTAGGTAGATTAAGGCTTGATCCATATCTTGTTGTTGATGATGGAGCTGTTGTTGTTGACTTAATAACTCAGTCATCAAAGACTCTAATGATGAAGTTGGAGGATATAACAAAAATGAGTGATTGAATGTTGACTCTGGCTTTACATATCTATATTCAGAGAAATGTTGAGAATCATAGGATAGTTGGGGAATTATGGTTAGATTCATCATCGAGATGTCGTGCATATAAAAATTTTCATAGTTATCAAAGTGACTATCTTGAGTGAACTTGTTATGACAAGATATGGTATTCAAAGGAAACTAATTATCTACGTGGTATGGTTGGTTGAACGAACTAGGTGTCGGTATCTAATAAGAATTTTGAGACCGACGCATATTGGCTTATGTAGCATGGGCAGACTCCGACAACACTTGGAAGAATGATCATAATTATCACATAGGACACACGAGATCCATGATTCTCTCTTAAACTCCATGATGTTGCAAAATCTACTTAAGGTTATATATTTACTTTTACTTAGCAAATACACTATGGATTCGCACAGAAAACATAGAGAACTTCACACAGTGTTTTATGGGTTCTACAGAGTAAACAACCCCTAACTATTTTAAATGAATAATCTAAGATTCCAATCCAACTCTATGAAATCATAGTTAGCCTATTTAATTCTCAAATGAGAGGTGCTACACAATGCAGAGTAAAGACACTCTTAAATCACCTCTTTGTCTAGAATAGACGTAGTCTATCCCCTTAGTACAATAGGGTACAGTAGGGTAGGATCTCGCTTAGGCCGACCTTGATCAAGAAGTACAATTATGACAACTTGGATTAGCTTTGCCGATTGAACTCGATGGGACCTAAAGTCAAGTCTAACTAAATTTTAATTAATTTTGGGCCTATTGTGAATTCAATTTCGTAAATAGTAAGAGATCAGTAATGAAATATGATTCTTATCTTATTTGTGTCATCCTCGTAAGGGTGCTCTTTTTTACTATGTGCAATCAGAAGTGTGTAATTATTTTCACCCAAAGTCAATACAAAAACTCATTGACAAGAGTTACGTGGGGGTTTTGAATCTTACCTCCCATTCTAGGCTGGAGATGAGTGAGTTGAGTTAACTCAAACCATCGACACTAATCTCGATGTATGAACCTAAGTGGCCGAGACAGTTATGTCTCACTGTCGTCCTTCCCTAAATCTATTACAATCCGAACGTAATTGGATTAATCAATTAAAAATTAAATTCTAAAAATAAAAAACTTTGTAAAAGAAAATCGTACTACAAATCTAATCTAAACAGGAAATAACAAAAATAAAATCTATGTTTCTTTATCAAGGAATCAGATCTAGGTAGTGGAATAAAAATTTTCAATCACATTGCCCTTATCCTTTGGCTGAAAACATAAGAGAAGTTAAAGTTAGCATTCCAAAAAATTATTTTCTCATTGGTTCCTACAGTCTGAGAAAAGATTTTGTAAAAATTTGAAACACGAATCTCAAGGTTTGATCGCGTCGCCCTAGTTGTCTAATTTGTCGCAGTAAAATTCTAATGAAAATCGATGAAATTTTAGGGTTTTGTTAGTACTAACTTCAAGAATCCAGCGAATTTATTTTCGAATTTTTTTGAAAAATAAAACTTTGATTCACAAAAATTCGAATCGGAATTTTAATAAAATTATTAGATCAAACCATTGTCCTTGGTAAAAATGTCAATTTGTCCGGTGTAGATTATCAATAAAATAAAGAATAAAAATATAGATCTTGGCAAGTAAGGATCGATCCACCAAGACAATGTTGATTCAATGTTCTTTTTACTTTAAATCCAATTTAGATTCATGTAACCAATTTAAAAATAATTTGTGAGAATAAACTATCTAAAAAGAAAATACTAAAATACTTTTAATACTATGAAGAAGTTTAGATCAGTCTAATCCACCATTATAAGTTCTTCTAATACTTTTGTTGTCCTCTATTTATCTCGATCCACTAAACAAAGCTAATGTTTGTAGATGAAAAAAATTAAACGATTATATTAGAAAGGGAATTCCAAATTATGTCATTAATGTATTAAGTCAAGATTATATGATAAATATTAAATGTTCTCAGTAAAGTATAATTTATCTTGAACTTATCAAAGAATAAACCATCAAAATTGTAGAATAAGTAATTTTATTTCCGCTAATATTTACTTAAGAGTATCACAATAAAACAATAAGGGATTATTATGGGAACAATAAAGAGTTTAGCTAATGGTCATCGTAAGAATAATAAATAAATAATATAATAGAGAAAAAGAGAGTAGAGATGAGAGAATAAAGGTCTTCTTTATTGTTCTTGATTCTGAAACAGGTAGAGTCTCCTCGATTATAACTTCTTCTTTAAAGAAAAGCTAAAAGAAAAATAAGAAATAAAACTTTCTAAAATTCTAGATATACATTTACGTATATCTCTTAAGCTCTGGTCTGGTCTCCTATTTATAAAGATCAGATTAGGGTTTCTTGGGTTCGGAATCCTTCTGTAAACACAAAAACTTCCAAACCCTAATTCAATATAGAACATCTTTAGCAACAAAACATCTATGCAAATCTCGATTTATGATTTATTGACTTCATTGTGTCACCCACATTGACTGTGGCGCCGCAATCCAAGTGGGGTCTAATTAAGTTGGGTCTTAGTCAATTGACTTTGTCCGTATCCCTGATCGTAGTGACTTTTTCAAAATTTACGATTTTTTCTTGTTACATGAAAATAACAGTAATTACTTCACAAAGTATATCATTTTATGGAAAGCAACAATTATTATGGACTAATAATGAATTATATCTAATAAGGGGATTTAGTGTGTAGTTTACCCGTAAACTTTATGTAATTATGGCTTTAGAAACCACTTTTTAGACCTGATCAATCAATTTTTCTTAAATCTCTCTCTAATTTCCTTTATCTTCAAAAATCTAAAAAAGTAGTTTTAAAGGCTTCATTTATGGTTATATTGGTAACTATCTTTGGATGAGAGGGATAAAATGCAAAACACCTTCTTTGTCCCTTAACCAAACTCCTTTACCTAGAATTCTGGGTAGACCTTTACCTATCCATTTGGATATGAGAATCACTATAAGAAAAAAAAAATGAATTTCAAAACAATTTTATGGTGTTAATTCACACCTTAATTGAATGGTGGCGACTCCAAAACCTAAGTAGATGAGCTCAAATGTCCCTAAAGGTTCCAAAGCCTACGTATCTACAAACGCTATGATTGATTGATTTAGCTTTATATAAAACTTAACATTGAAAACTACAACGTCAACTTTGATTGACTGGTTCAACTTTATTTAGACTTAACACTGACAATTACATCAAATTTGATTGACTAGTTCAACTTTATATAAGACTTAACACTGCCAACTACATTAACTTTTACACTAAAAAACATAGGTTATACATAAGAAAGATGGGAGTAAATATTCAAATACAGTCCATCTTCCTCCTTTGAAACATGTCTAGTTTCAACACTTATATTAATATTAGTAGTGATAAAAACTCTAAAAATATCGAACTTTCGAGTAATGAAGAGCTCTACTTAGATGATAAATCATTAGAAAACTTTGAAGTTACCGAACTTCCAAATAATGAAGAGAGTTACTCAGATGATATGACATAAAACTCAAAAGATAGCTCAGAGGATGCAACTCGTACTTATATAAGGGAATACCTACAAACCATCAAATCAAGTGAAGATTTTTTATGCGAACGAAACAAACAATGACCTTGGCTACTCAATGAAGCATCCTATCTTAGGACAAAGATGTGTAATATCAAAGAAAAAATTGCTCAAAAAGAGCAAAATGGATAGTGAAAAATACATCGTCTTCATTTGATCAAGCACTTCAACGCGTTGAAGAAGAGAATGCAAGACTGCATTTACACAACATACGACATGAGAGACTGAGTGTCTAACCTAATCTTACAAACGAATAACGAAAACATATTCTAAATGATTATAATATATGTTCACCATATCATATGGCTAGTGAAAGTGATACTAACGATACTGATTATGTATCCTAGTAATTGGTGTTGGTGCACTTCTATTATTATATGTATTTAGGATTAGGTATCCTTTTTCTATTGCTCTATCTTGTTTAACTGTTGTTTTCTATTATTGTTAGTCGCACTTCTTTTAGTGCAACTAAAAGAAGATGTTATCTTCTATTAGTATGTTTTTAATGTAATCTTTCTTTAGACTCAATGTAAGCTTCTCACCCGACTCTTTCTCTAGTGTTTTTCTTTTAAAGCGACTACCCTATGGAATCGAATCAACCCAAACGAACCTTAGTTCAATTTGGTTTGATTCTCGGATCTCCTAAACATAGATATCAAGACGCCAATTATCAAATCTTACAAGTATAAAACCTTTGACCGTCAATGATTTCAGTCAAAAGGCGTAATAAAGAGAATGCCATTGGCAATATAATATTAATATCTCTATAATCTAAATTATCTACCTAATAACATGAGTGATTTTTCCAAATTTGAAACTCATTAGGACCATGTCATTTGAACCACTTATATTGGTGACTAAATTTGTTTGAATACAAAAATCAACTATTAAGAGCTCTTTTCACCTCAGTTCATATTGTCTTCAAATTCAATAAGTTAGATAATAATGGAACATCCTAAATACATATAACAACAATAAAATACCTAAAATTCCTAAATTCATAAATTCCTAAATTATATTATTTATTCATGAGATCTCTTAAACGTTGTAGTCAAATCCATTTTCACCCTCACTTTTACATCCTCAGACGATGCCACTTTTGTTATTTATCCAAAAAGACAAGTAAACTCATCAATATTGAATAGTTTTGATTGATTAGTTGATGATGTCTCCCCTTTCTCAATTTGGTTGATAGATATTAACTACCCACATTCTTTTAAACATTTTTAGCATGGGCGACTTTTATTCGGTGTATTTGACTTGACGACAAAGGAAACGATCACCCTTACATAACATTTAGGGCATGTAACTCTCTTCAGACATTCTGACGCAAAATAACTAGGTTTCTTGTAAGACCAACACATGTAAATTCTTTTTTCCATCCATATTTAAATCTGGTGGAAAAAATAAAAATATAAACTTATCCAAATAAAGAATAGAGTGTGCAAGTGAAACCATAAATTGTTATTCAACAAATAAAAAAGTTTTTGCATGTTTAACTGAAATCTTCATTCCTTTAAAGGAAGAAAAGGAAGTAAGTGGAGCTAAAACCCAAGATTTTACAAGGATAGGAGAGAAGGAAACTCACAAAAGAAGTCTCAGAACTTATTTTCTTTAATGACCAAAATAGATAATAGGAGATTGGGCAGGTATATAAATAGTGCAAAAATTGGCGGTTCAACCGCCGATTTTCATGGGGGTATTTTCTTCAACTTAAAAATTGGTAGTCCAACCATGATCTATTACTTTTTTGATAAATTTGTAATTTTTTAAATAATTATTAATTAATATATTATTTTTTAACTTTTTGACGTGGATCCCACTCTAAGGTTTGCTGGACAACAAACTTGATAAAGTGAGGTTTGGTGGGTAAGAAACTTCATAATGTAAAGTTCCCTTGGAATTGTTAGAACTCCAAGGGAGTTTTTGTAATAAAAATGCAAATAACAATTAGGTTTGCCCGGCAAATCTCTCTATAATCTATAGAGAAAACACATGCCTTACTACATTAATAAAATTTCAAATCTTAGTAAAGGTGGTTGGGCTCACATGTATTACTACATTGACAATCCAGCACAATAACCTTATAAATTTCATTTAAAAATACAAGATTAAAAATAATAAAAAAATAATATTTTTTGAGCTTGATCCATGGTGTTGAAAATGGGTGACTACCGTATTTCCCAAAGCTTAAAATTAAGATTCAACAATTGAAAGCAATATTTTCATTTTTGTTTTTTTATGAAGTTTTTAGAATTTCATTCTCTACAATCATGTAGCACATGACCAAGTTTTTAGATACAAAGATGTGAGCTCACGACCCTTAGTAAGAATTGAGATCTTGCTAAATTATTCAAGATAGACTATCTCTATAAGAGTTAAAAAGACACCTCTTCATTGGAGATTTAACAAATAAAAGACCACCTCTCTCACACATTCTCTCTCTCTAAAACACCCTCATTCTAATAATGATTAAGAGATCTTGAAATCTTTAGGTGGAACCTATCCTAAAATCTTGAATGGGACCCATCACCATTCTTGAGAAGAGCATTGAACTCATTGACCATCGCTGCACGCCACTCAGGAAATAGTTTGGCTTGAGAAAAACAAGTGAGCTCCATATATATATATAACTTGAAAATATTCTAATCTTATTTGTTTTGTAAGGACTTTTTTAAAATATAAATTAAGTTAATTTTGAAGATAAGATTAGAGGATACTTTGACAATTTTTTAAAACTAAAATGAATTTAGGGATCATGATATTTTAATTTTACCTATTTTGACGAAAATTCCATTAATGAAATTTAGATTAAATAGAAAAATGTTATTATTGTAATATTATAATATTTTATTAATTTATACTATTTCATAATATATAATTTTATAATGATATTTACATAAAATTAACAATCATTAAAACTAAAAAATATTAAATTAAAAATAATTATTACCAAATAACATAAAACAAAAGAAATATAAGATAAATTCTTACTGAAAATTCCTTTAATGGTATTTAGATTAAATAGTAAAAATATTATTATTATAATATTATAATATTTAATTAATTTATATTATTTTATAATGATATTTACATAAAATTAAGAACCATTAAAACTAAAAAATATTAATTTAAAAATAATTATTATCAAATAACATTGCATGTTTTATGATGATAGATTTTTTATAGATATTTTATGATAATAATGCATATCCCTATAATAAAATCCAATCGTTAGATTTTGTGGGTTGCTAAAATGATCATCTGTTTTTCTTAATGGAGAGATATTGTCTCAACATATAAGGAAAATGTGCACGTGTCGTAGGCAGCACGAGCATCCACTAGTATATATAAAACAAAGAATACAATTAATATAAATAAAAATTTATAGCTTAAATAAAAATATTTTAAAAATAAATAACTAATATAAAAAAAATATTTTTATATTATTATATAACCTCGGGTTCGGAATGAGTTGGATTACTAGAACCCTCAAGTCAAACTCAACCCAGGGTCGCCCATCAATCGGGTTGTGCTCGGGCCGGCCTGCCAAATTGCAGCATTATTTAATAGGGGTACTACATAACTTTGGTGGTTTTTATGGGATTCTGGTGAAAATTACTCCTAATGTGGAACAATTAAGAGTTTTCTTCATTGGGGTATGATTGTTTTAACTTAAGAGATGGCCTTCCTATTCAATTCAATTCAATTCATTTCATGGTCTTTAAAACTAAAGTTTACAAATTTCAGAAAAATAAAGAAGCAAAGTTTGTTGCTCAAGAAAGGGGGAAAAAGTAAAAAAGAAGAAGCCCATGAGCACTCAATTCTAAAGGGAACTCAGTCAAAAGGAGAGAACCATAATGTGGGTTTCATTCAAAAGCCTTCAAATTTTGGATAATTTAAACATGCCCTTCTACATTTTTATGAATATTGGAGTTACCCTTGAGTTTCCAAACAAATGTCATGCTCCCCTTGACCACAGTCTTCTCTAATAAACCAATGAAAAATGACTTGAATGCCATCTTCTTCAATGTATAACAAAAAGACCCTTGATTTTTCACCCCAATACTATTCAAATTCAACCATTTGGGTAATTTTTTTTACTGCAATCTTCAACTTTAAGATTTCATCTACTTTAAATTTTATTATTATTATTATTTTATTATCTTCTTGAACCTTAAGATTCTATTTACTACAATCTTTGAACCCCATGAACAAGAAAAGAATTTTAAAATTTAGGACAGAAAAGTCAAAATTTTTTTTTTACAAGGAATAAGATGAGGTTGAAAATGACGAATTGAATATGAGATTTAATAGATTAAAAGTAATTTACCATATAGGTTGAAGAACTTGAAGATAACTGATTTTGGGGGGGGGGGGGGGGGGAGAGTAATAGTTAATTAGTTATTGTTTACAACTTCAAGGTGTTTACAACTTCAAGGTGAGGGCATTCAAATTATTTTTCATTAATCGTAAAAAGAAGACCAAAGTCGATGGAACATTGTCAAAAAATAGGGGGTACTTGAAATATTCACCAAAACGTGGAGGAGTGTCTCCAAATCACCCTAAAATTATTTCAACCCAATACACAAACAAACATATGGGAACAACTAAGTGGTTTTGACATGCAAATTGTTTGACATTGACAGCCACAATTATTCTAAGGACATTTTAGGTATTTCAGGTCAAACCTGTAATCGTAGTTTTCTGAGTGTGAGTTACCAAATGATGCATTGAAATCATTTTACTTACCTAGACAATACACATTCCAAAGTATTTAAAAGAGAAACATTTTACTTACTAAGTTAATGAGATTTTAAACCTTACTAAGGGTTTTTTTTCGCTTAAATGGATAACCGCATCAACAATCCAACGCCACAGCTCTCTAAGTTTCTTGGAAAAGCTTAGATAAAAAAGAAAAAAAATTCAAAAAGCAATTTCTTTTAAGTTTGATCAAAGTTTTTGAAAATGACCAGTTACCAAATTTCCGCATAACTCTCAAACTTAAAATTAAAACTCAACAATGAAAAACAAATTTTGTTTTAGGAATTTTTTTTCAAAGTTCATAGAATTTTGTTCTCTACACCCCTGAAGCTCTGAAGTATGTTTTTGATGCCACAAGGTGAGCCCATAGACCTTTTGTGAGGGTGTAATCTTTACTAACTTAGTAGGATTAATTGGACTCTATTTCAAAAAGTTAGGGTATGTTTGTTTGCACGTGAAAATTAGGGTGGAAAATGATTTTTTTTCCATGTGTTTTATTGCATTTTTTCATGAAAATTCATTTTCCACCCTAATAAAAAAAGTCTATTAAAACATGGATTTCACTTTCCCATATGGATGAAAGGGTGAAATCCATCTAAAATTTTCATTCCTAAAATATCTTCTTCTTCACTCAGATCTTTTTCTTTCCCACCACCACCACCACACTCAACCTCACCGTCGTCGTCATCACCGCCGTCTTTGTCGCCACCATCACCATCACTTTCGTCGCTACCATCACCGTCGCCATCACCACCATTGCTAGTCACATTCTCTCTCTCTTTTCTTCTTCTTCTTCCCTCACCTCTGCCACCACCGTCGCCACCGCCACATCCCCATTCCCTCTTCCTCTTCTTCTTATTTTTTTCAAAGTAGCATCAAACAATGAATCTAACTTTTCCATCATTTCCATTTTTCCATACAATCAAATATACCCTTAGTGGAAACATGTTTTTGATAAGAGTCCTGATAATATTACTTGTAAGATGGCATGCTCAAATGACTCCATAACGTGGACAAGTTTGGGAACTATAGATCTGTACACCTCAGGATACACTTTTTACGGGAAAGTGCATTCATGTATCCCGAGGCGTTCAAATCTACGGTACCTGGACTTGTCACGTTATGGAGTCATTTGAGTATGCCACCTGGCAAGTTATATTATCACGGCTCGTTTGATAAAAAAGTTCTTTTTTATACGGTTAGAAGGCTATTTAGCATGTACTTAATAACCCTGATATTAAGAAATACTCATTTTATCCCCTATTATTTTACCCTTTTAAAAAATAAATAATTACCACAATAGTAGAAAACAGGATTTGGTAAATGTTTTCGAATGTGTGTTTGTCATGGTAATTTTGATTTCTCTTATCATTGAATTGGTAAATTTCTTTAGTTTTAAAAAAATTTCTAAATCAAGTATCTCACTCACTAACTAATTAAAACAACTGAGTTCATTTGAGGTTTTGAATGGGTTTGATGTTTACATATACATAAAATAATTTTTATGATTAAATTTTTGTGACTAGATTTTGTGATTGTAGCATTTTTTTTTTTTTTATTATGTAAAAATACTTACTTTAAAAAATTTTACACAATTTTAGATTAATGTTGAAATCCAACTCATCAAAGATTCGAGATAACTCAAATGAGTCAACTTGATCTCCATAAGTACCTGCCAAGAACCCAAGACAAGAAGACAGTTTTTTTTTTTTTTTCTTCCTTTTGAAGGGGGAGGAGAGAGGAATTATAAAGTACTCATTACTTTCAATCTCTTATTAAAATCCTTGATTTTTGACGAAGATCACTCATCGTCTTCAACTTAACAAAAATCCTATATCTGTCTGAATGTTGAAAGAAAGAGAATTTATTTTTTATGTTTTGATAGTTAAAGAGAGAGAATCTTGAGATTGAAGACAAGGTGTGTTTGATCATTTTTTATTTGTCTCTCATAAAAGACCAACGTCAAGGTGTGTTTGTCATTAGTTCGAAAATCCGGGGGCATCTCTAATATTCACAAAACCCAGAAGGGTATCTAAAAAATTACCGCTTTTTTTCTTTAATTTCTCCTCCCTTAAAACAATGAAACATTTGTGTCATATGTGCTCCTTTGTAGCAGACCTCTTTGAGAAGGATGTAAGAGACATGAAAAACAGAAAGACAATATGATCAAAAGAGAGAACCCACATGAAGATTTCATGTTTTTTATATTTTTCACTTTGGGTTTGAATTGTTGTTGTTTGTCACTCTTCTTCTTCTTTCCTTTCTTCTCTCCCCCTAAACAACAAAGGCCAATCCTCAATCATTCTTTCCCCTCTATGGGGAACACCCATCATACTCCCAACCCATCCTTTTTCAAAATTTCCCCATATAAGTCTTAATCTTTTAAGGCACTCTCTTCCCTTCTTCTTCTTCCTGATATTTCTCTTCCTCTTTCAATTTATAAATATCTTCCTCTTCACCATCATCTTTTCTTACTTTTCTATCCCACTTATAGGACACATCCATCATAGCTTCCAACCATTCTTTCACAATCTTCTTCTTCTTCTCCTCTTTTGTATCAAATTTTCTTAATTTCTATGATGGATCCTTCATCAACCACCTCTGTCAATGGCTTTTATTCCTTTCTCACTAGAGAGATTGACGATCTCGAACGTTCATTCTACTCTAGTAACTTCATGTCGATTCAATTCCTCCAACGGGTTCTCTCACTTCTTCGATCTTTTCATTCCCATTTTATCATATTAGTACAAAAGCTCCATCTCCCTGTCCGGGAGAAATGGTTGGATGAATTCATGGATGAAAGCTGCAGACTTTGGGACGCTTGCTTTGTAATCAAGTCGGGCATCTCCACCATGGAGAATTACTATTCTTCATGGATCGATAGAGTCTCTTCCCTTGATGATACTCACAATTCAAACCGGCAATTCTGTCGCCAGGTCGATCACAATCATTGAAAATTGAAAAAATAAAAAATAAAAAATTGATCCTTGATTGTATTACTTGTCATTTAGTTAATTGAAGTAATTCTAATTCTTGATACAGGTTATTCGGACGATTTCTGGATGCTACAGAGAAGCTATAGGATTGGAGGAAGAGAACAAGGCCTTAATTGAGACCAAAATTCAATCCCTTTCACTCTGGTTCGATGAGAAGGTTACCTTCGAATTGAAACTCAATGGATTCAATGGTTTCAGTGGAGTTCTCCATGCAACAAGGAACATCAGTTCACTTCTTCTAATGATCTTGCTTTCTGGATTGGTCTATTGTTGGCCCAATTCAAGTTTTCGACAAGAAGAATATGATGGGTCCTTGTTTTTTGGATCAAAATTTATGGAAACAACAGCAAGATTGCAGCAAAGGGTGTCAACTGAGATCAACCAGATTGATGGGCACCCGGGAACTCTGCTATACGAGTTTATAAGAACAAAGATTGGAATTGATGAGCTGAGATCAGAGTTGGAGAGGAAGTCTACTATGGGATTGATTGAATTTGAATCAGAGATCGAGATTAGAGAAAGGTTGGAGAAATTAAAGAGTTGTTTTGGGATATTGAAATCTGGAATTGAGAATATAGTGCTGCAACTTGATGATTTCTTTGATGAAATTGTTGAAGGCAGAAAGAAGCTTTTGGACATCTGCAGTCAATCATAGTTAGAGATGAAAGGTTAATAGAAGGGAACAGAATCTGTTTTTTTGGGAGCAGTGGTTATGTTTTTTTTTTTTTTTGGGTTTGTTTTCTATTTGTTTTGCAGATGTTACAGTTGAGAATTTTAGACAAGGGTGAACTTGAAGGAAACAAAATGTGATGTTGGCATTTAGAGAAGATAATATTAATTTCTAAGAAGAGGAAGACAAGAAGGAATAATCTTAAGGTAGAAGCTTCATCAGAAAGCCAAAGTTATTCATGAAAATTCTCTCTCTACCTGTAAAAGGAAAGATCATGAAAAAAAAAATGAAAGATGTTTCTTCCTTGTAGAACACAAGGACTAAAGAATAGAGAAATTACATAGAAATCCATGTTACATGTATGAAAATTTTTAGATTATTAAGAGATTATGTTTTTTTTTTTTTTTTTTTGTTGTTAGAAGAAAAAAAAGGAATAATGCTGAAAATTTCCTCTCTTTTTTCATGCTTTTATTATGTTGGGGCCTTTGGGTGCACTTGTAATCATTAGGGTACACCTTTTTTCATAGTCCTTATGTTGTTCTAGTAAACTAAAAATCATTCCATCTGTGAAGGAATGAGAAGAGGATGTCAGAAACTCTACGCTACTCTCTCTCTCTCTACTAAAAATTCCCCCCAAATAAATGCTTTTGTGACATTATGCCTAGCACCACCAATGCTAAACATAAACACCCCACCCAAAAAAAATCATGAACAATAAGTGATCTTAACCATTTTAGTTATCATGCAAATTTGGCAATTAATCCACTTGAGGATTCAGAAACAAGATTATGTAATCAGTTAAATAATTAATTAATGGTCCATCCAATATCAAATATGGTTTAAACCATCTAATAACCAGAGCAAAACAAAGATTTTGTTAATCTACACAACCAAAATATTGCTCATTAAGAAATCAATTGTATTTATAAGAAATTATATACCCTCTTCCCTTCATACGCACAAGACCTAAAAGCATCCTCAATTTCTTTTCCATTAGTACCGCAACAAGATCCAGACTGTGTTTTATGACTCCACACTTGCAACTAACTACTATTGTGTGCAGGGTAAAAAGTCCCATGTAAACCTCAACATTCCACCAAATGCAACCTATTGGTATAAATAAACTCCTGCCTCTCCTACGGACGTTAGGTTATTCGACTTCACCCGCATTATAGAAACAACCAATTTAGCTCCCCCAACCCCTCGGTACTCACTTTTAGCTCTCTTGGACCAGTAAGAGTAGTAGGTCCTGCTTCGCACAACCACCAGAAATGCCCAAAATCAAACAGCTAGACAAGCCCATCTAAATTCATTCTTTCTTGATACCAAGAAAATAATAGTGACCTCAATATTCAAGGAGTAAATAATGACGATGACAATGGAGTCCAATCACTGGCACCAGAGTTTAAAATCTTGTCGAGTCAATGTTCTGGTTAGAAGAAAACCCTAGATTGTCTCAACCAAAATCTTCAGACACCGAAACATTCAATATTTCGTCCCAATCTAAAGTGTAAGTGTAACTGGAATGTCTCAGCTGAAGCTTTCCAAAACATGATTGGCACCACCAGAGACTATAATACTGGATCACCAGGGTCACTGATGCAAAAAATAAACCTGCAAATCTTCATCAGGAGAATCATCATGAAAAATGCGGCTCCATCCATGACAAACAGTCATCCAATGGGCGTGTGTTTGCTTACCAAGAAAATTCATTTAGAAACCAGAGCTACAAACTTCATGTTATATCACCATATTTTGGCTACATAATAAGAATGCAAAACACACTGAACTCCTATAGTTTCAGCAGTAACTCCACAAATCCATTTATTTCAATATATCGAATAAAAAGAACAAATGATCAAGTATAATTTTTTACAAACTCTACTCCGCCAGTGGGGGAATGACACTGAATTTGGCCCACAGTCGCCATACCCAAAAAAAAAATATAAGATGATTCCCAAGTGTCAACTTTTTAGAAAACAACAGATCCCAAACTAAACAGTAAGCGATCTTCCATATTTTACTGAGGATGTAATGGGGAAATAAGGATGAGAATTTGGATAAGTCACCGTTTGTGGACTGCTCAGTCCAAAAACTGGATCATGAAAAGTCCTTAGGTTTCCTCTTTAATACATTCAAATGTCAAATCCTGGCATTGCAAACTGGGAAGCAAAATTTTCAACACGGTTCTGGAGCTCAACAATATCCTTGTTTTCCTGGAGACCCTGAAGGAAATCTTTCTGAAACTTCCCATTTTCCCTCTGCACAATATATGCTATCTGTGCTGCCCTTAGGAGAAAGTCGGCAATTGTCTCGAAATCAGCCTCTAGACAACCTCTAGTTGTCATGGCAGGAGTACCTGAAAAAAACATACAGAAGGAAAATTACCAAAACAAATACACTTTTCCACCATCATACCCCTTAAACACTTCCGTCCCAAAAGGTAATAAAGACCTTTACATACCAATCCTCACACCTCCAGGAGAAATTGCACCATTATCACCAAATATGGCACTTTTATTAAGAGTAATGTGGCACATCTCACATACTTTCTCATACTTCTTGCCTGTAGAAAGAAAAACGAAGGTTAGGAAAAGCCTGCATGCAAACTTTACATATGATAAAAGCTACAACTCAAGCACAGGATTTTATGATGGCAAGGTTCCATGTCTAAGGTTTCTATCTTCATTTGATTGGCGGCTTTGGTGAAGATTGCACCATTGGATCAGATCATTAGGAGCGAGTTTTGGGTTATAATTTCGCTTTATGTGCCAAGGTGAATGGGGAGTCGGCGGAGCATACTCTCTTCTATTGTATAGTTGCGCAGAGGACTTGGGTCCATTTCTTAGCTCTATTCAGATTGGTTGGGTGCTCTCCTTTCTCGGTCAGAACTCTTTTTCATACTTGGCTGTCGTAGGGGATCTCCTTTTTGGCTTCCATGAAAAATTCTTTGGAGTCTCACAAAGTTTGTTGTTTGCTGGATCTTATGGAAAGAAAGGAACAATCAAATTTTTTGGAGCAAGGAGCAATCTTTTCTAGAATTGCGATTTTGGGGGGCAAATATACTTAAAGAATTTAAGGTGGGGGAAGGTGTGTAATTTCCATGCTGTGTAATTTTCTCCTTGGGCTGGTCATCTCGACCACGCTTTTCCCTCTAAATAAATTGCTCTGTTTGATAAAAATAAAAGTTCTCTTGTTAGAAAAGTTAGATCACCTATCAGTAACATTGTCCTATTCAGAAAGTTAGGATTGTCACAAAGGTCTTAATGTTTTGGGCAATCCACTGGAAACTCAAACATTTGGTTCCTACGTGAAGATGCATCAAGCCCTGATTTTTGGTAATTGATCACCTCCTCAACATGGAGATCCTCACAAATAATCAGTCCATTCTAAAGCTTCTAACCAGGTCCAGAATCACCATGAAGTTCTAATAGTTCACTCCAAAAGTAAAGCTTTCTTCAACAAAGGTTTGTATTGAGGACATTCAGCGTTGCATTTCTGCTCCATCATTTCTAAATCACATTGGCCTGCAGAATCACAGGCAATGATTAAGGAGACTCAATGCCTTGCTTTCTTCAGTGGAGAGTGGACTCTAAACATTAATAGAAGTTTCAGAAACGAATAAATTTTGGCCTGGATGATCACCAACAACAGCCCTCAAATAATCTCCATGTGGCTGTAATAAATGGTGTGAAAAATTATTTTTAGCACAGAATTTGGTAGTGTTGGAAGTTTCATGTTGGACTGATTTTTTAGAGGAGGATGACCACGATGAGATTAGCCTCACAAAATATGATCTCTTACCAATGTGGGTCCACAGACCCATGTTAAAAACAGATTGCAAAAGAAAAGGTCATGCAACAAAAACAATGTGACATGTGACTACCCCGGGTTCAAAGCTTTGATCCCTTTCAGAACTCTTCGGCAGAACATTCCAGTTTTGTGACATACTTGAACAGATTGTGGAATGTTGAATGTTTCGTGAAAACATCTTCTATTTAAAAACAAATGTTTCACAAAACCTATTGAGTGTACTAAATGCATGTTTTGATACTAAAACAACCATTAAACAAAATTTGTAACTTCTAAGATTCATCCAATCAAATAAAAAAAGGCTGGGACTTCTTGTTACTTCTCAAAATTAGCTGGGCCTTCCCAAGTTCAGTTTTGTATGTCTCAAGGTTGGAGTCAGAATGTGTTTTTGGGTAGGAAAAGAACACTTTGGGCACTTCTTTCTTTTGCCATTTGCTGGCGTACTTGGAAGGAGAGAAATCAGAGATCCTTCCAAGGCGTGGATAGCAATGTTCATGAGATGATTTTGCAAACTCTTGGGGTTTTGTTTTAGTGGTGTAAATTAGATCCTGATTTCAAAGAAGCCTTCTTTGAGGAATTTGTTTTCAGTTGAGATTTGCTGTGCTCTTTGTAAGGTGTCCTTTGTTTTTTGGCATCTCTTGTACTTTCTAGTACCCAGGCTGGTTTTCTCGACCACCCCCTTCTCAATTAATAAAAGTTTAAACTACTGAAAAAAAAAGGCTGGGATAATATTATTTAGAGAGCTACTATTGCACCACCAAAAACTTGCCCACTTTAGGTGTGTCATTAACAAAAGTGGGCGTGGCAATGGCAACTCTATAATTTATGCATCAAATGCAATGTTTCAAGGTTCCTATATTTGTTTCAGAATTTTTCGAAGCATTTCCAATGTGTACCAATGGGAAAAAACTAACTATAATTCTAACTTTCATTTTAAACAGTTACAAGATCCCAACTTCCAGGGCCCGAAAGCGTGAGACAAGCCCTTACCCGTACGCCCAAATCAATTTCTGTGCCCAACCATATCTGTGGCCTAGATCATTCAGGTTTGGTTTGTGGGCCACAAGAGCTATGGATTTAGGCCCGTGCTGATCCATTTCCCTCTCTTTTTTTAAGGCTTCAAGATGATACTTTACCCAACCTAACAACTGGGACCTAAACCATGAAACCACCCCTTGGCCAAAAATACGTACATTGGTTTCTTCTGAAGTCAGCTCACAATCTTGTAAGTAGTTAGTACACATACATTTTCTACTAGAACTAGGTTGGGATGGACTCTTCCCTTTGCAATTATGTGGACTGTGGTGTACCTGAAACCAAACATAGAACAGTATTCGACGATAGGAAATACATTCTATGGCCATTATTACCTTCTGCAGTTTGTTCGAGAATTTGGAAAGAAAGGAACTGAAAAATAATTCAAGGGAAGGAGTAACAATTCAGGAGATGATCTTGGACATTTTAGGGTTGTCATTTCTTGGTGTAAAATGTTTATTGAATTTAAAGCTGTATTTTTTGAGAAATTCGCTTTTAAGTGGGATCATGTGTTTTGATAGGTTGATATCAATTGGTCATGAAACAAGGTGGGGCCATCTCAACCTCCTTTCTGATTCAATAAAATTTATAATTATCAAAAACAATTCTAGGCCTCTAACGATTGTGCAGGTGAGTTTTTAGATAGGTTATAATGTATTGAGATAAGCTTTTTCCTCTTTCTCAAGCTTGTTAAGTCGTCTCAAACTCCTAGTTTTGTCTTGTATTTTACTTTGTTAAAAAAATTTCATTTGATACAATAATCAATACATAGAAACAAGACGAGCAGCAAAGTTGTTTCAATGTATCAATGCGAAAAGAACAATAAATCCATGTAAGCAAATTTAGAAGAAGCATAGAATACCCGTTAAGCCCAGATTTCTGAGATCCCAAAGCACCAAATGGTTGTCAGTACCTCCAGTGACCAATCGACATTTTTTTCTTAGCAAAGCAGATGCTAAAGCCTGAGCATTTTTTTTCACTTGTTGCATATATGCTCTGTACTCAGGAGTAGCCACTTGTTTTAAGGCTATGGCAAGAGCTGCAATGTGGTTATTATGAGGTCCACCTTGCAGTGATGGAAAAACAGCAAAGTTTATCCTTTCTTCGAAGTCATACTGGTTGTTCCCTCGCTTCCCTGGCTTTACACCTTTCCTATAAAAAATTATACCTCCCCTAGGACCCCGAAGACTTTTGTGAGTTGTTGAGGTAACAATGTCACAATAATCGAAGGGGCTTATGCATACCTGCAAATAGAACCATCCAAACAATAAGACAAAGTTAACTTTCCAACCAATGTTGACATAGAACGTTTCTTCAGTAACAATAACACGCAATTTCAGTAAAAAGAACTGTGCTGCAGGGGAATGGGCACAAACAAGAATACTTTCTTAAAAACACATCAAAATATCTTATGCATGAGAAACTTGACCTGTTAATCCAGATGTCAGTATGAACATACAAATGCACAAACAATAACGAAAAATGACTTTAAATAAGGTCATTCTAGTCAGGTGAACCAAATTTCTTCAATCAGCGAAGGGCCTCCTACAACCAAAATATGTAAGAAATTTTTTCTTGTTTTCTTCAATAAAAGACTTCTTGGAAAATTAAAATTAAAAAATTAAGCTAAAAAGTGTGCATGCTTTGAATAGCAATATATGCAGCAATGTTCCGAGTTGCTGGATGAAAACTTCATTCAGGATGCCTCCCAAATAAATGAATATATTTTGCTTATTGGGGGTATCCCCACCCTTTGGGTGAGACTAATCCCATGGTCACACACACCGCCCCCTCAGAAAGTCCTATGTGCAAGTTTGCAACTGGTTGAATCGAGGGTCAACTGGATCCTGAAGGTGGCCCCAAGGAATTCATTACTTCATGGGGTTTCAAACACTTGACCTACCCTTCCTAAGGAGCTTATCAAGGATATATATATATATATATATATCCGTTGACGCAAGAAGAATGGCTCATGAAAAAAAAACATAATCCCAACTGTTTAGATTCAAAATCCAACAGTTGGATTTTGTGTTAACAGTATTAATACATATCTCGAATACACTTATATCGAGGATAAATCTCAACCATTGGATTTTGTGTTTAAATGATTTGTATCATCTGTTTTTTTCACGAGTCAAGGGATCCTGACTTATATATATATAGATGTTGCTCCATGCAGTCGTTCCATGAATGGTTGCAAATTGAGGCCATTGTGCTTCCCTAATATAAATTTGGAGAGCACAAGTCCAGTCGAAAATTAGAAAACCTCATGTGGGAGCCATTGTAAAGGAATCCTCATCAACCAACGTAAAACTCCATTGAAGTTCGCATCTTTTCTCTCTCTTCTTTTGTCTTTTGTAATACTAGAGACACTACGTTCTTCTAGAAATTTGGTAAGGGTTAGATAGAAGGTTCTTGCCCTATCCTTTTGTGACCTCATGAGTATGATAACCATGTATTGAGAGCTTCATTATAAAGTTTTTAATCCACCATTTTCATGTGTTAGATGTATGTTTTCACTTAGCATATCATGTATGCTTAGTAGTTAACATTTCAAGTATTAATGAATTTAAGAGGTGTTTCATTTTAAATCCTTGTGTGAGATAATTTGTAGTTTGTTTTGAATTTTGATCTTTAGAATCATGTACCCTAGATGCTTCGGATTCACACATAGCTCTCACTACACCTAAAAAGTTCTAGTCATGTTTTTAAGGCCTAAGAATTCCTTGGTTGAAGAAACCTACATTTTAACAATTATTGGTGATCTGAAACCCTTCAGATAGGAAAACATTGGGGAGAGATTCCATTGGGTCTCAATTTTTTGGAGCTTTGCACCTTTGATCATTGACGTTCACTATTTTGGGAACTCCCATTTTTTACTTTTTCAAAATTTGTGTTTTTTTCTTGCTAACGCACTTCTAAAAGGCTTCTATTTTTTATCTCCATTAATTTGGTGTCTTAGGATGTCCAAAAATGATAATGGGCTCAATAGTCCATTATGATGCTCTAGATGGATGGCTCACCTAAAAGATACTTTAAGCTCCTTCGACCTCTCAAGCTCCTAGGAATAGAATGATCCAAGGGTCCTCAAAAGTCCATTGAGATTTCTATGAAAGAAAAGCGCACGTAATGAGATGATCATGCTACTTGGCTCTTCATGGGACATGCATAGATAAGCCTTGTTATACATATTAGAACCTTATGCAAGGAGTAAATGAAGTTTATGACTTTTCATGTATTATAAAAGTTTTACACAAGATAATTTTGAAAATGTTCTCTTGAAAGAGGATAATTATGTCATAAACAGAGCCACAATGCACAAGACCTTTCAAAAGGTTTCTGTAGCATTAGTATTACATTTTTCATTGGCACATTAAGTTTTCCTTTCAACTATTTTCACAATTCCACCTTCCCTAAACTTCCTGATGACAGAAGGGTTAAACATAGACCTCTTATAGCTTGCACTACCACATACCTCAACCAAGAGAAGGTTCCTAAAAGCATAGAGGCATGCATCGAGAACTCCACTCTGCTTTCAGTGATAAAAAAAAGGAATCATCTCTCCCTCCGAGAATCCTCTCAAAGGTTTGTCTTTAGCTTGCAGACTACTAATCTTCGACGAAGCTCACCCATAAATGAAATCAATTCGAATACACCAAAAATATCGAGATAAGAGACCTCACAACAAACGTACTAAAGCCCCACTAACAGACAGTAACCACTCCATCCCTGGGGATCAAGCATTCATCACTTTGCCCTCATTGTTAAAAAATAAAAAATAAAACTAATCCAACTAATTACAAAATCATAGATTAAAAATCCTAATATTATTGTAGTCCTCTTGTAGAACTCATCTTATTTCTCCTCTTGTATGCCCACATAGTTTATTGAAATAAGTGATTCAATTTAGCGCGGAGCAAATAACTCCTACATCATCAATATTTTACAGCACTTGAATCATACAGAAATATTTGGCACAAGACAATGCAAACAGCGTTAAAACAATAAATAGCTTGGTTCTTATGAGTCACAGTCAACAAGAACTTATAATTGGGATCCGGGAAACTAAAAAAATTGCATAGTAAACCAAAAGTAAATGAACTCAAGGTGCACCTTCGAGAATGAGGCATTGTTGGATGAAACATTGGTTACACAACATATCAGTAAAATGATATGCAGGCAAAACAGATGAAAGATATAATGAAAAAAATCCCCTTAAATGCTTCATAAAATATTGGAAGAGCCCTGAGCCCAATGGATACGTTGCCAGTTTGGTAGCCTATTATAGCTCATAGGATATTACTTCCAATGGCAACTAAAATTTGAAATCAAGATTTCAAGTATTTCCTCTTTAGTTTTAACCTTTGAGACATCACTATATAGAAATCTTCAAAGCATCAAAGCTCCAAGGCATGTTTTGTAGGTCCAAGCTCAAAGAAATTTATCTCTAGATTTAAAATTCAAAAATTTGTAAATAACCCTAACCAAATGAAGAAAATATCTTAAGAATTCAGATATGAACAAAACAGCACAAACAAAAAAAAATAATCACACCTTCGCCGCAACAAGACCACTAATATGAGCCATGTCACACATTAAAAATGATCCACATTTATCTGCAATCTGCCTGATCCTTGCATAATCCCACTCCCGAGGGTACGAGCTCCCACCACAAATCAATATCTTGGGACGAAAATCAAGTGCTCTCTCCTCAAGCTTATCATAATCAATGTACCCTGTTTGTGGGTTCACCTTATAAGGGAGACTCTCAAAGAAAATAGCTGCTCCAGAAACCTTCTTTCCGCTCGGTGTATAGTACCCATGACTCAAGTGCCCTCCTGACGGTGTATCCAAACCCATAATACGATCGCTAGGAAGGAGAAGACCAGTGTAAACTGCAAAATTCGCAGATGTACACGAGTATGGCTGAACATTTACACCCCAATTATCAGAGTCGAGATGAAAAGCTTCTAAAGCTCTCTTGCAGCAAAGAAGCTCAATCTGATCGATGTACTGGTTACCACTGTAATATCTTGCACCGGGCATTCCTTCCGAGTACTTGTTCGTCAAATGGCTGCCAAGGGCTTCCATTACAGCTTGGCAGACAAAATTTTCGGAGGCGATCAGCTCAATTCCTTTGAACTGTCGATGTTTCTCCTTCTCCATTATTTCATGGATATCTGGATCAGCAACACAAAGCGGTTGATTCCCCCAATTGCGGACCGCAGCTCTCCTAATTTCAAGCGAGGATTCAATCGAAGAAGCTCTTTTCAATGATGTCCATGAAGACGAAGATGAAGATTCTCCATCTCTTCGCCTTTTCAAGCACATGGGGTGACCTAAAATGCTGAATTCTTCATCGTCCCTATGTTCTTCGTCGTGGTCTTCATTCCCCTTCTCTCTATCTGTCACTGTGTCTTCATCTCTCTGATTCTCAGGCTGTTGTTCAAGCAATTGTAACGGAATTGATGGAATCGAAAGCGAGGGATCACGGAAGCTCGAATTGATTTGAAGAGAAATTGAATCGTCAGATATTGGTGTCCGAGGAGCAGAAGAAGAGTGGGAGTTGAACCCTAAAGAGAGATTCGATTGCAGATGAGACTGATCCATAACAGAAGAGTAGAAAAACGAAGAAAACCCTAAGGCTGAGAACAACAATAACAACAACAGAAACAGTGACAACAGCGTCTGAAACAATTGCAATAGAAATAGCGGAAGGTTGGTCGGGTTGAAGCTGAATGCGAAGCTTCCATGAAAGTTGCAGAGATCGTAAACAAAACCCTAGAAATGTTGGTGAGATTTGAGAAAGTATTGAGTCCGAATTTTCTGTTTAAAAATCAGAGAAAGAGAGTGCTTCTTCGCTGTTGTTTCAGCATTCAATAGAGTTATGACACGTTTATTTTTATTATATATTCTTTTATGAGGTTATTTTCTTTCTTTCCCTTTCTGTCAAATTCTATTCCAAGTTCCACCAACGCACCACCACATCATCATGATTTAAGAAATTAAATCGATTGATTTTTTTTTTTTTTTTTAATTATAATTGATTTTAGTAATATAAATATATGTCATCTATGTAGGAGCTGGCAGGCATCACATTTATAAAAAGGGCTTATCTTGCAAATTTGATTTTTTAATATCATATGGTAAAATTGATATTTTTATAATTTTGAAATTGTAATAACCACCAGATGGGTGGCCGAGTGTTAGCACTTCGGGATCAAGGGGTGTACTCCCCCTGTAATCTCAAGTTTGATTCCCACCGACTACTAATATCAGTGGTCACGGATCGTAGAATTAAAATCCTATTTCGCAAGTCTTGTTCGGGGATGAGGGAAAAGTTGGTACGCGCAAGTTGGCCCAGATACCATTCTAATAAATAAATAAATAAAAATAATCATGGATTATAATTTTCTTATTTTATATATATATATTTATTTATCAAAATTACATTATATATGTTTAAATATAAAGATGGAAGCATTTGTGGGATCTAAAATTTGGTGTCAAATCATTTCTCTGCCCCTTTCTCTTCTCTTGTTATAATAGTAAAGATATAGGAAAAAAAATTACATAAAGGTCCTAGATGGAGCTTAATGGTCATTACTTTTAACTCTCCCTTGTTATTGTCGTGCTCACCCTTTTTATTTACTAGTAAAGTGCATGTGGTATAAGTTTATTTTAGATAAAATTATAACCATTAATTTAAAAGAATATTTTTCTTCAATTGTACTAGCAAGTTGTGAGCCACAAGTTTCATATATTTTGTACGCTACTAATTGCAAGCAAGACACCAATGACAAAATGCGATTGGATTTATGAAAGGAATATGCCTGAAAGAATTTACAGTCTAGATGTTCCATTAGCAGTATAACTTATCTGTGTTGGATCATCCTTAGTAATTGAGTGATACTCCTTTCTTGAGATCACAACTTTATTTGATCAACTAAACTATCTAGCTGGCACCATAAAAGAATCCCCTATTAGTTTCAGAAAACTCCTCGAAGAATATCTCATATTCAAATCCCACAACTTTCTCAAAATAGAAAAAACAAACAATTTCATTATTTCAATTTATGTTTTTCTATATCTTCTTCTCGCTCTTTTAGAACTTTCAACTTTAATATTCCTTCTAATTGAGTATGTAATCAATTTTCATTAAACATGTTCAAAACATCTCAATCAACTTTCTCTTAATTTATTTCTAAACTGATAACATTTTCATTCATCCATTTTAATACCTCGTATCTATCACACTCAATTTATCAATATGATGCTTATTAACCACCCAACATTTAGCTCTATAAAGCGTACTAGTCACATTGTTGTCTTGTAATAGTATTTTGTCCTTTTAATTTGATTAGTATTCATGGATCCCACACACTCTAGATATTCATTTTCTTGGGTGTCAATATTAAACTCACTCCAAGTTAATCTATCTTGATTCATGTATTCTAAGCCCATGGTTCTAACACCTTATAATTATAATTTTTATTTTTTTTTTGTTGACTTCAGTTTCACAAACTAATAATGTGGTGAAAACCAAATAACATACATGAAGGGACGTGTTCTCCAATATTTCAGTTACTTTATTTGGCAGCGGATCCTATGCACTACAATTTCCCTGCAATTCTTTGTAGTTAATTTAAAATTTGAGAGAGAGACACACACATTAAAAAGAAAAATTAATACTTCAACCATGTAAGGATCATAATGTACATCAGATCTAGAAAAAGAAAATTGAAAAAGAAAATTAAAATTAAGTCTTATAGGAGGCTTTGAAAATGGACAATCGTTGAATTATGATATTTTAATGGATGGAGTTTTGTAACTCTGTGATGTGGCAATCCCTCAATCGTCAAAAATCCACTACAGGGAACTGCAGGAAAAAACTACCACAAAGAATCCGCGCCCACTGAATTCAAATTTCATGTTGATCATTGAAGTAAACAGTTGTACAAGAAACTCATTCGTCGCCTCTCCATTTGGTATCATAATAATTACTAATTCTCATACATGTCCTTAATTATATCAATATCTCTATTCATAATATTTTCTATCTCAATCATGGTTTTAAAACTCATTTTGATGTCTCGTCTCGTCCATGAACAAAACTAACTCGTCTTAGATGAGTTTTCTGATACTTTTGAATCGTCTCGTTCAATAATGAGAAAAATGAATTATAATTTTAAATCTTATCTGATACGTTTGACTTGTCTATCCATCTCGTTAGTGGATGATATCGAGACATATCAGACAAGTCGTCTGTATCTTGAATGAGATTTAAAATCATGACTTCAATACTTACCAATTTAATTCTATAGGTACTATTAGGTTGTCAAAATATTATTGAATAGGTTCATATGCTTGGACAATCCAAAACTTACCATCCATTCCTTACTTCTATCAGAACATTATCCAATCACAAGGCCTTTAGTTGTTTTCATCTTTGCTAGAGTTATTTGAAACCTTAATTCTACAAAAGTATGTGTTCGTGAAACTTTTACTTACATCTTGATAGCTCCAAAGCTAGGGCATAACATGGGTCAGACTTGATCTGAAATCCGAGTGATCCAAAAATAGAATTTAACGGGTTTGGAAACTTGTGGTAAATCCAAATAAAAAAATGGGTCAAACATAATTTGACGTCCCTTGACCTGAGTCAGATCCTGGTTGAATACATTCAACCTGAATGGTAAGTTAGTTTTGAATTATTGAACTACCCACCCATCTTAATCCATTGTCTTCTCTCACTTTAATCCCTGGTAGAAAACCCTAAAATTCAATCATCTTTTACTAGAAGAAGAATGTATACAGAAACTTAAGGTTGAAGAGAAAAATAATTTGAAGGTTGAAGTAGATAGAATTTTATGGTTAAAGAAAGAGGGGATAACATTTTAAATTATAAAAATATTATATTAAGTGATAAAATACATGACTGATTAAAATGGATAGATGAAGTGGTGGATGGATCATATCTTATTTAAGAAGACAGATAAGAGAGGGTATCCAAATATCATAAAAAGTTACTTTTTTTTAATGAGGACTTCCGACGGCACCCATTGCCATTGATACGAAAGAGTCACACCTGTCTCTTTTCCTTCTTCAGTGATCGATACTTAGATGCCTAAGATGAGTCATCTCGGTAACTTAGACGAGTCTAATAATTGTTAAAACCATGACATGAAATATTCTTGTATCAAATTCTTATCCATCGAATCCAAGCTATCACGACATCTTTCATATCAAATTTTAGTCATATTCTGAATTGCTAACTATGGTAATTTGAAATTGTTTTGAGGACTTTTGGTAATGAACATTAAGTTAATAAGATGCAAATGAAATGGTGTGTAAAATCAGAGATCAAACCCCACAGAAACCAACCCGTATCTAGTCATAAGAATTTGCAGTTAATTTCAAATAGTACAGTAAAAATAATTGGATGGGAATCAACCATGAAAAATGCTCAAATCTAATAACTAGAAATCAGGGATCAAGCTAATAATTTACATATTGTTCCACCGAAAGTTTTGATTGTAGGATTAATTGGCCCAAAATGTGTTCCACAAGGCTATAGAGGACAATATCAAGCTTTTGTGTCTAAAAGGAAAGGCAAATACTTGGTTCTAGACACCGGTGCATTTCTGCATGGTTTAATCAGAAATGAGAGCAGCTAAAATGAGTTTTTCTTCCAAATGAAGGTTCATACAAACGAATTCCACTAAACCCGGGCTTTCCCTTGTAAGAATTAAATTGCTCAGAAATTGGACCAAATTAAAGCACAGACTAGTGAAGGGTCATACCATGAACCCATGCATGTGTGTATGTATGTAGTATTATCTGTATTCATGGGCAACGAAAGCCAATACATGGTTACATGAAAAACTGAATTTTTCAGAGCCTAATAGTCTAGACACAAAGTACAACTTGTGCAGAACGTGAAGATTTGGTATTTGGCTCATAAGGGTGTTCAAATGCTTGAAACATCTAAAGAGAGGACCATAATGCGAAGGCATGCAAATGATGATGATTGAGTAATAAGAGTTCGAATTCTACTTAAATGTTACCAGTTGGGCACCGAGCCATCATCTAATCCAGCATGGCTGCGGTCTGTCCAATAGATTCCTCAGTGGCAATTGGGGCCTTACGACCTGGACCAGAAGAGACTTTAACTTTGGCTGGTCTTAGAAGTCTATCTCCAAGAATAAATCCACGGCAAATTTCTTTAATAATTATTCCTTCCTTGAATTTTTGAGACTCTTCGCGTGCAATGGCCTCATGAACCTTCACCATCAAAAGAGGAAATCAAATAAATTAACCAGACAAAATAAAAACCTATCATTCAAGAAAAATGTTTGTGCTTTTTCAATCGAAAAGTTGTACAGCTCACAGAAAAGCAGAACCAGAAAATAAAATTATACAATCTGTTCATTGGTTAACATAGCATCACACTTAAAGACTTGAAATTTCTATTTCATCAAGACATGTCATCAGTATTATCACACTAAATGATTCATAATCAGGTTAGGTCCTAACACCTATCCTGGCACACAAGAATGACCCATCCCTCTCAAGTTCCAATTAATACTTGAAACCCTAACCATAGTTATTTAAAATTACCCAGACTTCAAAGACATAGTAATCCAAAAAATCACAGTGGATCAATCAAACCAAGCAAACATACCTCACTGGTTACCTCTTTTAAAAACCCCTTCCCCACACATCATCTCCAATGGTGTAATTTACAATTTATCTAGCTTCCATCATCTTCAATGGTTTTAAGAGTTTGCATATCGCTTCTGCCTCTCTCTTTTGACAGCAACATCTTCTCCAACGGTTAGAACCCAGCCTATCAGGGGTTGCAGCCCCATCTTCTCTACTCTCTCAAGTAACAACATCATCGTTACCATTGATAATAAATCCCCATTTTGTAATTTTAATGGTTCTAAAGTTTAATTTTATTTGTGTTCTTTGATTAATGGGATCCATGAGTTAGCAATTAGTAAGAAATATTGGCCTTGTGAAACCAAACCTAGTGATATAATGTATGTTAAACCCGACTTGTTATTTAAAGGGAGTTATGGTCATTCAAACACACTCTCCTATACAAAAGCTTCTTTTTACCAAACAACCAATTATGCAATCATGATTCTACAGAAGCACTTCAATGAAAGCTACTGTACTGTCCCAAATGAGCCATTAGCCAATAAAGCATACGGTTTTACAAACAGTACTTTGGTGGGGAAAAATTGGCATCCGGAAGGCAACAAACTAGGGCATCAAGATTTTTTTTTTGGAAGGTCTAAGGCATCAAAATTAGTGAAACAACATGTAACAGTTAATTATTTATTATGGCACTATTTTTGTATTTCGAAATTAATTTCAATTAATAAAATACAAAAAAATTAGGAAAACATAAAAGTTTTTCAGAAAATCTATAACGATGATGATTAGGCGACCCATGCATTTACCAATCAAAGATTCTAAACTTGCTGAAAACTACATATGAAATATTATAAATTCATGAAACTATTTAACTATTGTAAATATTCAGCCCAATAATCCAAAAGTACCAACATTCACTCCACAGATATAAGATCTCCATCCTTTATCTCGTACAATTAAGAAATACTGCTTGAGAGTTGACATTAATTTTGTGAATAGTTGAATATAGCATTTCACCCTAAAACAATAATTGTCATCATGGAAATTCATCATATACATTCAAATATAAGCAAGAGATTGAGACCCTAAGCTTGTGGAAGTTGTCAGTTTTAGGAGCACTCAATTTAATATTTTGGTAATAGCCTAGAATCATCATTTATTCATTAATTTGACTTTTATTAGCACTTCATGGTTGATTCAGGAAATAGTAACTTTCTCGATATAGAAAATTTCTCAAGTTGTGGGGCCTAGGTTGATGCTAAAGTGATTCTAGCTTAAATTATGGGTTGCTTAGGATCTTATGTCACTTTCTAGTCCTTGAGAGGTCTGAAGCTTCAAATCCTTGGAGTGAGGCCTAGGTTTAGTTTGAGTGATTCTAACTGAAATTATGTGTTTCTTCTTCTCTCTTAATTATTTTTGCTGTTTTATTTAGAAAACCCTCTACTATGAATCAGTTAGTGATTTCAAATATCATTAATATAAAACTTTTGCTCTTAACAACCCCATAGGGCAACCAAATCTTCTCTCTATCGAGTAACTCTTGATTACCTCTAACTCACGATTTCCCTAAAACCTAAGCCGTGAATTTCAGAGCTCACCTAAGATCTTTACGATTTATTTCTATACTCCTTAATTAACCTACAACCCTAATTCTAGACCATTTAGGTCAATACCCACCTTGACCTTCTTCCCTAAAGAAATAAGTACATATTAGCTAAATATTAAATCATATGTATGATAAACTTAAACAATTATAACCCAATAACTTTTTTCACAAAACCCTTGTCATGCACTTTCCCATATTCTCTATTTTCCCCACATGCCATTTAGGCCCCGTCTTATAAGTATTATGTTTCCATATGGAAGTTCACGTAACAAGTACTACATTTTTTCTACCCTCGATTACTTGCGGGTGCACAAGCAACAGTTGTACCTTGTCGACCCCACCATGTGCAAATGTTTTTTATAGTTCAAGATACAGTGCATCTACAAAAGTCGGAGCTCAAAAGTGTGCTACTCAGGTGTGTCCCATAACTACTGCTGCTTGAAAGTCCAACCCATTACATTTTGGATTGCTTTCAAGATAGGATGGCTAAGAATTTATCTACTTGGTTGTCTCTACTAGGAAACACAATAAATTATGTGGAATTAAAATTAAGAAAAAAATTTACCTCTTCACAGTTTTCTCTCTGAATGGAAGATTCAATGAAGGGTTTTGCCCAGATTTTTTGTTGTAATTGCTGAATAGAGGCTGGATGTGCAGTTAACAGTGCATTTGAACAATATCCTCACCACAGCCCCCTAATAACCTTGCTCCTATACCCCTCTCTCTTTAGTTTTAAGAAAAATAGGGGACGCCAAAAACTGGATCGGATAGATTGTGTAATGTCCAAAAAAAAAAAAAAAAAAGAAATACAGCAACTAAAGAAGTTGCTGATTTTTGTAAAATATACTTGATAATATATTTACAAAAAAAAAACTAAATATTTCTGTATTTTTTTATGTTTTACATGTATTTTAGTATTTCGAAAGCATGAATATAAATATTTTGGTAGATTTTGGTGATAAATATTCGATTGTCTTGATAATGTTTGTATTCAAACTGCATGGAATGTTCTTTTAGAAGATGAATGTGAAATTGTATAATCATGGACACGCTTTGGAATGATGAATTGAGCAAGTCAGGAATCCTTGGGTGAACGACCCTCAAGAAAGGTTCCGCGTTTTGGAACAAAGAGTTTGACCGAATTGTTGGGAAAATCGGAGATAATGATTACAGCCAAGTAGGTGTGAAAATTAGTCATCATTGCATGCATTGATTGTTTTGGAATAGAGAGTTTGATCGAACTATTGGAAAAATTGTTGATGATGGTTATGGCCAAGTCGGTGGGAAAATTGATCAGCATTGCATGCATTGATTGTTTTGGAATTACTTGGTTACTTGATAATAACATGATCATATATTTCTTTTTATTTGTATGTATGTATGCATAGATGCTAGTATAGTGTTGACTATTTTGCAAGCTTTAGCTTACCGATTTTGTCAGAAAAACTATTCAAATAATAAGCATTGAAATTGGAGTTGGGCGATCCAGAATCAGCAGTGGAGATAGTTTAATTATTTTAATTAGTTGTTTAGTTTCTTTAGGATTTAAATTTAGAATTATTTTATTTTATTTTGTTATATCTAGGTTGACTGTAATAAGTACCTAAAAAGTATAACTACAGTTGTCATTTTGATTGGGTTCTAGGATGATGTTCTCAATTTTGATAAGCATTGGTTTCTGTTTGTTTTAATTCTTTTTTTTTTATATTTAGTTGATATGATTCAATGGTTCTTGTTTCTTCTCATACCCTTAAATTAGGATCTTGAACCGGGTCATGGATCGGGTTAAGGTTCAAAATTTTTAGGGTGTGACAATAACAGTCCCAATTAGAATAAATATTCAAATTTAAGATCTTGAAAGAGCAAGAAAGACCCAAAAGAACGTGGATGGAGACAATGAAAGTATATATGAACCCACTCTTGAAAACAAAATACTTGGCTTCAAGTAAAGTAGAATGGAGGAACATAATTCATTTAACTGGCCCCACGTCGTTGGGACGAGCCTTTGCTATTGTTGCTACAACTATTACTATTGCTATTTTTGATGATGATAGCTTTTTTGCTCTATAACATAGAGATTTTTTTTTTCATTTTTTAAAAAGCACTTTAAAAATAAAAGAAAACTTTGCTAATGTTATAAATTGACTAATAGATAGTTAATACCATAAACTATTCAAAAACATCTAAATTAAAGATGATGCGCATTCCTTAGTAGAAAATAAATTTATCTACGAGTCACAATCATTCATAATTTCATTTTTTGTGAAAAAATGAAGGTAATATTTGGGTAATATGTTAAAAACATAGATAAACTTAGGTACAACTAATGCACATATATAAGATTATACTAAACACATTAGAATATCATTTAATCATTTATGTTATAATAGTTGGTAACAAGAGTCTTTTATTCAAACAAAGTTTTAAAAAAGAAAGAATATAAAGATGAGTGAATGTCAAATGTTGTAGCCTATAGTATGTATTATTTAAGCACATGCTTAACACATATTTTGCTCTTTGGTGGTAGTTCACATGTTGCCCAACATCCTCAAGAATATGAGTAATACGATTATCAAAATTGAGACTGTTGTTGATCCAACGTTTGGTGCTACATAAGGACACAATTCTTAAAGGGTCATAATCATGGTAGAGACAATCAGGGTTGAAGGTCTATTTGGTTATGACTTTCCCATGTGCCATCTTCTATTTTGCGTCAATGCAATTATTGTGACATAATCAATTCCAAGAGTAATTTATAGGCAAATTTTGATGTTGGACAATGTTATGAAGAGGGGAATCATTTCGATAAATTTTTGTGGCCTTTGTAAGGAGGATGACGAGTATGTGGACCATCTATTTCTTCATTGCAAGATGGCTTCTGAGATTTGGTCTCATTTCTTGGGCCTCTTTGGAGTTTCTTGATGTGCTCCGAAGAGTTTTCATAATTTAGTTGCTGGGTGGTTAGTCTTTGGAGTGGGTTTTTTGGCCTTTAAGAGAAAACTTTGGAGTTCGACGTTGTTTGTGATTTGTTGGGAGATTCAGAAAAAGAGAAACTTTAGGACTTTCAAGGGAAAGGAGACTTCCATGGAAGAAATTTTCTTCTCAATCTTGGGGTCTATTTTTCTTTGGAGCAAGGTCTTCCAAGAATCGAATGGGGGCTTTGAAGATTTCATAACAAAATGGGGTTGGGTGTGTAGCATTGAAGTGTAATTTAGGGGTTTTCTTTCTTTTTCATTCTTTTCTCATTTTTTTTTTTTTTGGGTACCTTTTTATGGTCACCTCAAACAAGTTTAGTTCAATAAAGATCTTTGACTTGTAAAAAAAAAATGGTGAGTAAATGTCTGTAGATCCCCAAATTTGACCAATGTTAGAGACACTTTTCCACAATTTATAGCTCTAATGTTCTATAAAAACATTTAAAGTGATGTAGGCGATACTACATGCGTCGCGGATCGAGTCGAAGATTCTTAATCTACATAATATAAGTTAGTATAAAATAAAAATAAAAAAATTAGTAAATCATACCTCGTGATTATATCTGTCGATAATCAAATCTAAATCTGATAAAAAAAAAGTACAAAAACCACAATTGCTTTCACAATTCTGGACTCCTAGATCTTCACCCCAAATATCCCAAATTTTAATGCATCGAGTACTTATGGGTGTACTCAACAATTAAAACATTTAAAGAAAACTAAGAGATTATAGAGAATGAGTTATTATTGCTTGAGTTGTTATTTTTTGAATAGGTAAATCCACTATTTATACTAGTTCGAGATTGAGAATTAAATTCTCTTTTTATAAATACTTTAAAGTTGATATTATTTAATAAACAAAACTCCTTACATGCATGCACATGAAAAACGTGATTTCATTAAAGGGAGAGTCAACATCATGCTTGCATGCTATAATTCGAATACAATTCGTTTAATAAAGGATTTGCATGGATGCATGAATGAGGTTTTTTGTATTTATAATAAAGATTACAACCAATTATATTTAATAAGAAATTTTGTGTGTAAATACATGCACAAGTCATTTCAATAACTTTTAAATTTATTTTATTTAATGAATAAGTTTCTCTTATAAATTTTTATCCATTAACAATGGGATTTTACATTTACTTTTTGTAAACTGTCCCGTACAAATGAATGCATTTGATTTTCAATTTTTTTATTTTATTTTATGGAATAACCTAACCTGTTACTAAAGACACCCAAGTGTTACTTTTAGTGAGAGACATGCATGAGGCCTGTTACTAAAGACTAACTATCAAGGCTATATTAAATAACTGCATCTCTTATTCTTCTTTATGGGAGAACTCCCACATGCATCAATAAATATAAGCTCTGGGGTGGAATCACACAAAAGTAACACTTGAGTGTATGTACCAATACCCAGTGCTATCACACAAACACCATCGCGCCATTGTACTATGTCCCATAACCGGTACATAGTATACTGAAAAATTAATTCAACCCATACATGTAATCACATCGTGATCCTTCCACATCACTCAAGTATCTTATTAAATCATCCAGATCATCAAGAGTTTTTCCACCATCTTAATCATTTAATTCATAATAGACGACACAAAAATATTTTAAAATTATTTTCAAAATATAATATAACATATATAATATTTTAAAAATCATTTGATCAAAATCTCACCGGCTAGCATCTTTATTTATTCATCCAAATATTAAAATGATTCAAGATGTGGGAAGTCTTGGGATGGCCATCCTATGGAATCCCATATTAATATCATCATGATATTCTCATGAGATCAACTAGATCCCCAAAACGTCTAGTATATTGGTCAATGAAAACCTCAAGCTTTTAACGAATCGAAAGTTCATAATTAAAGCTCATAGAATTCATATAATCATCAGGTCAAAGGATCAGTGTAAATACATAGAAAAATATCAATAACTTCATTTAATGGCGTCAAAACTATGTATATCTAGTGGAAGAAAATTGAGATGATCTTCTGCACGGTTCTCCAATATGTGCTAACACATATTCATATGCCAATGAGACTACTTAGCCTTGATGGAAAAAACTCGAATCCATAGAAAGAATCATCGTACATGTGAGAGCCATAAAAAATGAGTTGTCCACAAACTCATTTCCTAACCTTGGTCAAAATTCGAGGTTTACAAGGATCTGGTATTTTTGGATTTCCTCCATAGATCTACTATGGTCCAAAATCACTTACAATGTTGCCTCAAAACAAAACATTCATATCTAATGAATGTCAAAACTAGTTACCCATAATATAATGATCGCATAATCATTTTATTTTTATTATAAATTTTAGGCTATATCAAATATGATCAAGCCTTACTTAGTTCATGGATTACAAGTAAATAGTCTCAAAATATAATTGACTTGTATGGGCACAAAAATACTAACAAGTGAAAGGTTTCTCCTTTCTTAGATAATTACCAAAAGCTTAACCAAAACACTTAACAAACTCCACAAGTTTGATCAATGTTAGAGACACCTTTCCACCTTTTATAGTTGTAATGGTTCTATAAAAACATTTAAAGTGAAAGGTTTCTCTTTTCTTAGGTAATTACCAAATTTAGTGAGTCCCTAATTTAAGCTTAACCAAAACACTAAGGGTGAGGTAGATATATCAAGAAAATAAGTGACTAACAAACAACCCCATCTAAAATAAATGAAACTAACTTTTAACTTTCAAACGTAAGTCAGCAACAGCGGAGAAAACAGACGAATGAAAACATGGAACTGAAGCAAGTACTAAAAGGTTCTACTTACAGATGGATCAAAAGGCTTGCCCACAGTTTCTACAACAGAAACACGTAAGCTTCTCAAGGTCTCCACAAATTGCTTGTATATACCCTGATAGCTTGCATCAATCTTTTTCCCCTTTTCTGTTTCTGGTACAACCTGTTGCTTGGCCTTCTCAAAATTGTCTACTATTGACAAAAGGCTCTCAATCACTTCTCGCTGACCATTAGATGTCAATGTAAGCCGATCCTTTTCTGACCGTTTTCTAAAATTTTCGAAATCCGCTTGCACTCGAATATGATTTTCTTTACCAGAAGCTATATCTGCTGTTAATTCAGCAACCTTCTTGACCAATTTATTCTTCTCATTTTCCATAATGTATATCATTGCCTCTATATTGGAAACAGTATCTGTGTCCCCATCCAGAACAGCCTCCTTATAAACCTCAATGAGGGTCTTCATATTGGATATATTCTGACCCACTTTGCCTTCTGATTTAATCTCACTATAATCTTCCCTGTCACTTGTCTAAAGAAATTTGTTATACTTCACAATTATGATACAGAACAAGATAAATACTTTGTCTGATATATATAGAAAAAAAAAATCACAAGACAGTACTCTACAAATCATTTAATGAACTATTATATCAAAGACCAGAACAGAAGGAAATACATGGAAAAAGAAAACAATGATAACCTGCTTACGCTCTACAGAAAATAAAAAAAGCAGAATAAAAACTAATCTCGACCCCCCCCCCCCCCTCCCCTCCCCTCCCCTCCCAAAAATAAAATAAAATAAAATAATTATATATATATAAAGTAATAATGAACTCAAAAAACAAATCCCGACAATCAGCAAATAAAGATGACCATTAGAATAATAAAGCTTTAATGCTAAAAATGATGGCAAGAATATCTTCCTCCTCTTTCCAATCAAACACTCCTCACAATTACAAAACCAACCCTTCCTTCAAAGGAAAGAAAATCCCACATTTTCTTCATTTTTTCTGAAACTTTATATCTTAAAACCACATATTTTTCAAACCAAAAAAGAAAAAGGGAATTGATGTCTAATATTGCTCCCACAATCAAGAATAAATGAGGGGATTATTTTCTCGCTTTGTTTTAATAGTCTGGATATTAAAACCGCATATTTACAAAACAAAAGGGAGTGGATATCTCAAAGGACTGGCACAACCAAGAATCAAAGGGTGCATGGTCATCAAGCGGGTCCAGGAAGCACCAAGTGAAACAATTTCAGGAAGTATTATTCCCAAATACTACTAATCAAGAATCCATCTAATCTGCATCAATTGGATTCTCTTGATTGTTGGACCATCTAATATAATCCAAAAATTAAAATAAATAAATAAATGTTTTGCACATTGTTTTTGTTTTTGTGGGGAGTTTGCTTCCAGGCTTCAATAAGAGAGCATAAATTCAAAAACATACAATGTTCCACAGTTAATTTCACAAACAAAACACATAAAATTCAAAGAACTTAAATTGCTAGAGAGAAGGAGAAACGAGAACGTACCTCTGGTTCAGAGTCTTGGTCATCATCAATTCTAAGAGAGGATTTAAAGCAACGAGGAACGATTCGAAACCCTAGATTGGATTTGGATTGAAGATGACATTGTTGGATGCTTGAGAAGGTTGATAATTTGAGTTCTAGGGTTTTGGAGGGTTTTCGAAAAGCAATAATTTGAGGAGCGAACGAGAGAGAGTGAGTCGAGAAGGCAACAGCCATTGAAGAACAAATGAAAGACTTTATTGACGTTAAGAATCCTAAACTAACAATTCAATTACTACACAGCTCCGACCCTCCAACCGCTAAAACACCTTTGCCAACTGCCGAGCATGGTTTTAAAATTATCCGAGACCGACATGACTCGGGTGAGTCACCACTCACCACTGTCTCTACTTCTGAGTTTCTAGATGACTCGTTGATATGTTTTGAAAATGGATTTTTTTTTTTTTTTTTTTTTAAAACTTTTGATTTAATATAGTTTTTTAATAATTTAAATATTTTTACCTTTTCTATAGACACTAAATTCTCCGGATTTTTTTTTTTTCAGAAATTTATAAAATCTTCAATTAAGAATGTTATAACATTTTTTACCATTTTACCCTTAAAATTTTATTTTCAACATTTAAATCCCAAGAACCAAATAGGTTTTTTTAGAGGGATTGAAGTTGATGGATTTTCATAAGAAATCACAAAATTATTTTGTATATTTCATAAAGTGTTTTAGGTTTTCTACGAATATTTTCCTAATGTATTCGAATTGAATCATTGTTGAATAATTATTGAATTTGAACTTTATTATTATATTTTATAATAAAAATCATAATTATTTAAAAATAAATATATTAATAAAGGGGGCAGTTCATAATTGTGACAAAATCTATAACAATGGTTTTTGTCTTCAAGGTACCAGTTCTTCAAGACAAAGCCAATTCAAGATCAAACTTAAGAAAGCTATCGCAACGTATTACACCCCTTCAAAGTATCACACCCCCATCACAACTTGATCTAAGTGTCAATCTCAAGGGCAACCTCTTGGGACCTTAAAACAAGTTTTTTTCCATGCATTGATGCTGATGCATTGAAGGCAACCCTTCAGAGCTCAATAATTGGATGGTAGAATTCTGGGTAAATGTCGAAGCTCGGGGTTTGACCACATATATCCTACAAACCAAACTATGCAATGGCCATTGCAGTAGCCTATCAAGCATGATTGGCGAACGACTAAAAGTGAATAATTTCATATTATTAAGAAACTTTTTGATTCGTCGCAAGAAACTCTCGAAAAATGGGTAGCTATAGACACCCCAAAATTACGTACTTGGTTTTTTTTTTTTTTTTTTTTGTGTGTGTGTGTGTACAAAGTGGTAGCATTTCGGTAGGGTTACAATTCTCCGATGAGGTCCAAAAGCAGAGAAGAAGCCAAAACTCCACTCCCTAAAACACTTCCCAGAACCCCTAAACCTAATCTTAAATCCTCCCAAAAACCTCGACACTGAAACTTCGTCCAAAATTGAAAACCTAAAACTTTTCTCAGATATATTCCTGACCCTTTCGAAGGCCTAGAACCTTTTCTAAACTTTCCCACAGCCTTCTCAAACCCTAAAAACCGTTCTCGAAAATCTTTGTACCATTCCCCAACTTTCTCAGAAACTAGGAGTTTCTCAAGTTTCTGAAATCGTCTCGAAGCTTCCCAAAACCCTAATGGTCCCACCAACAAATCTATTGGGCCTTTTAAGCCCACTCTACCCACCAAATCAACTTTCCAACCACTCCCAAGGTCAACCATTAACTGCTCAGATCGACTTGCAAGATCGGTTTGGCTAGTCCAAATTGACATCCCAATCACCCCAAACTACCCTTAGCATGCATGCAAACATGTCGTTGACAAGACAACTCACCGAACGAGATTCAAGGTCAGTTTATGTTGTCCTATAAAAAGGGTACTCCCCCTCATTTCAACACACCTTCAAACCCTAAGATCATTATTTCTTTGACTTGAGCTCTCACCTACTTTCTTGCTACTTTTCAATCTTTCGATGACCTGATGAACCCAAAACCCTAACCATTTCATCCCATCCTTCATCCATTATCCACAGTCAAAACCCTATCTGAATTGACCAAACCATTTCCCATTTTTTTTATATACTAATGAAATCCGGCCCAATTCAACTAATCCATTTCCTACTTTCTCCCGACACTATTGAATCTCTGCTCGATTCTCGATCCCACTTCATCCAATACTCCAGAAGCATTGTCGAAATCCTGATTCTAAAAAGTATAACCATAGTGAAGTTCTGCTCGATCGTTTGTTGAGCACACATGTACAAATTTGTAAATAAATAATTTATTTAAGTTATAAGTTAGAGTTCTTAGTACGAGTTCTAGTTTTAGTTCTTACTCTGGTGGAGTAATTTAGAATACTACCTTGTGCATTACGCACTCAGAATGACCAAACAAAATGACTAGGGACCGCTTCGAAAATTTTCCCAGTCCATATCAATCAATCGAGATCACTTTGATTAACCCACTTTCCCATGTAGAAACTACGATTCAATTCGAATCTCACTCGTTCACCACCCAAACCATCAAATTTGCAAAGCAAAACATGAGATATTATTCAAAGCAAATATAAAGTAGTCACCCCTTAGGACGGGGGATAGGGGTGCCTAACACCTTCCCTTTTTTCAATCGAATCGCATACCCACATCTCTGGATCACGCAGACCAAATTGAGAGTCATCTCAATTAATGGGTGATTGTTCACATCCCTCAAACCTGAACAATGGTGACTCTATCAATTACATAGTATACTTAACAACCCCCTTTTTAACTAAACTCTGGATGGGGTATGACCCTATCTTAAAGAGGAGTTAGGCTCAACCGAAAGGCTCAATGCCCAAACAGAGAGAGAGATAAGGTGGGCGCTACACCCTACATAAGTGGTAAAGCCTATCAACCTTAAGAAACAAAAGAAATGCAGAGATTTTATATCACCAAACCCAACCGTCTCTACCTTGATAGAAAATCACTTGCATGTCATTACCAAACCACCAAACTTACATTGCCATGAAACCTAAAAAATTCAAGTTCCTCTCCAACTTCTCTATTTGAAATTCGTTATCATATCCATTAAGTTCTCATTGATTTCCACCTTTGTCAACTGCATCACGCCTTCTTTACTCATGTGGCCCAACCTACAATGCCACAACCAAATTGAGAAGTTATCATTTTTTTTCCTACCATTTTTGCATCTCTAACCATCATTTCTCCAATTAACTTGTATAAATTGTCAACTCGGACACCTTTAATGACAACCAATGCTCTTTTGGCAATTTTGAGAACTCTACCTTGCCCAGTGAAATTTTAGCCATTTGAGTCTAATTCAGAAAGAGAAATCAAACTCTTTTTCAACAGTACATGTCTAACACCTTCAAGTATTCTCACCATCTCCTAAAACATTCTCAATCTTATCATGCCAACCCCAAACATTTTGCTACTTGAGTTATTTCCTATCGACACCGAATCACCTTTACACAGTTCATATGAACTAAACCAAAATCGATAGGGGCATATGTGATGCGTAGCACTACAATCAAAAATCCAATTTTGATAATAAATAAATAAAATGGGATTACTTTGAGCCATGAACACTTCATTTTCCATAAATTTGATTGTAAACTCTTCAACTTTATTGGTTTCTTTCTTCAACAATTCAAAATCATTTTTCCTATCAAATTTCTCCACCTCAAAATGAGTACTCGCCACTTTGTTTTTTTTTTGCAAAAAATATCTTACAAGCAATTTATTAAACGCCTTGCATACACAACTCGGATGCTTTGATACTACTTGTTGTGGCTAGATTCCAAGCCACACACATAAAATTGATTATTGAAATTAATCCCTTTTAACAACAAATTATTTAATTCCAGCAACCAAACCCTAAGAATGTGTTGCAAAGAAAATGCAAGTAACAATAAAGATAATAGAGAAAAGAAAAATAACTACAACATAAGATTTACATGGTTCACTCACAATGGAGTTACATCTATGCGCAAGTCAACAAATAAAAATGCACTAATCAAGGAAAAAATTACAACAATTGAGGTCTAACCTCCAATACTACAGTGAAATCCATGAAATCTCTACACCTAACTCTAGTAAGAACCTAAACAAAAAATTTCAGTCCTACTTCCATTGTCACAAACCTATAACAATAATATGAAAGATCACCCTCGAGAACCTTGAGCTTCTAGGTTTTACAAAAGAAGAAAAATACACATAGAGACTCAATGCTTTCTTACACTCTACAAAAAATAAAACCCCCCTTTCAGAGAAATCCCTTTTTATGGACAATAAAAACCATCTATGGACCCCATTTTATTTCCCATAAGCTAATGAAAGCAAAATACCCCACATAAGTGGTAAAGCCCATCAACTTCAAGAAACAAAAGAAATGTGGTGATTTTGTATCAACAAACCCAACACTTGTAATTCAATTGTAGAAAGATCGAATCGATAAAGAATCTCAGGGTCGAGAATTCACCACCACTGTTTGCATCATTAGGTGCGAGGATCTTCACGAACGATACAATTTTCTCTAACTTTTCTCCCCTGTCATTAAAGTTTTAGGTTCAAGATGGATCTTAGCAAAAACCTTATGGCACCCCCAAATTTCAGCACGAATCCCCATGATTTTACGCTAGAATCTGAGATACTAAAAACTCTTCCAAAATGTGATATCAACATAAATATGGCAATGGAAAAAATATATATAAAGAATATCAGAGTGCGAAAACAACCTCAATTCTAATCTATGATTCACTTATAATATTCCAAATATACATCATTAACAAAATGAAACAAATAACTAAATCCTAAAATATCCTTAAGTAAACGAGGGCTACAACTCACCAGTAATGAATTACAAGTGCTAATTTAAAATTTATTCCTCAAGACTAACTTCGAAATCTGTTAAAACTAAAAGAGTAAATGATAAGGTGAGTAATAAGGGAGTTGCCCAACAGGTAACAAATATTTCAAATTAACAGTCACCTAAAAAGATGGGAAAAATCATTCTAAAATATTTTGAAAAGATATAGAAGTTTTCCCGTGTAAACAATAACAAAATGGTTAAATCATCCTATACTTAAATAACCGCAAATCATGTCACATAACATAAAATTTATGAAATAAACAATAACTAAAGAGTAATAAATATCTATATCATCTGTCAACTTACTAGCTCTATTTTTAAAATAATAAATAAAATATAGAGCTTCAAAACCTTAGGAGACATTTCAAAACAAAATGTAAGTCATTTTAGAAAATAAATAACTCCTTTCATCAACCTGTGAATATTCAACTTTAAAATCTCGTTCTTCAACTTTTAATGAAATAATTTTTAATCTTAAAGTAAACATGTTAGAATTATAACTACAATCACTATTTAAAATAGTTAACAAAATAAAATTCAGATTTTATAAATTAAAATAAAGTAGATTCAATAAGTACAAACAATGGCAGTGTGTTTGTCAAGAGCGTAAGAACTGCAACTGGATATTTTCCAGTCAGGATCCAAATATGTTTCAAACTTCACCGATGTGGAACTTCATCGTTAGTTATTGATTTAGTGGCTGATTGCTACACTTAACACACTAGGGTGACAATTTTTCCAATTCAGGTTTGTCGTTGATTGTGACTATAAGGTACAAGTCCTTTCACGAAGTGTCAATATGTTCGACTACTACTAGACTATTAATGATTATTGACTAATCATCTTCATCTTAATATGGTTCCCTAAAACATCTCTACACTTTTCACAGTTACTTTACATTAGTTCCTCGGTAAAAATAAAGATGAAACTCCTAGATCTTAGTAGTAATGCTACTCCCCTATGCATCCCATACTACATAGAAGTTAACCATCACAATTGTTTATCCTAGGATGATATGTTACTCCAGACGTGATATGACAAACTATCCCTTAATGCTTTCACAAATTCTTTAATGGATCAAAAAATAACTACATATAGATATCTTTTATTTTGAAAATAAAATGAAACATACAAGTATATAGAATGGACATCCAACTTCCTAGCGTGCAATGGCCCAACCCGTAAAAATAAAATAGTACTCATTGCCTCGTGATAACAGAATCATAAATAAATATGCAACAATCGCCTTGCGATAATAGAAAGTAAATCAATACTCAGATATTCCCTCGCCACTACACGTAAACAATGAGAGTCTAGACTTTTTTTTTAAATAAAATAAAAGACGTCGCACCTACAATGCGATCTTTTTGAATTTCAATAATTCAAAACATTTTCTTTCTCAACTCAAACTAATTTTTGTAAATTCTTTGAAGAAATAAAAGTAAATTTTTCAATAAATTCAAGTATCAATACTCATTTTATAAAAGAATTTGAAGATAATGATCAAAAGTGGCAAAGATAGTTTATATAGGTAATTCGTACAAAACCATTGAAGGTTGGTTAAAGTTGTGAAAAAATGGTAAAAATTTGGCTTAGTGTTGAAAAAGTAAAATTTCGAAGTTCTTCAAATTGAAACGTATTTTTGAATAGGAAAGTCTTAAATAGGAGATTTGACATTATGTAATTTTTAAAACTTAGTTTGAACGAAATGTCCAAAAAGTTGGGAGTCAAACATCTAACAAAAACATCGAAAATTTCATTTTGTTCTTGAACCTAAAAATTATATTTTTATTTGTTGAAATTTGGATTTTTAAACCATTCCTATATTTTTTTTCAAATAGGGGTAATCCCTTATTTTCATTAAATAACTTAAACTATATGAAAAACTTTTACTTAAATATTTTTAATGAAACTAAGGTGTTGAAAAGTGTACCAGTTGGTGGCAAAAAATTGTGTTGAAAACAAATTGAATTGGAGCTTTTTACATAAGATTGGTTGAACGAGGTAGTTTAGTCAATCGAATAAGCGTATTGGGTCGACTGAATTTGAAAGTTTCTCATCCTCAAGTTCTTTATGGGACAAAAGGTCGGTCGATCGAGATGGGTTGACCGAGCAAAGGGGATTTGTTATCTCCTTCGACTATTTTTCCCAAATCTATCAATACTCTTCAATAATAATTTTTCAAATCGATTCAATAAGAAAATACACTAAACAAACAATTCTAAACATTATTTTGTAATAAATTAATATTTTTCTAATTTAAAATAAAACATACAAGATTTTAAAATTAAAAGTTACGATGCATTGAAAACTATGACTATTAGGAGTATCTAAAAGTTTTTCTGCAACTAAAAACTCAACAAGAGCATTAAAAAGAGATAAAGATTCATTATGGAACATCAAATAATACATTTAAAAGCATGATCTTTTCAAAATATCTTTTATCCTAACTTTAATGAAAATAATATTAGATTTTTAAAATTAAATTTGCAATGCAAATCAAAACTAAGACTATAGGAGGTCCAAAAGTTTCCTACCTTGAAAGCTAAAAATTCTACGAAGCACAAGGAAGATCGAGTTAGGTTGAAGGTTCTATTGAAAAAATTCATAATTTTATCATGTAAAATATTCTTATGTTTTATATGTTTTGTTGGGGACAAGGTTTGAACTCAAGACCTCTTGAGTATTATTTGTAAAGTGTAGAGATTTCCTTAATTGTTGAAACATAAGTTTTTCCCTTTTTTGTATAAGCTAAAAGTCAAAGATTCTTTTAACTTTCTTATTTGTGATAATTGTAAAGACAACTCTTCCAAATTTTAGTCTTACATCAGATAAATACAAGAGTGGTGCTCACATAACAGAAAATTTTATCAAAGATGGAGCCTAAAATGTTGTTCTTCCTTTAAGTCCTAAATGTTTTATTTGTTTTGAAGGAAAAAAAATCAATAGAAACATATCCCTACCTACAAAACTGGAACAAAATAGATGGTTTTGTAAAAATTACATTTTATCTTGTCTTATAATTACCTTGTATGACATTTACTATATGTATGAGACATCAAGAGAATTATGGGGGGCTTTAAAAAAAATATGTAATTGAAAATGTAGGGGTTAAAAAATATATAGTGAAAATTTTTTAGAGTTTGTAATAGTTGATGGAAAATCAATTATGGACCAAATGAATGAATTTTAGAATATTGTTCACAAATTAACCCATGAAGGCATTAAATTGCTTAAACAATTTGTAGTATTGTCTCTTATCGAGAAACTCCTTGAGAATTGGAATGAATACAATACCAATTTGAGACAGAAAAAGAAAGAAAAGTCATTCGAAAATCTTATTGTTCACATTAATATAGAAGACACGAGTAGAATGAGAAAAAAAATGGTAAGGTAAAACAGTATGTCACTAAAGCCAATCTTGTAGAAGGAGACCATCAACCATCTAGGTCCAAACCTAAGAAGGAGTTCAAAAAAGAGGGACTATAAAGAACATTATTGGCTTCAAGAAGCCAAAAGGTAGTTATTTCGTGTGTGATAAACCTGGTTATCATGCATCTGAGTGCAAATTTAGGAAGGTCAATTTAAAATTGAAAAGGAACCATGTGAATCTAACAAAAATAGATGATAAGAAGATAGTTGCAGTTCTCTCAGAAGTCAGCCTTGTGGAAAACTCTAAGGAGTAGGCTATTGACACTGGTGTTATGAAGCACGTATGTCAAAACAATGATATGTTTACCTCTTATAATCTTGTGGGAAATGAAGTGGTCTATTTAGGAGATTTGAAGACATCTTTGGTTGCTAAAAACGGCAAAGTGATTATCAAGTTGAATTCTGGGAAGACACTAGCACCTACAGATGTTCTACATGTTCCTACCATTAGAAGAAATCTTGTATCTAGATCTCTTTTTGAACAAAACTGGAATAAAGCTTGTGCTTGAGTCGAACAAACTTGTGTCAACCAAAAATGGGGTATTTCTAGGAAATGATATTGTAATGGGGGTTTGTTTGTACTCAATGTTATGACTGAAAATGCATCATTTTCTAGTTACCATGTTGAGTCAATTTCTTTATGGCGTGCTACACTAGGTCACACCAGTATAGGAAAATTAAAAAAATTGAAGAATTTGAGTATTTTACCCAATTTAGAAATTAAGGAATTAGATAAATGTGAGATTTGTGTAAAATCAAAATTTACACATAAACTACACTTTAGTATATCAAGAATTTCTTCGGAACTTCTTACTCTTATTCATAGTGATCTTGGAGATTTTAGAAATTTTGAGTCTAGAAAAAGTAAAAAGTATTACATTACTTTTATAGATGATTATTCTAGATTTACAGGAGTCTATCTTCTTAGAAGTAAAAATGAAGTAGAAGATATGTATTTGAAATATAAAAATGAAATAGAAAATCAGTTAAATAGGAAGATTAAGAGATTACGATTTGATAGAAAAGGAGAATATGATTATAATCTCCTTAGTCAATTTTGTGAACAAAATGACATTATACATGAAGTCAGGCCTCCATACTCACCTGAATCAAATGGAATAACAGAAAGGAAGAATAGATCTCTTAAGAAAATGTTAAATGCATTACTGTAGATTTGTGGTTCTCGATTACGAATACCACACCTACTAAGGTTTGGAGTCGCCACCTTCATATTGTAAGAGAGTGTGAATGGTCACCTGATATACATTTTTTTTCGAAAAAGTGACATTTTGGTGTTTAATGATTCACGATGGATAAGGTACTAATCAAACCTTGAGATCGGGGTAAGCGGCTCGTTTAAAGAAAAAGAAAGGTGTTAGGCACCCTTTTCTCCCCGTCAAGTGACAGTAACCTCAACACAACTCGGTCATTTTTTAATAAAATTGTAAACAAAATAAAGTGCCATGTGTCGGGGGCTTGTTCTCTAAGTAGGGATTTAATGTCGGCTAGACTATATGGAACATTGCATTGAGGGTGATGACTCATATAGAATTGTAGCCTTTACATGCCATACTTTTGAAAAGTGTTGGCTAATGGATAGGGGTCTATTCTCATGGATTGAGAAGGGTCCGAATCTAATTACCTCAAAATAATTTTTGGGATTAAAATTGGTTTTGTATTAAAAGGGATTACAACCCCTATACTTTCAACCGAACTGAAGTTCGATTTATCGGAATTAGGGGAGGGGAAGCATTCATCCTAAGTCCATTTAAAAATAAAATAAAGAGATGAGGGGATAATAGAAGAGGGATGAGGAGAGGGTAGAGAGATAGAGGGAGGTATTGATCATTTGACCCACCTTGAAGCTTCAAGGTTGCTTTTCTTTTCTTCCTTCTTCTTCTTCTTCTTCTTCTATGTCTTCTTGAGTTGATTCCTTAGTAACTTATGATAACGTAAAAAATTTTAGAATATATGGGAGTATGAGAGTAGCAGAAGAAGATAGTTTACAGAAGATTTTTTCTTGTATGAGATTTGGTAGGGGAGAGTTGGTAAGACTTGATAACCATTTTTGGGGAATGGAGGGAGGTATTTATAGGTGTTGGAAGGATTTTTTAGGGATATGATGGGATGAATTCTTGGGAGAGTAGAGAATGACATAGGTTTTAAGGGTGAGGGGTATGAAATTTATGGATGGAATGAGGGTAGTTATGTAATGAAGGTAAGTGAGTTGTGTTTGGATCTAAATGATTTAGATCTTACCCAATCCATTTGAGTGGAGTGTTGGTGAGATGAGATGGGTGATGTGTGATTGAGAGAATGGGGGGTGTAAGGTGTTAAGTATTTGATTGAGTATTGGGTTAGTTGAGGAGGTAAGGTATTTAGATTTAGGAAAATAGGTTGTGTAAGGGGGTGTAAGGGATTAGATGTTTGAGTTTTTGGGAGGGTTAATGAGATGATGACATGTGTTAAAAAAGATGGGGAGATGGGGTGATTAGATGAATTGATTGGTGAGGGTAGGTGTTTGATTGAAGAGGAGGAGTATTTGTTAGGTTTAGGAGAATAGATTTTTGTAAGAAATGATGAGGGGAGGTGTAGGTTGTGATGTGAGTTGGTGGAGTGATTAGAGAAAAATGATAAGTTAGGGTATGGGTTGTGATATGGGTGGTTGATGGTGTTAGAGAAGGGTGAGGTGGGTAAGTTAGGTAGGGTATGGGTTGAAGTGATTTGTGGAGAGAGATGATGTGGATAGATGAATGTTTAGAGAAAAGTGATGGAGGTAGGTGATTAGATGAGGGAGGTGAGAGGGGGTGATGACATGTGTCATCTTTGGTGATCAAAATGATGATTGGTTGATGTGGGTTGTGGTTAATAAGTTATGGGTTATGGATTGGATATGGATAATGATTTGTGGGCTTTTTAGTGTATTGGGCTTGGGTTATGAAAGGTTTTTGGAATTTAGGAGTTGGTTGGGGTCATTTTAGATTGGATTTTTGAAGGTGAATGGGTTGTATGGTTTTAAGCGATATGGGATTGAATTTAGGTTAGGGGTAAGGTGAGAAATTGATTTTGGAAAGTTGAGGGTTTGTGAGCTTTAAATGGATTTGAGGTATTTTTCGATTTGGGAGCGGAACGGTGAAGGTTATGAAAGGATGGGTATCTCAAGTCTCATTTTACAATTTTTTATCTTTTTAGGAAATTTTAGAATCATTAGATTAATCAAAATGCCACGTGTTGGCAAATTGGGCTTTTTAAGCCCGTTGGCGACTTTTATTGAAATCCGATATTTTTGGTTTTGAAAGCGAAGAAGTGAAGATGGGGGTACACCAAATCTTTTTGGGTGGGCCCACTAGGCCCATAGGGGGTCTTAGGGACCTCGATTTGATCAAAATGTTGCTTTTTAATGATTTGGGCCTTTGTGGCTCGTTAACAAATTTTGTTGAAAAACTAGTATTTTTTTGCCCTTTCGAGTGAGGGGCCCATTCAAATTGGGGTGTCTACAATTACATATAAACTTTGGAATGCCTAGTAATTTGTAGAGAAAAGTTATTTTGATTGCATGTCACATTACTAATAAAATTCCTTATAGAAAATTAGGAAAAATTCCTTAGGAATTTTGGAAAGGTTATGCACCTAACTTAAGTTACCTAAAAGTGTGGGGTTGTCTATGTAAGATAGGACTCTCAGAAACCAAAAAAATGAAAGATAAGACCTAAAATAGTTAATTGTGCATTTTTAGAATACTCTGAAAATATTACTTCATATATATTATTAACCTTAAGATCTAATGAAGATGATGTTGATAGTAATGACATCATTGAAATTAGGGATGTTGAATTTTTGAAGATATTTTCCCAATGAAGATTAAAACTTTTTTAAGCTCTAGTGACAAAGGAAAAAATGTGAAAAAGGTGAAAAACCAATTCTTGAAGAGATACATCCTAGTGAGGTTGTAGAAGAAATAAAACTTAAAAGAAGTGGAAAAATTAGAAAAGAAACCAATCTAGGAGATGATTTATATACTTATTTAGTAGATGATGATCTTATCAAGAAGCGGTGACATCTCTTGATGATGTTTTTTTTTAAAGAAGTCATTAACAGTGAATTAGAGTCAATCATGTTAAATCATACTTAGGAATTGGTCGAATTACCCAAATGTACCAAACCTATTAGATGCAAATGGGTATTTACAAAGAAGTTAAGGTCAGATGGATCGATAGATAAGTTTAAAACAAGGTTGGTTGCCAAAGGCTTTAAATAGAAGGAAGGGATAGATTACTTTGACTTGTACTTTCCAATCACTAGGATGACTACTGTTAGAGTTTTACAAACTAGTTGTTCAGCAAATTGATATCAAAACGACATTCTTAAATAGTGATTTAAAAGAAGAAATTTATATGGAACTACTCGAATGGTGTGTGGTTGATGGTCAAGAGAACAAAGTGTGTAGGTTACTAACGTCATTATATAGACTAAAATAAGTACCTAAACAATGGCATAAGAAGTTCGATTATGTGTTAAAGTCTAGTGGATATATTTTCAATGATTGTGATAAATGCGTATATAGCAAATTTAGTGATAAGACTGGTGCAATCATTTGCTTGTACGTAGACGATATGTTAATTTTAATAACAAATCTAAAAATAGTTGATGAAACTAAATCTTTCCTAAAATCAAAATTTGAGATAAAAGATTTAGGAGAAGTTGATGTCATGTTAGGGATTAAAATAGCAAGGAAAAATGAAGGATTTGTATTGTTTCAAAGCCATTAAGTAGAAAAAAAATTTAAAGAAGTTTGGGTACTTTAGAGTGTACCTGTTTTGACTCCTTTAAATCCGAACATGAAGTTAAAAAAGAATAGAGGTGATAGTGTATCACAAAAGGAATATGTTAATATAATAGAAAGTTTGATGTAGTTAATGAATTGTACTCGTCTAGATATAACTTTTGTTGTGGGGTGTTAAGTAGGTATACTAGTAATCCTAATAAAGACCATTGGACAACATTTAGTAAGAATTCTCAGATATTTGAGAGGAACCATGGACATGGGCATACATTTTAATGGAAGCCCAAATATGTTAAAAAGGTATAGTGATGCGAATTAGATCTTAGAATCTGAAGAATTCAAGTCCACTAGTGGTTATATTTCACATTAGGTGGAGGAGGTTTCTTTTGTAAATCATCCAAGCAGACATATATGGCTAAATCTACAATGGAATTAGAGTTAGTTGGGAACTGAGGCTGAACGACTGAGAAATCTATTGATAGGTATTCTTTTATGGGAGAAACTAATGCCATCAATATTTATTCACTGTGATAGTCAAGTTATATAACTAAGGTTAAAAATCATATATATATTGAAAGCGCCTTCGATCCGCGGGGTGCGCGGATCCACTTTTGACCCTTGAGGTTTGGGAGTCGCCACCTAGTTATTACGGTCTAGGAACCGATCAATGACTCTAAACGGATAAAAACTAATCTAAAACCAAAAACATTGAATTCGGGGATCAAGTTACGGGGTTGGAAGGTGTTAGGCACCACCAACCCGCCCGGCCAAAGCCGGTCTCTACTAAATTCCCAAGTAAATTACATTGCTAAAACCTAGATAGAAAATAAATAAAAATAAAAGGTTTACCTTTCCGATGGCAAGGACTTGGTTCCCTCAGATCTGACAAAAAGAACTCCTTGTACCGTGCTCCCTTGCTTCGTTCTGTTTTCCTGTTTGACTTCGATTTGACTTCGGACTCCGAGGCAAGGTATCTCCTTGTTTTTGAATCTGAAATCTTCAAGTTCGTTGCGGATTTGGGGATGTTTTAAAGAAGGCTTTTGGGTGATTTCTAGACTAAAATTGAAGAGGGATGTTAGCTAAGGAGTTGGGGCTCCAAAACTAGGGTTTATGGGGGGCTAGGGGAGCTTCTAGACCTACTCTCCTAGGGTTTATGATTTAATACGAAAATAGGGTGTGAGCACCTCTATTTATAGATGTTTTTAGGGGTTGATTTGGATAGAGTTAGTGTTTAATTAGAGATCTTTTAATTAGAATTGTGTTTTAGTTAAAATTGTTTTAGGTAGAATTGTGTTTTAATTAGAATTGTTTTAGTTAGAATTTGTTTTAATTCAAATTGTTTTAGGTAGAATTGTTTTTTAGTTAGAACTCTATTAGATAGAGTTATTATTTAATTAGATCTCTATTATGACTTTTGGTCTTATTTGATTGACTTTTAATGTTTTGACTTTAGTCTTAATTGATTGACTTTTAATATCTTGACTTCAGTCTTGCTTAATTGACTTTAATTTTGACTTCAGTCTTACTTGATCGACTTTAATACCTTGACCTTAGTCTTGCTTGATTTACTTTGATTTTTGGATAACCCTCTTCCATTATTTCTTTAATTCTTTGGACCCCCAAATGGAGGGGTCCTTAAAGAAATATCCCACGAACCCTCAACAATTTTGCCTGAGAGCCCGATTGATCGATTTTTTAGGTTCAAAATTTTAAATTAATTTCATTAATGTTTAAATTTAATTATTTAATGTTTTATTTATTAATTTCGAATTTTTTAATTATGAAAATTATGAAATTACCGTTTTGGCCCCCGGAGAGGACTTTTCACGTTTAGTAGTTGGTTTTTAATGTTCTAGGATGTTTTAGAATCGATTTTTCGTAAGGAATTCAATGAAAATATTGGTTTGGTCATTTATGAAAATTTTTATGTGAAATGATTGTGAACTTTATGAGGGGCATTTTTCGTAATTTTGGTCAAATTCTGTTAAAATTGGTGAAATGATCTATTTGGTTTTAATTTGTTATTTTATGTGTTCGAGAGAGTTTTCCTAGGCGTAACGTAGGCTCTAGGGTTGTTTTGATGTCAGGGGTATTTTGGTAATTTGATCAATTTTTAGTGATTTTTATCGTAAAGCTTCTTTTTGGTCTGCAAGATGATGATTTCTATGTTTCTGGGGTTGTGTTTTCCTAGCGTAGCGGGTTTCTAAGGTTTTGTCAGTTCGAGATACCTCATCCGGATTTCTGAAACACATCTGGTAACAAAATAAAGCAACGGAATACACATCCATCATTGGGAATCTTGCGATCGGGTTGACAAGTTGATTAATCAGGCGGATGCAAAAATGGGGTGTCTACATATATATATATATATATATAGGGGACGGTTCGAGGGACATGCTGAAAACTGATTGAGAAACTGATGTTTGTCATTCATTGGATTTAATTAATCCGACGGCTGAAAACGTGTCCCTCGTCAAATCTAATCTACTGACAAAGACTTTATCTATTTTTATAAGACTCCCTCATTTTTTGCTTTATTTAACTAAATCCAATCCAACGAAATTGCAGAATGAAATCTCTCTCAGTTTCCTTCTCACTCGATTGATAACCCTTCGTTTCCTTCGATAAACTTCGCCCTTCGAGCCCTTCAAGAGGAAACCCTAAAAATTGAATGGGGATAGCTCTCTCTTCCCTCTCTCTCGATTTGTAGAAGACTCAATGGACGTCTCTCTCTGTCTCTTTCTCGTAGAAGAGTTTATCTATTTTTGTGACATTGTTGTTATTAGGTTCTGAGTTGTTTCCAGATGAATTGTTTGATGGCTGTTTGGAAAATTTTATGCATTTTCAAGTAGAAACTACCATGCACAGTCCATAAGCTTGTATGTTCAGTCAAGGAAGGATTTCATAAGCTTGTAGGTTTAATTGGGATGTTATTTTACATTATTAGATTAGTAGAAGGATGATATGTCTCTTAGTATCAATCAGATGGAGCTTCTTTATTTTGACAGAACAATGAAAAAGCAAATTTTTGGTTGTATTAAGCTTTTGATCTTTATTTACAAAACCAAGTAGGTTTCAATTTTACCCTGTTAAGGTTCGAGCCACAAATTTCCTCCATATCTTGGTGGTTGTTGTTACTTTTTTAGCATCCACTGCTCAAGTAGGAGAAAAAAATCTGGTACGTGTTCATGATATTTTGTTTGAAAGATCATGGTCTCTTGTCTAAGATTCTTTAGTTATTGAACTATGTAATGATCCAACACTTTGGAGGTCCACTCCGTCGTCGCTCCGATAAATGACTTTCTTGCTACAGAACAGAAAATAGACTTGGTAAGCAATCAGTGCAACAATATGCTTGAAATGGTTAGTCAATGTATTGGAGGCTAATTTTACATAATACTCTATTAGGAAATTAATTTGAATACTAACGATATTGAATGTGTAGCAGCAAATGGCACGATCACAAGCGCATCACCTTATGGTTCCCACGCAGAAGCATTGATTTGGCGCCAACAGCTGTTCAACCGATTCATCATTTGTAATTCCATTGCAACTAGAACTTCTGTCATTCATGATACATTATTATAAGTATTTATCTGATCACAGAGATGCTTTACAAATTTTTTTTTTTTGGTGGTATCTGTTGCTTCTATCAACAGGACACACTGGGTTTATTAAATGTCTTTAGAAGATGACTTATAGTTTGGGGGTTTTATTTATAATTTTAATGTCTTTTCTTTTGTGATGACTCATAATTTGGTGTTATTGGGAACCTTTTCTTTAGATGACCTGCTTTTCTCTTTGTTAGTAGTTTGTCTTTATTCCTTTATATGTGAAACCAAAGGGATTAGCAGTAAATTATGATAGAATTTAACTTTGAATTAATTTTCAATATCAATATTATTAGCCTTTGTGAGCAGAGATCAAACACTACTTTTATGAATAATGATTTTCTGATACACCCCCTTTGACATACGTTCTCCTACGCGCTCATCACAGAATAGTAGATCATTTGTCTAAGGATACGCAGAATCATAAATCTTTTTTCTTGTGTATCTCGAAGCAAATGATTTGCGGTTCTATGATGGGTGCGTTAGATTATAACGACTGTTTTTCTTGAGCATGCGGTGAATGCGAGTCTACTATTTGGTAATGGTTTAGACTTTAGATTGTCCAATCCTATTCTGTATGTACTTTCTTATAAACTTTCTGAAGTCTGATCCTCTTAAAACACTGCTTAGTTAATTATTCATTTTTAATTTGCAATGTGATGGGAACTGTCATATTTAGGGGTTAAAAGTCAAGTAGGCCTTGAGTACCGAGTCTACACAATATTCTGCTAATCTATTTTTGCATTTTGTGCGTGTGTGTGAAGGTTGAGAAGCATGTGCAGATTCACTATGATGCAGAACGAAGATATGTGGATTCCATGCTCGAGAGAGGGTGAAGACCTTATCTGATTTGGGGCCAAGACCTACACGGCACCATTCATGAGTTAATCTCGCAGCATTTTCTTTGGAAATGTCTCCCTCGGGAAGGAAGAAAAGGGTTGGTTCGGAACATGGACTCCACAATTGATTCTCTGATTTGGGGCGAGGCTAAAACAAGAAGCCGAATTGGACTGCATGAATCCCTATGGACTGACTAGGTATGATGGATTCAAAAAAATTTTGAGACGTAAGCACTGGCCTCCCCGACGATCCCAAACCTTCCAAAACAAGGTCACCTTGTTATAGCTTTGATCTGATTATAACATCTCCACTTTGGATTTCAGTATTTTTTTTTTGTACCGACTTCATTCTAAATGGTGTTGTAATGGTGCCAGGTAGGAAAAAGGATATTAGCTTGTTTAATCTGTAAATTCATGGCTACTAGTTGTTAATTGTCAAATGGTTCACCTCTCTTGGAATGGTATACACGTCCACATTAGTGATAAGCATCCTTGGACCTCACCCAACCTACTAACCCTCCATCCAAAGGAATGTTAACTTCATCACTGACCATTGAATTATGTTAAGCAAGTTGCCTCATACACTCTTCAAGATGACAAAAGGGTCATACAAGATCTAAAATTAAAATCAATCGGAAATTGAATCTCATACCCTGACTTGTGATCACAAGGAAACTAATTCTAAAATGACCCAACCAAAGGGCCCAACTTGCTGGATTTGACTCCAGCCAAATACAGTTTTACAACTACCCCAACACTCCAACTATAAATATCGATAAAGAAAACCAAATAATGAACTTCCATCCTATTAGTAAATCATACTCTTAATACAATGGAATTCAAGGAAAACAACAACCCAATTATAGGCATTTGTCATGCAATGCAGAGTAATAGATCTTTCAAATATAAATAATAAGGGAATTGACACAAAAGCATCGAACATTTTGGATATCAAAATATAGTCAACAATCAGAACAAAATGGTATGAGAAACAATCAGATATATTTTCAGCTCTCAAAAATATTTCTTGTGAATATCAAATAAATAAAAAAAATCCTTTCAATGCATACACTCGCTCTTTTTCAATATCTACAAACAATTATTTTTTAATTTTATGCAAGAAATAATTATATAAACAAAAAAGATTACCACAATTACTCAATAAAGACCCAAAGAGAAAAAGTAATCAAGTAAAAAAGAAAAAAGGCAACTAATTTCATTGTTTTCCTATGTTGAAAAGCATCAAAACCTAAGAAAATTCAAAATAATGGTCCCAACAATTAAACAAGTTGTCCTTTGCGTCTGTGCACCTAAATACAATAACAATTAAGTTCTCTCATTGTGTTCAATATAACATCAATAACATCAGCAAGAAGCATGATGAGATGAAACTGCAATTGAAGACCCCTAGCAACACCATATATTTTTGGAACATAGTTCTGCGATGGCTTTTGTGGCTTAAGGTGTCCATATGTCAACTTCCAATCCAAGATGACTTTTGTGGCTTGAGGTGGCCAATCCATATAGATCAATAAGTTTCAAGTGGTTCAACTCATTTCTACTGATATACATCGAGAGAAGGCGATCGAGAGAGAGAGAGAGAGAGACGTCCCTTGAGGTGGCCAATCCCTTTGAAACCGTCAATAGAGAGAAGGCGATCGAGAGAGAGAGAAAGAGAGACGTCCCTTGAATCTTCCACAGATCGAGAGAGAGGGAAGAGAGAGTTATCCCCATTCAGTTTTAAGGATTTCCTGTTGAAGGGCTCAAAGGGCGAAGTTTATCGAAGAAAACGAAGTTATATGTCGAGTGAGAGGGAAACAGAAAGAGATTTCATTTTGCAATTTTGTTGGATTGGATTTAGTTAGAAATAAACCAAAAAATGAGGGAGTCTTATAAAAATAGATAAAGTCTTTATCATTAGATTGGATTTGACGAGGGACGCGTTTTCAACCGTCAGATTAACTAAATCCAACGAATGATAAACATCAGTTTCTCAATTGATTTTCAGCACGTCCCTCGAACCGTCCCCATATATATATATATATATATATATATATATATATATATAGATATATATATATATATATTAAGTATATAATGGTAAGATAGACACATATATCTTAGACATAATGTGGTCAGGCATGTGGCGCCCCGCTAAATGCTAACACAAAGCCCCATGTCAGATCTTGAGGCACAAGGTGGCACCTCGAAATTTCAGCATGGTCTCCTCTGTTTATCTTAGTATTCCAAGACGTTCAACCTGCACCTGATAAACGACATACAATCCAGCATATATATATATATATATATATATATATATATATATATATATATATATATATTATATATATATATACAAAATAGAATACTAGCAAAAGCCTATATACATTTAATAACGTAGGATAGCTCAGAATGCGGAAAAAGAAATCAGTTTCTCAATTGGTTTTCAGCATGTCCCTCGAACCGTCCCCATATATATATATATATATATATATATATATATATATATATATATATATAATATATATATATATATATATATATATATATATATATATATAAGTATATAATGGTAAGAATAGACACATATATCTTAGACATAATGTGGTCAGGCATGTGGCGCCCCGCTAAATGCTAACACAAAGCCCCATATCAGATCTTGAGGCACAAGGTGGCACCTCGAAATTTCAGCATGGTCTCCTCTGTTTATGTTAGCATTCCAAGACGTTCAACCTGCACCTGATAAACGACATACAATCCAGCATATATATATATATATATATATATATATATACAAAATAGAATACTAGCGAAGCCTATATACATCTAATAACGCAGGATAGCTCAGAATGCGGAAAAAGAAATTTATACAGGGGATTATACAAAAATTTCTCACTTTAACAAAAGTCCTAACACTCAAAACAAAATCTATAGTACTTTTGGTCTAACTGACACCACTAGGGGTAATAACCCCAGTACTCACCAAGTAATGGACTCTGGTCGTCTATCTGACCCACCAGATGGTCCCCACTCGCTGGTTTTACGCCTGCCTCATCAACTACAGGCTCTAAAACTAAAAAAATATGAAGGAAAGGGTGAGTAACAATAGTTACCCAGTAAGGAAAATAAACAATTTCTGTCAATAACCCCTCCTAACATGAACGAATAAGCATATTGAATCATTTTAACAATACAAGATTTTACAGAAAAAACTACGATAAACTGGTACATATAATCAGGGATAAACAACTAAACATTTTAAAACTGACATTACATCAATCAACAGTACTTACTATAACATTTTCTTTATATACAAACCTAATTAATCAATTGAAAACATTAAACATGCATTTCATTTTATATATCAAAATAAGACAACATATACATAATACATAATGGTGGAGTAGTGGAATTAGAGAGTTGGGATTCCCGACAGGATCACTTCCAGTCGGAACATGATGTTTCATATTCCTTATTGGCTTTTAGTTCTTGATTTTGTAGCTGGTCACTGCACTTACCATACTTGGTTGACCATTTATCCAGCTCAGGCTGGCCGTTTGACATGACCGTAAACAATAAGTCTCTTTTCGATGTATCAGAACGTTCAAATACTATAGATTGTTAGTGATCACTGACTAATCATCTTCGTCTATGCCTATCAGGCGTGCATGTGATTCCCAAATATACAAACCATTCATATACGACCACCTTTACATAACAAGTTCACTGGTAAAGATAGAGAGGAATGAACCCGGATTCCAGTTGTGACTCCACTCTAATACGCGTCCCATACCACGTATGAGCTTGGTAGTCCCTACTGTACATCCCAGAATAGTACACCACTCCGGATGATATGACGCATTATCCCTTCAGGCATTCATAGACTCTTTACAGCTCACAAAATAGCTACATATATATCTATTTATATAATTTTCATTTGAAAATAAAAGGGAAATTAACAATACAAGGTTGAAAATAGATATCCAGTTTTCTACCATGCAACTATGACCACCCGGCCTAAAATAAATAATGGAAGGAAAAATTAAATAGCGCCTCGCGCTAATAGAAAGTAAATAAATATGCAACCAATCATTATCCCTGGATATCCGTTCACCAACCTATACACAACACACAATGTAAAATGCAAACATCACTCCTTAGCCGTATTTCCTACTCGCAAACACGTGTCAGCTAATGAAGCCTGCCATGTGTAGCACTACTACCACACCGCTATCCCAACTGATCACGGGCCTAGTTTGACACGTGCACGAGGTGTGACATCCCATCTTTTCAGATGTAAAATGCAGACATCACCCCTCGGGTGTGATTATGACATTTTATCGTTTCATACCCTTTTTCTCTTTTTCCAATTTTTACAGTTTTCAATCTCTCCAACAAAATATCCACTTTTTGATATTTATCAACTCAATATAAGTTCATTGAATATTAAATCATTTTTCCAACTATGAAATTCATTTTTATCAATAAAATTGAAAAAATACAAAACTTAAATCAAAATGGGGTCCGACCGGTGCACATGACCCAACTGACGAAAATAACCAAGTGAAATATCCTACCCACGTATAATTTATTATAAAATACAATAAAAAATATCAAATATGCAAGTTCTAGCGTAAATTTGAAATAATCAATTGAATTCTTTATTTTTAGAAGCACATCACAAATTTTTAATAAAATCCTAAATGCAATTTTCATAATCTACGATTACTAATAGAGATTGAGAGTTCCTTACTATCTCTAGGCGAAAGAATTGAAACACATGCGTAGAAATCGAAGTGATCGACATAGAAATCGAGACAATTCAAACTTCAAGACGGTTGATTTTCGAATTTAACCCGGTGATTTCGAAGATCACGACGCCTTCGTTCTTTCTCCCTTCTGCGACGGAGGATGGTTTGATCCCGAAACGGATGAAATCCGAGGTCGAAGTTACGAAACTCCCATATATATATACGGCTATTTTTTGATGATACGGGGTGAAAAAAAAAAGAAAACAGAAGGAAATTAAGTGGGTTTTGTAGAGAACGAGGCTGCGAATGTTTCTCCTTTTTTGCGTCGGAAGTCAACGACGAGCCGTTTGCGACGAATCTGAGTTGAAAAGTTGAAGGAAAAATAATTTTTTTTAAATAAACCATTGGCTGGTTTTTGAATGGCTTTTGAAGATGAATAATGAAAAAAATTAAAAAATTTATTTATGTAAAGTCTTGGGACGAAATCGGTATTTCATCTATTGTTTCGATCGATGATAACTTGGCCGTCCGGACTCCAAAAGTGATGAATGAATACTCTATTTCACCTAATTTTTCGTTCCAGATCTAATGGTATGGTCAATTTTTACAAATTCTATCTCTAACAAAAATTTATATTTTTAGCCCGATGTGACCCTAAAATTGATGTCGTTTTTGTTTTTGACGATAATTTGACTTTTTGTGGTCCAAAAATGACAAATAAGTAGTCCATATTCAATAATTTTTCGTTAAAAACCCAATGGTATGATCGAATCTTAACAATTTTTTCTCTAATAAAAAAGTCATTATTTTAGCCTGATCCTACTCGATAATCGAGGATTTTGTAACTTTTCTGTTCGAACTTGCATTTGAGCGTGCTTATAGGGTAAAGTATGTTTTACAATCATTTTAAATCCAATGGTGAGGTCAGATTCCATTAAAAATAATCAGAAACATTCTAAAGTTTTATCCCTAAGTCCCACTTTCAAGATTTTATTAAAATTCCATTATTTATTTTTTCTCGAGATACGAATTAAAAACTCAGGATTTTACAAAGCAACTATTAATTGATAGAATAACTGCTATTGACTTTGTGAGGTTAGAAAGTAACTTAGCAGATCCGTTAACAAAATTACTAACTGGAGGGTTAGTGAGTAAATCATCGAGGAAAATGAGATTAATGCCTATGTAAATAATTAGTATGCGATGGAAACCCAATCTACATGAATAGAGATCATAAGAAGTAGATTAATGGGTAATAACAAGTCATTGACCTAATTGGTGAAGTACTAGTGAAAAAAAGTTAACAAACTTTCTATCTTTTTCTTATGGTGTTAAGTAGTGTGTATCTATGACGTGTTAAGGAAAAATAAAAATTCTTAATAAAGTCCATAGCCTTTTTGGGTCGTGTATAATAGTCATAAAACACACTTGATAGACTTACTAATATGAATGTGGTACCCCGCCGAACGCTAACACAAATCCCCATGTCAGATCTCGAGGTATTATGTAACACCTCGAAATTTCGGCATGGTTTCCTCTATTTATGTTAGCATTCCAAGGCGTTCAACCTGCACCTGATAAATAACATACAATCCTGCATACATATACAAAATATAATACTAGCGGAAGCTTATATACGTCTAATAACGTACGAAAAATCAGAGTGCGGAAGAATAACCAGCATGCAGGATTATACAAAATTTCTCACTCTAACAGAAATCCTAACACTCAAGACAGAATCCATAAAACTACCTGGGGAATTGACACCACTAGGGGGTATAGCCCTAGTACTTACCAGGTGACGAACTTTGATTGTCTATCTGACCAACCAGATGATCCTCATTCGTACTCTATACTTGCCTCGCCAAACTCTTAATCTGAAACTAAAAAAATAGAGAAGGAAAGGGTGAGTAACAATGGTTACCCAATAGGGAAACAAACAATTTCTGCCAATAACCCCTCCTAACATGAACGAATAAGCATACTGAATCATTTTAAAATATATAAAATTTTACAGAAGAAACTACGATTAACTGGTACATATAACTAGGGATGAGCAACAAAATATTTTAAAACTAACATTACATCAATTAAGAGTACTCACTATACCATTTTCTTTATGTACAAATCTAATTGATCAAATGGAAATATTAAACATGCATTTCATTTTATATATCATAGTAAAACAACAGATACATAATACACAATGGTGGAGTATTAGAATTAGAGTGTTGGGATTCACGACTAGATCGCTCCCAATCGGGACATGATGTTACAATTTCTCTCTGGCTTTTAGTTCCTGATTTTGTGGCCGGTCGCTGCACTTACCACGTTTGGTTGACTATTTATCCGGCTCAGGGTGGCCGTTTGACATGACCGTAAGCAATGGGTCTCTTTTCGATGTGTCAGAACGTTCGACTACTATAGATTGTTAGTGATCACTGACCAATCATCTTCGTCTATGCCTATCAGGCATACATGTGATTCCTAAATATACAAACCATTCGTATACGACCACCTTTACATTACAAGTTCACTGGTAAAGATAGAGAGGAATAAACCCAGATTCCAGTTGTGACTCCACTCTCATACGCGTCCTATACCACGTATGAGTTTGGTGGTCCCTACTGTACATCCCAGGATAGTACACCACTCCGGATGATATGATGCACTATCCCTTCAGGCATTCACAAACTCTTTAACAGCTCACAAAATAGCTACTTATATATATTATTTTCATTTGAAAATAAAAGAGAAATTAACAATACAAGGTTGAGAATAGATATCCAGTTTCCTACCATGCAAGTGTGGCCACCCGGCCTAAAATAAATAACATAACTGAAACGTAAACAGCGCCTCACGCTAACAGAAAGTAAATAAACATGCAACCAACAATATTATCCCTGAATATCTGTTCACCAACCTGCATACAACACAACAACGTAAAATGCAGACATCACCCCTCGGGTGTGACTCTGACATTTTACCGTTTCATACCCTTTTTCCGATTTTTAAAATTTTCAATCTCTTCAATAAAATATCCATTTTCTGATATTCATCAACTCAATATGAGTTCATTGAATATTAAATCACATTTTTCAACTATGAAATTTATTTTTATCAATCACATTAAAGCAACTGATTTTTGAAACCGACCTAGTGGTTTTGAAGATCTCGATGTGATCGTCATTTCTCCCTTCTGCGGCGGAGGACGGTTTGACCCCGAAACGGATGAAATCCGAGGTCGAAGTTTTCAAAATTTTCGTATATAAATACGGTTGATTTTTGACGATATCGGGTGAAATAGAAAGTGAAACGAAGAAAGGGTGGGTGGGTTTTGTAGATGTCGAGGCTGCGAACGTTTCTCCCTTCTACGTCGGAAGACGGTTTGACCCCAAAACGGATGAAATCTGAGGTCTAAATTTTAAAATTTCCGTATATACGTACGGCTGATTTTTGACGATATGAGGTGAAAAAGAAGAGAAAACGGAAGGAATTTGGGTGGATTTTGTAGAGAATGAAGCTACGAACATTTCTCTCTTCTGCGTCGGTCGACGACGATGAACCGTTTGCGTAGATCTGCGGTTGAAATTCGAAGAAAAACTAATTTTTTTCGTTTTTATTTTCGTTGGCTGTTGGATGGTTGGAGAAGATGAGTTTTAAAATTTTATTTATATAAAATTTGGGACGAATTCGGTATTTTGTCAATTGTTTTGATCGACGATAACTTGACCGTCCGGACTCCAAAAATGACGAATGAATACTCTATTTCGCCTAATTTTTCGTTCTGAATCTAATGGTGTAGTCAATTTCTATAAATTATGTCTCTATCAAAAATTTACATTTTTGACCTGAGGTGACCCTTAAACTTGCTGTCGTTTTCGTTTTTGACGATAATTTAACTTTCTGGTCTCCAAAAATGATAAATAAATAGTCTATATTCAATAATTTTTCGTTACGAACCCAATGGTATAATCTAATCTTAAGAATTCTTACTCTAGCAAAAAGTTACTATTTTAGCCTTGTCCGACCTAGTAATCGAGGATTTTACAACTTTTATATTCGGACTCGCATTTGAGCATGTTTACAGGCTAAAGTATGTTTTTTGATCATTTTGAATCCAATGGTGAGGTCAGATTCTATTAAAAATGATCAAAACAAGGTCGTACAGTTTTACCCTAAGTCCCATTTTCAGGATTTTCTTAAATTACACTATTTATTTTTCCTCGAGATACAAATTGAAAATTCGGGGTTTTACATTCTCCCCCCCTTAATAAAAATTTCGTCCTCGAAATTGAAATCATACCTTATTAAACTTCATCATCATCATACTAACACATCATGTATAATGAATAATACATATTTTTGATTATCATCTATTCTTGGTCCCAAGGCAATCTCATTTATAATTCATAACCTTATGTCTCCCATATTCCGTCAACCCAATACATTCATTAATTAATCACTCTAATTCAACTCATACTCCAACTAATTCATTATATGTATAACCCTAAGATAACAGTCAATTTACCTTGTATCATTTCCCCACCAATGTCTCTTCTCTATTCTTTATCTTTATTTCTCTTATCAATTACACCGTCTGTTATGTTTTACTCATACTTGTTATGAATATTACTCCTCAATACATAGTCTTACCGTAAACACACCACTATCTTTATATTCAATTCAATATTACATTTTCTACTTATTGCGATATTTCCTCAAAACCTCTGTCATAACCTTTATAATTTAAAATCTTACTCGATGGGATAAATCCTACATCTATTTTCTCACAGTTCCATTAAGTCACCATTAATGCAACATTGTCACAAGATTATTCTTTCTCATATTTCACATCGACCCACTTCCTAACTTATACTCTACTAAATTTCTTTAGGATGGATGTGGGCATAGGTAGGTGGTAGCCACTGGTTCTACGGAATCATAATCTTTACTTATAGCGCTTTCGTTTCGAGGAGTGAAAAGGAGCCACGATCGAAGTCTCGAAGTGAACAATTATCTGTAAAAAGCATTGATCACGTAACGAGAATGATAATAATGAATTCTTCTACTGGAAGGCAATCGTGAAAAGAGAAGGCAAAAGAAGAGTTAGAACCGACACCGATGATAGAAAGATAAAAGGGAAAAGATGATCTATCTTTTCAAAGGAGAAGAATCGATTCAAGTCGTAAAGTAAGAGCTGATTTATCTAATAGTTTAATCGTTAGGCCTCCCAAAGTTAAGCCATCTTCAATCAAAAGGAAAGATACGCAACTTCCTGTGTTGATATTCGAGGAAGTAGCTCTCGACATGAAGGATATACAAGAAACACCTGCTTATCTACTAGCGTAATATACGAGTAATTGACTAAACTATTGATATAAAGACTAACGTACCAATTGAACAGCACTTGACGAATCTACAATTAGAAATCAGTCGGAGTTAACTAGTTGAGACGAAACTGACAAAATAGAATGATACTACATTTCTTCTTTAAACACATCCAATAAATTATCTTGCAAATTAACCACGTGTGAAGGATCTGGCAAATACTCCTTCAACATGGACACGTTGAACATCTTGAAGGCTTGCTCGAGTTGCGGTGGTAGAATCATTCTGCAAGACAAACACTTTCTTACTGTACCCCCAAAATTACAACTCCTACTAGATACTACTTAAATATCATTGTAATATCAATTAAACCTTATTCATTTAACTTTATCTTCCCCACATCACACATATTTTCACTTTCTACATAGTCACTTCACTAGCCTTACAAATTGCACTTGTCTTTTCACACTTTACAATTATTCTAATACCTATTTTGCAAGTCCTTAAATGATCTTCCAAAAATCTTAACTTTCTTCGCAAGGCCTCCCAATGGTATTAATAATTTCATTACTTGACCTGTGTCAGTTGTTTCTAGCTCTAGCAAGTGTGCAAACTCTTCACAGAATTATATAATCTTGAGAAACCAATATTGAGTAAAACTCCACGTTCTAATATTATAATTAGAAACTGTACCTTCCAAAACTTCGTTGGAGACAGGTACTTTCTCCTAGGTCATAACCCTTACTCTCACTTGTGATAGATGACATTTTCTCTTGATTTATCCCACTTGATCACATACGTAACATGTCAACGATCTTGGCTTCGTAGGTTTTTGTGGTATAGGTAGTTGGTAACTGGAGCCTGCATGCTCTGAACTTGCCTTGTTGGTTCATTTTGCCTTGTTGGCGTCTTTGGAATTCCAGCTACTTTATAACTCAGTGATGGGAGAACTCTACAACTTGGTACTAGAGGAGTTTTATATTGTGGATACACTGATGAAGGGAATATTTGCCTCGAATACATTGGCCTCTTGGCTGGATCTGATTTGGGAAGAAAAAAATCTAAGGTTGACTAATTTGCCCATTGGAGGTCTGTATCTCCATCTCCCCTCGCTCTACCCTCTAAGTTCGACTCATCGCATTTTTATAATTGATAGTCTCAATCATTGACCTCCTGACCCTTACATAGGGTTATAGTCCTCTAAAGAATCTACGGGCCTTTTATAGATCTGTCAAGATAGCTTGGGTGCATATCGTGACAACCTACTGAACATCATACCATAGTCTGTAATCGATAGATTATCTTGCACTACCCTCAAAAACTCTTAGTGCTTGATTTCTCGAGCAGTCTTGGATATAAATCTATCGAGAAACATCCTCTCGAAGTCTACCCACTCAAATGATCCATCTTTCTATACATTCATCTCAAAACGTTACTAATAACTGGCATCCCCGTCCAATTGGAATGTAGTCACTGTCACCCACTGATCTCTCGAGCACTACATGGTACTTAAAATCTTTCAGGTCTTCAAAACCCACCTATTGACCTCAATGAGATCGAAAAAGTTCCCAAATCATGATAGACGTAATCGTTGAAAATCCTACAACCACATCCTTAGATTTACTTGTCATTTGGGTTGGGGAATTCTCTTATTCTTCAAAGGCACGACCTTGTGGTAATGGTCTCTAAGGTGGAATATTATTTCCCTTTTATGAAGAAGTCCAGCGCTTCCTCATTTCTTGGATTTAGTGGTGTGCCTTACAATCGTGGTAAGTCTTGTACCATCTCTCATTTCCGATCGCTAGTCTTGTCTGTTCGGGATGGCACGAATATCAACTTTATTTAAATCTGGTGGCCTTATTGTTCCTTCAATTGGTTTGTCTAGCATTTTTTTGAGGCACGCATCCTTAATCGATTGATATTAGCCTGAACATTGTTCTCCTTTATATCCCAATTTACCACATTCGTAATATATCACAACTCTTCTTTTCAACTGATTTAGTAGTATATGTTGTTTCTTATAAAATTCTTTCATCCATTGAGTTGGTATGTCTATAATATCACACCTCACGTATGGTTATTTTTCCTATGAATTTGCTAGTTTCATAATTATTTCTCTTATTAAATACCAATTGCCTTCCTTCCATTTGTCTTCGAGGTGGTGATGGTTGTATTATTCATATTTCCTCTCTAAACTTGATATGAGACTTAGCCATCTGTCTCATTAATGACATTAGTTGTGTTATTAGGTCAGTGGTCTGATCAAAACTTGTTTTGTCTCTATTGCGTTTCGACCTCTGCCTCGTCCACTCCTCTCGCTTATGTTCATCCGTATTAAGGCACTTGTCAGAAGAAGGCCAAAACTGCTCTTACGCAACCAAGAATTACTACTGCAGCCTGAAACTTAGTAATGGACTCCATTTCCATTACTAACAGAACAAACCTAGAATCCTATCCTAGGCTTACTAGGCTGTATAGACATCTAGACACAGATAAACTCATAATTCCAATACGGAATTACTAATGAGCTCGGATACAGAATTCCTAGTGACACTTTATGATTATCGCTCTAATATCTGTGGTATAAGCCAACTCTTCAAAACATGGCATATCAGTATCCCATACAGATCTAATACTATGTTCTGATACCATCTGTGGCGCCCCGCCGAACGCTAACACAAATCCCCATGTCAGATCTCGAGGTATTATGTAGCACCTCGAAATTTCGACATGGTTTCCTCTATTTATGTTAGCATTCCAAGGCGTTCAACCTGCACCTGATAAACGATATACAATCCTGCATACATATACAAAATATAATACTAGCGGAAGCTTATATACGTTTAATAACGTACGAAAGATCAGAATGCGGAAGAATAACCAGAATACAGGATTATACAAAATTTCTCACTCTAACAGAAATCCTAACACTCAAGACAGAATCCATAAAACTACCTGGGGAATTGACACCACTAGGGGGTATAGCCCTAGTACTTACCAGGTGACGAACTCTGATTAATAGAGAAGGAAAGGGTGAGTAACAATGGTTACCCAGTAGGGAAACAAACAATTTCTGCCAATAACCCCTCCTAACATGAACGAATAAGCATATTGAATCATCTTAAAATAAACAAAATTTTACAGAAGAAACTACGATTAACTGGTACATATAACTAGGGATGAGCAACAAAATATTTTAAAACTAATATTACATCAATCAAGAGTACTCACTATACCATTTTCTTTATGTACAAATCTAATTGATCAAATTGAAATATTAAACATGCATTTCATTTTACATATAATAGTAAAACAACAGATACATAATACACAATGGTGGAGTATTGGAATTAGAGTGTTGGGATTCACGACTAGATCGCTCCCAGTCGGGACATGATGTTACAATTTCTCTCCGGCTTATAGTTCTTGATTTTGTGGCCGGTCGCTGCACTTACCACGTTTGGTTGACTATTTATCCGGCTCAGGCTGGCCGTTTGACGTGACCGTAAGCAATGGGTCTCTTTTCGATGTGTCAGAACGTTCGACTACTATAGATTGTTAGTGATCACTGACCAATCATCTTCGTCTATGCCTATCAGGCATACATGTGATACCCAAATATATAAACCATTCGTATACGACCACCTTTACATTACAAGTTCACTGGTAAAGATAGAGAGGAATAAACCCAGATTCCAGTTGTGACTCCACTCTCATACGCGTCCCATACCACGTATGAGTTTGGTGATCCCTACTGTACATCCCAGGATAGTACACCACTCCGGATGATATGATGCACTATCCCTTCAAGCATTCACAAACTCTTTAACAGCTCACAAAATAGCTACTTATATATATTATTTTCATTTGAAAACAAAAGAGAAATTAACAATACACGGTTGAGAATAGATATCCAGTTCCCTACCATGCAAGTGTGGCCACCCGGCCTAAAATAAATAACATAACTGAAACGTAAACAGCGCCTCGCGCTAACAGAAAGTAAATAAACATGCAACCAACAATATTATCCTTGGATATCTGTTCACCAACCTGCATACAACACAACAACGTAAAATGTAAACATTACCCCTCGGGTGTGACTCTGACATTTTACCGTTTCATACCCTTTTTCCGATTTTTACAATTTTCAATCTCTTCAATAAAATATCCATTTTCTGATATTTATCAACTCAATATGAGTTCATTGAATATTAAATCACATTTTTCAACTATGAAATTTATTTTTATCAATAACATTGAAAAAATACAAAACTCAAACCAAAACGGGGTCCAAGCAGTGCACAAGACCCAATTTATTGAAATAACCTGTTAAAATACCCTACCCACGTATAATTTGTTAAAAATACAATTAAACATATCAAACATGCAATTTCTGGCGTGAATTTTTAAAATAACAAAAGAATTCTATATTTTAGAAATACATCTAAATTTTTCTGATAAAATCCTAAATGCAATTTTCACAATTTATGATTATTAATAGAAATTGAAGGTTCCTTACTATCTCTAGGCGAAAGGATCGAGGCGTGTGCGCGGAAATCGAGGTGATCGATACGGAAATCGAGACAAACCAAACTTTGTAGCAACTGATTTTTGAAACCGACCTGGTGGTTTCAAAGATCTCGATGTGGTCGTTCTTTCTCCCTTTTGCAGCGGAGGACGGTTTGACCCCGAAACGGATGAAATCCGAGGTCGAAGTTTTCAAAATTTTCGTATATAAATACGGCTGATTTTTGACGATATCGGGTGAAATAGAAAGTGAAACGAAGAAAGGGTGGGTGGGTTTTGTAGATGTCGAGGCTGCGAACATTTCTCCCTTCTACGTCGGAAGACGGTTTGACCCCAAAACGGATGAAAGCTGAGGTCTAAATTTCAAAATTTCCGTATATACGTACAACTGATTTTTGACGATACGAGGTGAAAAAGAAGAGAAAATGGAAGGAATTTGGGTGGGTTTTGTAGAGAATGAAGCTGCGAACATTTCTCTCTTCTGCGTCGGTCGACGACGATGAACCGTTTGTCGTAGATCTGCGGTTGAAATTCGAAGAAAAACTAATTTTTTTCGTTTTTATTTTCGTTGGCTGTTGGATGGTTGGAGAAGATGAGTTTTAAAAACAAATAATTTAAAATTTTATTTATATAAAATTTGGGACGAATTCGGTATTTTGTCAATTATTTTGATCGACAATAACTTAACCGTCCGGACTCCAAAAATGACGAATGAATACTCTATTTCGCCTAATTTTTCGTTCCGAATCTAATGGTGTAGTCAATTTCTACAAATTATGTCTCTATCAAAAATTTACATTTTTGATCTGAGGTGGCCCTTAAACTTGATGTCGTTTTCGTTTCTGACGATAATTTAACTTTTTGATGTCCAAAAATGACAAATAAATAGTCTATATTTAATAATTTTATTTACGAACCCAATTGTATAATCTAATCTTAATAATTCTTGCTCTAGCAAAAAGTCACTATTTTAGTCTTGTCCGACTCGGTAATCGAGGATTTTGCAATTTTTATATTCAGACTCGCATTTGAGCATGCTTACAGGCTAAAGTATGTTTCTCGATCATTTTGAATCCAATGGTGAGGTCAGATTCTATTAAAAATGATCAAAACAAGGTCGTACAGTTTTACCCTAAGTCCCACTTTAAGGATTTTCTTAAATTACACTATTTATTTTTCCTCGAGATACGAATTGAAAATTCGGGGTTTTACACATTAGATATCTGGTATTTCATTTTATACGAGAAGCATTTCTTTTTTTCCTTAATTATGAATTTGTGGGGAATTGTTCAAAAAATTCATAATTTTATCATGTAATCTATTCTTATGTTTTGTTGGGGACAAGATTTGAACCCAAGACCTCTTGAATGGTATTTGTAAAGTGTAGAGATTTCCTCAATTCTTGAAACATAAGTTAAAAGTGTTTTTTTTTTATATAAGTTGAAAGTCAAATATTCTCTTAACTTTCTTGTTTGTGAGAATTGTAGAGATAATTCTTCAAAATTTTAGTCTCACATCAGATAAATAAAAGAGTGATGTTTACTTAACAAAAGATCCCACTTTCTTACTTACTTGAATGTGGATGAGAAAGAGAGTGGGCCTTACGTGCACATGAGGGCCCAATGCATCATGAGATTGCAGTCCATTGTGTTTGGGGCCAACCCGTCGAAAAACCTTAATGTGTGTGTACGAGTGTGACATGCACGCATGGGGAGTGCAAATCTCGTTCTTTAATCCATTAATCCGTTTGGACTTCTTTGGCCGTTTATTAATGTGTGTTGACCTTTTGGATCCTCCAACGTTCAATAACAAGTCATTTAAGGCCTAAACGTCTTTATCTTTTTTAATCCAATAATCCGTTGGGCTTTCCACTATATTAGAGAAGTGTGCCCTAGAGGTTAAGACACAAAATAACATTCTGATCTCTCACTTTTTCACTAATGTTTTAGTTACTCTAAATCTTTCGTTGCTCATATTAGATCGATTGAATTCGTTGTAGACATGTTATTTTCAAGTGTACGACTAGCATGATTATGACTGTTGAATCTTGAGAATCAACCGTTGGAGCCTTTTGCACTGTGGATATCATCTTAAAGGGGTGCGAATTTGATTTTAAGGGCAGCGCTCTTCTGTGCCTGAATCACATCAAAATCGATAAGTTCTTTCCAATCTACACTTTCTATAATCTATTTTCTAGATTTAGAATATTTGTTTCAAGAACACAGAATATCTCCAGCAAGTTACGTATCATGTGTTAACATTTTTAACTTGTTATATCTTTTTGAAGGTTGTGACGATTTGATCATTTTTTTCTTCTATGCCGATGTCGAACGGAAGCTTGAATTAGTTGAAAACCTAGATTGAAGATGGAGGGAGGTTAAGGTTTCTCTAGGATTTTCTTTTAAAAGAAGAGAATGTAAGAAATAGATGACTAATTCTGGAAGTTTTCGTGGGTCCTAGTATTTATAATGTTAAAAGGATTTAATAGTCATTATTTGATTTATTTTGTTTTAATTAAAAGTTTATTTCTTGAACCCCGATTTTCGCGATCTTATATTCTATTTGACTACTTTTTTAGTGCGGATCTAATGGTGTAATCGATTTAAAAAAATTCCAACTTCAAAAGTTCTCCTATTTGTTGACATATGATTTCCTCGAGATGCATGTTTAAAATTTTAAGGCATTACAAACCTTATTAGTGATTGGATTTGTGAAGGGTAGAACATAAAAGATTCGACAGAAAACCAAAGTTTGGTCAAGAAAATAGAGAAATCAAAAGGGGATGGGAAGTGATCGGAACAACCTTAAGGGAAGTAATAAACCCAAGAATCGATAGTTGGGATTTGTGCAAAGTTTCCCACGCAAGTCTTCCAGATGTGAGCATTGAAATTATGGAGCTTTTTATTCTCCATGGATAGTGCTCCTAAATCTTACTAGGCGAGTCGGTCTACTTGCACACACCAAAATGGTCATTTGCACCCACTCAAGTGACTTTTGTAAAAATAAAAAATAAAAAAAAATTACCCTTTTATTTTGGCTTATTGCACACACCACCACCTACCGAATAAAAAAAATCCCAAATCGACTTCTTCATTTCTTCCTCCTTCTCACTTATTTTTCATTTTGTTCAAAGTTTTGTGAGATGTTGAATTAATGGAGATTAAGTTTTAAGGTTTTTTTTTTCAAGTTATCTTATTTTTTTTAAAAACTTTTTAGCATTTAATCATCTAAGAAGATAGCAAAATCACTATTAAAATCTCAAACCACAATTTTGAATCTTGAAATTTCTTTTACTATTTTGTTTTTAATCATCAAGGAAGATGGCAAAATCAGTATTAAAACTTCAAAACAATAATTTTGAATCAAAGGAGGAGACTTTTTATAGAATTTGTTCAATAGGTTCAACTGAACTTATTTTAGCAAATTCAACAAGTAACTACTAAATATTACCAAATAGATTGATACTTACCGAATATTATGAAATTGAATTGGTAGTTACCTACTGAATGTTACAAAATAAATTTCATAGGTACCTACCAAATCTTACCTATCGAATTTTATCGAATCTTACAAAAAAGATTCGATAGGTACTTACCGAATAAAACTTTTTCATATGAATAAGATTAAAAAAATAAATAAGATCAAAGTTTAAAATCCTTATTGAAATCTTTCTAGATGCAAAGAAGAAAAAAAAAAAAAAATGAGAGAGAGAGAGAGAGAAAGAGAAAGAGAGGTACATTTATTAAGTATGTGTAGATAGTTATCTTGAAGATAAAGGTGAGTATCACAAGTAAGCAAGTACAATTGGTCATTTTGGTGTGTGCAAATAGACCAACCCTTATAATGTGATACTACAGGCATTCACCCTTTGGGGATTGGTGAATATTTGAGATACCCTGGATGTTTTTAAACTAACGAACACCTCTTGACCTCAGTCTTGTCTGAGAGATTGTCAATCAATTTTGGAAGAAAAGTGTTGAAATCAGCATAAATAGATTGGATCAACCCAATTGCACTTTTGGAGCATGCTTTTTAGGTGATTGTGACATGCTCTCCAAGAAATAAAAGAGAAATCCAACTTGAATTCCATTAGTGTTTTCAACGACTGTATGTTAACTTTTTGAACTTACGGTCTTTTATCTTGTTGGAGATAATAATCAATTTGATTGAATGACGGAATTGACTCCTGCCAGGCAAGAAGACGAGTCTTTTGAACATCAACTGTGCATTTATTTAGTCTTTTATTAATAATTATAATTATAAGAAAACAAATGACAATGAATCAAATCGTCATCTTCAACCTCAAATATTCTTTCTAGTCCAATCTCATAAACAATACACTTAGCACCCTTATTATGGTGATTTGTTAGTGGGTAGTTCGTCTCTCTCAGAGTAGACGACCCTAATATCAACAAAAACCCTAAGCAGTTTGAAAACATAGGGATATCTCTCTAATATCCACAGAAACCCTAAATAAGGGTGTATCTCTAATATGAAACCTGAGGGACATCTTAACATGGACCAAAACAGCGGCTTTGATGTTCTTCACAATTCAGTTATAATAGGACCCAATCCAGATTTTTTCCCATGATCCATGTCTAGTTTCCAATGTTTATTTTCACAACTACTATATGTCAGTGAAATGAATTCAAGGTCAATCAATCACAATTTTCTTATAAAAGTTATTGCCTCTTTAAGAAATTTTTTTTTTTCTTTTCCTCAGAAGGTTTCTGCAAAATCCATACCACCAAAATATAATCTCATACAAATATTCATATATCACCAAATAAAATCTCATAAAACAGCAAACCATTCTTAAAACACCAATCAATGACACTCAAGAGCAACATCTCTTTCACAGATAGATGGATAATTATATTATTTCTCTACTATTTTTCCAGGCATGGACAAATGCCTGTACGACCACGACGACAACGACTACTACTACTACTATTACTATCACCACTATTTCAAATTACTCGTTTACACCACAACACACAGACACAACACAAGACGGAACCCCGGACTGACCACATTATTATTCCTAATGATTAATACCCCCCCTGCAGCAGCCACAAAACACTTTCTAGGCAAGAAAAGCGTACCTTACTGTAGTAGAGCTCTCTCACCAACCCTATCATCATCATTCTTCTTCTGTTTCCGACTCTGCACTCTGGAGCCATTCAATAAAGGGCTTGACATTCTTCCAGATGACAGAGCTCTTGTTGCCTCCGACCAGACCTTCTTTGTACCACTGTACGATATACTCTTCCTCCAACACATCGGCATCGTAAAGCTCCTTCAGAACCAAAGCTACCTCCTTAACTGCTTCTGGGCTCGATTTTACACACAAGGCCTCGATGGCCCTCAGAAGAAGTATCTGAGATCCCTCATCCTGAGTAACAGTAGCAAGGTAGTTTTTCTTCTTCGCCACTTCTTTTGCAAATCCTTTCTCCACACCCTCAAATAGAGCCTCAAATAGAGCACTCATGACCTCCTGTAAAGAACCATCTAGTGAACCCAACAAATTATGAAGCTGACTTGCAGTGGACTTCTTCAAATATCCTTTTATCTCCTCAACTAGCCTTTCATGGGTGCTAGTAGTAATCACAGTTCCATTCTCATCTTCCTTTGGCTCGAATTTCTTGTTTGGTTCTGAAGTACCATTACTGTTCTTGGTGGTAATCCCTACTACCTTTTTTGTTGATTTCGACTTTTCCTTCTCTGGTTCATTAGTGGAGAGCACAACCATCTCGGCCGTGACTGCACTCAATTGTTCTTGAACACGTTGGCGAGCAGCCTCTAACGAGGTATCAGTCTGCCATTGAACATCATCATCATCATCATCATCATCAACATCAGCAGATTCAGTTTCATCGGCCTGACTTCCAACAGGTGAAGAGCGATCCTCATCAGAGAGGACAACCTTTTTCTTGGTTGTGGCACCCTTAGTACCATCCTTTGAAACAGTGGATCCCTTTTTCTTCACCTCCTTCTTTATCTTCTTCATCTCCTCATCAGCAGCCTCTCCTTCCTTCAACCGTTCCTTTTCAGCTCTCCTCATCGCCTTCTTGTCTTTTGAACCTTTTTTTTGCTCAGGTGGATTCTTGATTATGAATGACGTGAGCTTATCTCTCATGTCCACATCAGACACAAAACCGCAAGCAGCGCATTTCAGATGGATCATCTGTGTTTTAGTGATGATAATCTCCGTCTCAGGATTCCCGCATCCATAGCATTGGACATATTTCTTGATGAAGTTCTCAAGGAGTCCAGCAAGCTTAGAAGTGTCATGGGCCCCATTGACAAGTGAAACTCCAGTCTTCTCATCAAACTTGGATTGGGCACCAAGTTCACATCCGAAATACTTTGTGGTATAAGAAGCAGGCCTTGCCAAGGCCTTTGCAATATCAGTCATGTTGACCACATTAGTCTTGATGCCATTTCCTCGACCTTCGATCTTAGTTATCATCCTGGGCATCTTATACCTATAAAAGGCATCATCTCTGTTTCCAGCACCTATGTTCTGTAAAGCCATTTTTATTTCAAAGGAGAGGAACACTGAAGCAGAAAATATCAGGAGTGGCAGATGTTGTAGATGGATGTAGTACAGTCTTTTGAAAATATGATTCCTTCTTGGATATCAGATGACTGATCCTTTGTAATTGGAAAAGATTGCATCCAGTTGCAACCACGAGAACAAGTGAAATCACCAAGTGGGACCAAATGCATACAGCCAACTCTCTCAGACAAGAGTCCGTTCTTTTTTCTTGACGTAGGACAGTACTCACCAAGCAACCCAATAGATCCCAAAAACAGAGGGGCCCGTTCAGACATAAAAGAAGTTTCACACTTTACGCCCTCCACTTTGACGATCTGGCTAATAAAATAATAGATGGCACTGCAACTTCCTAAAGCGAATGGCAACGCTGTTACCAGGAAGAAGAAAAAAAAAGAAAAAAAAATTAAGGAAAAATCATGGTACTGTGAGCTTATAGATATTAAATAGCAAAATAAGTTACAAATTATATTACTGAATATTTAGGAACAACGTGTCTATAAGGAATCTAACCTGCCCGTATGAATTCGGGCTCAACAAATATGCAGTTTCCGTCATAAATATTTCAATAAATGATATTATTAATGAACAATTGACATGTGTTCGAAACTTGCTCTATAGATTGTGTCGAAGAAAAAACTAGTTTATTACAATAAGAGAAATACATAGTAACATTACGAATCACATGTTAAGGGACATTAAAACACTGCAGCATTAGGGTAACTTTTTTTTTCCTCATAAAGATTTATTCCCTTTTCGCCTCCCAATATCAATGATTTCTCATATTTTCTTTAATCTCAGCTACATTAAAACTAATTACTTTATTGGGCCAGGATAGGGTGACTCACAAAGAATGACTCGTGAGAAAATGCGTGATCCCAACCGTGTAAACAAAAAACCCAACCGTTGGGATTTCTATCTATTCCAATATGACATATCCAATGGCTAGCTGAGGATAAATCACAGCCAGTGGATTTCCCGTTTACACAGTCGGGATCACGAGTTTTTTCATGAGTCATTATTCACAAGTCACCGGAACCTGACCCTTAGTTTCTATTCTACTAATAAATACCTTATTTCAACTGAAAGGAGTTCTAAATCAAGCGAATATGGACTCACAACACATGGACAATGGAGACCTTTCAGTCTATCCAAATAAAACAACCGATGGTCACAGGTCTAAACAGAACAAACGACCTCAAGAAATTAAATCCACATCCACAGAACTCCAAAGAGATATTTAATACAATTTTACTAATATATACCAGGCAGAAACAACATTCAAAACTGACAGTTTGGTTTGAACAAAACTTAACATAACTAGTAAACAACAGTCACATTTCAATCTCAACCATCTTACAGACGATACAAATATAAGAGATCCGACAACTTCAAATTTAGATTCAAATGTTAACCGGATTCAACATAACATAGCTAATAAACCATAATCAGCTTTCAAACCCAACCATCTTCAAAGGATATCCGACGACTTCAAATTTTGTTTCGAATATGAATCAGATTCAACAAAACTAAACCTGACTAATAAACAACAGTAATCTTTCATCTCATATGTTCGGTCAAAATAGGAAGAACTACAATAATCCGAAATCAACACAAAAACAAATTAAAGAATCGGAAAACTTATAACAATTATATCAGATCTGATCTTCAACCAACGAAGACTATAGTTAAATCAGACTCACACATCCAAATACAATTAGAACTTGAATAAAAAACATAAACACCAGCAGATCTAGAGCAAAAAAGAAGAAAAACAATCGAATCGAACAAAAACATAATATCTAAATCAGAGGAAACAAAACACCGATCAATCCAAAAAGAATTTTTTTAAAGAAGGATCAGATTCACCAGATGCCGATCGAGAAAACGTAGAGATCAAAGATCGAAACAGATAAGATTAGCGTAGACTCAAGAAGAGGATTTGATCTTCTTCTCACCTTGATTATGAGGTCACGAAGAAACCCTAGCCTCTCTCTCTCTCTCTCTCTCTCTCTGTGAGTCTTTCCTTTGCTTCTTGGATTGGATGAGAGAAATTATGGAGGGCGCTTTATATAAGCCTTGGAAGAGCAGCAAACAATAGAAAACCCTATCACGAAAGATTACGGCGATTAAATGGTGGTGTCCCATTCAAACAAAAATTCTAACTAGAATCCACATCATTGGATTTTCATCGAGATTTCATAAAACCAATAAAAAGGGCAACCTCGTTGTAATATTTTATTAACGAGCCCTAAGTTTAGTAATGCCCTTCCATTTTTAGAAAATTACTTTTATACCCACTATTGCTTTCTTTTAGAAAGCCTAGAATATTAGTAATGCCCTTCTATTCTTAAGAAAATTACTTTTATACCCACTACTGCACAAATTTAGAAAGCCTAGAATACCTTAACGAGGACGAGTTCTTTCTTTCCGTCTCTTTTGCTTTTGAGTTCAACTAGCCTTACTAAGTTATTAAGGATTTCACCCTTACCAAGGGTCCTTGGGCTCAATTTGTTGCATCCAAAATAATCATTCGACACTTCAAGCTTGTAGAAGGCAAAATTCTATGAATTTTGATTTATTTTCTTCAAAAAATATTATTTCTCACCTTTGAACTTCAATTTTTGGGTTTGGGAGTTATGTGCAAATTTAGTAGCCATCCATTTTTAAAACCTTAGATCAAACTCAATAGACATTGTTTTTTTTTTTTTTTTTAAACCTTTTTTTATTTATTTATGAACTTAGAGGGCTGTGATATCGGATAGTTGATGTGGTAATCCATTTAAGCAAAATGACCCATAGTAAAATTGGAAATCTTATTATATTAATAAGAAAATTATTATTTTTTTATTTTTTATTTTTTATTTTTTTTAAGTCTATGGCATACTCAATTGACTCCTTGACATGGAAAAATTCGAGAATCGTAGATTTGTACACCTTGGGATGCACAACTTTATCAAGATACACTTTTTTATGGGGAGGTGCAATTGTGTATCCTGGACAAGTACAAATTTGTTGTTTCTTAATTTTTCATGTCAGGAAGTTGATTGAGTATGCTACCTGACGAGTCATATTATCAAGTCTCATTTTTAAGATAAAATACATCACATCAACACAAAATTCTTGAAAGTTGACAACTATTGATATTAATATGTACCTTTCTAATAAGTAAAAGTAGATCTATAAAGAAGTATAAGAATTTTTTCTTTAATTCATTTGATTCTAGCATAACAAGAATGTGAATCTAACTTTAAGACTGAAGACTCTTTGATAGGTATCTGAAAGCGCCTTGATCCGCGGGGTGCGCGGATCCGCTTTTGACCTTTGAGGTTTGGGAGTCGCCACCTAGTTATTACGGTATAGGAATCGAATATTGACTCTAAACGGATAAAAACAAATAATCTACTTAAAAAATTACTGAGTTCAAGGATCAAATTACGGGGTTGGAAGGTGTTAAGCACCAACCCTGCCCGGCAAACGCCGATCTCTACTAATTCCCAAATAAAACTACATTGCTAACCAGACCTAAATAATAATATTAAAAAAATAAATAAATAAAAATAATTATATTTTCCGAACGCAACGATTTTGTTCTCTCAGATCTGATAGAACAACTTCTTATACAGTATTCCTTACTTCGTTTTGTTGCCGGATCTGATTTTTGACTGTGAGTTTTCTGATTTTTTTTTATGGATTCTAATGTATTTTAGAAGGGTTTTTGGGTGTTTTTTGAGTTAAAGTTGGGGTATGAATCTTAGGTAAGGAGTTATGACTTCAAAATTAGGGTTTTGGGGAAATTGGGGAGGCTCCTTGACCTATTTTTTCTAGGATTTATTTTTTCATACGAAAATATGTTGTAGGAACCCCTATTTATAGATTTTTTTAAGTGCTTATTTTGATAAAGTTAGTGTTTAATTATAATTCTTTTAGAAAGAGTTATTGTTTAATTATAATTGTTTTAGATAGAATTATATTTTAATTAGGATTGTTTTAAATAGAGTTATTATTTAATTAGAATTCTATTAAGGTTTTGACTTTTAGTCTCCCTTGATTGACTTTTAAGATTTTGACTTTAGTCTTACTTGATTGACTTTAAGATCTTGACTTTGGTCTTACTTGATTGACTTTAAGATCTTGACTTTTAATTTTAGAATTTTTAATTATTGAAATTATAAAATTATCATTTTACCCTCGGAGAGGACTTTTTGCGTTTTAAATCGATTTTTGATGTTCTAGGATATTTTAAAATCGATTTTTCGTAAGGAATTCAATGGGAATATTGTTTTGTATCATTTATGAAAATTTTTGTGCGAAATGATCGTGAACTTTATGAGGGGTATTTTCGTAATTTTGTTGAATTTTGTAAAAATTGGTAAAATGATTTATTTAGTTTAAATTTGTTGTTTTATGTATTTGAAAGAGTTTTCCTAAGCGTAATGTAGTCTCTAGGGATGTTTTAATGTTAGGGGATTTTGGTAATTTGGTCATTTTTTGGTGATTTTTACCGTGAAACTTCTTTTTTCTGTAAGATGATAATTTTTATATTGTTGGAGTTATATTTTCCTAGTGTAGCGTGGTTTCTATAGTTTTGTTAGTTCAAGATATCTCATCCGAATTTTTGAAACATATCTAGTAACAAATAAAGTATTGGAATAATCATCCATCATTGGGAACCGTTGCAATCGGGTTGACGAGTTGATTAATCAGGCGAGTGCAAAAATAAGGTGTCTACAGTATCACACCACTAGCTGGAAGTACAGAAGAAGACTTGGATCGAAAAGATCAAAATGGGAATCTCGATGTGTAAATTGATAGAGAAATATGTCCAACATCTTTTTGATCGTCCATAAGAACACTATTGTTATCGTATCTCAATGGTATAGCACTAGAACATAGGATCCCTCAAGGAGAGGGAATCCTCAAAGTATGTCATAACCTATTCCACACCCTTTTGACCTATGTTGGCTCCCTCTAAGCTCTGACTCAAAGACATTAGAGGTGACATTGGGGCTTATCTATGAGGAAGTATGTGAAATAATTGAGAAAAAATGAGAACATGTTGAAAGGATGGTCAATAGATTAGCTCGTTGCCATTGTAATTGAGTCGTGAAACGTTCCATGTTATTGACAAAGTTGTTATATTTGGTGCAAATGAAAAGCATAAAACTGTGATATATTATTGTTTTGATCAATAATTCACTTCTGATAAAATTTCAACAATAAATTAACAGAAAAACGTGATAAGAAAGCAATAAAATCAAAAGGGTCAGGACAAGAAAATATGAGTTTTTATGGTAAAAGACGCTCAAAAACGAGTTCACAATCGGATTTTTGGCGAAAATACTAAAAAAAAACTGATTGTAAGACTCATAATAAAATATTTATATTAGGATTATAACAGTTCTAGCATCCTAGCCCTTGAATACACGATTAACCTTTTGATCATAATCCTTCAAGCTACTTAAAAACTCAATTGACAGGCACATGGCTATTTTAAAAAGACTAGGAGTATAACTACTATCTATAAAACTAGCATAAAACATAAAATATTTAAGAAATATAATAAAAATATTAAAACTAAAAATCCAAGTTAACTAGAACCCAAACTAAGCCTACTAGTAGGTATGCTTGGCTTTTATACAATTCTTGGATGCTCCTACATCAATCCATCATTGGGAACCGTTGCAATCGGGTTGACGAGTTGATTAATCAGGCGAGTGCAAAAATAAGGTGTCTACAGTATCACACCACTAGCTGGAAGTACAGAAGAAGACTTGGATCGAAAAGATCAAAATGGGGATCTCGATGTGTAAATTGATAGAGAAATATGTCCAACATCTTTTTGATCGTCCATAAGAACACTATTGTTATCGTATCTCAATGGTATAGCACTAGAACATAGGATCCCTCAAGGAGAGGGAATCCTCAAAGTATGTCATAACCTATTCCACACCCTTTTGACCTATGTTGGCTCCCTCTAAGCTCTGACTCAAAGACATTAGAGGTGACATTGGGGCTTATCTATGAGGAAGTATGTGAAATAATTGAGAAAAAATGAGAACATGTTGAAAGGATGGTCAATAGATTAGCTCGTTGCCATTGTAATTGAGTCGTGAAACGTTCCATGTTATTGACAAAGTTGTTATATTTGGTGCAAATGAAAAGCATAAAACTGTGATATATTATTGTTTTGATCAATAATTCACTTCTGATAAAATTTCAACAATAAATTAACAGAAAAACGTGATAAGAAAGCAATAAAATCAAAAGGGTCAGGACAAGAAAATATGAGTTTTTATGGTAAAAGACGCTCAAAAACGAGTTCACAATCGGATTTTTGGCGAAAATACTAAAAAAAAAACTGATTGTAAGACTCATAATAAAATATTTATATTAGGATTATAACAGTTCTAGCATCCTAGCCCTTGAATACACGATTAACCTTTTGATCATAATCCTTCAAGCTACTTAAAAACTCAATTGACAGGCACATGGCTATTTTAAAAAGACTAGGAGTATAACTACTATCTATAAAACTAGCATAAAACATAAAATATTTAAGAAATATAATAAAAATATTAAAACTAAAAATCCAAGTTAACTAGAACCCAAACTAAGCCTACTAGTATGTATGCTTGGCTTTTATACAATTCTTGGATGCTCCTACATCAATCCTTCTAGGTTGGAAATAACTCGACTTCGACAAGAAAGTCTTCACAACTTTAGCATGTATCCTAAGATCAATCTTCCTTAGATCCTTCTTGACAATCCATTCAATTTCATTTGTCAATTTGCCTAACCATTTCATTAAAATACACATGTATTGGCTATCCCTCTTTGATGTCTAATACATCTTCAAAGACATCTGATTATGCCTTTGAAAGTTCTTCAACCTGAACAGTTATTGAAATTGCTTCTCCATCAAACCTCTCAAATGAATACAGTCAGATACATTGAAGATATGGCTAATTTGCAATCTGGTGGCAACTCTAACATATAAAAATTTGAGCTAATTTTCTTCAACACTTAAATGGTCCAAACTTCTTTGACTCCAACTTATGGTAGGTGTCCTTAGGAAATTTATTTTGCCTCAATGTACTAACACCATGTCACCTTCTGCAAAATCCTTTGCTTGTCAAAGTTGGTTGGCTGTTGTTGCATATGACTCATTACTAGCATTGATCGTTGCCTTTACAATCTCATGGACTTTTTGATATGATCTGCAAAAGTCTTTCCATATTGCAACCTTAAGAAGCTAGCATTGATTGCCGCCTTCACCACCTCATGAACTTCTTTGATATGAGCTGCAAAAGTATTTCCATCATTACTTACTCTAGCTTCTTAAGGTTACATTACTAGATCAAGAACATGTTGAGGCTTGAGTCCATAAGCCGCTTTGAAGGGTGTCTTCTTTATAGTCTTGTTCACTGAATTATTTTAAAACAACTCAGCTTGTGGTATATGTTGGAATCCCACATCTTCACACCACTCTCAACAAGGCATCTCAACATGTTACCCAAGCTTCAGTTGACTGCCTCTGTTTAACCATCTATTTGTGAATGACATGTGCTAGAATACTTTAACATGAAAGGAAATGCGTCATCTTAGAGATGCGGTCCACCACAACAATTGTGCCCCTTTGTAAGTGACACAAAATTCATGCTAATATGAACCTAAGGAGCTTCTGGTGTTGGTAATGGAGTGTACAAACCAGTGTTATGTGAATATCCTTCACCAAATTGGCAAATTTGACACCTCCTAACCAACTTCTCCACATCCTTGTGCATCTTTGGCCAGTAATAGCGGTCAACCACCATTGCCGTGAAGTTTCCTAATAATTTGCTCGTGTAATGATCCTTCTAAAATGTACAACTAATTTCCTTAAGGAACACATCATGCATCATGTATGATAGCTTCTTTCTGCCCATTTTAGATCATTTTTCCGTCGACTTTCACCTGAAAAGACACCCTTGTGATATCGACCAAAGAGCCTCTGACAATCAAATTAGTAATTGATGAAAATTGTAGAGAAAAGAGAAGATAATAATTGTTAGATAATTTTGTGTAGCTTGTGCCTTAGGTTTGAGTGGGAGATATTTCCTTATTTATAAGAGGGATCTTTAATGGAGGTAGTAAATTTAGTTGTAACCGCTCCACCATGTTGTCTAACATTTATGGTAATAAAAGCCCATGATGCTTTGATGATAATGAAAACCCACTCCTCGTGGTTCTTGTAACTTACATGAGGTGTTGCCTTAATTGTGTAACTGCTTCAACTTGATGACTATTCAGTTCCCTAGGTTGACTCAGTTTAGTTTTGTGTTTGTTGTTTTGGGCCCCATGTATGTTTTACCTTGGCAGTAAAACGTGTTGTAGTGACCTTTGCTACTTGGGTAATTTTATTTGAGACGATGACTAGTTGTAGTACCTTGTTGTGTTGCTATTTGGGTAGCTTTACACAATTCCCTTAGTGTATCAATCTCCTTAGAGTAATTTCGAAGTAGGAGAAGTGGTAGTAATAGTAGTGGTAGTACTAATAGTAGTGTCACTAGGTTGTAGCAACTATTGCTGCTGACAAAACTTGGCAGTAGCAGTAGTAGTAGTAGAAGGTAGATGCTACTATTGCTAAAACTTGGTCGAATTAGTTTAAGTGTTTGAGAGAGGGAGAGACTAAACCACTTATGATATAAGAACGATGGGTTGACTCTCATAGGGAGGCCGAACCACCTAGATGTAACACGGAGAGGAGAAGGGTCGACCAAGGAGGCAAACCACCTTAAGAGAACATATAGAGGGGTCGGCCAAGGAGGCTGAAACATCTTGAGAAAACAAGTAGAGGGGTCCGCCAAGGAGGCCGAACTATCTTGGAGGAGCAAAAAGAAGGGACGACCAAGGAGGTCGAACAACCTTGAGGGATTAATAGAGGGGTTAGTCATGGAAGTTGAACCATCTTGAGGAAGCAAATAGAAGGATCAACCAAGGAGGTCGAACCACCTTTAGGGATTAATAGAGGGGTCGGCCATGGAGATCAAACCACCTAAAGGGATTAATAGAAGGGTCAGCCAAGGAGGTCGAACCACCTTGTGGGATCAAATAGAGGGGTTGGCCAAGCTGATCAAACCACTTAGAGAGAGCAGGGGGTGGGGGGTCAGACAAGGTGGCCGATCCTTCTATGTTTTCCACCTGGGTTTACAGATTGGATTAGATTAGAACGGATCTGATTGCCTTAATTTAATAACTTTGCTAATCCCTAGGAAGCCAATATTTTTTGTTCCTGCACAAAACCCAAGTTTGGGTTTAGAATTTTATGATTTTTTATTTTATTTTATAAATTTATAAATATTTTGATCCACAATGAACACCAATAAAGTAGGAGAGAACCAGTTCTTCGATTGCAAACAGGGCATCTTGGTTATTTGTACCAATGTAGTAGAAATAGTGGTCATTTTCTCTCAATAAGTTGCAAATAGGGATATTATGATCATTTTAGAATAAATGGTACTGTAGAATCTTATCCAAAACATATAGCCAAGTTGGAAAAGTAAGGTTCAGAGACATTTGAGTCAACTTTTGGAGAGAAAATGTAAATGGTAGTTTGGTTTGGGGTCCAAAGACTCAAAATATTATTCAAATATGATGGGATAAATATGTTTCAAGATTAATCAATTTGCCCTTTTGGCTAGTTAAATGTGTAAACAGTTACGGACAAGTATAGCATTGTTAGTATTTTTCTTAAAAAATAAAGATAAGAATATTTTTTGTTAATGTCTATATAGATCAATACCAGTAAGTAGAAAAAAACATCAAGATTTTTGTTAAATCTCTCTTTGATGGGGGCATGTAAAACTTTTCAATGTTCTCTCTAATTATTGTTAATAGGAAAAATTGGACGGATTAGTAAAATTTTCTTTTCTTAATACTCCTTAGGCTTCATCTTGCGTTTATAATGTCTCTAAAATACTCAAACTACTTTTTTCCCATCTTCTTCACATAGTAAGATTTTCTAATGGGAATTGTGATCACTTCCGACGATCTTTGATCATGAATGACAAATGAATGAAGAATGATATTATCTTAATTTTAAACATTTAAATGTATTTTTAATTTATGTTTATGATTCATATAAAAATGAAGAACAAAACTGGGATTCTAATTTTTTTATGATTAGGCTATGATGTTTGATTTGCAACAATAATTTATGCATTTTGAGTATTTAGAAGAGATTTATCTAGTATCAAACCCGATTAAAAAAAAAACAAAAAAATCTCGATCACATACATTTTATTGTCTAGTTCAACATTTAATTTTTGGCAAGCCCAATAATAATTAAATGTTGAACTAGACAATAAAAATTGGTGAACTTGACATTAAGTGGTGAGTTTGATACTAAGTATTGAGTTCGACACTAAGTAATTAAATGTTGAACTAGACAATAAAAAGTAGTGAAGTCGACGCTAAGTGGTGAGTTCCATGCCAAGTAATTAAATGATATAGTAGACCCAAAAAAAAAAGTGGTGAACTCGATGCTAAGTGGTGAGTTTGACAATAAAAAATGGTGAACTCAACACTATAATGTGAACCAAATTTGCTTATTTTTCGTTTTTGTTACTTTCATACTTGGTAAATCTCCTCGAAATACCCAAAATACATATATCATAGTTACAAATCAAAAGTTATAATGTAAACATAAAAATTTAGAATCTCAACTTCGTTCTTCATTTTTTTAATAAAATATCAAAATAAATAAATAAAAATATTTCTAAATGTTCAAAATTAAGAGAATATCATTCTTTATTCATCATTGATGATCGAAGATTGTTGGAAAAGATTGCAATTGCCAATGGAAAATCTAACTAAGTGAAGAAGATAAGAGAAGGGTAGTTTGGGCATTTCAAGGACATTATAAATCTGAGATGGGGTCCAAGGACTATTAAGAAAAGAAAATTTTACTAAATGGACTATCAAGAGACAGCCCAAAACTTAGGGACTATATAGAAAAAAATCCCTCGACCAGGGCCCTTTTAGTAATTTTTCCTTGTTAATATTATTGTCCCATCCAAGTCGATTGTATTTTGAGACAACCCTTTTTATCCATGAACTACATAAGGATTGATCCTTATTTGGGTATGTGGGCAACATTTTTCAATGTACAAAATTTGTAATAAATGTGATCATTATATATTATGGCCAACTAGTTTTAACATTCATGAGATCATAAGATATTAATATTTTTACCCCAAAGCACATTGTAAGTGATTTGAACCATGATAGGTCCATTAAGGATATTCAAATACACGATATCTTAGTAAACCTCAAATTTTGACCAGGGCTAAAAAATGAGTTTGGGGACAAATTATTTTTCATGACTCTCACCGGATTAAAGTTTTTTTTTTTTTTTTTCCTTCCAGGTAAAGTAATCGGCATGTGAGCATCGGTTAGCACATATTGGAGAATTGTGCAAAAGATCATCCCAGTCCTCTCCCACTAGATATGTGATTGGTTATATAATTTTGATATACAATGTTTTCATGTTTTGTACCGCTCATACACACCAATGGGCCCTAGTCAAATCATACACAAACTAGGAAGTAAAAATGGATTAAGATAAGTAATTCCTTCTTCTACCTTTTAATTGGGAATATTGCCCTCTTATATAGAGATTTTCTTGGGGCAACCATTGCTCATGATTTCTAAGAAGTCCTGAGACGTCTCCTTTTTTTTTGCATTCCAATACTAGCCCTACCTTTGATACATATGCGGTTGTATGTGTATCCTTCTAATTAAAGCTTAGTAAAGTTTATCACAACGTAATCATGTACGGATATAGGATCTTGCACAAATCAACTATGACCATTTCAGGTTTATAAGGAGTTAGGACAAAAAATCTTCCATGCCAACCATCAATTGTGTTCCTGATGTTCTACAATATTTATCCATTTTATGAAGAAAAAAAAGTGGTACTCCACGGCATTATATGTATGAATAATAAATTTCTTACACATGAATTACAAAGAAAATAAATTTACCATTATAAGAGTAAATGAATTTCCATGGAACCATCTCAAAGTAGACTTTCTGATTTGTCCTAACTAATGAAATGATATACAGTTATGCCCTTAATAGCCATAAAACTGTGATGCGAGTGGCTATGACCACCACAATTGCTCCAAGCTATGTAGCTACTACAGCAAGGGGAGTGGTGACAAAAACTGAGACACCTGTACCTGCCACAAGTCCAATCCAAGAGATGGCTAACCTTGTTAAAAGTCCGCTCAAGGCAGGCTGTTGGTTCTATGCTCCTCGGTTGATCAAATTACCCCCTAAACAATAAGGAATTCTCGTACAAACAACGGGCACACAGTGGTGGGGGAGGGTCTCCATATGAAACCATAATCAAAACTAAGCTCAAATTACTGGTACGGAAGATCCACTAGTGCTCCAAACTCAAAACTCTACTCAAGCATAACAACCCAAACTTTTGTGGCCAAGACTGAAACAAAACATTGACCCCAAAACATGAAATGTTTTGAGATGGTCTTGACACACCACCCTTTCGATTTATTTCCTGGAGTCGGTCTAGAGACCAGATTTTAAATCTCGATCATACCCATGATTAATAAAAGCTAATCCTGAGATTTAGCACAGACAGATCATGGACTTCTTTGTACAGGGTTCAGAAGCCTAGAGATTACCAAGTAAGATATTAACATACATGTATACTGCAGAAATACAGTGTATCTTGGGTTCAATGCTCACTTTGATGGCATTCGTAAGACTCATATCAGAGGCACCACCAGCACCTGCTCCAGGAAAATATATATATATATACACCCATTGGATGTCCCTGTCTGCTAATGATTCTAGGGCAATTTCTTGGAGTTTTGAGGCCAATATTACCACCACAGCCATTACATAAAAGGTATGACCCCATACCCAATGAGCCTTTGCGCTATCAGAGAGTTCAACACAGGTGTACCTCATTTGATTCCCAAATTTTGATATCCATTCGAGAGTACAGAACAACATGTGCCACCCTCCAAGGAAAAGCACCAGGATCTCTCATCACACTTTCAACTTGAATAAAGAGAAACCCTCCTTATAGTTCAATATTTCAAATAATACAAATCCTTCACTGAAACACCCATGATTTCATCACCACATTTCTCGAATGCTGTTACACCTGTATGGTCCTGTATTTGGAATTGTAGAATGTACCGATAATTCCCAACCATGAAGACACAAGCAGTGTACGTGAAATAGTCTGACCTTCATGAAAGAAACTGCTACCTCGACAGTGATCGAATCCAGCTTCTTGGTTGTCCCAAGCAACTCATCATTGAGTTACGATATTACCTTGCATTTGTCCCCACTGCTTTCTGTTGAAATCATACTCTACCAGCTTAAAAGCTAAAACAGGACATACCTCAGAATCACACATTTCGACCAGAGATGTACTTCACCTGGAGGGTTCTTTTATGGTTTCGATACCACATGTTTTTGGCTATCAAAGCACTGAGATTAATGGAATTGCTCTTCATGCTTCCAGTGTTACTTGTCGGGCAGAAATGGAAATGCTACCTTGGTAAAGATTCATCATCATCGAAGCAAGGATGTTGTGATCAAACCATCTTAATCAATTATCTTCGCTATCTTCAATCAACTTTCTCTTAGTTTATCATCTATGGGGTCTTCTACTACAATTTTACGAATGCATTCAGATTTAATTTCATATTTTTGAAGTCTTTCCTTTTTGTTTTTTGTTTTTTTATATTTTATAGTAGAAGTCTTTCCTGATCATGTTAAGTGGTCTTTGTCTGTGTTATCCGACTGTAATGCATTTTTTAGAATCTGCTTGTAAAAACATGTCAATAAACAAAAGCCTACCTAATACTGCAATGTATACTATATTACCACAACATGATACTTTACTTAAAAAATCATGTCATCGTCCTCATACTTTCAAGCTCAATATTATAACAAACAAAACACCCTAAATTATAAATTTTGACAACCTAAAACCAAACAACAAGCACAAACGGCAATAACACCACTTTAAATTATACCAGATTCAACAAGAACCAAACAAATTATATTTTTAATATAGTCTTTGATTGAGAGCATCTAACCAGATGGGTTTATGGGTTAAAGTAAAAGTGTTTGAGCATCTAAATGGATCAGTTAATGGTTAACAGTAAAAGTTTGAACTAATATCCCTCATGGAGGGTTAGAGTATTTTGGTCCCCTGCACCATTCCATGACTAAGTAATTTTAAAATAAAAAGAAAAAATCCATGCATTTTGCGTTACTAGTTAACAATTCGCCTCTTATGCATGGGTTATATAAATATATGGTCAAATTTTTTTGTCTTATATGGGCTAGAAGTTTTGGAATGTGCTGATTTTCTGTGAGGATGATCTTTATGGTGAGGAGATCATCCTCACAAATATCAGCCCATTCCGAAACTTCTAACCCCATCAAAAGTGGTTTATAAACTAACGGTAAAAACTGACAGTCCACGATTCTTCAACTTATAAACTGGGGTTGGAAGTTTCAGAATTGGTGATTTTTTGTGACGATGATCTTACCATAGAGATCATCCGAAAATTTTAGCTCATATAGGACAAAACACTTTGGTTAGGACTTGGCAACCAAACGTGTCCTATATATATATATATAATCCATTGCATATGAGGTAAAATATATGGGAAGACTGGCAAACTATCAATCATCGTGACCATATCTTGTAAGATGCAGCATCTATCAAGTAAAGAACTCATCTGGTAAAAAGCTTCTTCCTGGAGCCTCTGGTTGAGTTTGCACAACTTTTATATGCCCCTCTTTAAGATGATATTTGGAAAACACTCTTAGCATAAAAACCATGAAGCGAGACACCATCAGCCACCATCTGGTCTTTATAGCATCGTGCTTCAATTACTCTTCCAAACTTGCGTATGCCACAACAAGTAACATCCCTCTATCTATAGCAAAATGAAAAGCAAGTAGCATTCCAATCGCCCCCCTTTGCCAAGAAATCAATGACAATGGGGACACAATAATTTACAATGTTAGGAAAATTTTGTTGCTCTTAAGTGTCTCTTCATGAAATTCAAAGGTGCTCTAGATATTTTGAGATTTGGAAGAAACCATAAATCAAATAGCTATATGTGACCACATTACGTGTGGTATACTTCTCCAACATCCAAGAGTAAACCGCACCCTCCATTCTACCTTCTTTACAAAAAGCATCAATCAGGATAGTGAAATTAATTATGTTGAATTGGATCCCTTTGAATTTCATATCCTCATAAATACTATGGATTCTTTTGATGATTTGATCTCTTTTGCTCTAAACTTCATCTTGGAAAAACACTTGAACCCGGGAGCTTGCAGTGTTTCCTATAAAAAACACTCTGAAGATGAAGTCAATAGACAACTTGACGGAGTTTAGACTTATGTTCATAAAAATTGCGTACATTTACCTTCAATTATTTCCTATTTATAGACTTAGCGTCCCTTCTTGCAAGGCACACTAGTTTGGACATATCATTTGTAGGATGGCAACACATGATAGTATGGAAACCTTTTTTGACATGAAGATCATAGCATGTCAAGTAATGTACGCTCTCGATTAGTGTGCAAAAATAACTAATACACTATTATCTTCTCAACTGTAGTGCGTGGGATAAGATGACCTCAACAAATCATTGCATGTGGGGGTTCTCAATCTTAGCATTGATTACCTTTGTAAAGGTACTTCATGTGCCCACTTGCTCTATACTAAAAAAAGATCCCACCATCCTGACATTGATGAGAAGTATACCATCCCATCTGAGTCCAACTCTAAATCTGACTTCGTTTACTCTATCACCCATGTATATGAATAGCCTTACCAACTTCTTTCTCACAACAGCCAACACACATCATTGTGTTGTACATTGTATCCCGTTTACAAAGGCAATTGACAATAAGAACCAAAAATCAACTCACTCCACACGCAAAATGATTTGTTAAGATCATCCCATCCCACACTCTATAAGCTGATAAAATAGTAACCTACTAACCAAACTCACACACTAACCACAATAATATGCAAATTGGCATTCCATGATTGTCATGAAAATGAAACTAGGATCATGCTACATGTAATCCTCTTGCAAATGATATACTCAAACTAACATGTGCTACAACTAAAGACCCGAGATCTATAAATAGTTAAGGTTTGAAAGAAAAGATATGCAATTTTCACTATCTTAAGACAACATTATAAAGAATCGCCTATTGACTTGATCGTTGAAGTATTTTCTATGGGAAATACTAAAACCAAAGTTGTTCTCGTACTATTGTCACTATATCCAATAAGGAGCCTCTACCTAAGGCAAATATGCCCCAAAAACCGTCCTTCCTCCACAAGTCCCACCTCACAAAAACCATTAATAAAAATACCAAAAAAAATTATTTCAAGAGTTATTCCCTTCCCCATGATTATTTTATAAATCCCAAGTGTTATTTTTCCATAAAGAAAAATTATCTAAATAGAATTATAAATCCCAAGTGTTAATTGGTCTGCTTCTGGATTGTCCAACTGTAATGCATTTTACAAGATCTATTTGAAAATTTTATCGATAAGCACAAGCTAACCTAGAACTACAAGCACCCCCAATTGGTCTGCTTCTGGATTGTCCTACTGTAATGCATTTTACAAGATCTACTTGAAAAATCTGTCGATAAGCACAAGCTAACCTAGAACTACAAGCACCCCCAATTATAAATTTCAACGACCTAAAACCAAACTTCAAGCAAAGAAGGAAAGAAAGAAGTAGGACAAGTTCAAATTATACAATATTCATCAAAAACAAAACAAATTATATTTTTCTGGTTAGTATTTGATTAAGAGCGCATCTAAAAGGTGGGTCAATGGTTCAACTTCTAAAAGGTGGAGGGTTGGAGTATTTTGCTCCCAACACCATTTCATCACTAAAGTAATTTTACAAGAAAGAGAAGACATACACCATGTTTTTTTGCCTTACTAGTTATCAATTCAAAACAAAACTATAGTTTTTATAAAACCAAAAGAAAAAAAAAAAAAGATGAAACTCAAGCCCTTGGATCAACCAGTACATCTGTTGATTGACCAAGCAAATGACCTTTATAATATGGTAAAACTCAACAAACGGAGAAGCAAAGTAAAGGCCCCTGGATTTTTGAAGTTTTTTTATTAATCACATGCCAAATATGTTATCATTTATGTAACATATCAACAGAATCATGTTTCAACTGAGCCTTCGAGTCAATGCAACTTAGGTGAAGCCCATTATCATTCTTTTGAACATTAGGCATAATAAACATAGATAACTATAATATCAACCTTCAAACTCGTGAAACAAATATAAAAAATAATTATCATACCACCAAACTATATTACCATACACAGTCAACTAATTTGGATTTGAACTTAATAAATTTTATTTTTTTAATCTACAACGATGGTTTACAAAATTTGAACCAACATTTTCATCAAGAAGAGATAAAATACATTGAAAGACTAACGTAAAATCAATTATCGTCACCATATCTCGTGAAAGGTACGATCTATCAAGTAAAAAATTCATATAGTAAAAAAGATACATACTAGAGCCTCTAGTTGAGTTTTCATAGCTTTTCTATGTCCCTCTTTAAGATGATATTTGGTGAGCATTCTTAGTATAAAATCATTAGGTGTGACACCATCAGCCACCATTTGTTCAAATAGCATTGTGCTTCAGTTAGACAACTACTATTCCAACCTTGCATAGTCCATGCATATGCCACAACATCATGTAATAACCCTCAGTCTATAGCACAATTAAAAGCAAGTGGCTCTTCCTCCATACAGCCCCCTTTGCATAGAACATAAATGAGAACACAATTATTGACAATGTTTGGAGAAATGTTGTTCTTAAGTGTCTCCATAAAGTTCAAAGGTGCTCTTAGATATTTTGAGATTTGAACCATATTAGCAGAAAAACATATGTGACCAAATTAGGTGTGGAACCCTTATCCAACATCCAGGATTAATCTATCCGCGTCCTCCATTCTTCCTTCTTTACAAAAAGAATCAATCATGAAACTGAAAGTAATTACGTTGGGTTGGAACCCTTTGTATTTCAAATCCTCATAAATACTACGCAATCTGTTGTTGAGTCAAACCAATTTTTTTACCCTTCCTATTGGAGACAACACTTAAACCCTTGAGCTCGTGGTGTTTCCTGTAAAAAACACTCTAACAATCAAGTCAATAGGCAATTCGACGGAGTTTAAGCTTAGGTTTATAAAGATAACATACGTTTGCCTTTAATTCCTATTTATAGACTTAGGATCTTTGGTTATAATGCATACTACTTTGGACTATCATTTGCAGGAACGCGATACATGACAGCATGGAATAGTTTTTGCCATGAAGATCACACATGTCAATTTGCTTGAGAGCTTGGTAAATGTACAAACCTAAATAGTAGGTTAACGTCTTGTCAAGTTGTAGCGCATGGGATGAGATAACCTCAACAATTCATTATATACATGAGGTGGTTAGTTTTTTCAATCATAACATTGATTGCCTTTGTAAACGATACCTCATGTGTTCACTTGCTTTTTGCCAACAAAAGGGCCTACTATCTTGATATTGACAAGAAGTCTTTTCTCTTCATACTATCCCTTCTAAGTCCAACTCCATATCCAGCTTTATTTTCTCTATCACCTACACATGAATAGCCTTATTAGTTTTTTCGCACATTAGTAGACACACATCATTGTGTTGCACTACAATATCAAGTTTTGAGGCATATTATGTTACTGGAACATGTTGGATACATTCTCCACATGGTCTTCTTTGGAAAAATAACCAATGAGAACATTGTAAATGGCAACGTTAGGACAAGCTCTGTTTTTGGGGAATTAGATTGCACATCCATAACATGCACATAAGATTCTTTTGCTTGCATAACCCAACAAGGAGAGTGCAATACATTACAATGGTAAGAAATCCCTTTTATCATTTGGAAGAAAAGAGTCAATATTTCATCCAATACCTAGTGATCTACAATACTCTTGATAAGCACAATGTAGGTAACTACATCAAGGGCCATGTTTTTTTTTCCTTTTTGGTACACTTTTAGTGTGCTTCCTATGCTTTTAATTCTACACCGTCAACTAATGTATTGAAGTAACAAAATTGGATTTCAAACTCGTCTTCACCGCCTTTAAAAAGAATGTATGAGCATCACCTTTGAGATTCTTCATAAATGACAACATCAACAACACAGCCCTTTGTTGTCACCATGTACTCATATAACCCGAAACAATCTCTCAAATTTCCGAACTACAAAAGCCATCAACGAGACTACTAACACAGTCCAAAATATCATTTCACATCGAAATGTGTTGGGTCGAGATCAATACAAAGCATTTGAATGTTTCAAGAATGTATTGGTCGAGACAAATATTGTTTTTCTCTTAACCAGAACATTGCCTCAAGACGAGATTTTAAACCTTGGAATCTACTATAAGTCAAAATATAAAGTTAATAAAAAAAGACCCCACAAACCTTGAGAATCTAACCCATTTGACACAACCCATTTTTAAGATTGGTTAAGTAACCACATTAGATGAGACTTATTCCTCACTTATTCCTCTAACATTATACCTCCATTGCCCTTTGTACATCCCCAGTCTCACACAGTCATCCATAATCAAACTGAAAATCACCACATCTAAATCCCTTGATCTAAGGCTACCAATAGAAGACTATAGGGGATAGACAAAAAGGAACCGAACTAGGACAGAGAACAAGATTTATATTATAGTACAAGGATAAATGATCTTCCAATGATATATTGACTGGACCGTCTACCAAAAAAAGGCAATTGATCACATTTTATTATGTCTACAAAGGCAACAAACACTATGAACCAAAAATCAACTCTCACTTCACATGAAAAATGATTTGCTAAAAGCATCCCATCCCTCACTTTATAATCGACAAGATAGTAACTCACAAATCAAACTCGCATACTAACCGAGATAATAAGCGAACTAGATTTCGTTACCATCATGAGAACAAAACTTCCACCCTTTAATATGTTATCCCCCTGCAAATGATATACCCAAACTAACGTGTGTTACAACCAAATATTAAAAATCTATAAATAAGTAGCGTTAGAAGGTAAAGATGCAATTTTTACTATTCTAAGCCAAAAATTTGTTGAATTGCCTATCGACTTGATCGTCAGAGTGTTTTCTACACGTAACACCATGAACGAAGTTGTTCCTATACTATTATCACTAAATCCAAATAGGAAAGAGCCTCTAACTAAGACAAAGATATCCCAAAGACCATGTCCCTACTCCAAAAGTCCATGTCTTATATTATTGTCACTAGATCCAAAAAGGAAAGAACCTCTGCCTAGGACAAAGATATCCCAAAGACCATGTCCTTACTCAAAAAATCTCACCTTAAAAAAGGCATCAATAATAATATCATAAACAAGTTATTCCCTTCCCCATCATTATTTAATAAATCCCAAGTGCTAGCTGGGCTGCTTTTGGATTATCCAACTGAAATGCATTATTCAAAATCTACTTGAAAAATCATGTCAATAAGCACAAGCCAACTTGGTACCACAATATATGCTATATTAACACAACATGATACAACCACTAGAAAAATCATGCCATCATCCTCACACTATCACCCTCAATATGGTCACAACCATTATTCAACACCCTAAATTAAAATTTTCGACAACCCAAAACCAAACTACACAATCACAAACAGTAGATAGAAATAACCCCACTTTAAATTATATCCAATTCAATAAGAAGCAAATAAATTACATGTTTAATAGTTAGTATTTGATTGAAAGCGTCTAAAAGGAGGGGTTAATAGTTTCACAACAAAAGTATGGACTAAAATCCCTCATGGAGGGTTTGAGTATTTTCGTCCTTGCACCATTTCATAATTTAGTAATGTTAAAATAAAAAGAAGACAAAATCCATGCATTTTGCCCAACTAGTTAGTAATTTAACGCAAAACTCCACTTTTTATCAGAAAAAGAAAAAGAAAAAAAAAGGAATAAGAAGAAAATGAAACCATGCTCTTGGTTCAACCACCACCTCTATTGACTAACCAAGCAAAATGACCTTTATAATTTAGGGCGAGTTTAATTGTAAGGAAAATATTAGTTGGCAAATCCCTTTCTATTGTTTTGGCACATGGAAAATTTTGTGAAAATTATTTTTGTTGTTTGAATTGCTTAAAAAAATAAAAAAATAAAAAAATAAAAAAATTATTTTAATTTGACTTTTGTGATAATTATATAAAAATAATAATGAAAAAATCATTTTTTTAGGAAAGATTTGAATTATTACACCCCAATTTCTTTAATTATTAGAGAACTAATATTCGCACCCAAAATTTTTTTTAAAGAGCTACGATTGGCACCTTATGTTTTAATTATTCCACCCCAATTTCTTAAAGTATTTATCACCCCAATTAAAGATTAAAACACATTGTTCAAACATTACAAAGGTTTGGCTCAAATTATAAGCTCAACATTATAACACTCGTTCAAACAATTTTAGTAGTTGTTTACAATTATGATTAGGCTCATATAAATCCTAAACCAAAAAAATAGATCAAATCTAGCAAATAATGAGATAGTTTCTTTTGGCAACCCAACTTTTACTTGTTATTTTCTTTTTTTATTTGGGTTGCAATCATTAAAATTTGGGATGCCAAAGCAACTCTCAAACTTTATTTATAAAACAATTGATTATTCAATAAAAATTTTACATACAAAAAAAAAAGATTTGATTTAGATAATTACATTTTTTTATAAAAATAATTAAATTTTAACAATTTAAAATTTTATTTTATAAATAAAATTACTATTTTGTTTGATTTCATTTTTTTGTGCTTTTTTATTGGGAATTTTAGCAAAAACTTCCATAAGTTTGTTTTGTTAAACAAACGGCATTAGTTTGATCTTAATATAGCAAATTAAAAACTTTACTACAGTAAAAACACAATTTCACTCAAAAATACCCTTGTCCCTTGCACGCACATTTTTTTTTCTTTTGTTCTCTCCATTGCCGATCAAAACTCGTTGTTGTCGCATCTTCAACCTCGTCGATCTTCAATCCATTGAAACCCCCACAAAGTCGTCATTTACTCGGTAAATTTCTCTATCCTAACCCTCTTCAATCAATTTCTTCGACTCGGTCGAACTGAACTCGATGGATGACCGAAGTTTATTCTTAAAGAAAACCTCTTATTTTCCTAAGTACGTATCCATGAAACCCAAGCCTTGGAGAAATCAAAATATTTCAATGGCAACAATATGGTCTCGTTGACCTTGGAGAAATCCGAAATTTTAATTGTTGAACTTGAGATGCCTATCAATGCATTCTCATGGTTGGTGATTTTTTATTTTTATTTTCTTTAACATTTTATCTCTATTATAACCTTCATCAGATCATTTATTTAAGATGCCAATCAATGCAATCATTTTAGAAGAGAAGCTAACTAATCAATTGTCTCTTTAAGAAAAGCAATAGAAGTTGTCGAATCTACAACGTGAGATCAATGCCATGAATTGATCATTCTTCACGACCCTGTACAACAAAATCTTTAGAGTATATCAATGATTGTCAGATGTTAAACAGGAGAAAAAATACAATCAATGGGAGCGCCAATACATGTACATAAAAAATAACTCAACTTTGATACTACAAAAAAGTAAACGAATTCATCTACAAGTTTGCATCAACACACTATTGAATACAACGTACAATGAACTTAAATATGCCACTTGTTTTATAGATAACTCCTACTTGACTAATGATCCAAATTGAGCGAGTCAGGACATCCATCCATAAAGTGTGCCTTTGCGTCTATTTTCCATCTACTAGCAACTATAAAGAATTGGGCTGAAATGTGTAACCATTTAAGGAAATAATGTTAAGAAATACAAACTGGTCAAGGAACCCAGATCAGTATCTTTCTTGCTTAATGAGACAAATATCAGCAATACAAACTAAGGAACACTAATAAAAATGATTAGAAGGAACACTAAAGACATTAACTTTTCCATCCAATAATCCATTTCCATTCCCTGTCTGGAAGGTCTCGAAGTGTCCAAGGATGGTATGTTTGCCAATTTTTCCATTGAGGCTACAACATATGACATTGGGAAGCAGAATGTGATGGAAACATTGATATGCAGCTTAAATGGAACTAATTCGATCACACAGCCCTAACGCAAGGCTATAATAGAGATGAAAGGTTAAGGAAATAAAAAATCACCAACCATTATAAGAATGCATTAATTGGCATCTCAAGTTCAACAATTCAAATTTAAGATTTCTCCAAGGTCAAAAAGACCATATTATTGCCATTAAAATTTCGGATTTCTCCAAAGTTTAGATTTCATGGATACGTGACGTAGCCGAAACGTGTGAATCAATAGATTTGATAGGTTGGGTTCAATGGAACACTCAAAATCAATTTGAATCAATAGATTCAATTGATAGACAAACAATAACTTGAAAAAAAATAAAGCATAAAACTAAAAAGTAATTAAAAGAGAAAAGATAATTAAATTGATTGATTGATTTTCGGATTTGGAGCTCCTTACATAGATAATTTCATCATAACAACTTCGAATCCTACTAAAATACCAAAAATTAACATTCATAAACCTATATATAGTATAATACTAACTTTCTAATCCTAGTAGAACTCAAATTAGACACTTCTAAGCACTTCTAATTATAATCTAAATAATAAAAACAAATTTAAAACAAATTAGAAACTAACAAGGAATTGTACTCCGAACATAACTATGAAATATCAATCCTACTAGAACTAGAAACAGAAATAAATCCTAATATAATTAAAAAACTACTTAGAATTGTAGATGTCCTACATCAATACGTATTTGAGAAAATAAGAAGTTTTCTTTAAGAATAAACATAAGTCATCCATCGAGTTCAATTCGACTGAGCGAAGAAATTAATTGAAGAGGGTTAGGACAAAGAGAAACTTACCAAATAGATGACTTTGTGGTGTTTCGATGAATTGAAAATCGAAGAGGTTGAAGACGCGCGGCAACGATGAGTTTTGATTGGCAATGACGAGATTTCAAAGAGGCAATGGCATCATGGAGAAGACGATGTACAAAAACGCTCTTTTTTCTTTTTTGGTTGGTAAAAGAACACAGAGAAAAAATTATTCGTATGGAGAGAAAGAGAGAAGAAAAGAAAAAAAAAAAAAACGTGCATGCAAGTACTTTTGGATGAAATTATGTTTACTATAGCAAAGTTTTCGATTTGCTAAAGTAAGATCAAACCAATGCCGTTTGTTTAACAAAACAAACTTGTGGAATTTTTAGCTAAAATTCCTTTTTATTTTGTTTAACTTTATTTATAAAATAAATATTAATTTTATTTGATTTGCCATGTGCTAGCAAATCATTTTCCAAGGGGGAGAGGGGTAAGAAAATGATTTGTCGTTAATGAAGGAAAATTGGGGGTGTTGACAAATCGTTTTCTATGCAAATTTAGAGTTTTTAACACATCCAACACTAGAAAATTGTCATTTTCCACGGAACTTCAATTTCTCCCTAATTTTTCGTGCAATCAAACATATCCTTACTAAAACCCAACAAAAGGAAAAGCAAATTAAAAGCATCTTAATTTTTGAGATTTTTATAAACCTCACAACAGATATTTTATCATATATCTAATACTCCAACAGAATCAAGTTTCAACTGAGCCTTCGAAAACCCAACTCATCCACTTCAACTCAAGAGTCCATTATTACGCTCTTGAACATTAGGCATAGTAAACATACATAATTGTAATATCAAACTTCAAACTCGTGAAACAAAATATAAAAAACAATTATTATACCCCGCTTATCACACTTACACATATTAAAAAAAATTATTATAAACAATCAACTAAATTGGATTTGAACTCAAAAATTTAATTTTTTTAATCTACAATGATAATTTAAACAATTTGAATCAATCAACACCTTCATCAAAATAGGGTAAAATACATAAGAAGAATAGTCGACAATCAATCATCGCAATATATCTCGTCAAGGTACCATCTATCAAGGAAATTAAAAAGGTCATCTGGTAAAAATCTTGTCCCTAGATCCCTTGGTTCTGTTTGCACAACTTTTCTATATCCCTCTTTAAGATGATATTTGCCAAGCATTCTTAGTATAAAACCATACTCACCAAGTTCGCCAAATTATTGAAAAAGTCGATGATTAAATTGTGAATTTTTCCTTCATCAATTTAATCACGACTTTTACAAACTTCGTGCTTTAATCACGACTTTTACAAACTTCATGCTTTAATCACGGACTTTAAAGATTGAATCAAATTAAATGAATTTTGCAATTGTAGCACTAATAAGAGAAGATGACGATAAAGATGATTGTGATCATATTATTGATGAAACATTAGATAATGAGGATGACATGAATATTTTTATATTTTGAATAATATCAACCTTGAATTTGTTGTGGACTTATGTTTAATTGTTTTGGATGCAAGGATGATATCTATATGGAGGTTTGGTGATTTATTATTATGGTTTAATATGAGATTTGGTGATATAATATGAGAACATCACCTAGTATGGACAATTACAGACTTAAGCCTAGCACAATTTCTTTCATATTTTTTTTCTTTAGATTGTACCGAATTTTTTCCTTTGCCAACTTATTCATGAATCCTAACTTGGTGGTTGTATAAAACATATTCAACCCCCTTTGTAAAGACAATCAATGACAACGAGGATATAATAATTGACACTGTTTGGAGTAATGTTGCTCTTAAGTCTCTTTAAGAAGTTCAATGGTGTTCTAAATATTTTGAGATATGAAGTAACCATATCGAAGACAACTACATGTGACCATATTAGGTGCGGGACCCTCCAACATTCAAGAGAGAGCTAACCGCATCCTCCATTATACCTTCTTTGCAAAAAGCATCAACCAAGATAGCGAAAGTAATTATGTAGGGTTGGATCCCTTTGCATTTCAAATCCTCCTAAATACTATGGGATCTTTTGATGATTTCATCCCTTTTGGTCTACCATTCCTCTTGGAGGCAAAACTTGAACTCTTGAGGTCACGATGTCTCCTGTGAAAATACTTCGACGATTAAATCAATAAAAAATCCGACAAAATTTAAAATTGGATTTGTAAAAATTGTGTACCTTCACCTTCGCTTGTTTCCTCTTTATAGGCTTAGGATCCCTAGTTGTAACGATTGATAATTTGGACATATTATTTGTAAGAGGAAAACACATGAAGCATGAAAGTTTTTTTTACCATAAAAATCACGTAATGCCAAGTCACATGCACTCTCAATCAGTTTGCAAACCTGGTTAATAGATTATGTCTTGTCAGCCCGTATAGGGTGAGGTGAGATGGCCTTAACAAATCATCGCGCGCATGAGATGATTAGGTTACTTGATCTTAACATCAATTACCTTTGTAAATGATACCTAGTGTGTTTGTCTGCTCTCTACAAGAAATGGCCCACCATCCTAACATTGACAGGAGGTCCTTCCTCCACATGCCAACCTGTTTGAGTCCAACTCTGTTTTCTCTATCGCCCCCAAATACGAATAGCCTTATCAATTTTTTTCACACAATAGGCAACACTCATCATTGTGTTGTGCATTACAACATCAAATTGTGAGGCACATTATGTTACTCACTGGAACATGTTGGATGCATTTTCCACATGGCCTTCCTTGAAAAGACAATCAATGGAAACATTGTAAATTGCAATTTCAAGAAGAGCTTCATTTTGAAGAATTCCCTTGAACATCCATAATTCGGACATAAGATCCTTTTGCTTGCATAACTCAACAAGGAGAGTGCAATATGTTACAACATATAAGAGAGGCTCATTTTTATCATTTGGAAGTGGAGGGTCAATGCTTCATCCAACACCCCTTGATAAGCATAATGTAAGTAACTAAACCTGGGACTATTTTTTTATACACTTTTAGTGCGCCCATTAATCTTTTAATACTATACCAACAGTCAATTAATGTACTAAAAGTAACGAAACTAGGTTCCAAACCCCTCTCCACCATTTTTAAAAAGAAACTATGAATATCACCCATTCTACCTTCCTTGTTATAAGCACAACATAAACATAAACAACATTAGCAAAACACAACCTTATCATGTACTTGTAGAAGCCAAACTCATCTCTCAAATTTCCTGAACTACAAAAGCCATCAATGAGGCTACCACCATGGTTCAAAATATAGTCTCCTATCAAAATGTATCAGCCGATAGCATCGGTATCAACCGAGATCAATACGAAACATTGACCTTCAAACATTCAAGGTTTCTAGTGTTTTTACAATGTATTGGTTGAGACAGTATCAACTTTTACCTTGACTGAAAGATTACCTCAAGATGATTTTCCCTTGCACATCTCCATGCCTCACATATTCATACATAATTGAATTGAAAACCTCCCCATCCAACTTAATCTCGACCTAAACTACCTGAAGAAGATAAGTTGATCACACTGTATCTTGTTTACAAAGACAACTAACACTTAGAACGAAAAAACAAATCTCTTCACAAAATGATTTGCTAAGGTCATCCAATCTCATGTTATATAATTTGACAAGACAGTAACTCACTAATCAGACTCGTACACTAACTGAAACAATATGCAAATTTCGTGATCATGATAATGAAACTACCATACTACCATTTAATGTCATACTATTTATCGTGTGCTACAATCAAAGGCCTAGAGTCTACAAAAATATAAAGCACAAAAGAAAAGGTATGCAATTTTCACTCTTCTAAACCAAAATTTTGTCAAATTTCCTATTGACTTGATCGTTGAAGCATTTTCGGCAGAAAACACCACGAAAGAAGTTGTTCTTATACTATTATCACTATATCTAAAAAGGAAGGAACCACTACATGGGACCAAGCATATAAAATAAACCCCAAAATAAAATAAACCCCAAAGACCATGTCCCTCCATATATCCCACCTAACAAAAACCATCAATAACAATACCATAAATGAGTTTATCAAGAGATATTCCCTTCTCCATCATTATTTTATAATCTCAAGTGTATCATTCAATTCCCCCCCCCCCCCCCCCCCCTTCTCTTACAATACACATTGATAAACATAATGAATGTAACAATATTTGGCTTCAGGCCTATTTACAGTCAAGGAAAGGAAATCAAAAGATACTCAAATATGATTTGCCCTTACAAAGACCACTTAAAATTTTATTACACGAAACAACATTCAATGTGAGGCCTTTCACAATCACCGCTTGATGAACATACAAACACTTTTCTACTCACCTTTTTTGATAAATCCATAATTCTCAAAAAATTTCCACAACCAAATCAATTCGACCCAAATAAACTACCAAATTCTTCAATGTTGAGCATGCAAACGATGACACCAAGGCTATAAATTATGTTAAGGTTCAAACGATACATACCAAAATTCTCAGAAAATGCAGAGAAGCAAATCTGAAATTCTGAACACTCAGATCCTTTGATCAATGACTTGTCTTGGGATAAACATTCGATGGGAGGGTAGTAAACGGGCCAAGCTATAGAAAGATTAGAAAGTATGGTAAGGTTAGGACTCTTAAAAAAAATTCTTGGACCATTCGAACAAGCAAATTACCCATTTGGGGTTTGGTAGGAGAAGACGACGAACATGTTCTTCGTGGTTAGGGTGTGATTGGTAGAGAGAGTGGGAACACGACTAGGGGAAGTAAAGCAAAGTTATTCGCTAGAGTTTCAAATCTATGTTTGATTTTAGGGTGAAGAAGTCGATTATGAGTTCGTGTTTTAATTTCACTTTTTAAAAGAAAGGGACTTTGCGAACAAATCGGTGAGTCTCAAAATTATAAATTTATTTTTTTCATCTACAATGCCAATTTACAAATTTCAATCAACATTTTCATCAAGATGAGGTAAAATATATGGGAAGACTAGAAAACTATTAATCATCGTGACAATCTCGATACACGTAACCATCTATCAAGGAAGTAAAGTAGTCATTTGTAAAAACAACTTCCTAGAGCATCTAGTTGAGTTTGCACGACTTTTCTATGTCCCTCTTTAAGATGATACTTGGCAAGCATTTAGTATAAAACCATTAAGTGCAACATCGTGCTTTAGTTATGATTCCAACTTTGCACAACCATTCATATGCCACAAACCCTCTTTCTACAACACAATAAAATGCAAGTGATGCATCCTTCACTTGACCCCCTTCACAAAGATAATCAATGAGGTTACAATTGACAATGTTTGGAGAAATGTTGTTACAAAAACAATTCTAAAGATCAAATCAATAGACAATCCAACAGAGTTTAGACTTAGGTTCATAAATTTACCTACCTTTACCTTCGATTATTTCATATTTATAGACTTGATATTCTTGCTTGTAATGCATGCTAGTTTGGGCATATCAGTTGTGGGAGGACGACATATGACAGTATGGGAGCCTCTTTGTCATGAAGATCAAGGCATATCAAGTCACATGAACTCTTGGTCAGTGAGCAAATCTAACTAGTAGACTATTATCTTGTCAACCTGAAGTACGTGGGATGGGATGACTTCAACAAATCATTACACGTTGGGTGGTTAGGTTCTCAATCTTAGTATTGATTGCCTTTGTAAAAGATATTCCACGTGCTTGCCTGCTCTCTACTAAAGAAAGTACCCACTATCCTAACATTGATGGTAAGTTCTTTCTCCCTATACAGTCCTCTATGAGCCCAACTCCAAATCAGACTTGGTTTGCTCTATCGCCCATACATACAAATAGCCAGTTTCTTTCTTACAATAATCAATACACATCATTGTGTAGTACACTACAATATCAAATTCTAAGGCACATTATGTTACTTACTGAAAAATATTGAATGCATTTTCCACATGACCATCCTTGGAAAGATAATCAATGAGAACACTAGAAAAAACAATGTTAGGAAGAGCTCCATTTAAGATAATAAGCTTGAACATCCATAATCCGGACATAAGACTATTTTGCTTGTACTTATAAAAAGAAATATTCTTTTGCTTGCATAACCCAACAAAGATAGTGCAATGTTTTACAATATTAAGAGGCCCCTTTTTATCATCTGGAAGAATAGATCCAATGCTTCATCAAATACTCATGATCTGCAAAACCTTGATAAGCACATGTAGGTAACAACATGAGGGCTATGTTTTTTTTCTTTTTGATACACTTTTAGTGCACCTCTTATTCTTCTAATTCTACACCAACCGTCAATTAATGTATTAAAAGTAACAAAATGGGATTCCAAACTTCTCTTCACCACCTTTACAAAAATGTATGAACACCATCTATCCTACCTTCCTTGGTGAGATCCTTTTATAAACAACAAAACTAACACAACCCTTTGTCACCATATACTCATAAACCCAAACCATCTCTCAAATTTCCAAACAACAAAAGACATCAATAAGACTATTACCATGGTTCAAAATATCATCTCGTATCGGAATGTGTCGGCCGATAGCACCTACAGCAATTGAGATTAATACAAAACATTGAATGTTTCGAGAATGTATCGATCGAGACATATACTATTTTTCTCAACCGAAGCATTTCCTCAAGATGAGATTTTAAACCTTGGAGACTACTTGGTATAAATTAAAATATAAAGTTCATACAAAAGATAGCACAAACCTCAAGAATCCAACCCTTTTGACACAACCCATTTATAAGATTAGTGTAAGTAAACACATCAGATAAGGATTTACATTCGAGTAAACCCGAACTGGACCGAACTGAATTTTCGGGTTCGGTCTGGGTAGGGTTGAAACCAAACCCAACCCGAAATATGTCGATCTGGGTTCTAATTCCAAATGTTGAAACTGAACCTAGACCAAACCGATTCTTTCGGGTAAATTTCAGGTTCATGTTCGGGTTCGATTTGGGTAAACCCATTTTTTTTTATATATTTGTTTAACTTTATAAAAAGTGACTTTAGGAGGAGTTGAACCAAGGACCTAATGAAGACAAACCACCATTGCTTACCATCAAGCATAGCTTTTGTGTTAAATTTTTTAACTATTAATATATTATAATAAATCTGATTTATAAACATATTTCAAAAAATTTCAAATTTTTACCGTTACCCCCTTCAACGGCCAACCCAAAACTCAATTATTTGAAAAAAAAGGTTAAAAAAAAAATTGAAATTTTTGTAACCCCCCCCCCCAACGAAATTATTACTATTTTTAAACCGTTGGGATTATTTTTATAAATACCCAAAAATGAATTTCATTTCTCACTACTCCAAATTCTCTCAAAATTCTCTAAGTCTCTCAATATCTTTAATTTATTTTTACAATTTTGTACTAAATTCTCTAACATTTTTATTAAATTGAGATTTATTCTCAATTAATTTGATCATCAAGTGATCAATATTCTTCTACATGATAAGATCAAGATCAAATCATCATCAAAGTGATCAAATCTTTATCAAGTGATCAAGACTAAGTCTTCTTCAAGTGATTAAGAATTTCTTTTACGTGACAAGATCAATCAATCAAATCAACACATGACACGATCAACCAATCAAAATCAAAATTTTCAACATAAGGTGTAGTGCTTCTAATTTTTTTTTCTTAATATTATTATATTAAGCTTCTCCCCTTTTTATTTTTTCTCTACTTCCAAGTGAAGTCTAATCAACCTCTATTAATTTTAATTTTAGTATTAATTTTTATATAATGGATTTTCAAAATATTAATATTGATGATTTTCAAAATCTTAATGATTATCAAAATTTTGATTTTAATTCATTTACTTACGAGGGGTAGTAATGATCTGGAACCCTCTAATCCTAATCTCCCAAAAAAATCGAAAAGATTTCGATCCGAGGCATGGCAACATTTTACCTTAACAGATGTTGTAAACCCGGACGAAAGTAAAACAGAAAAAATAAAATGTAATTATTGTGAAAAAATTCTAACTTATTCCAGTACATCTAATGGAACGAGCACAATGAATAAACACATAAAAAATGCATGTCCAAGAAGAGAACCCGATATTTGTCAAAATTACTTAGTCGATCAACCACCGACAACATAAACACATAGCCGTATGATGCTGAAAGGGCGCGATGGGAAACCGTTAAATTTTTTATTATAGAAGAAATGGCATTTCTTGTAATTGAAAAAAAAAATTATAAAAAATTTATTCAAAAAACATATTTTCCTAATTTTGAAAGTATTTCTAGAAATACATTAAAGAGATGTAATGAAAATGTTTAAAAATAAAAAAATAGAAATTAAAATTTTATTACAAAATATACCTAGTAAAATATGCTTAACTTCTGATTTATGGACTTCAATTCAAGATATACCATATACGTGTTGCGACATATTTTATAGATGAAAATTGAAAATTACATAAAAGAATTATATATTTTTCTTTATTAAATGCAAAACATACCTATTTAGTAATTTTTGAAATTTTGCAAAATATTTTATTAGATTATGAAATTAGTAATAAAATATTTACAATTACCTTAGATAATGCAAGTAGTAATAATAATGTCGTAACTTGCCTTAAAGATATTCTATTTGACGAACAAATTTAAAAAAAAATTATTACATATTTGTTGTGCGACGCATATTTTAAATTTAATTGTACAAGATGGTATTCAATGTATAAATAGTGTTTTTGAAAATATTGGAGAAATTATTAGTACTATAAAAGTATCACATTAAACAAAAACAATTTGATGAATATTGTGTATTATTTGATTTACCACCAACTAGATTATCATTAGACGCGCCACATCGATGGAATTCCACGTATTACATGCAACACACGATTCATTATAAAAATCCAATAAAATGATTTTTAGAAGACACGTAGTGAAACGCAATTAAAAGAAAGTGATTGGGAAAATACATCTAATATTTGTAATTATTTTCAAAGTCTTGCTGAAATTACAAAAGCTTTTTCGAGATAAAAATATGTTACATCCGCCGAATTTTGTGAGCAATTAGCCCAAATTAAAGAATTTTTAAATTTTAATTTGAATAATAATAATGTAACACAAATGAATAATAAATTTAATAAATATTGAAAAACTATTCCACATGACTTAGCATTTGCTTCAATTATGGACCTTAAATTTAAAACTAAAGTTTTAGAACTTATTTTTAATTTAAGTGGTTAACTTTAATGCTGAAATTGAAATACAAAAAATTAAAAAAGAATTATTTAAACTTTTTAAGATTTATTAAAATAAATATGATTTAAATAATAATACTAATATACCTCAAAATGTAGCATTATCATCTTTTGATGCAAAAACAACTTTTCTTAACCTTTTATCAAAAGCACCTATGACTTATAATAATAATTGTTCAACATCCAAATTACAACGTTATTTGGATTTTGATCTCATAGAAATTGGGGATGAGTCATTAAATGTTCTAAAATGGTGACAAAGTTATAATATGCATTATCGCATATTATCTATAATGGCACGTGATCTACTAACGATTATTGTATCTACTATGATTTCAAAATCAACATTTAGTACAGATGGAAGAATTCTATCTCAATATACTTTATATTTTATATAATTACAAAAATAAAGTATTTATATAAATATATCTAAGTTATATAAATATGAGTAGCGTTCAATGGCCAACAGTTTGGCAAACATTTTGGCAAACACATTTTTCAAAACATGGGTTAGAGGTCTTGGAATGGGCTGATTTTTGGTGAGGATGATCTCTATGGTGAGGAGATCATCATCACCAAAAATCAGCCCATTCCAAAACTTCTAACCTCATCAAAAATGGTTTACAAAAAATGGACGGTTCACGATTTTTCAACTTGTAAAATGGGGCTAGAAGTTTTGGAATGAGCTGATTTTTGGTGAGGATGATCTCCTCACCGTAGAGATCATCCTCACCAAAAATCAGCCCATTCCAAGACCTCTAACCCATGTTTTGAAAAAGTGTTTGCCAAAATGTTTGCCAAACTGTTGGCCACGGATAGGGACCCTATAAATATATATTATATAGGTGTATATTTTACAGAATTACAAAAATAAATTATTTATATAAATATATCTAAGTTCTATCAATATATATAAGTTAAATAGTTATTTGTAATTTATAAGTTATGTAAGTGTATATTTATAAGTTATATAGTTTATAGTTTATATAATTATAAAAATAATTTTTTCTATATATATATATATATAAGTTATATAGTCATTTGTAGTTTATATATATATAATATAACTTATATGTATGTTTATAAATCAAAATTATTATAATATTAATAATTAAAAAGCTTAACACAATAAGCATCTTGACTTGTTGGTAAGGAACTATGGTTTGTCTCCATTTGTATTAAAAGTCCTTAGTTCAACACTTCTTAAACCCACTTTTTATAAAGTTAAATAAATATATTAAAAAACGAGTTTACCCAAATCGAACCCGAAATTTACCCAAAAGAATCGGTTTTTGGTCTTGGGTCGGTCCGGGTTCGATCTAGAATAACGGACTGGGTTCGATCTAGGGTAACGATTCTCAAAGCGAATTCAGTCCAGTCTTAGGGGGGTAAAACCGAACTCGAACCTATTTTTCATAGGTTTGATTCGGTCCAAACCCGAACATCTTTGATCCAATTTCGGTTTGATTTTCGAGTCACGAGTAAAATGTACATCCCCTAACATTCTTTCTTATACCTCAATTGAACCTCGTACATCTCCATGTCTCACATACCCATCCATAGTTGAACGAAAAACCATCACATCTAAATCCCTTGATCCAGGACTATCAAGATAAGATTGTAGGAATAAAGAAGAAGCCGAATCAAGACCTCCAAGAGTAGGATTTATAATATGGTACAAAGAGAAAGTATCTTCCAATAGAGACAGGACGACGAACCCGTCTATCAAAAAAAGGCAACTAACACCTCGTATTCCATCTACAAAGGCAACTAACACTAGGAACAAAAAAAACAACCCACTCCACACACAAATTGATTTGTTAATGTCATCTCATCCCACTCTATAATCTAACAAAACAATAACCCACTAACCAGACTCAAACACTGACTAAGATAATATGCGAGTTGGCATTTTCATGATTACCAAGATAATTGAACTTCCATCCTGTCATATGTCATTCCCCTGTGAATAATATACCCAAACTAACATGTGCTACAACTAAAGACCCAATATCTATAAATAGATAACGTTCAAAGGAAGAGATACGTAATTTTCACTGTCTTAAGCCAACATTTTGAAGAATTGCCTACTGACTAAATCATTGGAGTGTTTTCTAGAAGAAACACCACAAATTTATTTTTCTTATACTATTAACACTAGATCCAATAAGAAAGGAACCTCTACCTAAGACAAAGATCACGCAAAGACCATGCCCCCCTTCTTTCGTAGGTCCCACCTTACAAAATCCATCAATAACAATACCATAAACTACTACATCAAGACTTATTCCCTTCCCCATACTTAAAATTAAAATTCATTGGTAAAAATAAATTTTCTTTGAAATTTTATTTTTCAGAGTTTATAGGATTCTCTTGTACAGCCCTGAAGCATTGGATCATGTTTTTGAATGCCATAGGTGAGCCCAAGGACCCTTAGTAAGGGTGAAATCCTTACTTAGGCTAGTCAGACTCTAGTCTTTTCACCTAAGTAGAGGTGATGAAAGAGACATGGGAGAGGAGAATATCCCAACTTTTTGGTGGGATTCCCATTTTTGGGTTTTCTTGTTTGCGTTATTCATGTGTGGAACCCGCTCTTTTAGTTAAATATAGATAATGTGACACACAAATGTAGATTATGGATGGCGTATCTTACACCTTGGTTTGGATAGTACAGTGAGGGAAACAAACACAACCTTAATGATTTCATCCTTGTTGGTCTACCTTTCTTATTAGAGAAAGCACTTGAACTCTTGAGCTAGTGGTGCTTCCTAAGAAAAATGCTCCCACAATCAAATCAATAGATAATTCAGCAAAATTTAGACTTAGATTCGTAAAAATTATGTACCTTTACCTTTGATATTTTCTATTTATAGCTTTAAGATCTCTAATTGTAACACATGTTGGTTTAGACATATCATTTGTAAGAGGACGACGTATGACAACATAAAAAATAAATTTACCATAAAGATAATGTATTTTTAAGTTGCATGTGATCTTAATTAATTTGCAAATCTTATTTATAGACTATTGTCTTGTTAGCCTGTAAAACGTGGGGTGAAATGACCTCAACAAATCATTATACGCATGTGGTGATTAAACTTCTCAATCTTAACATTGACCAATTTTATAAATGTTACCTTACGTGTTTGCCTTCTCTTTACCAGCAAAGGGGCTCGTCATCTTGACATTGTCGAGAGATCCGTTCTCCCTATGCCATCATGTTTAAGTCCAACTCCGTTTTCTTTCTCACCCACAAATACAAATTGTCTTATCAATTTATTTTTCATAACAGTCGACACATATCATTGTGTTGTACATTACCATATCAAGTTATGGGTTACCTTAAGCTACTCACTAGAGCATATTGGATGCATTTTCCACATGGGATATGACCTTCCTTGGAAAGACAATCAATGAGAACGTTGTAAATGGCAATGTCAGGAAAAGCTCCATTTTGTATAATTAGCTAGAACATCCATGATCCAAACATAAGATTGTTTTGCTTGCATAACCAGCAAGGAAAATATAATATGTTACAACATCAAGAGGCCTTTTTTATCATTTGGAAGAAAAGAGCCAATGCTTCAACCAATACACATTGATCTGTAACACCCTTGATAAGCATAATGTATTTAACTACAACAAGGGTTTGTCTCCTTTTTTATACATGTTTAGCACACCTCTCATTCTTTTACTTCTACACCAACCGTCGATTAATTCAAATTAGAACTTAGAAGTAATGAAACTAGGTTGCAAACCCCTCTTCAACGCCTTTAAAAAGAATGCATGAACATCACCCATCCTACCTCCCTTGTTGAGATCAATTATAAGCACAACTTAAACAACATCAGCAAAACACAACCTTTGTCACCATGTACTTGTATAACCCAAACCCATCTCTCAAATTTCTCAAACCACAAAAGCCTTAAATAAGACTACTATCATGGTACAAAATATCATCTCAAATCGAAAAGTATCATCCCATAGCATCGGTATCAGCCAAGATCAATATGAAACATTCACCTCAAAACATTGAATGTTTTGAGAATGTAATGGTTGAGATAGTATCAATTTTTCCCTTAATCAAAAGATTGCCTCAAGATGAGATTTTAAACCTTGGAGACTGTTATAAGACAAAAGATACGATTCATACAAAAGACCCCATAAACCTCGAGAATTCAACCCTTTTGACACAACCAATTTGTAAGATTGGTGTAAGTAACCACATTATGTGAAACTTCATCATCTAACATTCTTCTTCATACCTCAATTTCCTCTTGTACATCTCCACATCTCACATAGTCATCCATAATCGGATTGAAAATCACCACATCCAACTTAATTCCTTGATCTAAGGTCATTGAGAAGAGACAGTGAGAGATAGAAAAAAAAAGAGTCGAACCTGAATTAGGATTTAGAATATGGTCCAGGGAGAAAGGCCTTCTTAAAAAAATAGTATGGGCCCATCTACCAAAAAAAGACGGGCTAATCACATTGTATGTTGTTTACTAAGACAATTAACACTAAGAACAACAAATCAAATCACTCCACACATATAATGATTTGCTAAGGTCATTCCATCTCACGCTATATAAGTTAACAAAACAATAACCCACTAACAAGACTCATATACTAACCGAGATAATATGTGAACTAGCATTTTGTGATCATGGTAATGAAACTAAAATGTTGGCATACATTGTCCTCCTATGTACGATATACATAAACTAGTGTGTGCTACAACTAGAGACCCCAAGACTATAAACAGACAATTTTCAAAGACAAAAGTACACAATTTTCATTCTTCTAAATCAAAATTCTAACAAATCACCTGTCGACTTGATCATCGGAGCATTTTCCGCAGAGAACACCACGAAAAAAGTTGCTCATATGCTACTATCACTAGATTCAAGAAGGAAGGAACCACTAATTGGGACCAAGCAATATAAAAGAACCCCCAAAGACCATGTCCCTCCTCCATAAGTCCCACCTAAGAAAAACCATCAATACCAATACCTTACAATCCCCTTCTACATCAATATTTTATAAATCCCAAGTGCTACATCCAATTTACCCTCTAAAATATGCATTGATCAACATACTGAATGTTACCATATTTGGCTTAGAACCTACTTCTAAAACCAAGGAAATGAAGTTAGAAGCGATTAATATTTCAAAATCAAATCAATTCGACCCAAATAAACAACCAAATTCTACAATGTTGAGCATGCAAAAGATGATGCCAAAGCCCCCAATCCCGACATTCTAACGAAAATCTGTACAGACTTATCATCATTTTCACACAAAAGTGGCATTCAAATTAATAAGCTATAAATTATATTAGGGTTCAAACGATACGTACCAAAACCCTAAGAAAATGCAGAGAAACGAATCTGAAATTTCTAACACTCAGATCATCCAATCAATGACTTGTCTTGTGGAATCAAACATTCGATGAGAGAGTAGTAAATGGGCCAAGCTGCAGAAAGATTAGAGAGTGTGGTGAGGTTGAGACTCTGAAAGAAAACTCTTGGACCATTCGAAGAAGCAAATTGCCGACGAGTTGGTGTTCAATTGGATAAGACGAAGAACATGTTCGATGTGGTTAGGGTGTGATTGGCAGAGAGAGTGAAGAAGACGACTGGGGGAAGCGAAGTTGCACAATTCGCTGGGTTTTATGTATGTGCCTAGAAATTATTATCTTGTATCAAGATTTGATGCATCCTGATGTTTTTTATTTTAATTGTTTTAGAGTTTCAATTAGTCAAAGAATCTTATCTTAAATAATAAGGAAGAGTAGTTACGAATTGTGTAGGATTTATGGAATTATGATTATGGGATAGTTACTTGAATGAATAGGAGAGTAGGTAATTTAGATAAGTGGGTAGTTAAGATAGTATTTCTTTGTATTTAAATTCATTATTAGATTAATGAAAATATGAAGATAATTATTATTATTAAAAAGTCCCTTGGGATTTGGAGATTCACCATCTCGAATTGGTGGCTTAGGAGGTCCAATCTCCCTCGAACGAGATCAATTTCAATCTTTTTCTTCTTTTTTATTATTTTGTGATCCGATCTAAGTAGGTATGTAACAGTTTCGAATCTAGGTTGGATTTTAGGGTGAAGTTGGGATTTTGAAGAAGAATAATGATGAATGCACGTTGATTTTGATATGCAACTTACGTGGCAAGAGCATAGAACCACACATCTTTTTCATGTATCCCGATGAAAAAGATCTATGATTTTGTGTCTTTTCCATGTCAATCGTATATCAAAACCAACATGCATTCATCACGACTCTTTAGAAAAACAAAACGCTAAGCAGTTGTTTGATACCGTTTTTAAATGCAGTTTTTATTGCATTTGAGTGGAAAATTTGAGTTTTCATCCATAATCACCGTTTGATAAAAAAAGCTACTTCAAAAATCTGCTTTTTAAACACAAATATGAGAAGCTCTTCAGACCCACTTTTTTTTTTGTGTTTACGAGAGAAGCAAACACCAAAAAATGGTTCAGGCAAAAAGACGTAAATGCCCCCAATCTTCTCTTCTTTGTCGACGGAACATTCTCTCTCTCTTCTTTCCTTCGCTGTCGACAAAAGCTCAAACATGCACAACTCTTTCTTTCTCTCTCTCTTCTTCTCGACACAGGTCTCTCTTCTCTTCTCGACAACACCTCACACAACACATAGTTGTTCTCGACAGAGCCTCACACAGCACACCTGTGACAATCGTTCAGGTATCATCTCTCTCTCCTCAACCTAAGCCAAATAAACCTTTGATTTTCATCTTCAAAATCAAGGGTTTTGGTTGATTAATAATCGAATGTTATTGGGTATTCGATAATGTAATTTATAAATTTATAAATTTATAATTTTTATTATTATAAATTGAATCGAATGTTATCGTGTATTCGATAATCTAAGTGATAATTTTATAAATAAAAAAAATTATAATTTTTTTTTTATAAATCGAATCGAATGTTATCAAGTATTCGATAATCTAATTTATAAATTTATAATTTTGTTTATTATAAATCGAATCAAATATTATCAGGTATTCGATAATCTAATTTATAAATTTATAATTGAATATTATTGGGTTTCGATAATCTAATCGAATACCTGATATTTTGATGTAGTTTGTAATATCCGTTGGATTTCAAATTCGAATTGGGAAAAATAAAATTGAAATCCTAATATAGCTTGAATCAAATTGAATATGATTCGATTGCGAAAGCTTCCTGAAGGTATACTTGGATTTTTAGGTTGAATTTGATTTATAAGGGCTTAGGTTTTGTGGTTGTTATTACAGGTTGTGTTGCTGGTTTATTGCTATTAAAATCATGATTGATTCGTATATATAAATTACTGATATTTAGTTACATTAGTTGAATTCGAATTATAAATATTTGGCATTGGAGCAGCTACCGATTGGGAAATGTGGAGGATGGAAAAGAACTGAATCATAGTAATCAAGTTTGGATTAGGCAATTACTTGATGGGGGTCATTTTGGTATTAAAAACTTTGGGAAAATTTAGGGGATTATACAAGTGATGTTTTTGGGTTTCTTCCCAAAAATGCATCAGCTTCAACGTCTCTAATAACTTATCTTGTCTTGTAATATGAAGGTCGAAGAAGATAAAAGATTGAGCTTTAAGGTAAAATTTTACACTAAAGTAAGAGTTCAAAGGCAATGGAATTTTGTGGAAAAATCAAGATTCTTATTTTGGAAATAAGAATAAAAGATTTTTTTTCTAAAGATTTTGGAAGAAGAAGAAGGATAAAAATTGTAGACAATGATAGGCTTAGTTGGTCCTTTGTATGGTGAATTTGTCAAAATTTTGGAAAATTTTGTGATAGTGCACAGGAGTGGTTATCAATGAGTCCTATGTGATATTATTGTTTTAATGGAGAGCGCTTTTCTATTCTTTTCCATAATAAAGTTTATATTGACCTTAGGCATTAGATTGGTGTGAGAATGCATGATTTGCAAGGAATTTTATTGGTTTTCATGGCCATTGGGTTTTGTGATGCTCTCTTACTACCCCATGCCCCCTTCTTGTAATCTTAAGGTATGAATACCTTATATTTTTGTAGAAAAAAAATAACTTAAGGGATTGATCTCCATTGGATTAGCATATCTTTGTTTCCAATGAACCTGATTTCTTGTAGGGCGATACATGTTGGATTAACATATCCTTGCTTCCAATGACCTTGATTTCTTGCAGTGTGCAACACTTTGATTTAGACTTACCTATATAATTATTACTTTCTCCTTCTTCTGTTTTTGTTCTCTCTTGGAACTTAGCTGTAGTGTGACATTCTCACTGCCAAGGCACATGAGAATATCAATGAAACACAATATCAAGTGACTATTCTTCAAGGATAAGATAATGGCCTAAAATGATATGGATGGAGTTAGTAAAAAAGATACAAAAGAATATGTCTTTACAAGATATATGATCCGTGAGAAAGTGGATGCTACCTAGTAATTGAGATTAGGTGTACAAAATCATGATGTTGAGTAATTCTCATTGTTTGGATATATTTCCTTAGCCATTATATGTGGAGTGTCATGTCATTGGATTAAGTGTACGCAATTGTATGTTTGTAAATAATTTTTTTCTAGTGAACAAAAAGTAACTTGTAGGGATTGATTGTTGCTGGTTTAACGTATCTTTGTCTCCAGTAACCCTGATTTCTTGCAATGTGCAACATTTCGATTCAGTCTGACTCTTGTAATAATTGATTTTTGATGCATTTTGGGTGCATTAATTATGCAAGTATTTTCTTTATCAGGAAAATTTCATATGTTCATTTTTAGAAGGAGATGCTGCCAAAATTTCTATAGAATTATAAGTTTGTTTAAATTAAAATAATTATTTTTATAAATTTTTAATATAAATTTATTATATTTATATATATTTAGTGTAATTATATATTTATAAGGGTATTCTAGTCATTTTTGGTGTATTCTAGGTGCATTATCAACATTAAGGGTATTTTGGTCAATTTACCCTAATACAACAGAATCCAGCAGCTGTATCAAACAATATTTACCATATTCTGATAAACAGCACAACACTTTTACAAGACTATATCAAATAAAATTTTCAGTGTTTCAACTTTTTACAGCTATTTCTGACAATAACTTCTTACAGTAGACAACAAATTTTGACAACTATATCAAACAAGGCCTAAAAGAACGGGCTTTTGGGATCAGATCAGTGACGTGGTTTTTAAATACATTTATTGCCTTGTCTCAATCCTCATGAAGAATCATTAAAATCTATTTTTATAAACAAGAATGATTTTCTAAAGCCCCCTCCCCCCCCCCCTCGGTGACATAAGTCCCTTGACATGGCATGTGCTAGAACCATATATATTTTTCTCGAGATACACAATTGCACATATTTATGGGAATGTACAATTGTGTATGCCAAGGGGAAAATCTGTGGTTCTAACCCATGCCACATCAGGGGGCGTGTGTCAAAGGGGGGCATTAGAAAATCATGACTCTTCTGTAAGTTGTAAGGTCAAGAATCTAGATCCGATAACTCATGAAGTATGACTCATAAAATATTTAAAAAAAAGTCCAACTAGCCTTACTAGGTTGGTAAGGATTTTACCCTCACTAAAGCTCCTTGGGCTCACCTTGTGGCATCCAAAAACATGATCCTATGCTTTAGGGTTGTAGATGATAAAATTATACGAACTTTGAAAAGAATAAAATAAAAAAAAAAGTTATTTTTCACTGTCGAATTTCAATTTTAAGTTTTAGGGTTATGTGCAAGTTCGGTAGTTATTCATTTTCAAAACCTTAGATCAAGCTTAAAAGAAATTGATTTTTGATTTTGTTGATTTTTGATTTTTGATTTTTGGATCTAAGATTTTCAAATAAACTTGAGTTTTATGTTGCTGGATTGCTGATATGGTAATCCATTTGAACAAAATGACCCTTAGTAAGGCTTAAATCTTATCAAAGAAGGAAAATGTTTCTTTAAAAAAAACACATGATCTCAATGGTTTTATAACTGATCTATCACTAGGGGTGTTAATGGGTCGGTTCCTAAGGACTTAGAACCATAACCATCATATTAGTTTGGTTCTGGTTCTTGTCAGTTCCAAATTCGGTTCCAAAATAAATAGAACCGGAATCAGAACCACCGAAAATCACGGGTTCCTATTGGTTCCAATTCTCAAGAATTGAATGACAAAAAACGTATTTTAAATCATTATAAAAAAAAATTAACATATTATCAACAAAATTGTTAACTTAGTTTAATTTGTTATACTTAAGATACAAATTAATTATTTTTTTCAAAAGTAAAAATTTTTTTTTTTGTTAAAAGTAATAATTTTTTAGAAAAGTAACTCATATTAAGTTTCAATTGATAATTTATAAAAAAAATTGAAGAATTTTATATAACATACATTTATTTTTGAAATAAAAAATACCTTAAATCATTTATAGAATGAAAAAAAAATGATAAAATAAATCGGTTCCAGGTACCCATTGGATAGAACCTAACAACTTTCTTATCGGTTCGGTTTTATTTTTGACCTGGCTCTAATCGGTTCCACTAAAAAGGGATCTGGAACTGGGGTATTCGATTTTGGTTTGGTTGAATCTATCTATCACAATATATTATTTTAAAATACAAGCATTTAATTTTTTATAGTTGACTTGGTCAAGTTTTGAAGATATGGTCATCTTGGATCTTAAACAAGTCGTTATAGTGGATTGTCTCTACGATTGAGTCTTTGATAAGTTTTAAAACCATGAGTGGTGATTAACTTAATTTGACTCGAATGAACCAAATCCTCCCAAATGGGATGGGGATGGGGTTAAGGGTAAACATAAAAGATAACTAATTTTTATTACAAACTGAATTAATAGATGCTACAATCACAAAACATCATTTCCAATTATAACCATACAATTTTAGTATATAATATCAGAAATCATTATACTGAACCAATTCAAACCAGTTAATTAGGTATAGTTTCTCCAAAGAATATGAATGCATCATCACCGTCTGATCGAATACTTATAACTTAATAGGGAGTGGTGGGAGGAGCTCGATAACTTGTTCTGTACAATGAGAAGCTAATTCTGCGCTGATTGTTAGGATAGCAATCATCAGAAGGTACCACTTTTGCTTATATGATTAACTTGGGTTCTGACCTTGAAGGTTTTAAAACTCAGGCCAAAGATTAGGTCACATCCCCCATGCCTATGTGAATAATTTGGATTCTGATCATGTTAAGTCTTTTTTTTCTAAGACATGGTATTGCTGTTGACAGCGGATTGGACCGTAACCGGGTCTGGCCCGATCCGTACTTCCAATCATATCTGATAGGGACTAATCCACGGTGGCACGCACCGCCCACACATTTCACCTGATTAGAAACCCAAAATTGAAGCAGCATCGAGAACAAAATAATGCGAAAAAAAAGGATCAGTAAGTTAAAAAATAGAGTGACTATGTCCATCCAAAATCATCTTTAATTTCATTATTTGGTGCATAAAAGTTGGTGTGGCAATATAGGTAATTTTCTATTCTCACAAGGTTCCATGCATTAAACATGATTATTGCAAGAGAGAAAAGGAACAATAGAAATTTCATTAATTGCATGCTCGTCAACCATGTTGGATCTCAACAGCTCGGAAATGGTGAGAGCGCTCAATCAGTTACTAAAAAGAATGAAATAGAAAGAAAATGAATGGTTATAAGAGAACAAAAATTGAAACAAACATTTTTCAGTCTGACGATTGATCTGTAGGGACTTGGCCAAAGATATCAGGGCAGGATTCCCAATTTCCCCGTTCCCTAGCTTCCCAGTATCCACCAATGTAGCGATAAGCATCGGTTTCTTTATCTTTGGCAAACCACTTAGGCTTCCAACCGCTCTCTTGCATCTTTCGCGACTGCATTCACATTAGCTCTATTACATAATTTTTCATGGAGAAATGAATAATAACACGCGCGCACACACACACACACACACGAACAAGGATAGGTAGCCAAATAACATTAGAGAGCTTCTATTGCCACACCAACTTTTACTAATGCCAACACAAGATGTGTGCTATTTATTTGGTGATTTACATATGAATTGGGGTTGGCATTAGCAAAAGTCGATGTGGCAATAGAATATCACTAATATTATGGGATGCTAATTCACCTGCCGCTGCCTCTGCTCTAGCCGTAACTTCTCTGAATTTGCCATCTCGTACTCCCCATTCTCTAGGCATCTCTGGTCGGGTCTGAGCCTTGAATCTGTTGGTGGCAACTTTTCCTGCATATAAAATTAATGTTAATATTGACAAATAAAGAGAGGTAACTTACACAAGAAGAAGATGGTCTTTGAGTTGGAAGTCCCCTATTAAACTCATCACCTTTAATCCAGGGGTGAGCTCGTTTAGTGTCGTTGCGAAGCGAGTCAGGTTATATCTTGTCGGGAATTTGGATGGCTTGCTTCGCTTCCAAAGTAAATGGGCATCGGACAATTCTGATCCTTTACCCTTTGCAGAATAGTCTCCGTTTACAAAATGCATGCTCTCATCCCATTTTCCTAATAGAGTTGCCACTGTTTTTCCCTTCTTATCTTGAACTATACCTTGTACCTGCACCACAGCTACATCTGTCATAATCAAGGTTAAAAATCTCTTGGAGAAAAAAATGAAACTGTCTCAAACAACAATTAAGGTGATGCAAAAAGAACAAATCTCTTTGCAATACACATCAATTTTGCAAGTTCGTTATACGAGTAATTCCTACAAAGGATTAGACTAAATGACGTATAAAATACTTGAATTCTCGACATAGGTATTACATTGTTAGTTCTCATCAGTTTTTAAATGCAGGGGGTATCTTAAATATTCACCAAAGCATGAGGGGTTGTCTAACATTTTCAACCACCCCACATCTAAATCAAGCCAAGACCCAAACAGGCTCCATTTTACTCCTAAGAAAGAAAGAATAAAATTCTAATAGGTATACATCTTTGTGAATCATTACCCATAGTTTCAGCTGATCACTACATGAGAACATCCAAAGATATAAACATTCTCGAAGTGCTGATGATGATGACGACAATGATGATCATGATGAGATAATAAGGAATAAGAAATTTTGAGGTTTTTTTAATGCATAAATCATGTCTAGCATTAATGAATATGTGTGGCCTATGAGAGTATAAGTGATCGCTTTGGTACAAATGCCTTCCTTATCCTTGTTTTAGGAATTAAGGATCCCAGTTAATCTGGGGAAAAAAATCAATGTTGGTACCCTTGTATTAGTATCTCTGTCAAGTTTACATTGTCCAATCTCAAATCTAAGTGAAGATCCAGTAACAAAACAATGCATTGGAATCTTTATATTAATATCAATGGCCGTGACAATACCTCCAAAGTATAAAAATGAAAAAAAGAAAGGCTTGAGGACTCACTCATATTTTGGATTTTAATGAAGCTTTTGTTTCACTCGATAAGTCTACAAGCCAGTGCAAAGGCAAGTAACAGGGGACCCACCCAAGATAAACTTATTGAACAATTCAATGTGAAAGACCAATGGATATTGCAAGTACTATGCAATACAAATAGCATATCATTGACCAGCGAATAAACCATTAGTCCTTTGATTTAAAGTTAAAATTTTTACAGTACATGATAAATTAAAAAGAAATTAATGTTGCAGTGAAATCAAACACAATGACACAATCTTGACTGCCCGGTGTACAATAAATAACAGAATAGCAAGTGCAGTCAGATTTCCCAAGAAAAGAGAAGATTGTAAACTTCTAATTATTGCCCAAGAGAAAAAGTGGGTACAGAAAATGGCCCCTAAACATTTTACTCAATGTGGCAAAGGGGAAACACTTGGGACTTATCAAAATAAAAAAGGGAAACACTTGGGGAAACGTAAGAAATGCAAAGGAAGCACGTGAAGTCTGCTAAGTAGACCTGTTTCTCAAGCTTTTTTTTTTAAAGCATATCCCTAAAGCATTTCACCTGCATTTCCAACATGTTTTTTCACACATTTCAACTTTTAAGAAACCAAGGCCATCCATTTCCCAAAAACATTCCCAAAAAAGCCACCTCTTGCATGAAATGCATTTCCTGGCATTGCTTCTCAGTCCTCTTCTAAACTTAGAGATGTAAGAGATAAGAATAAAAGTAAGAGGGCTGAGAATTTGGAGATCTGCTTCCATAAATCTTACTCTAACTTCCTAACCTATCAAGTAATTATGAGGAATACAATTTTATTGCAATAGTGACAACAGAGCAGCACCAAGTAATCAAGCACTTTTTTATGTGAATAAAAAGAGCTCTATTCACCAATTACTATGGAAACAAATAGGATTTACAAGATCAGAAAAGTAGGGGCACCTGATGTGGATTTCTGTCTATGATTGACTGCTCCTTGAACTTTAGCTTACATGAGTATTCACGATTTCCTTGTATACGCATTGTACCATAGTGATCGCAATAAAGCTTTCCCAATATAAGGTTGTAAATGGACGTTGTGACCTGATGGAAGAGTCCATTGTTCAGCTATCATATCGAGAAATTAATTTAGTGATCTCAATCATTTTGTTCATACCTTGCTCCATTGAAAAACTTCTCCATCATCAAACTCAATGGTTAGAACACCAACAGGATCGAGCTGAATTGATCGACCCCAGAACTTGCTTTTTAAATTACTATCTGCCCAAAATTTCCATCCCCTTCCCTCACAGTGACATGCAACAATCATGGGATGATGACTGACCTGCCCCAGAATAAAAGAAACCTTAAAATGTTTATTAATATCAACAAATTTAACGAGATAACAGGAAAAGAGTGAAATGAAATGACACATCCATGAAAACATTTATTCTAGCTGTCTGAATAATTCATGCTATAATGTATAAGAAAAAAGACGAACAACAACTACTGAAGGGCAACTATCAGAGGATAAACAAACCAAATGGTAAGTCACTGCACAATGGCCCTTTTTCTTGTCCCAACCCACTGAAGAACATTTCCACTTATTTCATGCTTCTGCCTTATGGTAAATAAATGAGAGTACATTATTTGAGAAATCTGAACCCTAGGGTTCCTCGTGCGGAAGTTAAGGGAGCTTGTTCTAAGGTATTGTGCATTGGAAATAAGTCCAATAGATTTTTACAGGTTTATTCTTTTTTTTATGCAAAAGGGTATCCCCACACCCTTTGGCAGTCAGATTAATCCCTGCGGATACCAGTTGTCAATTTAGTCTTCTAAGAGATGCTGTTCATCATATGAATGACACCTTTTTCTAAATTTCCTAGCCATTCTTAGCATCACCGATATCAGAATGGCTTCATTATGCTTATAGAAAACTTTGATAGTAGAATAAATTCATTATGAGCCAAACTTATTCCACTTCTTTTGGTTTTCATATCTAAATTTCCTTTGTAGAACTCAATAATAATAAAGGTTCAGATCTGATTTTCACAATACATGCCCCAATAGGACATGAGTTCCATAATTCAAATAATTTATTGCTTAGTAAAAAGCTAGAAATAATACAAGAAACCACTCTACAAGCACAATGATACCCCAAACAATCCACAACTGCATATGTAGATTATTTTATTAGTTCAAGAAATTTAAGCAGTCAATTGCACAAAGCAGGTTCTTGCATATTTTGGGTAAACAAGAATGTTTGGCATGTTGAAACGTACAAAATATATTAGATTGACATAATTTGAAACAAAGTATTTAGCTTAAAGATGAAACCTTCTCTGAGAAAAAACGAAGGCCTTTGTCTGGGTATTCAGCCTCATATGTCTCCCCCAAAAGTGGATTGAACGGCTTGCAATTTCTTCCATCAGTAGAAGCATATGCCGATACAGCAAATGCTGCTACATTAAGAATCCTCATAAGGCTATTACCCTACCAAAGTATATCAACAGGTTGATAAGAAGTTGATAAAGAAATGCATATTAAACAAATTGAGCTAATTTATAGATGCTGATGAAGGGAGTGGTGCTTTAATCTACATCACGAGAGAAAAGCAGCTATTCAGAACAGCAAGGCAAACACAGCATGTTATTTTGATAAAAGTACTCATATGTTCAACTAGGTGGATGTCGGTTTGTGGCTAGGGACTGCAACATTAGCAATTTATATTGTGATCTTTATAAATAAGGACTTGAAAAGCGAGCTAGTGTGTTTGTCCTCCATGCATTAATTTACTAGTTGTTAACAAAAACCATAATTGTTTAATATTATAATCTACTTGTATTATCTATTTTGTTTCCTTGGTAACATTTTGTAAAAACTTTCCAGTTAAATATAGCTAAAACATCATAATATACAACAATAAATTTGCATGGATGCATTGATGTCTCAAGCTTCTTGAAGGCATCATGTTAGACATCAGCCCACATTTTGATGTCATTGTTACATAGCTTCCTAGTATCAACGACTATATGGGAGTCTAGCACGACAGAGTTGATAACAACTTTCCACTTCACTAAAGAAAAGTTGCCCCTAGAAAGAACGTGTTGCTTTGAGATGGTATCAACGGTAAACAGACTTCACAGTGAAAATGAAAATAAAAATAATAGAGAGCAATGATAGGGAAAATGGTAACAATAATATTAATGGAACAATGATAGTGATGGGCACTCCCAACAGGAGACAAGATGATATGATAAACGCAGGAATCTTCAATCACAGATGACTAGTGAAAGAATGAATGCAACATGGCGTGGTGATCGAGTCTAGACTCCTCAACAGACTATACAATTATTCTAGGAACCCTACAAAGAGGGATCACCTAGATCTTTTCTTAGGGAAATACCAAATATCAAAATGACAAAAATGCTTCCTATTGCAATGAGTTTCTATAGAAAAGCCTAATCCAAGGACAATCCTAACCATTAGATTGACCAATTAAATCCTACTCCTTAATTTATTAAAATGAAAAAACTAAACCTATTAATTTAAATTCCTAAAATACCAATTCATGAAATTAAAAATCCTCGAGTCCAGGTTACATTAATACCCTCGAGTTCGAAAGCACATCCTCTAGGTTTCTCGGTGAGTGCTATTCTTCACTCGGTTTATCCCTTGTGCTTCCAATGACAGTAAACTTTATCATCAAATTGATCCAAAATGGTGACATTAAATTCTTACATCCTCCCCAAATAGGATAACAATGATTAACTTGATAAGCAGGAAAGGCATTTATTTTTTGTTCTAGTATATCCGTCAAACTTGGAAATGGAAATATTTCATGGACGTATTTTGATTCGTGTGGAAATTAATACAATTTTTCTGGAGATGATTGAAATGTTGTGAAAAATATATAAATGTTGAGGAAATTTTCATTGAAATTTTGGGTAATGATAAAATAGATATAAAAACACACTTCATACCATAATAAACCATAAGAAGAGTGGAAAAGAAGATCAATATCATTACACTACATGTTAGCATGAGATCTAAGAGCCTATCAACCAAAAACAATTATGTTTTACATAAAATGAGACTAATATTGCCACATACTACATAAACCTTAATATGTAAAACACTTGTTTTAATGAACAAACATTAAGTACTAAATTCACATTTTTTTATATTTTACTAATGGGTGGTGTGCGTTTCCACATGATCTGCAAAATTTAGGATTCCTACATGGGTATAATTGTCTTTATAATTATTCAAAGGTTATTTTGGAAATTTCATATAAATATTCTAGTATTATAACACGTGCCATTTAATGTTAAGCAAGGGTATTTTTGTAATTTGAAATTTAAGTAACATGGATTTGCGTCGACAATGCTCACCCTTCTTTCATTATAATAATTTATTTAATGTGGGGGTGTTTTTGGAATTTAATTTTTTTAACTACTACGAATTTGGTTGGTGTCTACAATATACTCTGCCTTCTCTCATTATAATAGTAAAGATATTTCAAATGTGTACAAAATAAATTAATGATACATCCAACTAATTCAAATGTGGACGATTGTATGTGAATGCTTTTATAAAACGCTAATATGCTTAGTATACATAAAAAAGTTCCTAACTAATCATAATTCATATCTACTAATAAATGAATATTATGTGTAATTTACAAGTCCTTTCTTCAAGTAAACTATATTCTTTGTGATTTTTAAAAATGCTATCAATATTTTTTGGATGATTTTTTCAACGAAGAATACTTCAATCACCTTTTATACCTTAATTTTGATTATTTCGGAATATATTATTCATCAAAATATTTCTTCAAATAAGTCATCCTTTCCACCAAAATATATACAAAAAAGAATTGTCAATTAAAATTTTTGTTGAGCCTCATGGAAATAGAAATATTTTAATATTAGTACTATGTACAGGAAAACAAATGCCATCAATATCTTATTACAAACTTACCCTTTTACCCCATTCATATGCTCTGTCGATAAGGAAAGAGTACTCCAGATCTTCAAAACATTTTTGTAAAGAAGATAGGGGCTCATTGAAGTAAACAGGAAGACAGACTTTGGTGAGATCTTTCCCAATGTTATCTTTAATCATTGACCAGAGGCTGACACCCTTCTCTTTTTCAATTGGGTCAGGCAATTTCTTACGCCGCCTAACATAAGAATAGTTAACCCCGACATCTTTTATGAAATCATCAATACCATTCTCAGAATCAATTGTGTAAAGCTCTTCGTCATCAGAATCAAAAGATGATCTCCGAAATTCAGACTCACTGCTTCTAAATGAACTTGATGAGAGAAAATCTCGTGTATCAAAAAAGGTGTTATCATCGTCATCTGTTTCTTCCTCTGCAGCATCGTTTCTTTCGTTGTCATCATCTGATTCGCTTGCACTTCCATCTAGAAAAAAATGTAACAAAGAATAAGATTTGCTGAAACACACAAATGAAGAAAGATTGGAACATATAATAAATATGATCAGTCCTGCGACTTCTCTACTTTGAGAGATTTTCTAGCAAAAGCCAACATCAACAAATTGAGAAGAAAGTTGAGCATCCGAAGAAAGACCTGAAATTTCACTCAAAACCTCAAAAATTAATCAAACTAAAACTAGCTTATGATAAAATTAAAGCACCGGTAGTACATCAATCTTCTTTATTAAAGATTTCCAGGTTTATTTTTCCGAGGTTTTAGTTTGTTAGGTGGGATTGTGTTGAATGGTGGAAGTTAGAGATTTTCTTCAATTGCTTTTGATATATATGTATATCTTGTTTCACCTTGTATGTAATTTCATTATAGTAGGTTGTCTCACTTACTTATCAAAAAGAGAAAAAGGTAGTCTCAACTCTCAACCACCTTGCTTTGTATCTATTTTTTCTCTTGGAAACTATCTTTGCACATAAAAAAAAACAGGCAATTCCACTGCAGTTGCTAGTGTTGTATGCTATTCTTGTTGCTTGCATCGTTCTTATTAATTCGTTTGTTGGATCCCTAGGAATTCCTTTTGATCAAGAAGGAATGGATTTTCATACATTATCAAAATGGATAGGAAAAGCCAAAGTATCAAGAAGTAGACTATTAGACTCAATCAAACACCCTAAAGGTGAGGCCATAAAAGCTGGGACATAAACATATTAATTGTTTTAAATCTATTGTACCGAAAAAGAAATTAGCATCTATTTGAATCCTTACAAATTCACAAACAAAAGGAATATTGGCCTGTGACCTATCTCATTAGACTTTCAAATTCAGATAAAAAGTAATTTTCTAGGACTGGGAAAATAAAAGAACCACAACCAAACCTGACTTAAATATTTCCTTTTTTTAATCATCACCATGGAAGCCTTATCCCAAAGATTTGGTTCGGCAAAATAGTTCCTTTTTGTAAGGTTCCTCTTAATATCAAACAGATGCAAGCATGCTGCACCATAAATAGTCATGTTGACCAAAAAAACTAGTATTTTCTTGAACCATAAATGAAGAGTCATGATTTCGTACCGCTATATTTGTCTTGCCTTGATCTAGGGGAAGTCCCATGCGTCTTTGATTGTCTTTGGCTCTCATCAACAAGCGTATTCTCCAAATCAACTTTTTCTGTCTACACAATATAGTATGAAAGTAGTAGCTTTTAGCATATTAGAAAGAAGAATTCTGGGTTAAAGTCAGTTTAATAGCCATGGATGTGATACACCATTAAATGCTTTCAGATGGAGATGTAAACCACATAATAACAAAGGTCAGAGATCAGTAGTGAAACTAACATAGTCTGCACAGATGGGATTCATTATGAAGTGAGATGATTTTGTTTGTAGTAACTTTATAAAGGATAGATGTGTTGGTACGAATAAATAGACTAAAACAGACAGATTTTTGGAATAAAAATGAGATGAATCCTAATATTGGCAAGATTCCACATGAGCGGCTCTTACTATGGAAATCAAAGTTTTAAATGGTCGAAGGCAAAGTCCAATCAGTCAAGAATAGAAGAAAATTAAAAAAAATGTATGAAAGCCAAAATCCTTTATTTAGCTCTTTTGAAAGGAACTATTGAATGAAACTAAATTACTATGAGCGTGAGGTATGAACTATGAAGTATGTTATCATAGGACAACATCAGGAATCATCAAGCAATTAAATCAATAAAGAGCAATCAGGAACCATTTACTAGCCTTTTAGTACCAACTAATTAGCATAATAGTACACCGGAATGTCTGTGAAGTAAGTCATGTAATAGAGGGCACTATAGTAGTAATCATAGTATTAAATTTGAAATATATCAAAATATTTCCACGAAATATATCAAAATATTTCCATTTCCACAAGTTCCGGCATGAAATTTAACTGACAGTTTACTTTTGTATATATATTTCAGTGGAAATCACTATTCATTTGCTAAATATTTCAATGAATGGTGAATTTCGGCCGAAATTATCTAATCTTAGGTATAAAAATGCAATATTTTGATCAAAATATTTCAATGAATAGTAAATTTCAACAGAACTATTCTTTTTTGAAAAAACTTATTATTGCTTTAACAAAGAACTTATAAATTACACATAGTATTTAGTAATAAAAAAATTGCATATAACATTCATTCATTAATATAAATTATGATTAATTAGTTATCCATATCATCTTGTTTTAATATATTCTAAGCATATTAGTACATTTATATAAGCACACATACAATCAACCATGTTTCAATTAGTTGGATACATTAGCAATTTATAAAAAAATAAAAGAAATATTATAATAATGTTGGATTCAACATTAGCAATTTATCACACTCCTTATAGTAGTTTATTGTATTTTGATGACTTGATGAGTGTGTTTTAATGCTTATTTTATCATTTCCTATGGGTTCAAGAAAATTTCTTCAATATTTCGATCATTTCCAAAAATTGTATTCATTTCCACACTAATCAAAATATTTCCATTTCATGACTAACCGGAATGGACACTGAAATCGAAATTTAATACCTTGGTAGTAACGTGTAACAAACAATCCCAAGATTAATAACATGACTAAGCATAGAAGTAACATTAGGCTATTTAATCAACGCATTAAATGGAAAAGAAAGAAGTAGACTACCTTCAACGACTAATTTGGATTCAACAATGTAAAGGGGACCCCCTTCTTTTTGTAATCTTAAAAAGTTGAACTAAGCTCTTTTTTGAGTTTAAGGGTATTCTTTTTTAAGAACTTTTTCTTTTAGATGGGAGTTTGTATGCTCGAGGGAGGTTGTTTCTTTGTTTCTTTTTCTTGTTCTTAAGTCGGTCAACTCGACTGCCTGTTGTACATTCTTCTCTTTTTCCGAAATAAAATTTATACTTAAAAAAATTAAAAGTTCCCACGCTCAAAATGAGCAAAGAAGGGCCCGAAGTAATCTCAAGCAAACTTTTGTGCAACCCCAAGCCAAAGCACAATCGTTTCACTCGAGCAGTTGTTTCTAAAACCAATATTCAAAATGCCATTCACATTTGGTGTTTCCGGTCATTAGAAAAATCGAATGGAAGCGAAACATATCGATACATTCTGAAACATTTATATTTTATTTAAAAAAAAAATAGATTTTATTAATAACTAAATTTAGGGAAAATGCCTTTTAGTTGATTCAATGAAAGCTATAATTAAATACAGCCACCTCAAAGACTCACTCTTTCCCAATTATAAACATATATATTTTATAAGGAGGTGCCCAAGTCACAAATTTTCAAAATTGTATACAAATTGAATAAGACAGAAGAAACAAACAAACAGACAGTAATCTATGAATCGACATATAAATACCTCTAGATACCGTAGAGTGTCAATAAGGATAGATTGTTTCTGAGTGAGGAGCAATAATTGGTTCTGTAGCATCGAGAACTCGTTCCTCATGATCTGCTCACTGCTGTGGATCACCTCCTCATTCACTCCCTCATCCAACAATCGTTGCCTCAATTTCTCTGTGGAGACAACGACATTATCGGCCAAGGCTAGGAGTTCACAGTTCGACATCCGTGGAAAGATGTCCTTCATTGCCTGCAATGCTTCCATCCACGCCACTCGATCTTCCCGCGACTCAGCCCTCAAATGTAGCCTCTTTGTTCCAGTAAAGACCGAGAATCTCTTGTCGTCTGATCTGCTCTCTCGGATCGAAGATACCTATATTAACCAATCAAAATGAATCTGAAGCTGAATTTAAAATAAATAATAATAATAACAAAAAAATAAAAAACTCTGTACAATAAAATTATATCTGAAACTAAATTACAAACAAAGAAACTGCCTTTTTATGGAGAATAAGAAATAGACCTTATCTTACAAATTTAATCAAGTAGTCAAAATACTTTTGAAATTAAATTAAAGACAAAAAATTGAATTTTTTCAGATACAATCAATTAATCACATTATACCTGAAATTAAATTAACACACAAACAAAAAAACTGCCTTTTTAAAGAGAATAAGAAACAGATCTTATTTTACAAAACTGAAATTAAATTAAAGAAAGCAAATTATATTTTTTCAGATACAATCACATTATATATGAAATTAAATTAACAAAAAAAAAAAACTGCCCTTTTAAAGAGAATAAGAAATCGATCTTATCGTACAAAATGAATTAATTAACATAATTTTGCAATTAAAATCAATTAATAACATTATATATGAAATTAAATTAAAAAACAAAAAACCGCCTTTTTTACATAGAATTAAGAAACATACCTTGAGGTGAACTTCACCAAAGGGTTTGCGACGAATTTGGGGGTGACTACTCTTGTTACGAGAGATTCTTCGAATCGATTCCTCACCGATGACTTTCGAACCATTCTCGATTTCTTGATTGAGTTCGATCTTATCTGGACCGTGGATCTTGAAATAGGACAAAACTCCATCTTGAAGCACGAACCATCGAGGTCTCCAGCCTTTCCCGTAATTCACCCATTTATAGAGGATTCCAGAGATTCCATTACCAACTAAATCGTTGATCTTCACATCTCGATGATCTCCCAAAGAAATTTGATGTTCGTGCATAGATGGTAACTGAGACAAGGAACCCATCTGTGGAACTACCATCCGTTGAATCCGATGGCTATGATCGATGCTGCTGTTGCTCCCGTTGCAGCTCTTGCTGCCATTGTTGTTGTTGTTGTTGTTAGGATCGAATGTGATTGAATGAGAAGAATATTGACGACTACGATTGACCGAATTGGATCTGACAGTTGGCATGTTGAGGGGAATTTCCGTTAATGGAGATAACGGCGTCGTTTGGAAGCTGTGGAGATGGAGAATAATGGATGCATGAAGAAGGGAAAGATCAGAGGATGAAGATCACGGAATTTCACAGTAACGTTAGATCGAAACGGGAGAGGTGGTGATGTGGTTTGCAAGGAAAATCGGGGCGGAGATTTTGATTTTTTTTTTTTCTCCTTGATAGACAGGTAACGCTTGATTACTGGAATCTGGATTCCTATACGGGGACGGTTATTATTTAGTGAAATTACAAAAAACCCCTTGGAATTATTATATATTAACAAAAGGTCCATGGTTTTCCATTTTTTTTTTCTTCTATTTTTCACCTTTATTTGTCATTGCTTGTGCGGGTCGAGCGTCATTTTGAATCCTTAGCGAACGAGTGGTAAAAATTTACTGTTGTATTGATAAAAAAATCATCAATGTGAGAAGAATAATGACGAATTCACGCGATCTTGATACGCGGCTGACGTTGACAGGGCACAGAACAGCACATCTTCTTTCCTGCGTATCCCGATGAAAATTATTTGGGGTGCCGCGTACCAAGACGCATTCATCACGACTCATGTAAGAATTGTCCACGTTCGTTAATTTTTTGACTTTGCCTTAGGTGGAGAATTTGTTAAACACTGCACTGATCTGGTAATGCATAGAGAATCGTTGATTTTTTAACTTGTATCTCGAGAATTGTACATCTCAAAAAGGAAAATAATGGACTATCTTCATTGGACACTGCGGACCGTGAAAAATAACATGATGAGTGCTGATTTTGAAACTCAACCTTCACCTGATAGAATAACTCAAAAACTCACGGACGTTGCATGTGCAAAGAGTCATAGATTTTTTATCTTCAGATACAAAAATGCACATGTTTATGGGGATGTACGGTTGTGTATCACAAGACAAAAAGTCTACGGTTATTTGCACATGTCACGTCCATGAGTTTTTGAGTTATCCTGTCAGGTTGAGTTAAATAATCATTACACAAATTCCATTCATCCTATTAAAAACTAAATATTTTATGTTCAACTGGAAGGTGGCATGTACAAAAATGCACATGTATACATGAGAAAGGTTTATTTGTAATGTAAAATATTGATTGAAGGTTGGTTTTGAAGATTGCATGAATATTTTTGTAATTTTGAAAATTATCAACGTGATTCCAAAGACGTGCGATTGCAAATTTCTAGGTTTTTGACTAAAATGACCTAATCATAATAAGTTTAAATGTTAAGATGAGGGTATTTGTGGAATCTAAATTTTGGTGTCGAAACACTTCTACTCGGCCTTCTCTCATTATAATAAATAATATTTAAATGGTCAAATATTAGTTTTAAGAAAAATAGAGGAGACAACTATTAATATATGGATTACGATTAGATAACTCATGAAAAAATACATGTTCTCCATCATTAAAATACAAAATCCAACTGTCGGAACATCGTAAGGATATGTATTATTAAGATACATGTAAATCTCTATTGTTGGATTTCGATATTTGAAGTACATTCTCTATTTTTGCTATGGTCCGCAAATAATCCTCTAAAGGTGCTTTTCATTATGTCTGAAGGTTCTAAGATATTTTGGGATATTTCCAATCAAGTTGTGCTGAAGTGGCATTAAAATTGATATAGTTTCACATATTACTGACGTGGGGGTGCACACATAATTATAAATGCTCTTCACTCATATCTCAATGAAATGCATCTATGGTTCCATACACACATCCACGTCAACAATGTGTGAAACGATGTCAATTTTAATATAACTCCAACCTTTTCCTTTTCTAACCCAAAATGGGGTGTAGAGGTATTTTGGTTATTTTTAGAAAGTTGGAAAAGTTTGTTTTGATTTTAAATCAATGTTTTTAGTCATTTATGAATTTTCTAAGTGGAATATGATCTTGAGTTGCCTTAAATTAGTAAAAAAATACTAACAAGGATTTCGACGAACATTACTTATTTAAAAAAGAAAAATGTAATGGAACGATGAGTTAGCAAGTCAAATAGGTACAAAATGCGGTAGTAGCCTTTTTGAAAGAAGAAAAAAGATAGAGTATTTGTGAAAGAGATATTTTGGGTCTCCTACTCCTCAAGATTTATGTAGCACTTGATTTCTTGATCCTTAAATCTTGCATTGCAATAAATGATAACTCTGATTATTTTCTCCGGTGAATATTTTTCTGATCTTCTTTTTTGTTAGTCTTCACCTGAAAAGGTATTAATGTGGTGCTGACAAAATAGCCTTCAACGATCAAGTTAGAAATTAAAAGAAAATGCAGAACAATAAGAAGATAAGAAGATTAAGGGATTTCTTGTGTAACTTGAACTTTGGACTTGACTAAATAGAGTGGGCTCTTGAATGGGGGTAGTAAATTCAATTGTAACTACCCACCCATGTTGTGTAGCATTTATAGTAATAAAAATACATAACACTTTGATGATAATGAATACCCGCTCCTTATGGTTATTGTAACTTACATGAGGAGTGGTCTTAAATGTATAACTGATCTAACTCAGTGGCTACTCAATTTTCGAGTTGACTCAGTCTAGTTATATAGCTACGACTCTTTCGAGTACCATATGCTACTTGAATAGTCTTGAGTAATATCTTTGTCATTTAAGTAACCTTGTACTATATTATTTCTTTTGTCTCAAAGTAGATTGGGCTTCTAGTTATTTTAAAATGTAATTTGCTTTGAGTGCCAAACTATTTCTATAAAATATTTAGACAAGAATACCTCAAGGTATATAAAGAATGATTTTGCCAAGGGACTGAACCTATAAAGAAATTATTAAAGGGGGGGGGGGTCAAACATAAGGCCGAACCTCATAAGGTCTAGCAATAGGAGAATTGGACACAAGATCGAACCTCTTACAAGTTGATAGGTCAAACCTCCTAGAGTTGATAATGAGGGGATCAAACTCAAGGCCGAACCTCATGGGGTTGATAATAGGGAGTCAGACACAAGGTCAAACTTCATGGGGTTATTGATAAGGGGGGTTAGACATAAAGTCGAACCTCATGGGGTGATAAATAGGAGGGTTGGACTAGGAGGCCGAACTTTTTGATGTGCTTGATAGAGAGTCTGACCAAAAAGGTTGAATTTCACCTTGCCTTTGTTGGATCGGATCTTTTGAGTTAGAAAAGATTTGATCATCTTGATTTTGTAATTTTGTTAATCCTTGGGAGGAATGTTTTTTATTCTTACAATGCCCCTCTTAGGATTCTAGATCTTGTACGAGGTATTGGATTCTAAGAACCTTTTAATTTTGGGGATTAACAAATATCTAGATGATATCTTCTAAATATTTTCTTCTTTAATTGGTAAGTTAATTTTTAGTAATCCTTTGCTTATAATAATAAAAAAAAACTAAGTTCTTATTCACTTTTCTCATTCTATTATTTTCCACTAGTTGGTGGAGAGCTCTTAGATTTTGAGAGGCATTCTTTGTTGAACGTATTTGTTCTTCCTTCTTTCATTATTTCAATGAAAATACCAGTTTGTTTAATCTTTTTTACTTTCTTGCTATTAACTTATTATTTTTTATTTTTTCCTTTTTAAGTTCTTAGTCACATCCTCCCCTAATTCCATATTGGAAGAAATCCATAAACACTTTAATTTTCCCTCAAACATTTTTATTAGAAGGGTTGAAGATGTCAATGACCCATCTATTAAATCCAATGAATGCTCATTCTACTTAGGGCAACTATATGTAGAGCTTTTCCTCTTCCCAAGCTTGTTAGGGAGTCGTTTGCCATTTTCGATCTTCACCCTACTCAAGTTAATAAGAATTTCCTTAGGATAGTTTATGGGATCACTATTCTGAATGAAACTTATAACCTTGATCTCAATATTAAATAACTTTATTCCTTTATCATTTACTGTCTTTTCCTTTTGGGCGACACAATTACTACTTAATTGCTAGGAATGACTCTCTAATGACTAATCTTTCAAGTTTCGAAAAACGTTGATTTTGTGATCTTTTTATTGTCTCGGGTAATTGGGAGTTTGACGATTCATCTTTAGGAGATAACCGTATGCTCGTTCCAAAATCCTTAATATGTAAAGGTAATTTTTCTTTCCTTTTTTTATCATTATTATTTTTCTTCCCTTGTTTATACTTTATTTTGATCATATATTTTTATACAGAAAATCTTTCTTTAAGTCCACTAGAGTTTACTCTGCATCGTTGTCTTTTAGTTGAGTGTTCTCTCAATATTTTTCTGCTCGAAGGGACTTCAAGTTACTTCTCAACCCTTCATCTTTCCTTAGGATTCCATGCTTTTGGATCCCTACTATTTTTCCTATTTATCAGCTTGTTAAGGTTGCTTTTGCTCGGGATTCTCCTTCGAATAGTAATCAAATTTCTTGTGTTGAAGAAACTATGTCTTGTGGTTCACCTATTCTACCTGTTATTATTCTTTCTTCTCGTCTTGTACTCAAGAAGACGAAGGGCCATTCTAAACGAAGGAAAGAAAAGTGTTAAGGGAAGATCCTAAGTCTTCTTTTAATCTCCCAGTAGATCCTTCTCTTGTGGTGTTCTTAGATTCTCCACAATGTTCTTCTTCAGGGGAACTCATTCTCTAGACTAGTGAGGATGTTGCTAATTCTTCCAGTCCTCCTAGTACTTTTTGTCCCACCCTCTTTAGAGGCATAATGGGCATTTTGTCGAATGAACGATTACAGAAGGTTTGTTTGCCCTTGAGGATCCTCATATAGCTAAAAGCATTCTCAAGGCTTCATATTTAGTGAAGGATAAAGAAAATGTTAGCCAACAAGACTCTACTTCTCTAATGAATACCTCATTATCCCATGTTCTTGTGGTAAACTCCTTCATTTAACCTTTTTAATTCCTAATCATATGCTATTTGTTTTTGGTAGATTTTTTATCACATGATTACTCTTGTCAATCGCTTAGCTGCTATTGAAGGTGAAGTAGCTACATTATACCTCTAAAAGAATCGTTTAGAGTAAGCTCAAACTTCTTTGCAAGCCAAGTACCAATCTAATTCCAATGAACTAAAAAATTTAAAGATCTAGAATGATTCCCTTGAGAAAAAAATTGGCTAAACTCAAAGTGAAAAAGAAAGAAGGGGTTAGGAAGAGTTATGAGAGCATGCGCAAATAATTGGAATAACAAGTACTCATGACTTGTGATGAAGAAAGAATTCGTGTTTTGATAGAGTTGGATTTGGATGAAGATGGAAACACTATTGTTTCCCAAGATGCTAAGGAATGAGAGGATGAAGTGGAGAAGGTTTTAGAAGCTTTCTAACTCATGTTGCTATTGTTATAGATCAAGTGGATAAGGCTTTAGAAGCTTTTCCTATTCCTATTGGAAATGTTGTCATTACTGAGTTGGAGCGCATTGTTGCTACAGGTGTTGCCCCTATATCTTATGACTTTGAGGATCCTTTTTATTTTTTCTAGATTTTTAAGTTTCCCTTTTTCTGTTGTTGAATTATATTAGAGCTTCTGACTCTATTGACTCTTTTATTAGTAATATATTTATTACCTTTTCATATTAATTATTTTGAGTAGTCTTAATAGTAGATAATTTATTGGCGCCATAATGATTCTTTGAGTTGGGATATTTTTGAGCAACTCAAAAATCTTAAGTTGTAGATCAACTTACCAAGTTGGGGTAGTCCATATCTACAAATGATATTCTACTTCAAGATTTGATAACTTGCCTTTTCATGACGTTTGTGTAAGATATGGCTTTCACCTACTTAGTGAAGTAGTCGATAGGAACTAGAATAAATCTGTGACAGTTGATGCCTTAGGATTGATTGGATCAATAATGTCCATGGCCTAGAGTGAAAAGGGCCATGGTGATGTCATGTTGTGGAGTTCATTTGGTAGTGAATTGATCTTTTAGCATATATCTGACATAAATGACAGTTTTTAACATGTTGAAAGCAGTCACTTTCTATTGTAGACCAATAGTAGTCCATCCTCATTATTTTTCATGCTAGCATGTATCCATTCATATGAGGACCACAGACCCCTCCGTGTGCAACTTCTATGAGATGTTTGGCTTCGTCCCTTGCTACGCACCAAAAAAGAATGACATGGTGAGATCGTTTGTACAATGTCCCATTGCTTAAGAAGAATTGTCATACTAATTGTCGAATAGTTCTTTTCTTTGTTTCTATAGCTTTTGGAGGGTAAGTTTTGTTTTCAAGATAAGTATTGATGTCAAAGAGTCATGTGGTTTTTATTTTTTGCGTCATTTACTTCAACTGGTAAATAGTAGGTTGGTTCATCTTGAATCCCTATCTCTAAGGGATCGATGGTTGTTTCATCAGTAACTTTGATCATAGAGGTTAAGATTGCACGTACCTCTACAAATTGATTTTTAACCCTTGGCATATAAGTGAAAGTGATTTGAGATAAATTAGAATTTAACTCTTTGATATACTCATGGTACGATACCAGTTTTTGTTCTCGTGTCTGTCATTCCTTGGTAGTCTGATTGACAACTAGACTAAGAGTACCCAAATACATCGATCTCGTCAACTTTCATATCTATCGTTGCTTTGAGACCCATTATGCATGCCTCATACTTTTCTTGGTTGTTTGTGCATTGGAAATGTAACCTTACTACTATAGGCACATGTGATCCATCAAGCTTTACTAAAGTGACCCTAATTTCGCTGCCATTCTGATTGAGTACACCATCAAAGTGTAGTTTCTAACCCAGCTTGTCTTCATCCTCTTTTACTTCTGCGAATAAAATAACTTTATCTGGAAAGTTAGTCTTCAACGATTCATAATCAAGAAGATGGTGTTATGTTAGATGGTCTACATTAGCCTGCCCCTTGATTGCCTTCTACGTGACATACTTGATTTCAAACTTAAAATATGGTCTTTTAAGCACCAATTAGTGGGGTACTCTAATCATGGTAAAACTTAATTTTCAATAGTTCATAGGAGCCCTTATTAATATGGTGGGCACCCCTAACTATAGCTTTCAACTTGAACTTATCTAAGATTGAACCATCTAGATTAAGCATAACCAATAAAGAAAACTAACTCAAATAAATGAAGAAAACAATTGAAAAAATTAAAGCACTTTTGAAAGGAAATTGAAGCAAATTACAACTAAAGAAATTTAGATCATCTTGCTCTTGACTTCCTCAACCTCTTTAATGGAGGGAATTGGCCTCGCATCTTTACAAGATCAAGAAAATAGAAAAAAAAAACAAAAGTAAATAAAATTGATCTTCATTGATTCAACAAGCTTGAGTCCCAGTAGGTCTACTTATAGGTTTATGCAGAATATTCTCAAGTGGCACACATGTGAGCTCATTAATTGTTATTGTCAACACGTGAGAAGTAATTATGGAAAGCAAGTAGGTCAAATGACATCACCTAATCGCGTCATTGTGCCTTTTGGCACCGCCACGATGAAGTTAACCTTGATTTGACTCATTTTTGGTCTGATCACTTGTCCTTATGCCTTGAGTGTAGAGGGGATCTCAATTTTGTACTTTGGGTCCTCATTCTTGCTTATTTGGCTTGGGAATCCTACAAAATAAATGGTGCATAATTAGGTTCCCTTATTTACATAATAATGCATGTCAATATGTCATGTTTTAGCAAATATTATGTTTAAGGTATAGAAATAGACACATGCATGACGTTTACATTAAAAACCTAAGTTATGGAGAAGAAAATTAGATAAGTATCCTCAAAATACATGATAGAATATGAACAATTAGGTACTTATCATGCGCGTGTGTTCTCTAGAAAATCCTATTCTTGTTTTGTTTTTTCGTGCCTTTATTAATATGAAACTTTCATTGCCATCTGTGGTCATAGGCAATTTTGCAGAACCATGTAAATCTTGCCTCTTGTTTTATTTTCTTTTGCATACTTGTTTCGTGTGTTCATTGTTTGAATTAAAGGGCATTTGGATGCTTTTGCATAACACTACCAAATTGGTGGGCTTGATTTTGAGATGTAAGAGAAGTAAGGTTTTCATATTGCCATGAAGTAAATACTGAAATGACTAAACTATGCTTCTTTATATAAGTCAAAATTCATGTGGCGCCCCGCCAAACGCTAACACAAATCCCAAGGCCAAATCCCAAGGTACTAGGTGGCACCTCGAAATTTCGGCATGGTCTCCTCTGTTTATGTTAGCGTTTCACAGAACTCAAACCTGATAAACCAATTTATAACAAAACCTGTATATAAAAATGTAGATACAGGAAAATAACAGCGGAAGACTAATTACATCAAACATGTAAGTAGATCAGAGTGCAGAAGATCTATCAATATACAGGCTTCCCAAAACACTATCACTCTAACATAGGCCTAAACTCTCAATCCAAAAACTGCATACATCCTGGATGAAACTAACAACACTAAGGGATGTGGCCCTAGTGCTCACCAGGCAATGAACTCTGATCGTCGATCTGATCGACCAGATACTCCTTAATTACTGACTCTACGCCTGTCTCTGTAGCTGCAAGTGCTGAAACTAAAAAAAATAGGAAGGAAAGGGTGAGTAACAATGGTTACCCAATAAGTCCACAGCCAATTCCTACTAATAACCCTTTCTAAGCATGATCGAATAAAGCATACTGAACATTTTAATACATGCAAGGTTTTACAAGATAAAATACGATCAACTGGTACATATAGCCAGGGATGAGCAACTAAACAGTTTTAGAAATTACACATAACATCAATCATCAGTACTCATTATACATTTTCCATTTTGTGCAAATAATGTTGACAACATTGAAATAATAGACATGTTTCTCAGTTTATGATTTGAAATATAACAACAGATACATACTACAAATGGTGGAGTATTGGAATTAAAGAGTTGGGATTCACGACTGGATCGCTCCCAGTCAGGACATGATATTCCTCAATAACATCGTAGTTCCTAATTTTGTGGCTGGTCGTGTCTACCACGCTTGCGAGACCATTTATCTGGCTCAGGCTGGCCGTTTGACGTGACCGTAAGCAATGGGTCTCTTTTCGATGTGTCAGAACGTTCGACTACTACTAGATTGTTAGTGATCACTGACTAATCATCTTCGTCTATGCCTATCAGGCGTGCATGTGATTCCCAAATGACACTCCACTCGTATACGACCACCTTTACAATACACGTTCACTGGTAAAGATAAGAAAGGAATGGACCCGGATTCCAGTTGTGACTCCACTCTCATACGCGTCCCATACCACGTATAAGTTTGGTGGCCCCTACCGTAAATCCCAGGATAGTGTACCCCTCCGGATGATGTGACACACTATCCCTTCAGGCATTCACAAACCCTTTAACAGCTCACAAAATAGCTACGTACATATATGATTTTTCATTTAAAACAAAAGAGAAATTAACAGAACAGGGTTGAGAACAGATATCCAGTTCCTACCATGCAACCGTGGCCATCCGGCCGAAAATAAATAACAGTACTCAGCGCACGCGCTAACATAATCGGAAATAAATATGCAACCCTTTCATTAATAACCTGGATATCCTTTCACCAACCTACACACAACATACAATGTAAATTGTAGACATCACCCCTCGGGTGTGATTCTGACATTTTACCGTTCATTCCCTTTTCCCATTCTCTCGACATTCTCACTTTTCATCATTTCAAATCAACCATTTATTTTCAATCTTTCAAAGTCATTCTTTTGGTCTTTCCATTGAAAACTATCGAAGTTTATTCAAAAACAAGGTCCCGATGACACACGGGGCAAAAGCTGTTAAAAATAATGAAAGCTGGTGAAAATTTGGCTAAGTGTCGGAAACTCAATTTTTCAAAGTTCTCGAAATTGAAAATGGGTTTTTCGAAATGAAAGTCTCACTTACGAGATTCGACACCATATAGTTTTTGTAATCTAATTCAAAGTAATGTGAAAATTATTATATTTTGAAAACTTGTCGAAAACGTCGAAATTTACTTTTTGTTCTTAAAACCAAAATTTGGATTTTGATCCTTTGAGATTTGGATCTTAAAACCATTCCCATTGTTCCGAAATGGGGGGTAAAACCTTAATTTCATTAAAGAACTTAAAGTAAATGGAAAGTAAAAATTAAAGAGGACATTTACTAAAATGTTTTTAATGAAATAAAGGGTGACAAATAGTGTATAAGGTGTGAGGAGGTCAAGCCAAGAGTCAGAACACTGTTTTGATCAAAACTGTGTCTGTCGGTGGCTGAATCAATATGCTGTCGGTGGAACCGACAGAATACACATCGGCAGGTGTCGGTGGGACCGACGGTCCTGCCGACAGAATAAAGTTTTCGACGGCTTCTTGATTTCGTCGGTGGCAGAAGCAACATTCTGTCGGTGGGACCGACAGAATGCCTTCGGTAGGTGCCGGTGGCACCGACCCTTCCCACCTACAGCCTGAACCTCACTCGCGATTTTTGGGTTTTTCGATCCCTTTTTCGATTTCTTCTTCCATTTTTTGAACCATTCGACCCACCCACGATTTTGTTATCAAAATTCGATAAAGCATAAACAAAACACCTACTTCTACCATGAATTTGAAATCAAACACCAATTTCTACGATTTAAATGCAAATAATAAGTTTTGTTTCAAAACCCTAAATGCACATTTCGAAAATCTAAAGTTACCAATTAGAATTGAAAGTCCCTTACTTGGTTGTGAACGCCAAGGGTACAAGCTAGCACTACAACTCAAGGTTGGATGGCTCAAGAGTCAAGGTTGGGCTGACTTGGATGCGAAATGAGCGAGGGTTTGCAAGGTATCCGACAATGACGTTTTCCTTCTCCTCTAAAATGAAGTATAGACCTAGCTCCTAACTTGATGAAGCCCTCGGACGGAAGATGTGGAGGTTTACTCGAGCTACCCGGCTGGTTTTTGATGGAGGATGGATAAAACGAACAAGAATGAACAACCAAAGGTGGTGAAGTTGTAGTCCTCGTCGTGGCCGACAACTTTGCCTTCTTCGTCGATGTTCAACTCGGCTTCGTTCGCGCACAAACTTGACGGAAATGGGTCGAAACCCTAGGGTGGAGAAGTGGCTGTCGTTTGGGGTTTTCTTAGAGAAGAAGAGGAAAGAATGAAATAAAAGAAATCAGATTCCGTTTTATAATAAAGCTGAGGGGCATACTTGTAATTTCCCCCTTATTTCTAGTTTCGATCGTAACTTAACTATTCGGACTTGGAAAACGACAAACGAATATACCATTTCGAATAATTTTTCGATTCGAATCTAATGGTGTCATCAAATATTTTCAATTCTTGCTCTAACGAAATTCCACTATTTTGGGTCCCACTTAACACGAAATTCGAGGATTCTATAACTTCTCTATCCGAATTCGAATTCGGACTTGCTTACAGGCTAATGTATATATTTCGATCCTTTTGAATCTAATGGCGAAGTTGATTTTCCTCGAAATTAATCATAACAAAATCCGAGTATTTTACTCTAAGTCTCTCCTTCGATATTTTCTTCCAAATCTCACCATTTAATTTCCTCGAGATATGAGTTGAAAATCCGGGGTGTTACAATTCATCTCCTTACAGATTATATATTGTAACTTTCATCCTCAATCATGGTTTCATCTTCTTCTACGAATTTTAACCCGCTTCCTAGTCCTTAATTGTCAACCATATGCATTGAGAAATAAAAGCTTAAAATATTCTTTAGAAAAAATTGTGAAATTGCATATTTTGTATCGTGTTTAGTCTTAGGAAGTGAATCGGACAAATTAAAAATTCTTTCAATTTATACTTAGGAATTAAAAGTTTAATTATTTGTTCTCCTAAGTTTATTCACTTAGTCCCAATTTTACTCAAATTCTTAGAGTGCAATTACAAATTTCACACAATGGATTAAGCATTCATCACATGCCATTCATGTCATTTTCTATTTAACCATTCATTGCATATTCATTCATGACATACATACATTCAAAGTGTATAAATTGCATAAATGTAAATGATGCATAAGACACAAGATTTATAGTGGTTCGGCAACGTGCCTACATCCATTCCCAAGGTCATCAACACAATAGTTTTTGGTGTTTACTGATTAATGAGGTTTTCGGTTCACCTCAAACTATAAATAGTATTTTTTTTCCTAGGCTAAATTCTAAAACCTTCTTGACTTGAGAGCGGAACCTTCTCACTCAATGATTTGAGTTCTATGCTTAGAAAACTCACAATCTTAACACTTAACATGAGACTTCAACTCTAGAAAATGCTTGGTTTTTTACAAGGCAAAACCAAGAAAAATCCTCTAGAAGGTTTTCAAATAAAAACATAAAATACAAGGAGTCACTCAATACATATGATATGCAAATCAAGATCTTGAGTTTTTTGGGTCCTTGAACTTCACTCATTCCTTCAATTTGTGCTCTTTGTTTCAAGCCATGTGCCAATGTATGCAAGATGATAGAGAGGTGAGTGCTAATGAATCAAGGAAGACTCAACCGATGGATTTTCCACTTCGATGCTTTAGGTCTTCATGTCATTGATTTCACTCATTTCATCTTCACATTTTGCTCATTGCTCCTTAAGTCTATCAATGTGTGTGCAAGCGAAGCATTCATGGTGGAAGTAGGATGAAATGAGAGATCTAGATGGGTTGAGGGTAGGTTCACCTAATGCTAAGTTTTAATGGAGATTGCTTGTGTTGATGGTGCATTCAACTAAAGCCAAGCCCTCCTAAGGTATAGAGAGTGCTCTCAAGGCAGTATAAGGGGGAGAACAAAACTTCTCTAAGGTTTGATCAAGACACAAATGAGTTAAGGGGCTGACTTATAAAGGGATTTATGAGCCAACAAAAACCTACTTGGGGCGTCGTGACATTATCGATGCCCTTGGTAGCTCCAATGATCATATTTTTTGAATTTTGGATTGTTAGAGTTGAACTACCGACGCCTTTGGTAGAAGTAGAATGCTTGTTGTCGATAGCGCCGTGAAATGTCATGGTGCCCCTAGTAAAATTACGAAATACCTTTTTCGGGCATATTTTGCTATTGGGAGGTCCGATGATCAAACGGTTTGGGGATTTTGTATATCATACCAATATGATTTTTCCAAACTATCACCAAAAGTTCCAGCGAGACTATTTGGTGCCAAGGATTACTTTTGACACTACCGTAAAGTCATTTTTGACTCTTGGAAGGTCCAATGATTAAATGATCGGGAATCTTGATGTTTTTACTATTATTAGCCAACCTAATTATCACCAAGATATTGAGGAATGGTCTAAGTGGTCTCATTACCTTTTAGCCTTTGTGCACATACATTTAAAATATTTTGTCGAGGTATTTGAGGTTGAGCAACTTTACTAGAGTCTTCACGCGTCTTTAAGTGCAAACCTGTACCACACACAACACGATCTCGAGATTGACTAAATATGAAATTAACAAATTGAAAATTAAACATAATAAAGAAAGATCGATAGATAGAGAGATGGTGAACCATAATATTGGAGAGAAATGAAGAGAGATGGAGGTCTCGATAATTTTTATTTTTTTGTCGATTAATGGGGGGTTAGGCAGACCCCTAACCAGAAAAAATAGGATTACACCCTAACATAGGCATGCCCAGAAGCATCCTTACATATAATGTTTACCAACTGCTAAGTTAGGTCCCTATGCTCAAACATAACTCTGCTTAAAAAAGGACAAAGCAAAGCAAGAAAGTCGATAGCTTTGTTGCATTCTCTATAGCAGAAGGTGAACTCGATTCTTTGGAAGTAGCTCCCTTTCGTCATAATAGCTTTTACCAACCTTTCTTCTCTCCAAGGGACTGGATCCGCCCCTTAATGTATTCGATAACCACTTTAGAGTCAGCTCTGACCTCTAGCACTTGGATATTTTCCTCTTCGGTCATTATCATTCCCTTGAGAATTGCTTGAAGCTCATGGTATAAAACTGTCCCTCCTTGGTTTTGCTCCGTTAGAGTTTTTACCGTCTTGCCATTACTATCTCTGATAATAGCCACTACTCTTCCCCTGTCACCTCTTAAAGACCCATCGATATTAAGCATAAAACAGTGTTCTAGGGGCTTGGTCCAACTGTATTTCAATGGCACTATGACCATGTACTTGGGGGCTAGGTTCCATGAGTTCATAAAGGTTCTAGAAGACGGGTTGTCTTCCATAGAGGTTTCGATGCTTTGGAGTCTCATTCGAACATCTCTAACTATCATTGTTTCTACAAGCTCAGAGGGATTGTAGCTATTTTGGAAGATCCTCATACATTGTTTAGCCCATACATGGTAAATGGAGGCATTGAATGCCAATTTTTTAGTGACCGTCTGAAGAGTTTTTCCTTTGAAGTTGTTGCATGCCCACTTGACCTTTCCTCTTCAGTTTCTGTTTGATTGTGGTATGTTGGATCTTCTTAGCATTCTTTGCCACAAGTTGTGGGAGAAATTACATCCCAAAAATAAGTCTTCCTCTGATTCAGGATGGTTTCTATAGAAGCAACAACACGAGTTCTGAATGACCCCTCTAGCTTTGAGCATGTCTTGATTTTTTAGTCCCTTACTAAGGCAAAGCCATGTAGTTGTACTATGTCATTTAATGTTGTTAGGAAACCAAACTAAGTTGTGCCATCTAACTTGAGGTCTGGTCTCTTTAAGGGCTTTAAAAGCATACTTAGTGGCATATGTCCCTTTAGGATCAATTGTCCAGATGAATTTGTTTGACTTTGAGCAGTTGAGGTCTATGATTTGATTTGATCTCATATCCCTCATAGCAAGGTAGCTAGGTGGACAGGAAGGTGCCACTTGCCTTCTCTAATTAGATTGGTGACCCTAGCCTCGTTGTGAAGTCCGATGTCATAGACGTTCCCTTGCTGCATCACTCCCTCAGGAGTCCCTGGGTCATGCCATATATAGGTGTTGCTACCATCCCCGATTCTATGAGTGATCATGTTTTTGGTTGCCCTTCTCATTTGCAACAGCTTTCTCCACATCCATGACGTATTACTGGGGATACTCATAATCCAGAAGTGGTATTCTCTGATTAGATTCTTTTGGACCTATTCCACCCAAATGATTTTCCTGTTTGAGGCAATATCCCACACTTGTCTAGCAATACTCGTTTTGTTTTGAGTACTGAGGTCATAAAATCCCAACCAACCTTCTTTTCTTTCCCTAACCATTCTCTTCCAGCTCACACTATGTATCTTGTTCCCCATTTTCGGCCCTGCCCATAGGAAACTAGCATATATTCTTTTAATTTCTTTCAACACCTTTTTGGGGAGCATTAATAGTAGACTAATAGATTTGCATACTGCATATCACTGATTTGATGAGTTCAATCCTTCCTGCAAAAGAAAGAAAGTTGACTTTCCAAGACTTGATCCTACTAGTTATCTTGGTAACAATAGGCTCGCAATCAACAACCTTGAGTCTTGTTGAGATGAGGGGCAAACCAAGATACTTAATAGGAAGAGTAGCTTTAGCGATTTGAAGGGTTGTGGAGATTCTCTCTCATTTGGCTGTCAATCCCAGCACAATAAAACTTGCTTTTATTCAAGTTCATCTTCAGCCCTATGATGTTGTTGAACCATTCCATAGCTTCTTTGATGGCATTTGCAAATCTGGAACTCCCTTTGAAGAATACATCAAGTCGTCAACGAAAATCAAATGGCTAACTTTGGGGTCTCTATAGTTGTCCATCAAGTCCAACTTACCTTTATTGGCCAAATCTTGGAGTTTGGCTGAAAGCAGCTCCGTCACGAACACAAAAAGATAGGGGGATAAAGGGTCCCCTTGACGGATACCTCTCTTACCTGGGAAGTATCCTTTCAAGCTTCTATTAATGGCTATCAAGTACATAAGGGATAAGATGCATCCCCATATCCAAGCTATAAAATTCTTTAGAAATTTCATCAACTCCAAGCAGTAGATGATTGCCTCCCAGGCAATTGTAAGCCTTCTTCAAGTCAACCTTTGTAACACATCTGAGGGGATTTTTCGTTCTATAAAGGTTTCTAACCAATTCATAGGATAGCATTAGGTTGTTTTTGATTGACCTCCCTTGGATGAATGATGATTGGTAAGGGCTCACTGTCTCATTCAACGTGCTTTTGAGTCTGTTGGCTAGAATCTTGGAGATGCACTTGTATATCACATTACAACATGCTATGGGTCTGTACTCTTCTAAGGAAGTAGGCCTATCAATTTTAGGGACAAGAGTTATTGTTGTAACATTAACTTCCCTTACCAACTTTCCCTTTTGAAAGTAATATTTGATAACAGCCACCACATCTCTTTTGACTATTTCCCACGACTTTTGGAAGAAAGTAGTAGAGTATCCATCAGGGCCAGGAGCTTTGTCCCCATCCATAGAGAACATAGCTAATCTAATTTCCTTTTCATTCACAGGTTTGATTAGCTCATTTGCAAAGGCTTCATCGATTTTCTTCAGCTACAGCTCATGGTTGTTTATGGAACTATCAGATCTAGTTCCAAACAGATTTTTATAATACCCAATAATCTCCTTCTCTAGGTCTTCCTCTCCCTCCACCCAATCTCCATTTCTAGCTTTAATTGAGGAAATTATATTTTCACTCTTCTAGCTACCAAAGACTTATGGAAGAAAGTTGTGTTAGAGTTTCCAAGCTTAAGCCAATTTACTCTTGATTGATGTCTAGTTGTTGCTTCTTCTCTTTTAGCTATGTCTTGGTATCTCTTAGTTATACTTCTTTGTTGTTCAGCAAGTTCCTGGTTCAGAGGCTGCTCTTGAGCTTCTTTTTGGACCTTCTCTAGTTGCTTATAGACCTTCATAGAGACATTCTTGTCTTCCCCAAAAAGGAGGGAACTCCATGACTTTAGAGTAGCTTTAAGCCTTTTGAGTTTGAGAACAACTCTGAACATTAGGTTGCCTCTCACATCTTCCTCCCACCTCCTGCCCACTATATCAAGGAACCTTCTGTCCTCAGCCCAGAAATTGAAGAACTTGAAGGGTCTCAGCCTCGATCTTTCCCCATTTCCAAGAGACATAGACATGGGGCTGTGGTCTGAAATCCCTGAAGGTGGAATTCACTTTCTGAATTCTCAAAAGCTTCTAGCCAATTTATGTTGGTCATCACTCTATCGAGCTTAGAAAGAATTATTCTGTTGTCCTATTTATTGCACTAGGTTAGATGGCATCCCTTAACTTTAAGGTCCATTAAACATGTCTTCTGGAGGCACTCATTCAGGTCCTGAACATCAGACCTCAACACTCTCCTCTCCCCTATCTTCTTTCGAGTTGAGGTAATTGATTTGAAATCTCTCATAACCAGTTAGGGGCTATCTGTGTGGTTTATTATGCATTATAGCTCTCTACACAACCTTTTCCTTTCTTGCTTATCATTGTGCCCATATATCACTGTTAGAAGGAATTGGTACCTCTCTATGTGCTTCCCTTGTAAAGTTATCATTTGGTCGGATTTGAAAATCAAGTTCATATTGATCACACTATTGTTCCACCCCACCCAAATTCTACCCTTCAAGGTAATGTTGTAATTGTCTTCCATTTCCCAATCTGGTCGAGACAGCATCTCTATTGATCTCTCTTACTCTGGTCTCCACAATCCCCATAACATCGATATGGTTCTTCTTAATGAAAACCCTCATCTCTTGTTGCTTCAGAGGATCATTGAGCCCTCAAATATTCCAAGTGGCACACTTCATTGGGTAACCTCTGTGTCCTCTTCCTCTTTTACCCTCTCTTCCTCTTGTCCCTCTTTATTCTTGCCTTGTTCATTCATAACTTTTATCACCTCCTTTAAAAATTGAGAATTGTAGAAAGAGAACAATAAAAATAGGGGATTAATATAGAGAGACAAAGATCAATAGAAAGAGGTAAATCTTGTAGGAGACTAGGAAATTTACCATTTAGTTTAATTATAAGATTCCCTTTGTCCTATTGAAGATAAATGAGGATATTTAAAAAAATTATTTTCATTTACTTTTCAATCCGTTAAATAAATAAATAATATTGACATCAAATAATGAAGACTGATTCTTGAATTTTTAAGCAAGGATTACCCTTGTTGACTTTTTATAAAGGAATGAAGACCAAATCTTGCATTTTAGAGTAAAAAATGATCGTTTAAAATGATTGCCCTAGTTTAATGGGGGATATTACTAAATTATCCAAATAAAATGGAGGATACTTTTAGCCAAGTCACATGGGTCTCAAAGTGCAAACGTGGCTCTCGCCGCCCAATAACATGTAAGGTCAGAGATCGGGTAATGGTTGCACGTCATGGGATCATCAACTCGACACTTTGTCAAACAAAATATTTTTATTGCACTTTTAGATGGACGTACACACCCTCCAACATCAAATAAGAAAAGGAAACATAAAAAAGAAGAATACAGGTTATCTAAAGAATTATTTTTATTTTTATTTTTTTATAATACAATCATATAAAATAAGAAAGAGGAGAACAGATTGCCTAGGTATCCGGTATTTCTATTTTCATATGTTCTTACGTTCATATTCTTTGTTATATTATTTATATGGACAATGAATAAACTTGTGCCATGAAATTATAGTTTGACAAAATAAGTAGTCTCTAGGAATATTCCCAAATACCTAAGGAGTATATTCCAATCAATGTTTTAAATATTAAATCATTGATTTGATCAAATATTTGTCAAATTGGTCCGATCATGGTTGGAAACTCCATGTATGTTTACAAAAATAAATAAAAATATGTACCCATGTTTTATAAAATATATTTATTTAAAGTGTAATGATTTTCTTATGCCCTCCTCTAACACACGCCCCCCTACGCCCCAATCACAAAACATTCGATCACTTGCCTCAAGATATATATAATCATAAATCTTTTTCTTGTACATCTCGAGGCAAATGATCTATGATTCTGTGATGGGGGCGTGTGTATTAGAAGGGGGGGAGGCGTCATATTATCACGACTCTTATTTATATTCATAAAAGAATAACACTGATAGAAACCAATTCTTCATTAACTGAATATTATCTTATTGTAAAATTTGATTGAACATGATTGGATCACGTTTCAGTCTGATTTTTAAACATTGGTACCAATCCCTTGGAAACATGTTTGTTTTCATCTCTCGTACAAAATCTCCCACTTGTCTATTCAACTCATTTCTATCTTCATTAATCCATATTTTTAAGGATTTTTCTTAACCTCCAAACACAAATTTCTAGAGGGTAAGAAATGTATTACAACTTCAAAGAGATATAGAATTACCTTCTTACACTACTAACAGTTGCATATTTTTGTCTATTAATTTGATTCGTATCATATTGTATTAGAGCCGACGTAACAATTTGGATTCTAATCTTAAAAAGAATCGTATGAAAAAAACATAACTATCTAATGATCCAGAAAAAATGGTACTAAAGTGAAAATCGTCATAAAATAATCATTGTAAGTATGAAATGGATGACAAAAAAGAACCATAAGGTGCTACAAAAATTAAGTAGATAACCACTATGGATGTTGATTGGAGTCTTTCTTCACCATTATATATATATATATAAGAAAAAAAAATACAGATTTTTATTATCTAGGAAACCATTTTAATGTGGGCCCAGGAAAAAGATTTGTGATTCTGTATTTTTGCCACGTCAACCGCATATAAGAAACTGTGTGCATTCATCATTATTCTCTCATAAATATTTATGACGTCATCTAATAGTATTGGCAGGTGGATTTTCTTTCTTTATGGGTGGGTGGAACACTGGACCTAGCCTAGGGAGGATGTATCCCTCATGTGAACCAGAAGGCCAGAATATTAAAGTCAAGATGAACAACCTTGTACGAAATGACTGTGTCTTTAATTTAAAACAAGGTTTCCCTTCACTTCACGCCTCTCAAGTTTATCCGTAACAGTTTCACAATTTGGCCCAATGTGAACAAATTGTTGACATGACCTCCACGTTTTTTGTGAATACTTGATACCCACTAAAGCATGGGATGGCTCTATTAGCACACAATGATATGTCTCATTAGACCCAATTACTCGAGGTACCCACCTAAAAGTAAACAAAATTACTACTTCCACACACTTTATTATTCTGTTTTATTACTTAATACTCATTGCGCCCACTAATAGGTACGGATTATTTATTTCTTTTTTTCTCTGTCTCTCTCTCTATTCTTCTTCTTCGTTGTGTCAAGAAAGACTTCGAGGAGGGTTTTAAGCTTTTATCTTACTTGTTTTTCTTATCTTGACACCTCAATAGAATTGAAATCATTAACATGAGAAAGTTTGACTCAGTAAATATCTACTGAATCTGTTTTGTAAGATTTGATGGGTAGGTGAGAGAGAGAGAGAGAAAGAAAGAAGAAGAAGAAGAAAAAGTAGATTTTTTGGTAGACTGTGGTGGGTGCAATAAGTAAACTCAAAAGGGTAAAAATGTAATTTTTTTTATTTTTAATTTAAAGTGGATCCAATTAGTATTTCGTTCATTCCATCGGTATGCTCCCAGGTACCTGTAATTGTGATCCGTTTGCCAGAACCCAGGGGTCTTTCTGTGGAAACCTCCACGAACAATCGTCGTTTTTTGATGGTTTTTCCGCTTCTCACAGCTGCTCTTTCCACACCTCCGGATATCTGGTGCCAAATCGTCGCCCGTTTCCCTATTTCTTCGATAATAGAGTTGGCTATCTTTGTGGCATCGATTGTACAAGTTCGTGAAGAGGGCTGGACGAGTGAAATAGATGATCCCTTATGCATAGTCACAAAAATTTTCAATTTTGTCGAAGAATTTATAGAATTTTACGTATTAGGGGTTAGTCGATCAAATTGGAGAATTGACAAATTAATGATTATTCCTTAATTAATTGTGGAACATAGTTTTTACCCTTCACTTTCAATTTTTTTTTTTCGAACATTCAAATATCAAGAAGGAGATAAGGAGTTTAGAGAGTTTGAAAATGATGGATTTAAGTCAGAAACCCAAAAGCATGTTTTGTATAATCTCTGGAAATTTTCCGTTCCATGAAACTTTCTTGAATTTATCCATATTAAACCCCCATCAAAAATTTATTGAATCAAACTTTGTTACTATGCCACTATGTTTCCAAGTTGATGACATCTTCCTCTTGACCTTGGTCTCTTTCATAGATCAATAAAAAATGACCTTGATGACCTTGTCCTCAACTTATATAAAAGCTCCTTAATTTTTTTTCCAAAACCAATCACCTTCGAGTTCTTCAATCTGTATGGAAAATTATTTTTAATCTATTGAACCTTATTTTCAATACATCGTTTACAACCTCACTTTAATTTTTTGTAGAGAAGTCTTGATTTTTCTATCTAAAATTCCACCATTGTTTGCTTCAAAAACCTTGTATTAGTCTTTAGGGTACATGATTGAAGTAGATATTACATCTTAAGGTTGGAGAGTAGGGCCAAATATATAATCCAAGAGGTTAAATATGATTTGTTTTTGGGAAGAAAATCAAAGGGTTTTAGTTATAGTTTTAAGAAAAGCACATTTAGGTCATTTTTTATTAGTATATTAGAGAAGATCTAGATCAAGAGGTGTTAATGAGACTGTTTCCTCATTTTTGGAGTCAATTCTTGAAAGTGCATCCCATTGCAATGTAATGGAAAACTTGTCTTCTTCTCCAGATATTTTAAAATTGCCAAGGTTTTCTAAGATTTTTGGATAGAAGCTAAGAAGATTTTGGGACCTAAATCACAAAATTATGTGTTTTTCAAGTTTCTAGGTTTGAAAATGTATTATGAAATTATCTAAGGTTCATTTTACATCCAGGACATGGGAGAGCCCTTATATAGAGGTGGGAAGGGACTTTAGATAAATCAGGACCATTGATTGTTTGTATCTCATATTAAATATGCATCAGTATTGGCTTTTGGATTAGATCTAGTACATTTTTGTAGACATCTCATTTTTGCATTTGCTTGATTAATCAACTCGTCAACCCGATTGTGACGGTTCCCAATGATGGATGTTTATTCCAATGCTTTATTTGTTACCAAATATGTTTTAGAAATTCAGATGAAATATCTCAAGCAAACAAAACTGTAGAAACTACGCTACGCTATGAAAATGTGCTCCAAAAATATAGAAATCATCATTTTTCAGACAAAAAGAAGATTTACGATAAAAATCACTAAAAAATGACCAAATTACCAAAATACCTTTAACATCAAAACATTCTTAGAGCCTACATTATGCTTAGGAAAATCCTTTCAAACACAAAATAACAAATTGAAACCAAATAAACTATTTCGTCAATTTCACAAAATTCGATAAAATTACGATAATGCCCTTCATAAAGTTCACGACCATTTCACATAAAAAATTTCATAAATGACACAAACCAATATTTCCATTGAATTTCTTATGAAAAATCGATTTCAAAACATCTTGAAACATTGAAAAATGACTTAAAACGCAAAAAGTCCTCTCCGAGGGTAAAACGATAATTTTATAATTTTAATAATTAAAATTTCTGAAATTAATAATTAAAATATTAATTAATGTAAAGTGAAATCTTAATTAAAATTAAAGTCAATCAAGTAAGACTTAAGTCAAATCCTAAAATCAAGTCAATCAAGTAAGACTTAAGTCAAAATCATAAATTCTAGTCTTACTTTCTAGTCAGTCATGTGGGACTTAATTCAAAACCCTAATAGAATTCTAATTAAATTCTAAAACTATCTTTTAGAATTCTAATTAAACTCAAAAATTATTTAATAGAATTCTAATTAAACTCTAAAACTATTTAAAAGAAACATAATTAAACTCTAAAACTATTTAAAAGAAACATAAGCTAACTCTAACTCTATCTAAAATGCTCTTAAATTTTTTTATAAATAGGGGTCTTTACAACCTATTTTCGTATCAAAAAATAAATCCTAAAAAAATAGGTCAAAAAACTTCCATAGTCTCCCATAAACCCTAATTTTGAAGTCCTAACTCCTTACCTAACATCCATACCTCAACTTTAGCTCAAAAAATACTTAGAAACCCTTCCAAAACACTCAGAAATTCATAAAAAAAATCAGAAAAATTTAGAAGGAGATACTTTATCTTGGAGATCTGAAGCAATCCGGTGACAGAATGAAGCGAGGAGTACTGTACGAGGAGCTGTTTTATCAGATCTGAGGGAATAAAACCGTTGCATTCGTAAAGGTAAATTTTTTATTATTTAGGTTTTTTTAGCAATGTAGTTTTATTTAGAAATTAGTAGAGACCGACGTTTGTCGGGCGGGGTTGGTGCCTAACACCTTCCAACCCCGTAATGTGATCTCCAGACCCGTATTTTTCTTTCACATATTAGTATTATTTACCTTTTAGAGTCAGTGTTCTGTTCCTAGACTATAATAACTAGGTGGCGACTCCCAAACCTCAAAGGTCAAAAGCGGATCCACGCACTCTGCAGATCGAGGACACTTTTAGTGGCGACTCCACTAAGGATTATTAAGGATCAAACTTGAAAAGCCCCAAGTATGGGAGCATTGCCAAATCAACTAAGTTTTTATTTTATTTTATTTTGGTATTTGTTTAGTTAGTTTGGCTTGATTGTAAATCATTTTTTTTTATTTGTGAGTATTCTAGTTTGTTTGTTTGCTCTATGATCCAATCAAGGGTCACTTGTGATGAACCTAAATAATTCAAGATTTCAAATATTAATAGGAAAATGATAGAATGATGGTGGTTGGGATGAGAAAAATATTTAAAAAAAAAAAAAATAGTACTTAAGCATGGTGCTCCGATAGTGAAAACGTTTTTTTTCTCTTTCTATCTTCTTTTCCATATGTGTGTTGAAAGGGACAGAAAAGAGAGACGTTTCTCTCTCTTTATCGACTCTCGTTAATGGCGATTTCGAGAATTCTAATTTTGATTTTTAATAATCTCAACAATGGCGTCGAAGCATCTCATAAAGTTTACCTAGAATATCAATTTGTAAATCTAGAATTGTTGCTGAATGAAGGTTGGGACAACAATGTTAAAACATTTTTATAGAACATTCTAGTGAGAACTAAGTCTGGGCACCTCTTAATAAAACGTAGATCTCATTGAGTAGATTAATTTAGAACATGAATTTACTCAATTTCGTTATCGAGAGCCTTGGATATCATCGATGCAAGTTCGGATTAATCTGTAAATCTGGAATTGTTGCTGAATGAAGGTTGAGACAGCAATGTTAAAATGTTTTTACAGAACATTCTAGTGAGAATTAAGTCTGGGCACCTTTCACTCTATTTCGTTATTGGGAGCCTTAGATATCATCGGTGCAAGTTCGGATTGTATTTTCCTAATTCACAGAAAATCCGAATTTATTTAGTGTTATCACAGTTAATATTCTTGATTTATTTTGTGAGAGCGAGCTCATTCGGCACTAGGATCTTTCTCTTTGATTTTCTTTTGGGATGTGTTTCTAGTTTTTTTTTTGTAATTAAAAAAAAAGGGTTCATCGCTTCTTATCCCTACAACCATCATTCTATCATCAATTCAATATTTGTTAGAATCTTGATTTATGTTGGATCACCTAAAGTAATCCTTGATGAACCATAGATAAAAAAAAATAAACAAAAACAAAAAAAAAAAACAAAAATATAAAAAATAAAAAAATAAAAAAATAAAAAAATAAAAAAATAAAAAAAAACAAAATAAAAAATAAAAAATTTAGTGTCCGTTTCAATATTGGATCTGATTGATTATTCCTTGTGCTATACTGATTAATCACTTATCTAACATGTCATGATCTTGATTGATATATTTTTTTTATGTGCATGCCTTAATCTTAATTTTTTATGTTATAGGATATCCATATGTTGTAGTTTGATATGGCCCATGAACCCATTTATTTGAAAAAATGCCCTGTAACACCCCAGATTTTCAACTCATGTCTCGAGGAAATTAAATGGTGAGATTTAAAGGAAAATGTCGAAGGAGAGATTTAGAGTAAAATACTCGAATATTGCTATGATTAATTTTGAGGAAAACCGACTTCGCCATTAGATTCAAAAGGATCGGAATATATACATTAGCTTGTAAGCAAGTTCGAATTCAAGTTCGGAGAAAAAAGTTAACAAATCCTCGAATTTCACGTTAAATGGGATCCAAAATAGTAGAATTTCGTTAGAGCGAGAATCGAAAAGATTTGATGATACCATTAGATCCGTAGTGAAAAATTATTCGAAATGGTATATTCGTTTGTCGTTTTCCGAGTCCGAATAGTTAAGTTACGATCGAAACTAGAAATGATGGGGAAATTACAAGTATACCCTCAGCCCTCTTATAAAAGAAAACTCACTTTCTTTTATTTCATTTCACTTCTTCACTCTTCTCCAAAGAACTCAACTCAGCCATTTTCAAGACCTAGGGTTTGAACCCATTCCTATCAAGATCTATCCCAATCAAGTCCGAGTTGAACCTCGACGAAGAAGGCAAAGTCGTCGGCGTTGTCGAGCTCTACGTCCTCACCCCATCCAACCTCCATTTCCTCTTCTTTTCTCTTGGTCTCCCACAAGAATCAGCAAGTGGGTTTTTGTATAATCACTTGGAACCTCATCCATATCATAGGAGAGTCGTTGTTGGTCATTAGGAAGCGGGGAGAACACCTTCAAAGAGGGTTTCACAACCAACCACTCCGTTGGCACCCGAGTTCAACCACTTTCGGAACTTCGAGCCGCCTAACATTGATCCTTAGTGTTGATTCATCACCATTGGCGTCCACAAACAAGTAAGGGACTTTCAATTCCTATTGGTAACTTTAGATTTCTCAAATGTGCATTTAGGGTTTTGAAACTAAACTTATTGTTTGCATTTAAATGGTAGAAATTGGTGTTTGATTTCAAATTCATGGTAAAAGTAGGTGTTTTGTTTACGTTTTATCAAATTTTGATAACAAAATCGTGGGTGGGTCGAATGGTTCGAAGAATGGAAGAAGAAATCGAAAAGGGGATCGAAAACTCGAAAGTTCGAGTGAGGTTCAGGCTGTAGGCGGGTAGGGTCGGTGCCACCGGCACCTACCGAAGGCATTCTGTCGGTCCCACCGACAGAATGAAGCTTTTGCCACCGATGAAATCAAGAATCGTCGAAAATTTTATACTGTCGGCAGAACCGTCGGTCCCACCGACATCTGCCGATGAGTAAACTGTTGGTTCCACCGACAGCATCCTAATTCTGCCGCCGACAGCCACCAACAGACACAGTTTTGATCAGAACAGTGTTCTGACTCTTGGCTTGACCTCCTCACACCTTATACACTATTTCTCACTCTTCATTTCATCAAAAACATTTAAGTAAATGTCCTCTTTAAGTTCTTTAATGAAATTAAGGTTTTACCCCCCATTTCGGAACAATGGGAATGGTTTTAAGATCCAAATCTCAAAGGATCAAAATCCAAATTTTGGTTTTAAGAACAAAACGTAAATTTCGACGTTTTCGACAAGTTTTCAAAATATAATAATTTTCACATTACTTTGAATTAGATTACAAAAACTATATGGTGTCGAATCTCGTAAGCGAGACTTTCATTTCGAAAAACCCATTTTCAATTTCGAGAACTTTGAAAAATTGAGTTTCCGACACTTAGCTAAATTTTCACCAGCTTTCATTATTTTTAACAGCTTTTGTCCCGTGCATCATCGGGACCTTGTTTGTGAATAAACTTTGAAGGTTTTCAATGGAAAGACCGAAATAATGACCTTGAAAGATTGGAAATGGATGGTTGATTTGAAAAGATGAAAAATGAGAATGTTGAAAGAATGGGAAAGGGATGAAACGGTAAATTGTCAGAATCACACCTGAGGGGTGATGTCTGCCTTTTACATTGTATGTTGTGTGTAGGTTGGTGAAAGGATATCCAGGTTATTAATGAAAGGATTGCATGTTTATTTCCGATTATGTTAGCGCGTGCGCTGAGTACTGTTATTTATTTTAGGCCGGGTGGCCACGGTTGCATGGTAGGAACTGGATATCCGTTCTCAACCCTGTTCTGTTAATTTCTCTTTTATTTTAAATGAAAAATCATATATGTACGTAGCTATTTTGTGAGCTGTTAAAGGGTTTGTGAATGCCTGAAGGGATAGTGTGTCACATCATCCGGAGGGGTACACTATCCTGGGATGTACGGTAGGGACCACCAAACTCATACGTGGTATGGGACGCGTATGAGAGTGGAGTCACAACTGGAATTCGGGTCCATTCCTTTCTTATCTTTACCAGTGAACGTGTATTGTAAAGGTGGTTGTATACGAGTAGAGTGTCATTTGGGAATCACATGCACGCCTGATAGGCATAGACGAAGATGATTAGTCAGTGATCACTAACAATCTAGTAGTAGTCGAACGTTCTGACACATCGAAAAGAGGCTCATTGCTTACGGTCACGTCAAACGGCCAGCCTGAGCCGGATAAATGGTCCCGCAAGCGTGGTAGACACGACCAGCCACAAAATCAGGAACTACGATGTTATTGGGGAATATCATGTCCTGACTGGGAACGATCCAGTCGTGAATCCCAACTCTTTAATTCCAATACTCCACCACTTGTATTATGTATCTGTTGTTATATTTCGAATTACAAACTGAGAAGCATGTCTATTATTTTAATGTTGTCAACATTATTTGCATAAAATGGAAAATGTATAATGAGTATGGATGATTGATGTTATGTGTAATTTTTAAACTATTTAGTTGCTCATCCCTGGCTATATGTACCAGTTGATCGTATTTTATCTTGTAAAACCTTGCATGTATTAAAATATTCAGTATGCTTTATTCGATCATACTTAGGAAGGGTTATTAGTAGGAATTGACTGTGGACTTACTGGGTAACCATTGTTACTCACCCTTTCCTTCCTATTTTTTTTAGTTTCAGCATTTACAGCTACCGAGGCAGGCATAGAGTCAGTAATGGAGAAGTATCTGGTCGATCAGATCGACGATCAGAGTTTATTGCCTGGTGAGCACTAGGGCCACATCCCTTAGTGTTGTCGGTTTTACCCAGGATGTATGTAGTTTTTGGATTGAGAGTTTAGGCCTATGTTAGAGTGAGAGTGTTTTGATAAGCCTGTATATTGATAAATCTTCCGCACTCTGATCTACTTACATGTTAGATGTAATTAGTCTTCCGTTGTTATTTTCCTGTATCTACATTTTTATATACAGGTTTTGTTATAAATTGGTTTATCAGGTTTGAGTTCCGTGAAACGCAAACATAAACAGAGGAGACCATGCCGAAATTTCGAGGTGCTACCTAGTACCTTGGGATTTGGCCTTGGGATTTGTGTTAGCGTTTGGCGGGGCGCCACACGCCCCGAGCACACCCCACCCTGTATTGTACACACCACAAACACATTTACTGTTTTGCACCATTGCATGTCCCAATATAGCCAACGTGGCACTGATGCGTGGCCCGGTCTCTTCGGAGATGCGGCGTCATTCATGAAAATCACAACTCCAGTCACGTACCTTAGGGTATATTAAACTGGGGCATCAATACCGGCTGATCAGGTAACTTTAAAAGGTATATCGATGCACCCAAGTTGGAGCGACCTGAGCCTTTGACCTATTGTAACCCGCATAGTCACATGTCCCGATTGCTAACGTGGTACTAGTACGTGGTCGGTCCCCCTGTGGGATGCTAAACCATTTATGAAAGCTATAACCCTAGACTCGTACCTATACGGTATATCAAAGATAATCCAAGTTCACCAATTACACTTCTTGGTCAAAATCAGTGCTTAAGCAAGATCCTGCCCCGCTGTACCCTACTATACGAGGGGGATATACTAGACGAGAGGTATTTAAGATGGCCCTTGCTCAGTATTGTGTGCCACCTCTCAATTGGGGATTAAACTGGCTGCTTTTGACTTCAGAGAAGTAGGTTGGAGTTTTAGATTATCACATATACGGTATATCAAACCAAGTCACCACGATCAAGAGGTATATAGGTGCACTTGGGCTAGGGTGGCTAGATAAATTGCATTGCACGTAGTAAGTCTAGAGTTTAGAAACCTCCCTATAGGTCATAACCCGAACTGATTATGAGTATTTTCGGATTGCTTTATTCAATTCAACCAACAGGTAAGTGGGCGGACCGATCCAAAACAATCAAACAAAACCCGTAATATCGATTCAACCCAATTGGTGAAATGTACCGATTAATTTGAACCAATTAAATAAATTGGCCCAATTGATAAGTGGATCAAACTAATCAACACTAAACCAGTTGGACCAATTGGTTTTACTTTCAAAGATTCAGACCATTTATACCGAAAAGATTCGATCTTAGGATCAAATTAATTTGTCTGATCAAAGGTTCAATCCCAATCAGGGGTAGACCCGCGTTTAATCTTTCTCATTTTCTTGGTCACTATAGACTTATAATGCATTTGGATTCTATATTTCCCACCAGACTTTGGCTAATTTCAAAATTTTAATCATGTGGTTAAGAGTCAAACCTTCAGAATCAATGGTTAATCCTGGTTTACTTCCAGTTAGGTAATAATTGCTCCTAGACGTTCTAAATCATCATATGTGCCGCTTTAGTCAAAGTACTAATGTCAAGTCCAAAGTAGTCCATCCATTCAGAAGGACATCTTCGCTTTGTAGATAAGCTTTCCTGAGTTTTCTTTTAGTTTCAATTCAATTTTCGTCAGTCTTTAAATTTAGTTGGTCATTTCAGTTATGTCAGTCTTTCTTTAATTGTCGAGTTTTAGTCGAATTTGTCAGTCTATATTTTTTAATTCCAATAAAATAAAAAAGCTTCTGATTATCATGCGTGTTATAATGATTTGAGCATAATATCTAACATGAGGATTGACTTAAAGCTCACTAGTCAAACTTAATAAATATTAGAATTAAATAGTACACTCAAGAAGTGTAAATTGGTAATACATTATCCTCAGGGGAACATGAGAGAATAATAAATTTACTTGAGAAATTCAACAATGTTTCTACATGGTCTCATAAGAATAAATTGTACCAAAATAAATCAAGACATAAAGTCGAGGGTGAACTTCAAAGTCGAAGTTTATCGATCAAGAATGATATAGATGAAACCATCAACAAATGTGCTAAGATCCGCAAGAAGGGATTCATCATGTTTTTCACTCAAGAGAGAAGAGTTCTCATTCACAAAAGAACATGATATTTTCTTCGAAATTTGGAAATGGTTGAACGAGTCAATGTCAAATACAAAGAACTCAATCACATTCAATTTCATGGAAGAAAACTGAAAATTACTCATTCTCAAAAGGAGATTGTATTCGACAGAGCAATTAAGACATTGAGTTCCTAAAACCTTGACCAAATCAAGTAGTATTTCACCAAAGGAGACTTTCTTTGGTCGAACCATTTTTCTGTCTTACCAAGAAAAAGAAAACCTTTTTTAACCCCTCGCAGCCTTTAAAAAAAAAAATAATAGCCTCTTCTTTCTAAACCACACCAACTAACCTCGGGAGGGAAGTCTAAGTATGAACTACATTTTGACCTGATCCCAAAAGAGAAAAGAAATATTTGGGGTACGTAGGCAACCTGAGAAGTTACTTCAGGCCCAGTCACAAAAAAAAATGTATTCTCTTAAGAAAAGTGTCATCCAAAAATAAAATCCCCTATTAAAGGATTTAAAATAAAAGAATGCCAAACTAAGGGCATTAAAAAAAGAGAATATAAGAATTGACAGAAAAGAAAATAATGCCAAACTAGGACATTAAAAAATAGAGTAAAAAAAAATGTCAAACTAGGGGCATTAGGAAAAAAAGAATATCAGATTAGGGGCATTTTGGGAAAGTTGAGCCTTTATACCTTTTCTTTCTAAACCATGTCCTAAGCCCACCTATTAAGTCCTCCTAAATGCTAATTGACTCAGTTAAGGTGCAGGGAACCAAGAAGTTGTCGAGTTGAATATTCAAGATCATCAAGAAAAAAAGAGAAGCCTATTAAGTTGAGAACTTGAAAAGGCGACCTAGACAAAAATCAGGGTATAAAAAAAAGGAAAAATCCTATTGAGAAGAAAAAAATCAAAAGAAAGTTGTCGAGTTGAATATTCAAGATTATCGAGAAAAAAAAGAAGCCCGCTAAGTCAAAAATCCGAAAAGGCGACTTAGGAAAAAGTTAAGGCGTAACCATAAAAAAGAAAGTCTGCTAGGTTGAAAATCTGAAAAGAGGACCTAGGCAAAAATCAAGGTATCTTTAAAAAAAGAAAAGAAAAATCCGCTAGGTTAAAAACCTAGAAAGACAACCTAAATAAAAATTAGGTCATCATCAAGTGGGAGGAAAGGTCCCATCAAGAAGAAAAATCCAGAAGGAAACTTGTGTAGAAACTAGGAAATGCAGAACCATTCAAGCCACAATATTTATTTTTCAGCCAAGAGCTCACATCCGACGAAGACAATGTTGAAGTCGAAAAAATCAGAAGTCATCTTGAACATTGTAAGAATTTCAAGAGTATGTTTACTTGTTTAAGTGTTCGCTAATGGAAGATGTAGAATCATCAATCACTTTGAAGAGAAATATCTTCTATTATAATATTTATCAAGATTTTTTAAATCCAACTCAAGCATTTTTCAAAAGAAATTCCTAAGAAAATGATGAATCCCTTATTGCATATATGATAATCTTAAGAGTCTTAAATTTAAAGGAATGTCAGTTCTTCTATCTGTCATACATCAGAGTCCATATTTTTTAAGCGTAATACATTCCATCAGTCTCGTAATCAAGTTCCAATTAAAGCCAACCTTGAAATTAGGGGCATTTTTGAATGTCATTTAATTCCAAAGTTTTGTTCTTAATCACATGATAAAAAGGAAAATCTTACTTAAAAGTTCGATGAAGTCCAATGACCAAATGCATGATAAGCCAATAAAGGTCTAATCTCCCAATCTTTGAGCTCGATAATATCGACTCTTTAATTAATCCAAGCCCGAGAAACGTGACTTAGTAAGTTCGAGTCCGAGAAACGAGACTCTAATTTGTTTTGAATCATAGAATGAATTAACAGGATTGTTTTAGTTCCTGTAAACCTTAGCCCGAGAAGCGTGGCTCTAATAAGTTCGAGTCCGAAAAATGAAACTCTAACTTTTTAAATCATAGAATGAATTAACAGGATTGTTTAAGTTCTTTAGCCTGAGAAGCATGACTACAATAGGCTCGAGTCCGATAAACGAGACTCAAACTTTTTCGAACTTTAAAAAATAATTTCAAATAGGATTTAACGAAGTTCCTATAATGTTATGACTCCAATTACCTCATTGTTCAACCTTGCTATGATTGCTTTCGTTACATAAACACATTTCAATTTTGAATCATTATTGTCAGTGAGAGAAGATCTCTAGGACCTGACACAATTTTACTCAGCAAGCATCATACCATTGCACACACGTGCACTTTTGCATTAGTCAAGGGGAATTTTTTAAAATTCAAGGATCTGACACTGTCAGTGAGAGTTTGCGCTTAAGGACCTGACAATCTTTTAATTTGGGGAGAATTTTACCCTCAAAGATCTGAACGTCCCGACGAATTGATAAATCAGGCTGTAAAATGAACTGTCACTAGCTTTGACATTCGGATATCGCACTATCTATCAAAATAGATTTGCTATCCAGTTTACTTCAACCCTCTGCCAAAGAGGGGCATCTGTAGACACCTCATTTTTGCATTTGCCTGATTAATCATTCGTCAACCTGATTGCGACGGTCCTCAATGATGTATGTTTATTCTAATGCTTTATTTGTTACCAGATATGTTTCAGAAATTCAGATGAAGTATCTCAAGCAAACAAAACTGTAGAAATCACGCTACGCTAGGAAAATGTGCCCCAAAAACATAGAAATCATCATTTTTCAGACAAAAAGAAAATTTACGATAAAAATCACTAAAAAATGACCAAATTACCAAAATACCTCTAACATCAAAATATTCTTAGAGCTTACATTACACTTAAGAAAATCCTTTCAAACACATAAAATAACAAATCAAAATCAAATAAATCATTTCGCCAATTTTTACAAAATTTGCTAAAATTACGAAAATGCCCCTAATAAAGTTCACGACTATTTCGCATAAAAAATTTCATAAATGAAACAAACCAATATTCCCATTCAATTCATTACGAAAAATCGATTTTAAAACATCCTGGAACATTGAAAAACTACTTAAAACGCAAAAAGTCCTCTTCGAGGGCAAAACAGTAATTTTATAATTTTAATAATTAAAAATTCTGAAATTAATAATTAAAATATTAATTAATGTAAAGTAAAATCTTAATTAAAATTAAAGTCAATCAAGTAAGACTTAAGTCAAAATCCTAAATTCTAGTCTTACTTTCTAGTCAATCAAATGAGACTTAAGTTAAAATCCTAATAGAATTCTAATTAAACTCTAAAACTATCTAATAGAATTCTAATTAACTCTAAAACTATTTAAAAGAAACATAATCTAACTCTAACTCTATCTAAAATGCTCTTAAAAAAATCTATAAATAGGGGTCTCTACAATCTATTTTCGTATCAAAAAATAAATCCTAAAAAAAATAGGTCAAAAAGCGTCCCTAGTCTCCCATAAACCCTAATTTTGAAGTCCTAACTCCTTACCTAATACCCATACCTCAACTTTAGCTCAAAAAATATTTAGAAATCCTTCCAAAACACCTAGAAATCCATAAATAAAATCAGAAAAATTTAGAAGGAGGTACTTTATCTTGGAGACCTGAAGCAAATCAAGTGACAGAACGAAGCGAGGAGTGTTGTACGAGGAGCTGTTCTATCAGATCTGAGGGAATAAAACCGTTGCATTCATAAAGGTAAATTTTTTTATTATTTAGATTTTTTTTAGCAATGTAATTTTATGTGGGAATTAGTAGAGACCGGCGTTTGCCAGGCGGGGTTGGTGCCTAACACCTTCCAACCCCGTAAAGTGATCCCTGGACTTGTATTTTTCTTTCGTAGATTAGTATTATTTATCTTTTAGAGTCAGTGATCGGTTCCTTGACTGTAATAACTAAGTGGCGACTCCCAAACCTCAAAGGTCAAAAGCGGATCTGCGCACCCCGCGGATCGAGGGCGCTTTCAATCTTCAATTGAGGAAAGATTGATCTTAGCCGTGAATTACAGTTAGATAATGTTTAAGAAAGATTCTAGACCTTATATTAAAAGTGAAGTTTGAATTGGAGTCAAATATGTTATGCCAGATTAGGTTTTTCAGATTGAACATAGGAGCTTTTGGACTATAGATTTGTAGGTAAGGTTTATAGAATTCAAATAAGGACCACAAAAGATTTTGAGTATGTTAAGACAAGGTTTTTGACGTGGCAAGATCATATGTGATGAATGAATATTACAAAGGAAAATTTTATTGACACGCAACAAAACTCCAAGGGCAGGCCAAAGTTCTACAATATATTTATAGGGAGCTGTTCGGGTGCCAACTATTTGGCCAACACATTTTGGCCTACATGGGTTAGAAGTCTCGGAATGGGCTGATTTCTAACCCATTTAGGAGAAAAAGTGTTGGCCAAATAGTTGGCACCTGAACGATATATATATATATATATATATATATATATAGGCACCCTACGAACCTAGCCCCCTTTTTAACACCTCTATTGTCTTCTCTGGTGAACCAACATGCCGAAAAAAGTTCACTCACAATACCAGAATCTTCTTAGCTGATCTCTTTATTTTTCTTATTATTCTTCTTTCCCATTTGATCTCTTTCTTCTTTTTCGATCATCATAACTTCGATAGTCACCAAAAACATTGGAGGATAAGGGGAGTGCAAGGGATGCCTTTTGAGGGCTAGATTTGAGGTGCCCCTAAAAATATGAGGGTTGTAGACACCCCAATTTGAAGGGACCCTACTTGATAAGGGCTAAAAAAGAGACATATTTTATCAAAAAAATCATCAATGCCCCTAAGGGCCCAAAATTTCAAATTTCGATCATTTTTATTCAAATCAAAAGTCATAGGACTTCCAATAGTCCAATGACCCACCGTAAGACAAATTCATCATTTAAATCCTACAACTTTCTCAACCCCATCATCTTTTCAAACCCTCACCCCTCTAATCCTGAATTGTCTATCAAGTCTCGAGCCCATTTCTAAGCCCATTGATCCCTAATCACTCTAAGCCCCATGTTATAAAAAACCCGAAGCTAACATAACCCTAAGCCCAATGACCCTAAACCAATTCCAAGACAACCTAAACACCACCCAATCCTAAGTCCAACATACATAAAAACCCATTTTACCCTACTCAAGCCCAATATCATAATCATGATCACCACCAATCATCACAAAAATCTATGACCATCAAAAAGGACACATATCACCCCCACAACCAACTTCCCAAAAGAAATCATTCTCATCACCCCATCACTATTCCTACATCATACCACATGCCACCACATAACGCCATTACATTCTTTTCAAAACACCCTACAAACTATCTCCATACCCCCACACCCCTTCTCCTTAATCAATTCACCTAACCCACACTCCCATACTTTTTATGTCATGTGTCACCATCTCATCAACCTTCTCAAAATATCAACACCTACCCTCCTTTCATAACCATTCTTCTAACCAACACCCACACCCCCTAACCTTACCTAACACTCAACCCATATGAGTTGAAAGATCCAATCTATTTAGGTAAAAAATAACATATTTGCATTATTTACCACTGTTACCCTCCATTAACTTTAGATCCCAACCAAAATCCTCCAAATCTCATGTCATTATCTTCCACCTTCTATCCTGGACCATCCTACCCCTAAAAATAACCCTCGACCCCTATAAAGACTGCTCTCACCCTTTGAAAAACCAATGCTTAAATACCCCCTCTCAAGTCATCTCTCTCAATCTCTAATGTTCTCAATCCTTTCAAAAGTTTAAAACTGTCATCAATCTCAATCAACTCACTCTCTCTCTCTTCTCTTCTCCAAAAGTCTAACAAAAATACATAATCAAGAACTCAAGAAGAAAAATAAATTCAAGCTTTAAGGTAGTTGTAGGAAATAATTTCTCTCTTCATTGTCCATCTCATTTTCTTAACCTCTTCCATTCACTTCTTCATTTTCGATTTTTTTTGGAAGTCTACTTCGATAAAAATCTGAATGCTTGTGGTCTAGTCACCATGGGATCCCTCTCTTAATGAAGTGACCTCTATGATCTAGACCTGAAATAAAATCCCTCAAAAATTGAAAGTACAAGTTTTATTTTCATCAACTTTCCCTTTTAGATTTTTCCAAAAAATGAAAAATGACTAATCCATAGGTTACCACCAATAGTCGAGAGAATTTAGGCATCTTCCCTATTTCCTAAAATAGACCCCTTTATCTAGATCTTAGGTATACTAATTTTTTTTATCCGTACGAAAGTCATTACTAATAAAAATGATTTTTCAAAACTATTTTCGGGTGTCCATTCACACCCTTTTCTAAAAAAGAATGGTGGCGACTCCAAATTCAAGTAGAAATTGATGTTTCAACGAAAATCTAATGTTTATAGCTTGGTGACTCCAATGAGGAAACCATAGGCCCAACCCTTTTTCGACGTGGTCATTTTTCAAAAAAATATATTGTCATTAATTTATTTTTTTACTCTCTACTAATAGTTTTGCATTTCTTGTTCATTTTATTCAAGTTGGTGGGATGAATGATTGTAATATTTAATTATTTTCATATTTATTATTTTGTTGTACTTAAATTGTGGACACTTGCACTTGCACGTGCACATGCGTTTCCTATTTTATGATATAATCAACCTCCATATTTTTTTATAAAATAACTCTGAGAAAAAAAAGAACAACAATGTACTCAAAATGAGTAAGAAATGTACTCAAAAATCGGAGAGCAAAAAACAAAATCGACATTAATATTTCAAAAAAAAATTTGAAATTGTTTTAGTCAAAATTTGATATATCTTTCGGTTAAAAAAAATCTCATTCAAGGTGACGTTTTCTGACCTTGGTTTCTTCATGAAACTTGTAGACCTCTTTGTTGTGTTTGAAATGAGTGCAAGTTTGCTAAAATCCGACATCGAAGTACAAAGTTGTGACCACTTTACGAATATTACACATAAATTTATGTCATTAACATTACTCTTGGGTTTTGACAATGCACATAATTTGGTAACAATACTTTCGATTTTGGGTGCATTAAAATGAACTAATTTGATCATTCAACTCCGTCAATTTATTACTTTTCTTGTTTAAAAAAAAAGAAATAATTTATCTTTGTATATATTTTTATAAATTTTCTTATATATCTAAATATGTTCTTTAGGAGCTCGTAATTTGATTGATCATCGAACTATTAAGCATAAACATTTTATTTGAGTAAATGTTTCAAACGAGTCTAAGATCAATTAGGTCATAAACACCGTGTACTCATATCATTCATGTATATTTCATGTCCTAACTATGTTTAGCCAGAAACTTATAGAAGGGGTTCACAATTGAAGCTCTAGATGTTTTGTCATCTAAGGGATAGGTAGAGAGCCCCAACACAAGCCACTAACTAAAGAATCAAGCTAACAATGGATCGACGAGCTTTAAAGTCATGAAATACTTGAGCCTAGAGAAACAAAAGTTGAGCCATGCATTAGATATCCCTAGGTTAGATTTTTTTAGGACAAAAATCTAGATATTTTCTAGAAGTTCGAGTCGAGAAGGCGCACCTTCCCTATTTTTTATGTTTGTGTGTTCAATAAACTTGACATCGACTCGAACCATGTCCACAATCCAATAATCAACCCAATTTGGATCCACAATTTAATAATTGACCCAAATTGGGTTCACTATCCATAATCAACCTTAATTTGGTCCACGATCCAAATTCGACATGAATCGGGTCTACGATCCAAATTCGATCAGAATCAGGTCCACAATCCAAATTTTACCAGAATTGGGTCTACGATCCATATTCTATCCAAACCAATTTGTTCGGGTCTATGAGTCATATTTGATACTAACTGGGTCTACGATCCATATTCAACTTCAACAGAATCCATAATCGTCCAATTTACCCTAATTGAGTCCATTATCCATCATTCATCGATCTAAATTGAAACCACTGCTCACAATGGACCCCAATGTGGTCAACCATCATCTGATCGATCATAATCGAATCATCTATCCTTCAATCGACCTCAACCGGGTCTACTACCCACGATTAATCCAAATCGGATCCACCATCTATGATTAACCTCACTTGGGCCAACAATCATCCAATCGACCCCAATCGGGTCTACTATTTACAATCGACTCAATCGGATTAACTATCCACGCTTGATCCCAATGAGGTCAACAATCTTTCGATCGACCATAATCAAGTCTATTATCTCTTATATCAATCCAAATCGAATCTACTATCTCTAAAATTGAGCCTAATTAGGTTTACTACCTTTCAAGTTGAGCCTCGGTAGGTTTACTATCATTTATCAATCCCATTCAAGTTTTCCACCTTTTATCAAATCACAATGGATCCCAATTTGGTCCACAATCGTTCGATCGACCTAAATGAGGTCAACTATCCTTCAGTCGACCCCAAACGATTCACTATCTTTCATCGATCCTAATCGGATTCACGTTCCATGATTAACCCTAATCGAGTCCACTACCATTCGATCGACCATAATTGGATTCATTATCCTTCGATCGACTTTAATGAGGTCAATTATTCTTCAATGGACCCTAACGCGGTCAAATATCATTCATTTGTCTTTAATAGATTCAACTAATTACGATCAACCTCAATCGTGTTCGTCATTATTTGATTAATATTAATCAAGTTCATTATCATTCATCAACCCTGATCGAACTCTCCATTTTTTATAACATTTTTCTTATAAAACACTTTAAAATTTTGAAGAAGTACTTGTAAGGGTCATAAAAACCTGAACACTTCATCCTCCAACTCAATGTTGATGTTAGTGTAGACATGAGATGTTCGCCATGAACCTTAATGTTACATTATTTGGAGTTGCCACCATTCTTTTTTGAAAATGAGTGTGAATTGGTACTCGAAATGATTTTGAAATTATTTTTACATTGTAGTGACTCTCACACATAGAAATGACGTGATCTAGGTAAGGAGGTCCGATTAGAGAATGGGGAAGGTATTAGGCACCCCATCCTCTCCACCATAGGTGATTACCTTGCTTGGCCATTCTTTTTGTAAAAAATTAAGAATATGAATAAAAATACATGAGAATGCATGCTAGAGGTAGTGTGTGCATTGAGTAAAATATTCCCTTAGACAAGGGGTTTTAATTTCAATGTGGCATTAGGGGCATCCTATGGAAAATGATGACCCATATAACTATATTATTTTTATGGACATGAATATTGGTTTTGAGCTATTAGAGAGACTCCATGATGGAGTTCCTTTGAGGTCACAACCTTGATGCATGTATACATGGCTAAAAACTTAGTATTTCACCCCATCAAAAGGGTGACACATTTTTTCATCATTGCCATGCATATATAAGTATGTGCATTGTGTCCAACATGATGCATGAGATTAAGAAAAATATGACCTCACCCCCACCCTTTTAATCGAACCTTAGTTCAACCTACCGAAGGTAGGAGAGGGTGTACATTACATCTTAAGATTTCTACAAAGAAATGAAAGTAGAGGGATAGAAGAAGAAAATGCAAGCTCTAAAAATAAACTACATCTTAACCCACTTTGTCACTTGATGCTTTGGAATGAACTTGATTCTTGAGATGGTTTTGAGAGTGGAGTGCTTGGGTTTAGAGTAGATGGTTAGAGAGAGTAGGATTTTGGTTGGAGGTTGAGGTTGGATGAGGGTTCTTTGAGTTAGAAAGTTGGGTTGAGAGAGAGTTGGAGAAATGAGTAGAAAATTTTGTAAAGTTTGGGGTAGAGGAATAGGGGCTTGAGAGTTTGAATTATTCATAGAAAGTGAGGCTATTCATAGAGTTTTTGAAAAAAATTTGGGGATAAAGTGGTCCAACCCAAAAAATAAAGAGAATGGACATGAGGTTTAGGTTATTTCTTTTAGATTTTTTATTTGTATGAGGGTAAAGATGATATTTGTGAAGAAACCTAAAATCATTTTTTGATATTTGATTTTTTGGTAAATAAAGGTGAAAAAACAAAAAATACTTTTGAGATGGTGAATAGGGGAGTAACATGTGTAAATGTGAAGTGGTACATGAAAAGTAGACATTAGTTCAATTGTAAATAACTCATAAAATAAAAATGAATGTATATTTTTTAAATTGACTAATGGGAGAACAAAAATACTTTTGAGAAGGTGAATAGGGGAGTGATATGTGTAAATGTGAAGAGGTAAGTGAAAAGTAGACCTTGGTTCATTTGTAAATAACTCATAAAACAAAGGGTAGATGTATATTTTTGAAATGAGCTAGTGAGAGAGCCCCATGTATGTATTTGAAGATTCTCACCTTCTGAATGTATGATTGGAAGTTCTCTTAACTTTATGGAATTTTTATCAAAAATCAAATAATCTTTTTGGTTTGACTACATTTTTTGAAAAGTTTATTCTTGGATTTTCACAAGAGGGAGTTGACTCTTCAATTAGATAAAGCATTGGGTATTGGGGGCTTATGGGAGATCAACATATGTCACATTTTGAGGAGATGTGAGAGAGTGGGCTTAGAATGGGCTTAGGGAATGGACTTTTTTTTTTATAGATAATGGGTATTAAGGCTATGGACTTTGTTTATGGATAATGGATTTGGAGATAGGTTAAGGTCTTAGGGTGACTTGGCTTGATTAGGATATGGGCTTTGTGTATAGACTTGGATTAAGGTATGGGTGATGGATATGGATTTAGAGTGGATTAGGGACAAGGTTGAACATATAAAACTATATGACAATATGCATGTATGTATGTATGCATGAGAATGATGTCAAGTGGCAATACGGGCCCGTTGAGAGGCTTAAGTTTTTAATTGAAATCAATTTGAAAAAATTTAGATTTTTCTAACGGGTTCGTGCAAATTGGGGTGTCTATAGTTAGTTCTGTGTTAATGAACTTATTTCTTTTTCAAACTTTTTCAGCTCCATATTGATGCTAACTCTGCAATGATGCAAGCTCCGTGCTGATAAACGTTTTACAACATCTATTTTTACAAGATTTTTCAGCTCTCTACCGATGAACTCGTTTCTTTTTCAAAACTTTTCTAGCTCCGTGCTAATGAACTTTTCACTCTTTAAAACCTTTCTAGCTCGCACCGATACCAATTCTGGACTGATAAACCTCCAACTTCGTGTTGATGCCAACTCTATGTTGATGAACTTATCATTTTTTCAAGCATTCCAATTCTGTGTTGATGCTAGTCCCATGATGATAATCTTTTCACATCCATTCCTAGGAATATTTATTGAATATTCATCCTTAAGAAGGTATTAATTTAGAATGTCCATATTTCAAATAAATAAAAAAGAATTTCAAATTTTTTTAAAAAAAATTAGTCACATCAATTCTTGAGAATATTTATCGGATATTTGTCCTCAGGAAAGTATTCATTTAGAATGACCATCTTTCAAAAAAAAAAAATGCATTCTCTTCTTGGAAATATTTATCAGACATTCGTCATCCAGAAGGTACTAATTTAGAATGTCTATTTTTCAAAAAAAAAATTTTTAAAGATTTCAAAAAAAGAGGATCACATTCTTTCTTGAAAATATTTATCGAACATTCATTTTTAGGAAGGTATTAATTTAGAATGTTCATCTTTAAAAAAAATACATTCCATTCCTAAGAATATTTATCGAACCATTGTCCTCATGAAGGGTATTAATTTAGAAGGTCCATTTAAAAAAATGAAATATATATATATATATATATATATATATATATATATATATAAAATAAAAATATTTGAAAAATATCTTTAAATTATGAGCTTCATGACTATAAAAAGATTTCAAAATCAAAGAATGACATGAGTGTCCAGTTAAAAATTGAAGAGTTAGACTCGATTCGATTAAATAACGAAAGATGACCCAAAAACTTGAAGATTATTTTTATAATCCATTTCAACCCCTTTTTACTCCTGACATGCATGAGCATAAATTGTGAATGACAAAATAGTAAAACTTTTTTTTGTCTAAAGTGGGGCATTTCCTAGATTTCTCAATCACAAGACATTCAAAAATCTTATTCATCCATCAAAAGTCTTCATTTTAAAAGTACTAAATTTGATTTCAACCAACCACTTCTACCTTAATGTTCAATTTTCAAGTATAACTCGCAACTTGAAAAGAAATTCATGTCAACGATGTACTAATTTGTTCTTCCTTGAACACCTTTTTTGCATGACTTATCTAAGAAGAGAATGAAAAATATATGTGCCGATTTGGGGACAAGTCAAAATGAACAATCCCAAGGATCTTTGAAAAGCATATCGAAAAGGATTAACAAGAAAAGAAGAGCGTCAAAAAAATACTGAAAAGAAAAGCAAATCAACGAAAATCCAAAAAAATGGTTCGACCTTTGTTCAAGGAGGTCTTAAGAAAAAATTCCAGTCCAATCACAAAGTACTAGTCACAGCAATTTACAAAGTATTTAATCTTGAACTGAAAAACATCAAATACCGTGGAAGATATTATTTTGAAAAAAATCAAATCTCAAAATGAAGAGATACCTTCTTTCTATTATCTTAACATAGCTACCACTAGTTAACCCACTTGAGCCTTCATCATCCTTAAATTACCTAGAACTGGGGCATGCCACCTCACACTGGGGCAATTTTGAAAAAGTAAAATAAAAAGAAAAAAAAAATCTCATTCACAGTGACTCGAATCAAAGTCAACGAATAGTTAAAAGCATCATTCATCCTAGAATTCATCAAATCTAAGATTCTAAATGAGCCTTGCGCCACGAAATTGAGGAATTTATAAGACAAACCCTATTAGATCTTGTGCTTGGGTAGTCATTTTTCATTAATCACCCAATTTCATCAAATCCAAAATTTCAAACGAGATCCGTGTCACGAAATCAAGGAATTCAATGAGGCTAAACCTTGTCAAATCTCATGCTTAGGAAGTCGTCTTCTAAATCCACCATCCCACTTGACGCTCTAAAACATGCATAAACAAGCTTTTTCTACCTCACACAAAAAGATATGTAGTTTCTCTCTCACAAAAAAACAAAAAAAAAAAAAGAATAAAAGACAAACCTCCGGTTTAATCTACCTATTATATCAAATCCCATTTTCAAATCTATACCATTTTCTAAAAAAGAATTGTGACAACTCCAAATCCAAGTAGAAATTAAGTTTTCAACAAAAATCTCATGTCTACAAGGTCCTTTAAAGTTTTTTGGCGTGTCAATAAAATTTCCCTATTACAAATAGATTAGATTGGGATTTGGACTGGAGTGGGCTGGAAGGCTATGTGGTTAGTGGGCTGACCATGCTATCTATGTGCACTCACAACCATAGGCACATGCACCAGGTGCTCCTAAAGTTATGGGAATATTCACGCAATTTACAATGAAAATGAATGTTTGTGTTGATTGGTATATAAGTAAATGGGGAATGTTATTGTCAAATGTTTAATGGGGAACGTTATAATCCTCTAATACTTTGTTTTTCCAATAAAACCCTTAGTTGTTTTGTTTTTTAGTGATAAAAGTGAGGTTATTTTAATACTTATGTAATGACATTTTTTTGTAAATATCAATGCTATCATTGGTATTTTTATAAAAGTATTTAAAATTATTTAATATGAAAGGATCAAAATATCCTTATCTTTTTTTTCCTTTTTTTTTTAATAAGGAAAACATATATTTAATATCTAAATGATCAAAATATATTTATCTTTGTCACTAAAAACTAAGACTACTAAGAGTATTATGGAAAAAGAAAAGTATTGGAAGTTACTGACACCCCAATGAAGCATTGGATGCTTGTATGTGCATATATATGATTGGGGCGTTATTAGTTGTTATAATGCTTTTTACAATGTTTTGATGCCATCCATTTTACAAGATTCGATGACATCCGACAGTATTGAAAAAATTGGACGGCATTGTAGAAAAACACTATATCAAATAGTTGTCCCTTGATCTTGACACCCACACACAAGCCTTCTCTAACATTTATTTTTTCCCCGAGAAATTGACAATACAATATAACCTTACAATAAAATCATTATTTAAAGGTAATTTATGTATGATACTTTTATAATAATTCCTAAAATATTTATTTAAATTCATAATATTACCAAACTAAATCTCCTTCCCACTAACTATATCTATCCATGTGTCTAATTTTTCTCCATTCCTTAAAAAATGGTTATATTTTGTTTGATTCCTTCAAAACGTCATAATTTTCAATCATTAAGTTGGTCAACATTTTAAATATTATACTTAAAAAGTCATTTTAGGATCTTTATGATTGCACCTACATTTTACTCATAATATTAGAATCTTGGTTAATTATGACCAACAACGATTTATAAAAAAGTAATATATTTAATTTTACCTTTTCATTTACCATTTAATAAATAATTATAATTTTTCCAGCTGTTTGGAAGTGAACTCTATAACTTTCCAAGAAGTTGCCAAATGGGTGTTCAATAATATCCATCATTCAAAAGGCCAAGTTGAGTGTTTGAAGACAATGTTGACCACAAAAAGGGATACTTAGAAGTAGTGGACTGTAAGGAAAGTTTTTATCACCAAAGATTTACTCAATCATTGTACAGTTTCACTAGAAAGATGTAACTTTTTTATACGAAAGATCTTGGCTAGAAAAACCTTATTTTCCTATGAAAACACAAATGAGAAATTAGTAAAGTTACTACATAGCTTGAGACAAACTTTAAGATAATTTTATTTAAAGTCTAAGGGTGTTGTTAACATGTGCCCTAAGGGCACACTTCAAGATGCATTAAATACACCTCAAAAATAAATTTTACTACCTAAAATGCCCTCAAAAACTAAATTTATAATCAAAAAAATATCTTCAAATGGTTATTTCCAAGGTGTATTTAATGCATCTTGTTAACAAAACCCAAAGTCTAATATGTAATTATTGATTATGATTTAAGACAGATCCTATAGATATAAGTATGTATTTTAACATTAGTAGGAATAGATATATAATGTCATTCAACTCATATGTGGTAATGACATTGTTTTTGTTGACCAAAAATAATATCTAGAAGATTTGGCATAAAGGATATGCATGAAGTCTCATATATCTTTTAGATTAAAAAATCACATTGAATTATTCATAAGTTGTCTTGTTTTAATATGCTCAAGAGAAATTCCATTCTTAAGAAGAGAAAATGCTAGAATTAATGTCAATACTATATAGTTGGTAGTTAAACTACGGAAGAAATCACTTCATTATCACCATAACCTTTTTGTGATCTTTTAATGAGAATAAAAAATTTATAATCCTTTTCATTTGTAATGAAGTAATTGCTCATTATTGAATCAGTTGCTTATTTAATGAATTCATTCGCTACTATGTGCTTATCAGTTTTTGCTACACTATCTCGGTTGTGTTGTTTATGTACATAAAAAATAAAAATAAAATACTTGTTTTTATAAGAAAACGATCGCTATAACATTATAGCGACTATTTTAGCTACAGTATCATAGTGATTGCTATCATAACATGCATCTATATCGTCTTCACAAATACACAACTTTCCAACCAATCATTGTATCACCGTTTCTTAAATAAAATTATGCTAAAATCATCAAATCTTTCCCTTCAAAATATATTGTGGGTGCTATTTTATTCCAACGAGATCTAAACATTCCTATGATTTTTTTATTTTTTATTTTTTATTTTAAATATTGGGTTATGTGCTAAGAAATAGGATAAAACCCTTATTTCAAATAAATGGAGCCCACACTTATTTATGATTTTGAAAAATAGCAAAACATTAAAATCCCCTATTATAATATGAGCATGTAATTGAAAACGTTTTTCACAAATAACTAATTCTTATATTTAGGTTGTTGTTTCACAAAGAATACTGTAATTGTTTTTACATGAATAAACATATAAATTATATTATATTTAAAAAATATATCCCATATGAGAGCTTTTTACTAGCATATAACCAACCTAAACACCATTACTTATAACATTTTGAAAACTAAGAAAAAAAATAAAATCTCTCTTTCTTTCAAGAGTGAATAATGAAAGATATTGTTCAAGAGATACTTTGGCACTCTTGAAAATTTAGGTTATTCATGAGATAATTTTAAACCGTATTTCAAAAACGCAAGAATTGAACTAATTTTAAGGCCACAAGTAGTAAAAGTATGTGGACTCGATAGAGTTGCTAAACAAAAGTTGAACTTATACCGACGAAAACCAACTTTATCTAGAGGCTTGAATTTTTTATACCCAAAGAGGCCGTTTGTAAATAATTGATATTAAATAAAGAGAACTTCTATTAATTACCATCCTAAGATGTGAGCTAATTCTTTGGTGATTTACTTATGAATTGAGGTGGCGTTAGCAAAATTTGGTGAGGCAATCGAATCACTCCAAATAAATGGTAGTAGAAGGAAAGGAGGGGAGGGGCATTGGAGTGGTCCCATATAAATATGCCCCATGTGATGGGACAAAGTGAGGGTTGTAGTACTGACCTTATAAAGTTAAGGTAGCGTTCAAAGACAGAAGTCATCACAATACTTAAAAACCTTTTGCAACCGTGTGAAAATGACTGAACTTTGATAAAATTCCACATCTCAGATCCAAACAAAACCTTCTTTCACACACCGATATGGGTTGTTGTGCCACACCATTTTCTTGTACCTTTCGATTTAATTAGAAAAGCTGTGTAGGTGAGTCAAACACAATGGCCCACCACCTTTTTGACCCATCTCTTGTGTTGTTGATAAGATTCTTATAATCATATAATGTGTATGTGGCTTGCATTTATTCCCAACTTTGAAAGAACTCAAATCTGATTCAGTCTTTCAAAATTAATTATGTTTGTAGAATTTACAATGGTAAAATCATTATGGTAGAGATAATTAATGCTGGAATTTTCGGTAAGACACACTTAATTAATTATCTCTCTCTCTCTCTCTCTCTAACTCCCACCATCAATCATTTCTCTTCTTCAACAATTAATTAATTCTCATCGTCAAATAACTAATTACATTTGTGATTGCCAAATATCATTATCTTAATTGATTATTTATTGGGTGACTCATCCAAAAAATAAAAAACACATGAACCTGACCTACATACACAAAATCCAATGGTCAAGACTCAAGATTTACTCTCGAGATATGTATCGCCAAGATATGTTGTGGTTTTACAAGAGTAACTGGAACCTCACCCTAACCCTAACCCTAGATAATTATGCCCGTAATTGATTATGACAATGTTTACCCAATGTCCTCAAACTTGGGAGTTTAAGAACTACTTTTCTCGAAGACCATCAATCAATTTCCACCTTGATTTTATTCATAGTAGTTGTAACAAACTAATGCACAAGTAGAAGTGTTTCTGTTGCAGCTTTAAAACTTGGCATTGTAATCAATCAGTACACATCTGATGGGATTAGGGAATCCTAATAACATTGAATGATCAACCTGAAAAATCTACAAATTTGATAATAAAGATGGATAAGGTTATTAACAGATAGTGGATCCAAAGCTGACCTAATAGCTTATTGGATCATTCTAGTTCGTAATCCCAGGCCCAATGTCTCTTGATCTTTCCACGTGAATAAAAAGCATAGCTTCTTGATGTTTGCTATTTCACAAAAGGTATCTTTGCATGATTTGGCATTCTTCATTAGAACGAACCTATTCTTAGGCTCAATGCAATGTCAAGTCGTTTTTCCCATAAAAATTAATTGTCTTGGACTAAGAATTATTTCTTTTCTCTCATTCATTTATAAAATAAAATAATAGAGAGAAAAAAAAAAAAAACATAGTAATTAATCAACTCGTATGTAGAAGAAGTGGCAATCTTGTCACCATAACCCACGGTTGAAGGGGAAAAAAATCTAGGGCTTTTTGGCAAGAAGATGAAGATGGGAAGTATTTTGGTAATTTAAAGGAGTATGTCTATGAGGTATCTCAAATATTCACCAAAATGTGGAAGGAAAATTACCCATTAACAATTAATAATCATTGCAGATAATAGAGTGAAGGCACACAGCACATCATTCAAATTCTTACATTTCCAGCTGAAGAGATCACAAGAGAATCCTTCCAATTGTCAGATTATTTAGGAAGATCACTGACTCAGACTTTATTAATATTAACCTAATAAAAGGTAAAGATTGCATCACGACTATTTCCGATTTTGATTCAAAATAAATTAATTAATAAAAAAGCACTCACTTTACTAACAAATTCTAGCGCCTCTACAGACCAACCCAAATTAGATGCCAAGGAAACAACATTTTTCTCAGCCAGATCCCCCCCAAGGTAGAACGAGCAACCACTGCAGACCTACTCGGTCATGGTGATACACACCACTGAGGGTAAAGAAATCTTCACTCAAGTTTCCTTCTGACAAGTCCTTTGAAGAAGTCCAAGCTGCATCCAATTTAAAACTGTCATGTAGTCGCTACTGATGAACCAATATACACTGCTAACGTAAACCTAGCGTAGAATATAATTTAATTGTTGTATCCATTAGCCACTAGTTCCTTTCTCCCCTTTTTTCAGGTAAGAATGCTTGATGTAAAGGCACTTCAGACGCTAATAACCCATAAAGATGGTAAAATGGGCAACAGATGCAGACCAAATAGTGTAACCAGGGTACAACTTGGTTCTGGTTTGGGGCCAAACCGAAATCAAACTGAACTGAACAGAACCGAATTTCCCATAGACCAAACTAAACTAAGGTCGGTTTGGTTCATTCAGTTCGGTTCTATGGGTTGCCAATATCCAATAAGCATGCTTGGAAGCAACATATATTTTAATGAAAAAATAATAATAAACATGAAATATTTCATATAATAAGTCATTATTCTATGTCCTAACTTCTAAAAGTAGTAAGCATGATAATAATAATAAAAAACAATCCTCCTCTATCTTCCTTCATGCTCCAATCCATAATAAAATAATATATGTTTTCTTATTTTATAAGGGCTTGGTTCTCAGTTTGGTTTGGTTCTATGCCTTGGACAGAACCGGACTGAACCGAATTGATCAGCTCTACAAGTTTCAACCCAAAACCGAGCTGCAACTTGTTCCAAACCGAACTAAACCAGCCCAAAGCTAAGTTGCACCCCTAATTTGTATCACATTTCTACTGGTTGGAATAATAATTGGAGAAACAAGAAGAGCTACACTCAAGAAAGCCCAATGCAAACCCCTAGAATACCTAGGCACATTTTCTGAATCTCTTATCAGTTTGGGTGACACCCTTTACACAGCAGTCAGGCATGTATGTGTTCTCGTGTGAGAAATAGGATTCTTGTTGCTCACCACCATAACATCTGCCACAAGGCAGACATGATGATGACTTGCTTGGTTTTTTTTAAAAAAATTACAGGCCCTGCTTGCTACACTACAAATCATTTGCATTTGCAAATGACTTGCACTGCAAATGTTTGGCAATGCAAATGTTTGGCAATGAATGGTTTACTATTGCTTGGTAACAATTGGGAAATCTCTTGCGAAATTTTTTTTTGTGATTGGTTGATCTTTGCAACACAAATTTTCATTGTGATTTTGCAAATGATTTACGGTACTTTTTGTGCCGCAAATCATTTGCTGAAATTTCTTAAGAATTTAGGTGATCCATGCAAATTGTTTGCATTGTGTAACCAAGCACCAATAAAATTGATTTCAGAAAATTATACACATATACCAAGCAGGGCCACAGAGTCTGATGTTTTACTTCCATAACCATTGCACTTGTGAAATATTTTCCAAGCTAGATGCCAAAAGCTAACAATTTTTACAAGTGAACTTATTAATATTTGCTGCCACTTGTTCAATGATTTAACAGAAAGATGGTTTGTGGAGAAAGCAATACCTGTTGCCATCAGGATGAAGCTCGTACAATTTATTGTCCTCACCGACAGCCAACAAATAACCTGACGATGTCAAACCCTGCACTTAAAAAAAATAAATTTACAGGAATGACCACTAATTCTAATGCTGAAATAAGGTTAATAATGGTGGTGATGAATGAAAAATTGAACTTCATTTGATCATATATGTCCACTTCACCTGAATTGTAACTGGAACATCTTCCACCAATTGACCCTCGGTCTTCTCCTGTATGACAACCCTCTGCCCACTGCATGCATGCAGATTGCATCACAGAATCATGAATTATTACCAAAGTATTACCCAAAATTAGTATCTTTTCGCACCTGTTTTCGATAGATTAATTGCTCAAATTCAACTTCTTGTATTTGAGCTGCAGATGGTGTATGGTTGGTCAATAAAACAAAATAGGGTATACATTCAAAACTATGGAAGGATACATTAGAAACTGAAGGTTTTAATATAAGTAGGATGTGGATAGAGTGTATACATTGCAACTTTAACAAGGATGAGCCTAATTATGATTGACGGACAATAAATATCCAAAAACACACATCGGTTCTATTATTTAATTTTAATTGTCCATGCAGATGCAAAGATTGGTGAGAATGTGAACCATAGAATAGTGTTGGGTGGGCAAGTGTAAGAGAAAACTTTGTGGTATCAAGTGATTAGCATGAATCTACAGGGAAAATTTTCATAAGACAATAATAAGATGAGCCATGCTTGATGGAAATGAATATTGAACAGTCAAGAAACAGCATGCACGTAACAGAGACACGATGTCAACATGGATGAGTGGAATGACTAGGAAAAAAGATCAGATACCGGTACATTTGACAAATATAATAGGAGACAAAATAAGAGGGAAGTCCATTGAGATGGTTTGGGCATATGTAGCATGGACCAATATCACCCAGTGAGGACTTTGGTTGAACTCCAAGGCTCTAAAAGAATGAGAGGAAGTCCGGGAATAACGTGTAAGTAGTAAAGAAAGATATGAAGACATGCCTTTACTAAGACAAGGCTGACGATAGATGATTCTCTGTATTTGGGAAAAGGCGTGTATGTTGCTGTTTATACTAATGGACATGTGAGGGGTTAATCTAGATGTAAGATTAACAGACCTAAAAAAAGGGATGCAAGATTAATTTTTTGAGACCATATCATGTATCTCAAAGCAATTTAACACACATTTGTTGTGATTATAGGGATCCTGTTCATGATTACTACACATGTAATGCATGCAATGATCTGCTAACAATTAATTTACCAAAATGGCTTGACAAACATATGCAATATGCCATCTCCATGATTAAAGTAATTTTTATTTGTCAAAAAAATAATTATAGTAATATATTAGCAGTTTTATCAAGGTAAGCATTGCAAAGTTCATCTGAAGTTTTGGAAAATAATTTCTGTGAGTTTATACTGCTGCAATGATGTTACTCCAGTTATTGAGAGTTCCATTATGTATGTTTTCTTTTCATGCTTGTACAATGTGATACACTACAACCAACTTATACCAATGTGCAATCACACCAGAAACAACAGTATCATTATATTTCCAAAATGCCATTCATTGTTAGAATGAAAATGAAACCCTCATGGGACATCACAATCATGAGCCCGATTATCATATATGCTTTTATCCCAACTCTTTGGGTCAGCAACTAGAATCTAATTGTGCCATACAACTCCATTTAAAGATATATCTTTTGTCAAAACATTCATCTTGAAGCCTTCTCTTAGTATCTCAATTCACATCATTTCCGGCCTTCCACTTGCCCTTTTAGGGACTCTGATCATGAACAACCACATGGATCGTACTCTTTATCAAAATAAAATACATAAGAAGCATGTGAATATGTACTAACTACAAAGAAGAAAGTGCATCAAGAAGAATTGCATATTACCTATGTAGCCATGCCTTGTAGTATGGTTCCTCAAGAGCTTGAAATCCTGCACGCCGAAGGAGCAAAAGTTTCACACTATGAATAGTAGTTTATGGAGTACTGTGTTAATCGAAGTGAAAAATAGAGGGGGGGAAAAAGGAAAGAGGCTAAAGGCTGCATCTTTCTCTGAATAGGAGACATAAATTAGTGGATCATAGGTAAGAGTAACTTCCTATCTATGACTGTTACTGCGACCATAGTCAAGAAAAACTTCGTTTTGTTTTTAAAAAAAATCTCTTTAAAACATGTTTTGTACCTATAATGATTAAAACAATAAAATAGCTCGGCTTTTTCACAAGTACATGTTTTTACGTTTTAGGCACTTTTTTACATTTTAAACATGTTTTATCAAAAAATAAAAATAAAACTGATAAAAACCCATCTTTTGTAAGCCTGTGGATTATTTCTATTGCCTTACAGTTGTTTGTGATTTTGTTCATAAATGTTGTTTAATGTGGGATTTTATGATGACATCTTGATATGTAATTTTTTTTTAAAAATTTCAGTAGTGTTATTTTGCTCAAAAGATACGTTGATGGTTAGACTTCTTTCTAGAATCATACATGGATATTCAGTAGTGACTAGTGAGTCGCCCCTTCCAACACGTGCCAAGTGTACTAGCCTCTTAAACCACCAGAGGGATGGCCAACAAGGGGTTTTGAAATCAAGGCCTCTCCCTTTTGGAGGGAGGCTCTGGCCACTACACCCAACACTAGTTGTTTAAACTTTGTTCAAGTTCCATGTTAGGCCTATGTGCCGCCAAGTTCCTTCTATATGTCCAGTATGGCCTAAATTGTGCTTGACCAAGAACCTACTTAAAATGGGATCTTAGTCTGTTGCAAGTTTGCAACTAAAGCCCTCAGCATTTTCAAGATAGTTTTGACACAATAGCCATGGCCTAATGGAAGGTCTCATTTCTCTTTCCAATATCTCGTCTCCATCCTTCCACATGAGGTCTTTCAAATACCTCTATTAACTTGCCTTTACTTCCCATCACCGTCTTAGAACCACCACATGCATAATGTAGAAAGAACAAATCAAAGAAATGGGAAAAAGTCAACAAATTGGTTGTTAAGAAAGGGGGGAAGAACAGGTTTACAGATGCGTAGCTCAAAACCAGAGTTGTGCCTCAAAAAGGTGCAGCTGAACTGCCTCATTGCAGGGAGTCCGAGTGATGAAATCAAATCCAGTGCAATTAATGATTATATTTCGCTAAGAAAATGGGGCAAATGGAGTAGATTTAATATTTCTCTCAAATGAATGGAAGAAGTCGTCTCTAAAAGGCTCATTCCTAGAATTACAATAAATAGTAGCAGTATGGGAAAAAAAAATTAATATTTTTCTTTTGTTAATTGCCCCTACAGTCTTTGAATAATCGAAGCTTAAGTTTAGAATGCACCTCAAGCCTCGATGTTTAAGCCTCAATGTCTAACTGAAAAGGGCAGAAAATTATGGTTAAAGGCCCTAAGGTTTAGAACTCATGGGAGACCTACGTATGTAGCTCACTCTCATAAATAATTAGCAATTCAGGTTTCATCAACCTGTATTCCAAGCGAGAATAAACGCATAGTGATCGAGTGCCACTTCATTAGGGATGGAGGGCAATTTATAGTTAGTGTGTTAGCTTTCATGATTGGCTTATGGATGATTTCACATGGTTGCCAGGAGAGGACACCTTACAAAAGTATGTTCCAAGCAAGTCATTAACTTCGTGCTCTAACTAGAGTTATGTTGATATAGTCATCAATAGACTTGGTTTTCTTCAGGTTCAGTAGGATACTTCTGCGGTCTTTTGTTATTCTATTTTCTCATGTTTCATTTGATAATATTTGTACAAAATAATAGGAGGGGAGGTTCAATTTGTTCTTCCTCTAAACCTAGTTTATCAACTCTATACTCTCCCCTGCTCTATCTCAATATTGTCAACTTCACATATTTTTGGCGTAAGTTTTGACAAAAGGTTGATGAACATCAGATAAAAAATATAAATAAACTAGTTGAAGTGATATAAAAAGAAAAGAAAAGAAAAGACAATTATAAAAACCAAAAAAATGTAAGGCATGATATAGGACCTTGATTCACCTTGATTTAAGAAAACATCAAAAAAATTCTCAAATCTCTTGAAAAATGCCGCAAGAATCTCCTCTCTTCGTAGTTTGTGAGCAACGGAAGTCAATTCTCCTAGCACTGCATTCAAACATGTGGTAGGTTTCTCATTATCCACATTCAAGCCTATTCCTGCACGACGTCAAAAACACAACATGCTTCAACAACACAAACAAGTATCTAAGTTCAAATGTTACCTTGTCACTGAATATGTAAAGTGGAACGATATTAATGCAGCTTAAGAGTCCAAAAATTAAGTAACTTGGGTTTAATTCCTATATATGGAACATAGATAATGGTTCATCAAAAGAAAATTTGTTGGGATCATGCAATCAACCTTGCCATGTTAGAACATAGGTAGCTAGAAATGAATTACATGTGATCACCGCAAGGATGAAGTCCTTTTACCAGCACTGATATTGAACTTCTTTGATCTATATGTTGAGGTGCAAAGGATGCCTCCAACTTTAAGTCCGTTTAAGTAGAGATCATTTGGCCACTTTATTTTAATATCGAGATATGGCAAGCCCTGAAATCAGATGATGTTTCCAAATCAATAGCGTAAAAAATATCAAGCCTATTATAAAAACTAAAATGAAGTTCAGTGACAAGCACCAAGAAGCCACGTGGGATAGAAAATATAAGCTTAATGTTTTCAATTTGGAGAAAATTATAAACAATCTTGAATAACAGAAAGAATGTGGTGTTGGGTAATTATTTCACATTAAATTGGTTTTTCCCCAGCTGATATCAATCCATGTTACTCAAATTTTGTAAATTTAATTACTAAATGAAGTGAAGAGTGTGTCTTAAGCTCTCCTTCAATAGCATAAGAGTTTCAGATACAAAATGTGGTACAAATAAGTCACGCCAAAAAATTTGAAGCATTTCTTCTTTACACATATACTTGAACAAAAGATTTAAAAAGTTTGTCAGTCATATCTGAGGTGGTTAGCTATGAGGCGCGACGTAAGCCTTGAGGTGGAATAAGGCATATGCCCCAATAAAAAATAAATATATATAGATGCTTCAAAGATTCTATTAAAAAAATAAAATTAAACTTCGAAAAAATGAATTCATCATATAAATAAAAAATACAAAGTAAAGTAAGCATGTTGGCTCTTTTTTGACCATGAGTTACCTTAACAAGGAATATTTTCAATTTACTTCAACCTCAACCCTATATTTCCCATATGGGGTCTTATCCATTCCCACCATTGCCTTATTGTTTTCCAATTACCAAGGCTATTTTCTAACAAATACCAGAGAAAAAAGTAACAAAACGAGAAAAAAAATTCATGATTTTTTTATAAACCACATAAAGATTTTATTAATTGTTTGCATTTGTTTATTATTAAGGTAATCTCAAAAACGTTGAGTTGAAATATGGCTTTCAAATTCAGTTACAAATTTGTGGATGTTGATGATGATCTTGTCACAAGAAGTCTATACGAAGCAATGAAAATTAATTCCAATGAAAAAAGAGCTCACAAAGCAAAAACAAAGTAGAGAAAACTAGGACCTAAATGTTTAGGGATGAGATATCTATCCAATTTGATGCAACAGATGTTCATAACCTAGACTTTATAATAATTTTTGCAACATAATTGTAGTGTTTAGAAAAAAAAAAAAAAAAATGTTGACTAAGTCAACTAAGGTTGACTCAAGTCAAGTCAACTATGATTGACTCAAGTCAAGTCAAGTCAATTATTGTTGACTAGTCAAACAACTTTGACTAAGTCAAATTAACTAAGATATTTGTAAGAAATTCTAAAAGAATTAGAATTTTGTAATATCTAGATATTTAAAATATCTAGATATTTTTTTTTTTTTTAAATATCAAATAGAGATATTAGCTGATTTTTTTAGTTGTTGTTTCATTTTCTTTACACAAAGAAAGAAGAGAAAAGTAAGAAGAAAAGAAGGAAGAGAAAGAAAGAAGAGAAAGAAAAGAAGGAAAGGAAAAGAAATAAGGTAGGCCCTTACAACTATTTATAATGGTTTTAGTAAAGTATATGTATGTATATATATATGTATATTGCTGATTTTATAGTTATAAAAATTCAATTTGTTTTGTTTTTAAAAAATAATTTTGACTTAGAAATTTTAAAGTTAAAATTGTTTTGTAAATTTTTAACAACATGCATATTATTTATACATATTTATATTATTGTTTTTATGATTTTAAAGCATGCTAGTATTTGGTATTTTGTTTAAAAGGAATTCTTACATGTTTGTAATTGATTTAAACATGTTTATACGTAATTATATATACTAAAAACAAAATACAGCAACTATGAAAGTTGCTATTTTTGTATTAAATTGACACCATGATTGTTGGATAGAATATAAAAAAAAAATGGTTGCTTTATACGTACGTTATACGTGTTTATACGTACGTTATACGTATTTATACGTATTGAAAATAAAATACAGCAGCTTTAAAAGTTGCTGTTTTTATATAATATATTACTATGTTTACTTTAGTTTCATGCTCAAAAATATTTGTTAATTTATACGTATTTTATAAGTACTTAATACGTATTTTATACGTATTTTGTACTTGTCAAAAAGAAAATACAGCAACTATATAAGTTGCTGTTTTTTTTTTACACAATACATATTTTGTTCACATTGTTATAAACATACATGATTTTTGAATAAGTTAAACTGGTGGACAGTTTACTTTAATCATTTTAGTGATGGATTTCCAAGAAATGTTTCTAATTAAAAGTTGGGTAGAAAAGTAATTTATTAAAATAAATATGAGAACGAGTTCTCAATTGAATGTCGTGCTTTTAAAATACCCAGTTAGTGAGATGCTTCGGCGTATGCCGTATAAGACACGAAAAGGAGAGAAAATATGAAGTGATGCTTCAGTCATAGACTGTGTAAGACACGAATGAGTGAAATGCTTCGACTAAGGGTCGTGTAAGACACGAAAGAAAGAAAAAGAAAAGAGAGATAAGACTGTACATTTAAGAGTGGACTGGGTATTTAAAACACGTGTATGTTTTATTTTTCATTACGTTTTGAAAAGAAAATAAATACTTATATGTAGTATTTTAGTGATTTATTAAAGAGATTGTGAAAACCTATAAAGAATAACATGTTGTGATATTTCCGGAATGACGTGTTATTCTAGGATAACAGTTGCGTTGTTTGAGTTCTTATGTATTATGGGATGCATAAGAACACAACATCACAACAGGAATCCGGGAGTTTCTTTTCTATCTTTAATAGAGAACAAGATGTAGATAGTTGTATAATTGATAGAGAATATCGAGGATCACATGCACGCCAGATTGGCATAGATGAAGATGGCTAGTTAATGATCATTAATAGTCTAGAGTAGTCAAGAAAGAATGACCTACTTGATTTGGCCCGTTTCTTAAGGCCTTGGTCAACGGCCAACCTGAGCCGGAAAACAGTTACCCAAATTGTGGCAGAGGCTGGCCATAGAATCAGGAACTAACGGTGGGGTTCCACACTGGTGAAGTATTGGAATAATCGTATTTTGACTGAGATGTTCACATCAGTCGTGACCCTCAACTCTCTATTATAGTACTCTATTATTTGATGTTATATTATGAACAATTGTTTTCTTCAGATTTTTAAGTGTTTTAATTTCCTACTAAGTTTTATGACATCGGAGTTCAATTATTTTTAATTGTGTTGAATATCAAATATGCATGATTTATGAATTCTTAGAATGTTTAAACTGCATATAGGATGCTGTTATTTAGAATTGTAAGATTCCCCTATTGGGTAACTCCCCTGTTACTCACCCCTACGACATCAAATTTCAGGCGCACCTGGTTTAGGTGATCCTTCCGAGGAGGCTCAGTGCCAGGGCCTTATAGATGATCAGTCCAAGCTTCCAGGAGTGGAGCATGGGTATTACTAGTTATAAGTCTTAAACTAGAGTTAGGTTTAAGTCTTTAGCTATCGTTTTTGGTTATGTAATTATGAACACTATAGTATGTCATTACTGTTTTATGTATATATGACAAGTGTTTCTGATGTTTGAGGATACGTGTCTGTTCTGTTGAGCAATGATCAGGTATGACATATAGTTATATTATTTGCCGTTTACGTTTATGAATTGATTATCATGATATGGGTTTTATATCATGCCTCGGGATTCAACTTGGGAATCATGAGGATTCGGGTTGAGTTTTTGGGGCGTGACAACGTGGTATCAGAGCTCACTATTAGTTCCATATCGGGATTACGAGCTCTTCCGTGTCTAGAGTCCATAGAGCCTAGTAAGGATAAAATAGAACTCTAGGTTCGTTCTGTTAGTAATGAAAATGGTATTCATTACTAAATCTCTGCTTAAGATACCGATTAAGTCTTCCATAAGAATGACCTTAGCCTTATGATAATAAATGCATTGTTGTTGATTAACAGAAACGAGATGAGCGGACAAGACAGAGGCAGAGGTCGAAGGAGAGGCCGAAGTTCAGTGGAGGCGGGACATGCATCGGATCAGACCCCCGATCCGATAGCACAGCTAATGTCATTTACGAGACAGATGGCTGAGTCGCAGAGTAAGTTTAGAGAGGAGATGCTAGAGTCACAGGCTAGACTAGCCGTAGAAATGGCTGAATTGAGGGAGCGTCAGGCTTCATCACAAGAGGCCGACCCTATTCCAACCCCAGAGCCACCTCAGGGGCCACGGCCACAGGTTGTACCGTTGAGGGCCGCAAGAACTCCCCCATCCCATGCACAGACAGATCCGGGGATGTGGCTACAGAACTTCCAGCGACTACGTCCACCAAGGTTTGGAGGTTCTTCCGACCCAGCTGTGGTCGAGGAGTGGGTTTTGAGGACCAGAGAGATTTTGATTACCATGCAGTGTCCGAGAGACCAGTGGGTACCGGTGGCTGCATTCCAGTTTGACGGGGATGCCAGCCATTGGTGGCGTTCCGAGAGGAATGTTTTGGGGGATGGACCTTATGAGTGGGCCGACTTTGAGAGGATGTTCCTAGACCGATTCATATCCGAGACGGCCCGAGAGATCAAGCAACAGGAATTTTCAGGAATGGTGCAAGGCAATCTAACTGTTACAGATTACGAGCTGAGGTTCACTAGATTGTCACGATATGCACTCGAGCTCATTCCAACCGATCTACAAAAGGCCCGTAGATTTTTCAGAGGACTGCGACCCTACCTAAGGGCCAAGATGTCAGTGATTGAGACCACCAACTATAGAGACACGGTGAGTCGAGCTCAGAGGGTTGAGCGGGAGGATATGGAGTTGCAGACTTCGAGGAGACTGACTAGTAGACCCCAGGCTTCTTTTCCTCCTAGGGCTGATCCGGCCAAGAGGCCGATGTATTCGAGACCAAGTGCCTCTGTACCCACGTATTCACAGTACCAAACTCCTACACCATCGAGTTATGGACTAGTTGGGGTTCCAGTGAGGCCAACAGGGCCAAGGGGACTAACCAGACAGATTCCGAGATCACCCGCCTCACAAAGACTCATACAGGCAGGACCACTGACATGCTATGGATGCGGTGAAGCGGGACACATGAAGAGGAATTGCCCAAGGTTGGGACAATCAGCAGGGGGATCAGCATCTGCTTCCCAGAGGCCACAAGGTCGAGTTTATGCCTTGACCCATGAAGAATATCAGCCATCTCATGAAGTTATGGAAGGTAACCTGATTTTATCTAATATGCAAGTGCATGTATTAATTGATACAGGTTCTTCCAATTCATTTATTTCTACTAGACTTGCTAGTATGTTAGAACTAGATGTCGAAAACACAGGAAAAATTTTATCTCTTTCAACACCTTTAGGAGACAATACAATTCCTAAGTCTGTATGTAAAAACTGTGTAATACGGTTAGTTGATCAAGAATTATCAACTGACTTGATACTTCTAGAACTCAATGATTTCGATGTAATACTAGGTATGGACTGGTTAGTTAGAAACCATGCCCACGTCGACTGTTATTCTAGAATAGTCACGTTCAAAATACCTGGTAGGCCAATACTGAAATTTATGGGTTTCAAGAACCGAGTTGAAAAATATTTGAAGAGTAAGCTAAACAATTTAACAACGGAGGAGAAAGCAGTACCAGAGTTGGCAGAGATACCGGTGGTTAGAGATTTCAAAAGTTTATTTCCAGAAGAATTGCCGGGTTTGCCACCAATTAGAGCAATAGAATTCTCTATTGATCTTATTCCAGGTACAGCTCCGATATCGATCACTCCGTATCGGATGGCACCAGCAGAAACAAGAGAACTGAAATCTCAGATTGATGAGTTGACGCACCTAGGATTCATTAGACCGAGCTTTTCACCTTGGGGAGCTCCGGTTTTATTCGTGAAGAAGAAAGATGGATCCTTCCGTTTGTGTATCGATTATCGGCGATTAAATCAAGTCACCATCAAGAACAAATACCCTCTTCCACGCATAGAGGACTTGTTCGATCAGCTTCAAGGTGCTCAGTATTTCTCCAAGATCGATCTTAGATCTGGGTACCATCAGTTGAAGATTAAAGAAGATGATATTCCAAAGACTGCTTTTAGGACCAGGCTAGGGCACTACGAGTACCTAGTAATGCCATTTGGTCTTACTAATGCACCAGCCGCGTTCATGGACTTGATGAATCGAGTCTTTTGGGAATATCTAGATAAGTTTGTGATTGTGTTCATCGATGATATTCTTATCTATTCAAAATCAGAGAAGGAGCATGAGGAGCATCTGAAGATCACCTTACAAACATTGCAAGACCACCAATTGTATGCAAAGTTTAGTAAGTGTGAATTCTGGTTGAAAGAAGTTAAATTCCTCGGTCATGTCGTGTCAAGTAAAGGAGTTTCAGTAGACCCATCGAAAATTGAAGCAGTGACTAGTTGGAAACAGCCCACATCAGTTGCAGAGATCAGAAGCTTCTTAGGACTGGCAGGGTATTACCGAAGGTTTGTCGAGGGATTCTCTATGATTGCATCACCCTTGACCCGGTTAACCCAGAAGAATGTCAAATACGAGTGGGATGATAGATGTGAAGCAGCGTTTCAAGAGTTGAAAACTCGTTTGACTACTGCGCCAGTATTGATAGCACCAGTTCCAGGAGAAAGCTTAGTGATATATACAGATGCTTCAGGCATAGGTTTGGGTTGTGTTTTAATGCAGAATGGAAAGGTAATCGCTTATGCTTCCAGAAAGTTGAAAACACACGAGAAGAATTATCCAGCTCACGATCTTGAGTTGGCATCCATTGTTTTCTCCCTGAAAATATGGAGACATTACTTATATGGTGAGAAGTTTGAGCTCTTTTCTGATCATAAGAGCCTCAAATACATATTCTCCCAAAAAGAGCTGAACATGCGGCAAAGACGTTGGATGGAGTATCTAAAAGACTACGATTTTACGCTACATTACCACCCTGGTAAAGCGAACGTAGTAGCTGATGCACTAAGCCGTAGAAAAGAAAGTGTTCTCGCTCAAATGATGTTGAGTGAATGGCACATGTTGGAGTCAGTTATAGAGTTCGTGTTTGATAGCCCGAAGAATGAAGATAGGCAACACAGTTATTTGGCACCATTGAGACTTCATAATACATTAACACAGAGAATTGTCGAGTCTCAGAATTTGGATGCAGATGTTGTGGAGCATTGTTTGAAAGCAGGGGATTCAGAGAATCATGAGTGGAACATTCATGCAGATGGCAGTATCAGGTTCCAAAACAGATTGTGGATACCGACAGATGAACAGTTAAGGAAAGACATATTAGGTGAAGCACATCGATCCCGTTATTCAATTCACCCAGGAGGTACAAAGATGTATAGAGACTTACGAAAACACTTCTGGTGGCCTGGGATGAAGAAACATATCGCTCAGTATGTGAATCGTTGTATGACTTGTCAGCAAGTCAAAGCTGAACATCAAAGACCAGCAGGCCTTCTTCAACCACTTCCTGTAGCTGAATGGAAATGGGAACATGTAACCATGGACTTTGTAACCGGGTTACCTAAGGCTAGTGACGGTCTAGATGCGATCTGGGTGATAGTCGACAGATTGACAAAATCAGCTCATTTCTTACCGATCAAGATGACGCATACAGTTGATAGGTTGAGTAGATTATATATAGCAGAAATTGTAAGGCTACACGGAATACCAGTGTCAATAGTTTCAGATCGAGATCCCCGATTCACTTCACAGTTCTGGAAGAGTTTACAATCAGCTTTAGGTACTCAGTTGAAATTTAGTACTGCATTCCATCCGCAGACTGATGGACAATCAGAGAGGGTAATCCAGATTTTGGAAGATATGCTTCGAGCATGTGTACTAGACTTTGGAGGTCAATGGAAGACTCATCTACCCTTAGTTGAGTTTTCATACAACAATAGCTTCCAGTCCAGTATAGGTATGGCTCCATTTGAAGCACTTTATGGCAGACCATGTCGATCGCCTATATGTTGGACAGAAGTTGGGGATACAATTCTCATGGGACCAGAATTGGTTGAAGAGACTACAGAGAAGATCAGAATGGTTCAGGAAAGGATAAAGGCAGCTCAGAGCAGACAGAAGAACTACGCTGATAAACGGCGGAGACCTTTGGAGTTTGAGGTTGGAGATATGGTATTTTTGAAGATCTCGCCGAAGAGAGGGATATCCAGGTTTGGTTTGAAGGGTAAGCTGAAACCCCGATATGTAGGACCGTTCGAGATTACAGAACGAGTTGGCCAAGTTGCTTACAGGCTAGTCTTACCTTCTCAACTAGCTCAAATTCATAATGTGTTCCATGTATCGATGCTAAGAAAGTATGAACCAGATCCTTCGCATATCTTAGATTGGCAATCTTTACAATTAGAAGAAGATGTATCTTATGAAGAAGGGCCAGTGCAGATCATTGGTAGGAAAGAGAAAATGTTGCGATCACGTGTTATTCCCTTAGTAAAGGTACTTTGGAGACATCATAATGTGGAAGAATCAACGTGGGAAAAGGAATCGGATATACAGACTCGATATCCGGAATTATTCATCGAATAAGGTACATTCTTAATTTCGAGGACGAAATTTTCTTTTTAGGAGGGGAGGTTGTAGTGTTTAAAAAAAAAAAAAAAAAAAATGTTGACTAAGTCAACTAAGGTTGACTCAAGTCAAGTCAACTATGATTGACTCAAGTCAAGTCAAGTCAATTATTGTTGACTAGTCAAACAACTTTGACTAAGTCAAATTAACTAAGATATTTGTAAGAAATTCTAAAAGAATTAGAATTTTGTAATATCTAGATATTTAAAATATCTAGATATTTTTTTTTTTTTTTAAATATCAAATAGAGATATTAGCTGATTTTTTTAATTGTTGTTTCATTTTCTTTACACAAAGAAAGAAGAGAAAAGTAAGAAGAAAAGAAGGAAGAGAAAGAAAGAAAGAAGAGAAAGAAAAGAAGGAAAGGAAAAGAAATAAGGTAGGCCCTTACAACTATTTATAATGGTTTTAGTAAAGTATATGTATGTATATATATATGTATATTGCTGATTTTATAGTTATAAAAATTCAATTTGTTTTGTTTTTAAAAAATAATTTTGACTTAGAAATTTTAAAGTTAAAATTGTTTTGTAAATTTTTAACAACATGCATATTATTTATACATATTTATATTATTGTTTTTATGATTTTAAAGCATGCTAGTATTTGGTATTTTGTTTAAAAGGAATTCTTACATGTTTGTAATTGATTTAAACATGTTTATACGTAATTATATATACTAAAAACAAAATACAGCAACTATGAAAGTTGCTATTTTTGTATTAAATTGACACCATGATTGTTGGATAGAATATAAAAAAAAAATGGTTGCTTTATACGTACGTTATACGTGTTTATACGTACGTTATACGTATTTATACGTATTGAAAATAAAATACAGCAACTTTAAAAGTTGCTGTTTTTATATAATATATTACTATGTTTACTTTAGTTTCATGCTAAAAACATATTTGTTAATTTATACGTATTTTATAAGTACTTAATACGTATTTTATACGTATTTTGTACTTGTCAAAAAGAAAATACAGCAACTATATAAGTTGCTGTTTTTTTTTTACACAATACATATTTTGTTCACATTGTTATAAACATACATGATTTTTGAATAAGTTAAACTGGTGAACAGTTTACTTTAATCATTTTAGTGATGGATTTCCAAGAAATGTTTCTAATTAAAAGTTGGGTAGAAAAGTAATTTATTAAAATAAATATGAGAACGAGTTCTCAATTGAATGTCGTGCTTTTAAAATACCCAGTTAGTGAGATGCTTCGGCGTATGCCGTATAAGACACGAAAAGGAGAGAAAATATGAAGTGATGCTTCAGTCATAGACTGTGTAAGACACGAATGAGTGAAATGCTTCGACTAAGGGTCGTGTAAGACACGAAAGAAAGAAAAAGAAAAGAGAGATAAGACTGTACATTTAAGAGTGGACTGGGTATTTAAAACACGTGTATGTTTTATTTTTCATTACGTTTTGAAAAGAAAATAAATACTTATATGTAGTATTTTAGTGATTTATTAAAGAGATTGTGAAAACCTATAAAGAATAACATGTTGTGATATTTCCGGAATGACGTGTTATTCTAGGATAACAGTTGCGTTGTTTGAGTTCTTATGTATTATGGGATGCATAAGAACACAACATCACAACAGGAATCCGGGAGTTTCTTTTCTATCTTTAATAGAGAACAAGATGTAGATAGTTGTATAATTGATAGAGAATATCGAGGATCACATGCACGCCAGATTGGCATAGATGAAGATGGCTAGTTAATGATCATTAATAGTCTAGAGTAGTCAAGAAAGAATGACCTACTTGATTTGGCCCGTTTCTTAAGGCCTTGGTCAACGGCCAACCTGAGCCGGAAAACAGTTACCCAAATTGTGGCAGAGGCTGGCCATAGAATCAGGAACTAACGGTGGGGTTCCACACTGGTGAAGTATTGGAATAATCGTATTTTGACTGAGATGTTCACATCAGTCGTGACCCTCAACTCTCTATTATAGTACTCTATTATTTGATGTTATATTATGAACAATTGTTTTCTTCAGATTTTTAAGTGTTTTAATTTCCTACTAAGTTTTATGACATCGGAGTTCAATTATTTTTAATTGTGTTGAATATCAAATATGCATGATTTATGAATTCTTAGAATGTTTAAACTGCATATAGGATGCTGTTATTTAGAATTGTAAGATTCCCCTATTGGGTAACTCCCCTGTTACTCACCCCTACGACATCAAATTTCAGGCGCACCTGGTTTAGGTGATCCTTCCGAGGAGGCTCAGTGCCAGGGCCTTATAGATGATCAGTCCAAGCTTCCAGGAGTGGAGCATGGGTATTACTAGTTATAAGTCTTAAACTAGAGTTAGGTTTAAGTCTTTAGCTATCGTTTTTGGTTATGTAATTATGAACACTATAGTATGTCATTACTGTTTTATGTATATATGACAAGTGTTTCTGATGTTTGAGGATACGTGTCTGTTCTGTTGAGCAATGATCAGGTATGACATATAGTTATATTATTTGCCGTTTACGTTTATGAATTGATTATCATGATATGGGTTTTATATCATGCCTCGGGATTCAACTTGGGAATCATGAGGATTCGGGTTGAGTTTTTGGGGCGTGACAATAATTACATTAGGAGGGGAATTTAGGAGATCAAATGAAAAAAAAAATTACAAGATATTTTAACAATTCAGTTAAAACATTTACAGTGTTCAGTCAAGGCTTGAAACTCAGTACAACCTTCTAAGACTCAAACTTTGAGCCTCACCTCAAGAAGTATCTTTTTTAGCCTTGAAAGTCACTTTTATAAACCTTATTATCATTTCAATCACCTATAGCCTAGCACCCCATGCATTCTACACTTTGTTGAATATGGCCCATAGGATAGAGAAAATTGTTAAATTTTTTTTATTGGGAAAACATGGACGACTTGTCCTTGTCTCGTCTTGTTGAGTAAAACATGTTTCCCGAGAATAAGGGTGGTATTCGACCTTAGATTTTAAAGACATGAACGTGACACTTTTTTTAATTAGTATAATATTCATCACCATTATCAAAGCCGTATTCCAGAGATTTTAGGTCGGCTGAATGAATCTCATTCCTTCAACCAATTCCGTCCAAAGCCATGTCTTCTATCATTGAAAGTGTGTTCACATCCGCTTTCACATCACAATCCACATTCTTTTGGATCTTCCTCTTACTCTTTGAGAACCTTCAACTTGCAAATTCCTTCTAATTGGGGATGTAATTGACCTTCGTTGAACACCCCAAACCATCTTAATCAAATTTATCTTGGTTTCTTGCCTATGGGAGTGACTCCTACATTTCACAAAGGCATTCATTTCTAAATTTGTTCTTAGTTCTTCACTCATCCATCTCATCTCTACTAGCTCAATCTAATAATGTGAAGCTCCTTGAACTCCCAACATAGTTGGTCTTACTACTGTCTTATAAAAATTCCTTTGAATTTGATTGGTATGCATTACTCGCATAACACTCGAAAAAAAAAAAAAAAACCTTCATTTCAACTCTGATTATATGGGCAACATCTTCCTCAATCTCTTCATCCTTATCTAAAATTGAACTGAGATAACAAAAATAGTCACTTTGGAGTATTTACAAACCATTAATTTTTATTTGACACTCTCTTTATTGATGTTATAAAATTACACTCCACATACTTAGTCTTGGTTCTTCTTATTCTAAATCCCTTGGACCCCCTATGCATATATCCAAAATTTGAGTTTTGCATTGACTGTTGACTCCCTCTTTACTCTCACCAACTAATATAGTTTTATTTTTAAAGTTCATAGTTAACTAGGATGAGACAGATATGTCACTCAAATGTATGAAAGTGTGCTGCATCATAAGTTAGCCAGTGCCACTGTCAACAATGTGCTCATGTTGAATACAGTGAAGTAAATCAATAGGTCCTAACATTTAGTCATATTATATAGAGGAACACGGTTTAACGTGATCGTAGTTCTAATTATAAATCTAGGCCAGAATATGTAAGTTCTTTTAGGAAGGAAAAGATTTCACTAGAGACAGATACTTATACATGACCACTATGAATTATGATGATTGTGACAAGCTCTATTACTAAAATTTCTTATGGAGAACTTTCATAAGAAGAGACGTCAAAATGCTTTGTCAATAGTCAAGGAACCATGTGTCTAATGCACAGGGTTGCATTAGTGCCTGTTCTAGGGTAGTGTTGAGGTGGACAAGGACTTGTGATGCAGGACAATCTGGATTTGTTTGATTATAAGATTGTTCTACTTTGGGAAGGATGGTGGAAAGGTTAATTAGGTGATGAAGAAGAAAAAAATATAAAAAGTGTTTTAAGAAAAAGATTATGAAATCTCAAATGGCTATATGTTGAAAAAATAATTGCAAAATTACGATATTTGGCAATTAGGGTTTGGGGAAGGTTTAGGGTATTTGGCTCAGGCTGATAATAGAGTACAAGGTAATAGATTTGGGGAAGAGGTTAATGGTATAGGCGTTTATGGTTTAGGAAGGATTTGAAGGGTTCCTTAATGGGGTTAAAGGATTCTTGATGGATTCAACGTTTCTTAAAAATCAAGGAAACATAAAGAAGATAAGGAAGATATAAGATTCAAGGAAGAAGACGATAGATAATTCCTTGATCTCACACCATAATCCAATCACTAGAGAAATTTCAATAGCAGAGTTGTAAAATTTCTTTTATACCATAAATTGTTAAAATCCAATTACAATGCCATATATATGGGCTCTCTCATATTAGACTCAAAACCCTAATTTTAAATGACTTAAATATTGACACTTTTGACCTTGAGAAGTCAATCACGTGTAAAATTGATACTCTATCAGTATTTTAGTCATAATTTTCTCAAAACTAATTGGAATTATGAAATCTTGGGCTCATTGGATAGTTAACTGAACAACCTTTCAAATGACACTAAAATCAACCTAATACGATAATAAGGCCTAAAGAAAAGTGATGTAAAATAACACTTAAACTCATATATGATTCCTTAAATAATCAAAAGACATCTAAAAGTAATCCCAATAAAAGTAAAGTGATAAAAATACTCTAACCCAAATAAGCAACAACGTAAATAATTGTAAAATTGCCATTGGAACTTGTGATTGTTGACTTGTTTTGCATCTCACATTAATTTGGCTCACTTGATGGGAAGGATCATGTAGGAGAAGTCCAACATCGTCCTAAACCATTTTCACAACCATTTGAACATTGTTGCACTAGTTCATTAGGACAAACTCAATGTAGCCTTGTAAGGATTAATGGATGGGTATAAATAGGTCAAGATGAGGGACATTCCAGGTCAACTCAAGAGCTTAGCTAGAGAGACTTGGTGCTTTGTTTCAATGGTCCCCTCGTTGATTGGAGGACCCCATTTATAAAGGGCCCAAGGAGGCCCTTTATTTCCCCTAATTGACAAGTGTCCATGTCATCTTTACCAAGAGTAGCTGAGTGAAGTCGCTTTCATTATGCTTCAACAAAACCTAGTATTGTTGAACCACTGCACCCTCAAGCATACTACGTTGTGTTAGCAATTTGTTATATCACAGGTACTAAGTCCCAGGTCAACTGGTGATGATATCTAACGTTTTCCTACTCCACATGGTTGGTTATGACACATTCAAATGTCTATCATTTTTGGATTGTTCTAATCCCCAAGTCCACCTGGTATAGTCCCCAATTCGCACCTTCTCACACCACCAATAATTTATCTTGGCTTAGTCCCCCTCTAGTTCAAGATTGTCATTTGAGCCTTCACTCCGCCAATGTCTTCAGCGTCATTTGAGATGCAAGCTGGTGCCTTGTGGGTGCTCACTTGAGTGCCAAGCTTCAGCCATTTCTCTGTTATCAGCACTGGCATGCTGCTAATGCTAACAAACTTGGCGGGCATCAACAAGGCTATCGAAGTGCCACGAGGAAATCTTTGGTGACATGGAAGATGCCAAAAGGGATGCCGCTAACTCCCATCTACAGTGCCCAAGGTGACATTTGAAGGAAGACGAGCTTCAAGGATTGTGCAATTCCAGTGGCTCAAGGGCCATTGAAAGATATTCCTTCAAGGTGGTATCTAGGGTAAAGAATGAGGAGGCCCATGGCTACTGAACAATTACATCTAGTAGAGCTAGAAATATTGATTCACTAGCTGAATATCAGTCTCTCTCCTAGTTATATTTTTCCTTATTGGATAGAACGATGATAAATTCGGACTTTCAAAAACCCAATCCTCAATATTTTCCATTTAAAAAAGTAAAAGTGCAATGTACAACGCAAATCCAACAACCAAAAATAAAATATTTATGCCTACCCAAAAAAAATCCAACAATCGAATACAGTTCAAGATCCCATAAAATTATATCTTGATATAAAAGACCACATGCTTCCAATTAATTTCTTGATTAGGTAACAAGCTAATTTATTCAAATAAAACCACTTACATTTGCATGACAAACGTCTTTTACTGCCTCAGTAACAGCAAGGCACACCACATATTGTAAGAGAGGCACAATGCGCCCATTTTCCATCTGTAACGTAAAAGAAAACAGTAGGCAACCCACCGGAGAATCCCACAAATTTTTTGACCTACCTGAAATTCACCCACTTGTGTAGAAACACCAAGAAAAAACTAAATTTCATTGCTTTTTCCTACTTAATAACTACAAACCTCTCCCTTTGAACTGAACATCCGTAACACAAACTGCACCAATAGGAAGCTCGCAGAAATTCCTGTCCAAAAGAACTCAAAGGTAAGGACCAGAGCATCTGAAAGATTAGATGTAACAAAGAAACCATGATGGTCTTGCATGCTTTAGGAGTTGGGGATGCTAATTGTCCATAAGATGTGTTCAATCAGGTTCCAACTTCTCTTCCACTAAATCTAATGATTAATCTTGGAACTAAGTATTAAGAAGAATGCCGCTAGTCTGCTTATCTACGAGTATAGGTTGAGTCTTATATCTTGGGTTAAGACTTGAGACCAAAGTCTAAAAGCTAATTCTGCTAAAAACATAATAATAAGAGTGGGCCATGGTTGATGATTATGGTCGTGTGTCTAGATGCTTTTGGACCAAACCAATAGAGAAATTTCAAGTCAGGCTCCGCTCCAAGTTATCTTGTTTCTTGAAGAATACCAAGAAAATAATTCCTCCAGAAGATTTTTTTTTTTTTTTTTGCTTATTGTGGGTATCCCCACCCTTCGGGTGAGGCTAATCCCATGGTCACATGCACCGCCCCCTCGAAAAATCCTATGAGCAACTGGTTGAGTAAAAGGTCAACCTGACCCTAGATGGTAGCCCCAAGGAGTTCTTATAGCTTCGTGGGGTTTCGAACACTTGACCTACCCTTCCTAAGGAGCTTATCAAGGCTCGGCTTGCCACTAGGACAACCCCTTGGGGTTCCTCCAGGAGATATAAATGCCCCATTTTTATGCTTGACTCAAAGAAGAGTTTTGCATTCACAAAATGCCTGTAACATTGGTAATGACTATTTCTCTCTACAGCCAAATTAACAAGAACTGGGGAAAATTTTGAGAACCAAGGGTTAGCTCGAAGGATCAAAAAACTCAGTTATCCATTCCAAAAAGAAAAGTGGGGGAAAGGGTGAATAGAATGCTTTTCGATCCATTCAACAATGTTTTAATGTAGCCGAAGTTGTAGACTTTAGATGGAGTGGCACCAGCACCAAGTATAAGTGGTCAAATAGAAGTCCGGACACCCAAAAAATTCACACAAAGCTCAAATGTGTTCCCATCTAAGTAGATTTTTGCAAACCTACAATGAATCCCAAGCTAATTTCGTATGCCAGGAATATTTTATGACAAGTCAAAAGACCAAGGATCTGGGCCCTTCAAGTTTCTCAAATATTGCAATAGCCGGATTGCTATCATGTGCATCACAAACTCTTGGGAAGTGCTATACTTGTTTTTGGAAGTCCTCGAAGAGGAAAATTTTCCATTCTACAACAATCTGCTAGGGGATCAGAATATTACTTCCACCGGTGGTAAATAATGTTTGGAAGGTATGGCTGGTGGGGGCGATTGGTGACAATGCGTTGGTTGAAGGCTTTTTAGTTGCTAGATATGCTGGTGGTATTTTAGTGATGTGAGATTTCAAGGTAATGGAGGTAGCAACAGTTCAGTAAGTGAATTTCTAGCTCCACCCTTGGTAAGAATATTGAAGATCAATTTTGGGGGCACTTATTGGATCCCACAGATAAGAAATTTTGAAATTTATTGAGGAAGACTAGACTGTTTAGTTTATTTAGTGTAGAAAAACCAAAAGTAGTGAGATATTTTTGCAGTTCGTCAATAGAAATCAGCTTATGGACCTTCTAATGGGCCGTTCTTACTTTATGGGATCTTACAATCCAGCTAATCCAATAGTGTTGGACAATCAAGAGAATCCAACAATAGTTAGCATAAACAGGTCGCTAATTTCAGTTAATTTGGATACTACTTCAATGTGTCTAAACAAGCTTTCCTTAGACCAGCATTAGACCATGCATCCATTTTGCCTGATAGTGATCGACTCAGTCAGCATCCTTTGTGTAGATTTGAGAATATGCAACTAGAGGTTCCTGATTGGGTCAATCTAGTGGCATCTTGGTGCCAGTCTTCCATGCCTAAAGGAAGAGAAGGGTACGTTTTAATTTTCCAATTAAAGCCACTAAGAAGAAATTGAAAGATTTAAGATGGTGTTTAGTTGAGTAGGGGGAAGGAATAGAATCTCTTCTAAAGTAGATCTCCTCCAAAGCTAGAAAGGAATTGAACCCATATTCTTTGGAAGATCTTAAAGAGGAGGATTGAAGGCCTGAAGCAAAAGAATAGCTACTTAAAAAGGAGAGGATGGGAAATGCAAAGTTGACATAATGATTAGGTGCTTTAAGGAAAAGGATAAAACTCGTTTCATTGGATTACTAACGCTAGCAGGAGTACAATATCCTTCAGCTCAAGGTGGATGATGCTATAATAAAATAAAAGGTTATCCAAGATGAGGTTGTTGATTCGAGATCTAGGAAGATGTTGAAGGTATGAAATGCAATATTCATTCAAAAAGGTCCACAGAGGCAGCATACTTATACCCATACTCTGTAAGGTCTAAGGATAGCACAACATCATTAGAAAAACTTTGACGAAACGAAAAGCGAGCTCAACCTTGGTTACAAAAAGCACTAGGAAGCAGCTTTTTGTTGAAGCAAGAATGTCAACCAAACCCAGAAATTGAACTATTTTGACCGAAAGTGGCAGGGACAACATGTTCGAGTAGAAGATTCCTACTACTAGGTCTTGCCTTTTGAACTATGTCACCCGACATCATTCCCTCTAGATCAAGAGAGACCCCACAACCGTTATAGGTCCAGTTTAAGAAACATCATTACTGATATCTTCATCAGTTGAGATATTGATCTCTATTAGAGTCTCATTATCAACCAAGTCCACTCATTCCATAAAAAATTGATAGTCTGATTGAGCTGCCCTCCAAGAAACCGCTATGCTAGCAGCTAGCTCCACCGGTTTATTCTTCCACTGGAATTGAATTGATTGAGAAAAAGTAAACACGTGGGAATAATAGGGATTTAAATTTCATAAAAGCGAACATGTTGGAAAAATGACTTTGGAGATTCAGACAAGAACCTAACTGTGTAGTAAAAATCTTGAAATAGGAATGCTAGGAATTGAATTACTTTCTCCCAATGGATTTTTTTGATAACCTTCCCTAAAAACACTCCAACGATCAAGTTAGTTTCAAATTTTATACAGCTTAGACTAGAAGAGATAAAGATTTCCTCTTTTTATGTGGAGGGTTACTATTTATGGACTTTCAAGGATTGTTTTCTTAGATTGGTAAGCCTGTTTTTAATGAGTTCAGTAACTTTATGGTGGTGGGATATGAACCCAATCTCTAGTATCATCACTCAAAGACTTTACCGAACCAACCTTAGCTTAGTTGGCTTTCGGGGATTCTTGGCCTACAAACTTGCTTTCATGGTCTTATCACACCTCTCGTGTGCACACTATTATGACATTATTTCTCGGGATTGCTCTTTTGCATGTTCGTGAAAAATGTCGATTCATTTGTTTTGCGCTTATAAAGCTAAACACCTTTCAGATATACTTACCCAATATGGGCCACGTCGTGGTTCATTAGTCCTCGAACTTTATCATAAAGTACTTGAACACTTTTAAGTGGAACATGACATCAGGTCTCGGGATTACTCCCTTGCATGCTCTAACATACAACTTTTTAGTAATGTTGTCAATCAATATGCTCTCATATGATGGTTATCCTCATTTTCGCATATGGGGTAAGTTTATCTTTTGTGATTGGTGTTGACACATGTCAAATAACATCCAACTAATTATTTTGGTCATTCAGCAATTTCATGTGCATGCCTCGATTTCTCTGTTGCCTTATTGCTAGGTTTTGGGATTGAAATGACTTGGGACAAGTAGGAGAATTGACTTAATTGTGTTACCCAGGTCCCTTTTTATAGATTTGAGTTACAGCTAAATGTTCCCAACTCTTCCGTTCTTACCTTTCCAATTGTCCTCCTTTGAGATTCAAAAGTTGATAGAAGCCTCAATAGAGTTCACGAACGATGGGGGAAAAAAAGAATGGGAGTATGGCAAAGGTAAAGAGATTAACCTTTTGTTCCCTCACCCCTAAATTTTTTTCCCTCACCCTTATATATAAACCCTCAATAAAAAGGGTTGATCGATAAAAACCTTGCGCGAACCCCCAAGTTACACCATAAAGGATGTAATCATGACAAAACACAATATAACAACTGGATGACTTGATCCATGAGTTGGCAGCATGTATCATTAACGCCAGATCGTTTGCTACCTGTGCAATTTCCATGACATATTCTACTAACACTAACAAAGCCACGTCACTTCTAGAAGATGTCAATACTCTGTTAAAAATAGTACTCAGCTCTTGATTCCTAATAAAGAGCAATTGTAAGGGTAGGAACTAATAAGTTGGGAATCGAATCCATAGGGAAGCGATCACTGAAAACACGGTCAAATTAAATCCCTTCCATATCTCGAGTCGTTTCAATCCCAACACCTAGCAGTCGACAAACAAAGTATTCCTTTCATTGTTCCTCTATGTTGTTTACAGAATATGGTTCTTTTGATGGTTGTTTCTCAATGCCATCTCTACTTTCGAACCGAACATGAGACTTTCTTCTCTCTTAGCTCCTCGTGAATGAAACGATTCAATAATATTAAAGATATACAAAGGCCAAAACATATACATGAATGACCAACCAACTAAAAAACATCAATTAGATACCATCTAGAATGCATCAACACACAAATGGGCATCAATCTCAAAAGATGAACTCACACCATATACGTAAATGAATATAACCACTGTACAAGAGCACTTGGACTGGCAACATACTATAAAACCAAACATGCAGAGAAATAATCCCAAAATCTGATATCATTTTCCATCCAAAAATGCCTAAGAGCTTCTGTGGTAAAACTTGAGAACCAATGAATCTCCTATACCGATTGAGCACAGCCAAAAGACGAACTTTTACTAATGTTAAATAGATGAAGACCAATGACGTTCTATCATGAGCATACGAATGACCAATCCTGAGGAGTGACGTCATGACACATGCTCATAAGCGGTATGGTACAACCAATGAAGTTATCATTTAGACCAAAAATCACCAAAAGTTCATAAATAACAGCCTTTAGCATCAAATAGTAGACGAAATTTCCATCCTTTCAAGACTAAACTATGTCTAATTCAAAACTAACTTGATCGTCGAAGTGTTTTCAAGGGAGACTACCAAAGAATCTAAAGAAAGGAATCAATTTAATTCCCAGCATTCCTAATTCAAGACTTTTACCCACATACTAACTATTTTTGGAGGGGAGTAAAATACGACAAGTAAAGAAGCATGAATTTTGGCAAGGAGAGTGAGATGGTAAAGTGGTCTTATGCATGTAAGATTGGGCTAGGTATTTAGAATATGTTGTTAGAATTTAAGACACATTAGTTTCAAAACTAAATAAGGAAACATGATATGGGTTTGGGAAGTTGGTGTAGAGACACCCCATTGATAGCCTAGTACTTGATTTGTACTATATTCAAATAAGAAAATGCTAGCCATTCAGAATTTCATGATATAGGAAGGTAATGAGATTTATTGGAACTTTGGTTTTGAGAGGAATTTCAACGATCTGGTATAAATTAGATAATTTCCTTATTATTTTTTATTTTGCTTTCTTTTACTCCACAATTGGCATTACAAGATTTTCATTCTTTACTCCACAATAGGCATTACAAGATTTTCATTTTCAAAGGGAGAATCTTGTACAGTTTGACTTTGTTATATATAATAGTGCCTTTTGCACTATTATCTATAACCAATAAACTAAAAAAATGTAATAAGTTTCCTATCATGTTAAAGACAGATGATTAGAAAAAAAAAAGGGTCATGGATAAAAATATATTTGATAAAGTTCTAACTAGATTTGAAGGCAAGCATAATACAATTTTTTCAAGAATGGTGGGATATCCACGCATTTAAGGAATATTGTTGTAGGTTAGGACGCCTCAATCAAGGGCATGGGCTACAATACCGATTCTTCAGTTCTATAAATCACAAAAAGCCAAAGCATCGAAGCTTTCAAGAAACCGCTATGCTAGCAACTAGCTCCACCAATTTGTTCTTCTTCTAGAATTGAAATGATCGATAAAAATCAAACACATAAGAATAATGGGAATTCAAATTTTTCTTAAATGCGCCCATGTTGGAAAAAGAACTTAACTCTGTGGTAAAAATCTTGAAATAAGAATCTTAGGAATTGAATTCCTTACTCCCCCTAAATTTCTTTGGTAACCGCTCGTAAAAACACTCCAACAATCAAGTCAGTTTTGAATTTGATAGAGTTTAAGCTAAAAAAGACAAAGATTTCCTCTCTTCTTTCATGCATAGGACTGTTATTTATGAATTTTTGGGATCTCTGATCTAAACACTTGCTTTCCTAACCTTACCCATCTCCCATGTGCACGTTACTAAAACGCCATTTCTCAAGATTGCTCATTCATATGTTCATGACAATATCGATCATTTATTTAGCGCTTGTAAAGTTAAAACACTTTTCGGACATGCCTACTAGATAAGGGCCACAAGGCAATTCATTGGTCATCAAACTTTACAAAAGTACTTTGAAGCTTTTAGGTGGAACATGACATCAGGTCTCGAGATTACTCCCTTGCATGTTGTAACACATGTACCTTTTGTATTAAGTTGTTAGTCAATACACTCTGCTACGATGGTTATCATCGTTTTCGCATGTTAGGTGAACTTAACTTTCGGGGTTAATACTCATTGACACGTGCTAGGTAGCATATAACCATGATTTTGGTCATTTGGCAATTCCATGTACATGTCTCGACTTCTCTGTTGGTCTATTACTAGATATTGGGACTGAAATGACTTGGAACAAATAGTAAAATTGACTTGATTGTGTTGCCTAAATCCATTTTCTATGAATTTGAGTTACAACTAGTTGTTCCCAACTCGTCTGTTCTTACCTTACAAGTGTTCCTTCTTTGGATTCAGAAGGTGATTGAAGCATAGACAAAATTCACGAATGATGAGGGAACAAGAGAACGAGAGGATAGCAAAAGCAAAAAGATGTAACCTTTCGTTCCCCTTTCCCGGTATATAAACCCTCAATGAAAAGGGTCAAGTGATAAAAATCTTGCACGAGCCCCCAAGCAACACCATAAAGGATGTAAACATGACAGAGCACAATGCGACAATCGGACACCTTGATCCACAAGTTGGTAGCGTATGCCATTGACTCCAAACCATTTGAATCATGTGCAATTACCATAACATACTCCACTAATGCTAATAAAGCCATGTCACCTTTATCAGACGTCGATACTCCATTATCATTTCTCTAGCCTCAAGAACACTCAACTCCCGAGTCCTAATAAAGGAAAATTGTAAAGGTAAGAACTGGTGTGTTGGGAATTGAGAGTTGTATCTTGAATCCATAGAGAAACGAACCCTAAAAACACAGTTAAGTTAAATCTCTTTATCCCAAGTCGTCTCAGTACCAACACCTATCAATCGATAAACAAAGAAGCCAAACACACAAATAAATAACTACCAACTAAAAATCACCCATCAGATGCCATCTAGCATGTGTCCACACATCAATAGACATAAATCCCAAAAGATGAGGTCACACCATATATACAAATGAAGATAGTCATTGTAAGAGAGCGTTTGGACTGGCAACGTGACATAAAACCAATATGTGTCATAACATGTAGAAAAATTATCCCAAGACCTGACACCATATTCCACCTCGAAACACCGAAGAGCTTCTTTGGTAAAATTTGAAATAGTGAATCTCCTATACTGAGTGGGCATAATCAAAAGGCACTCAATTTTACAAATGCCAAACAAATGAAGATCAACTATTCCTATCATGAAGCATGCGAAGGAACAATCATGAGAAGTGACGTCGTAACACGTGTACACATTTGAGGTATGATACGACCAATGAAGTCAACGTTTAAACCAAAAATCTCCAAAAGCTTATAAATAATAACATTATCCATCAAAGAATGGATAAAATTTTCATCTCTTCAAGTTTAAATTATGTCTAATTCAAAACTAACTTGATCATTGAAGTGTTTTCAAAAATTACAGGACAATCTAAAGAGAAGAATCAATTTAGTTCCTAGCATTCCTAATTCAAGATTTTTACCCACAAACCAACCATTTTGGAGAGGAATAAAATACGATAAGTACAGGAGGAAGACCGTTCGATGGGAAAGTGGGGCAGCAAAGTAGTCATATAGGTGTGAGATTTGGTTAGGTATTTAGAATATCTTGTTAGAATCTAAGACACATTAGTTTCAAAACTATATAAGGAAACATGATATAGATTTTGGAGGTTGGCGCAAATTCTCCCCATTGATGACCTAGTTCCTGCTTCGTACTTTATTCAAATAAGAAAATGCTAGTCATTCATAATTTCATGATATAGGAAGGTATTATGATTTATTGGAACTTTAGCTTTGAGAGGAATTTCAACGATTTGGTATAAATTGGATCCTTCCGCTTTTTGTGCTTTCTTTACTCTATGATTGGCATTCCATGGTTTTCATATTTAAAAGCCAAATCTTGTAGTGTTTGATTTTTGTATAGATAGTATTTTTTTTTTTTTTTTCTTTTGGAAGTAGTGCCTTTTGCACTAGTTTTTTTAATAGATAGTAGAGTATTTTGTACTACTATCTATAACCGATAAGTTGAAATAAATGTAATATGTTTCCCATCATGTTAAAGACAAAAATGATTAGGAAAAATAATATTAAGGCCACGGATAAAAGTGATATTTGATGAAGTTCTAGAAGTGAGGGCAAGCAAAAAAGGCAAGACATCCTCGCATTTAAGGAATATTGTTGCAATTTAGGAAGCCTCAAGGGACATGGGCTCCAATATTGATGCTTCAATCCTATAAATCAGATAAAGTCAAAGCATCAAAGCTTTCTCTACACTTCGCTGAGAAGATCAAACTTTTCTAATTAAGCACTAAAACTATGAATTCAAATAGCTGCAAAAAAATTACTAGAGACATCTCAATACAAAGAGATTTTCTCCTAGCAGCCCATTGTATCAAAGATATTGAAACTCGATTGGGGTCTCATGGATAGGTAAGCTCAGTATTTGAGCATTCATTTCTCAATTGACCAATGATTTTGTTTTTGATGATTACGATAGCTAAGGCGTTGAACTAATAAAAAAAGAAAATTGAAGGTGAGTATCGTTGATGTCTATATCACATTTGGTCTGAAATCAATTGTAATGTTCATTCCACAAGAGTATACAAGAGTAAGATGTCATAGTAGGCAAACAGAATGAGAACTTGATATACCACTACTGAAGAACACCCCTTTGACTCAAAACTTCACCCATTTTTTAATTATAGAAACAAGAACTTTACATGAGAGTGTAACCGCCAAAAGGGGAATTGGGAATTTTTCGGATAATAGATTAACGTGTTTTCCCCGAGATGGAAAAAATTTCAATCAAGTTTTAACAATTAGCAAATTTTCCTCCGCTAGTTAAAAGAATGAAATTGGTTGATATTATGATGATAGTAGGTAGTATAAATATCATTATGGATTCATATTATGATGTGCATGAGCAGATATATATTGGGTTATCAAAGGGAAATTTTCTTTATTTATTTATTTTTCTATTTTGACAGGTATAGGATTAGTGGTTAGCAAATGAAGTTCGGTTCAAGGGGGTTTGAACCTAGGACGTGGGAACAACACTCCACACATGTTACCACTTAGGTAAGTTGGCACTTCATATCTTCTTTAAATATGCATGTCGTTACCTTTTCGAAATTGATGAAGAATTAAATTTCTTGGAGAAGAAATGCACGGGAGACACAAACCTTAAATCAGGATGCAAGATTATGATGAGCACATGCAGATATACATGCAATTATTTGAGGGATATATCTTCTTTAAATATGCATTGTATTACCATTTCAACATCAAAGAAGAATTAAATTATTTGCACAAAAACACAGAGGAGACACAATCCACCACAAATGAATAAGGAGTCAAGACGCAAGATCATGATGAGCATGAGCAAGATATACATTGGGCAATTTAAGGGACTTATCTTCCTGAACTATGCATTGTATTACCATTTTGAAATCAACTAAGAATTACATTATTTGCAAGAAAAATGCATAAGAGCACTCCCGCTATGAATCAGGACGCAAGATTATGATAAGGATGAGAAGGATATATATTGGGTTATTTTAAGGAATTTATCTTCTTTAAAAATATGCATGCTATTCACATTTCAAAATCAACGAATTAAATCTTTTTGCGAAAAAAAACATAGGGACACAATGTTTTGATCTTCATAATCAACAAATTTATCTTCAAAATGGTCGTCTAATCCCTTAGGTTTAAAATCCAATATTTTAAACGTATTGGTCTTGGCAGATACATTCCAATATTTTGAACCATTCCCTTCGCCCTCTGTTTACTTGATTTCTATGATTCACATCCATGAACTATATGACAAAAAATTTAACCAAATAAAATTCAAGAACCTCAAACAGCTCCCTAATCATCTTGAAAATATCATAAATTAAGGATACAACACATTCACACATTCGTATTTGATCAATCAAAAAAGAAATTCAGAAAAAAAAATTAAATAAATACTCACTGAGAAACAAGATCCTGCGTAGAAGACAACCTCGGAGACCACATGAGAAATCTTCCAAAGCGATCAGTCGAAAGATTATTCATGTATAATTCCATCTTAAACGACTCCTCAAAATCGCAAGGTTTCTCAGTCTCCGAAGAATGGAGAAAAATAGAAACTCCAAGATCGTGTTCAGGGAGCTTCAAAACCTCGTTGTTCTTCAGAGATTTCGCGAAGTCGATCTCCAAAGATGATTTTCCGCATAAAATCAGACGAGATGATGGAGTCTCCATGATTTTGTTGCAGAAAGGGTGAAAGAGATAGGGTTTTAGTGGAGAGAGAAGAAAATGGCGAGATTTTTTATGGAAAGGTATCGATGAGAGTGAAGCAAAGAGGACGGAACATTGGGGACTTGTCCATAGCATGCTTTCACCTACTACTATGTTTTAGAGGAAATCATGGTTTTAAAGCTCGTCCGATATCGAGATGACTCGGGTGAGATGGTCAATGTAAATCGTGGACTCGTCCGATTTATGAAAATTTCGTTGAATCAACTGGATTTTGTGTTTTTTATATATAAAATAAAATTAATTTTTTATTGATTTACATGTTTATTATCTATATAAAATATGAATTTTGTGATTAAACATTTGCTAATAAATCTTATTATAAGAAAAGTTGTAGTTTTTTAAATGATGTGACATCGTACGAGTCAACTCGGAGATAAGATACCTGGTTGTAAATGATGTGACTTACACGCGTCTACTTAAGTTTTGGCCTGCTGACAAAAAGCATGGCCGGCTCGGGTGTCAGCAATTCAGTTGCATGTAGTGGACAGCTGTCCATTGGATCCAAATAACAAATCTGCTCATATTCATTGAATTTTTTATTAGAGTTTAGCAGTGCCCGAAAGATGGGGAGGATAGAAAACTTAGACTGGGGAATAATTGAAAAAAGTTGGAGGAAGAAAGACAATGAAGTTAATCATAAAACATGTCGATAGTGCGACTAAGTTGGTTAACGATTATAAAAATAGTTGGTTCAGGTTGATCAATTCGGATTGGTGATTAAAATTTGTAAACCTTTTTCTCTCTATGATTCCATAAATAAAGGGGGGAGGAAACTAAAAAGTCTAGAGATACATAAAATAAAATAATACAAAGTATCCATTATTATAAAAGAAGGAGAAGAAAGAAGTGAACTCAGATATGAAAATCTCTCTCTCCAGATCTGAGAAGAATTCATTAAAGATCATAAAAGGAAATTTTATAAAGTTGAAATATTTTTCTTATCAATGGAAAAGAAGAAAGAAGAATTTATTCAAACTTAATGGAAGATTCTCGTCTTTGCTTGGTTTTCATCTCATGATCTCTATTTCTTATTCTTTTTTTTTTCTTCATTTCAGATTTAACTGTAAATTTATATTTTCGATCTCAAATTATTTATTTCTGATTTTATTTCATTTATCAAAACAAATTTTCATGATTAATTGATTTATTATTTTGTTAATTGATCTTGATTCTTCACTACGAATCTTTATTTTTCAATTTTAATAAATTTCCTAGCCAAATTTGATTAAAACGTTGTTAATTTTAATGTTTTTCGAGCTTTATAATTATAGAAAACCTACAAATCAAATTCAATCTAAAGTCAATCACCTTATTGTATTGCAAGGTTGGATTCTCGACCTTCTTCTTTGCGGTGGGGATGAGATCAACCAAGAACTCATAAGTATCTCTCTTTATTGTATCCTGATCTAAATCTAAAAATTATTTACACATCGTTTCAAGTCAAAAAAAAAGTTTTTGAGGAAATATTTTCATATATTTCTCTCCAATTTGATTGGTATAAATAGTTGTTGTATACATTTTAGATCCTATAGCTTAGGAAGGTAATTGACTAATATAAAAAAAACTATAATTACTGAGATACAATCAAATATTTACAGGGATTCTAATGATTCTATTCAATCTGTATAGCTAGTAGTAGAGGCAAATCAAGAGCAATATAGCTAAATTAGGAGCTTGAATGACGGAGACCAACTTGGAGATAATTACTCTCAATTGTCAACACTCCCCCTCGAGTTGGTGTGTAAATGTTGCTCGTGCTTAGTTTCTCGAGACAGTTGTTAAACGCTTGGTTTGACACTACTTTGGTCAGCACATCAGCAAGTTGGTTTTTAGATCGAACAAGAAGAACTTCAATCAACTTTGCTTACAATTTCTCTTTGATAAAATGCCTATCAACCTCTACATGCTTAGTTCGATCATGTTGAATGGATTATGGGCCATATAACATGTTGCCTTGTTATCACAGTATAACTCCATAGGTCTAACTTGCTTAATATGTAAATCTTGCATCAGATTTCTGATCCACTACAATTCACATATTGCATTAGCCATTCCTCTGTATTCGGCCTTAGCACTGGTTCTAGCAACCACTTCTTGTTTTTTACTTTGCCAAGTAACCAAATTTCCTCCAACAAACGTGAAATAGTTGAATGTAGAACATCTATCCTCAATTGACCCAACCCAATCAACATCTTTATAGCCTTTAATATCCAAACTATCTCCTTTCATGGATAAAATTCCCTTTCCTGAAGATAACTTCAAGTAGCGTAAGATACGGATGACAGCATTCATATGTTCTTCGCTTGGGGGGTGCATGAATTGACTAACAACACTTAGCGCATAAGCTAAATCATGCCTAGCATGTGCAAGATACATTAATCTTCTAACCAATTTCTGATAACGTTCCTTGTTAGCAGGACCTTGATTTGGATGCACACCTAGTTTCAAATTTTCTTCCATAGGAGTGCTAGCTAGACTACATGTTGTCATACCAGTTTCCTTCAATAAATCTAAGGCATTTTTCCATTGTGACAGAAAAATACTTTTATTTGATCTTGACACTTCAATTTGCCAAGGTCCTTCATTTCAAACTCATGGGCAAGATACTCCTACAATGCTTTCCTTTCTTCATGATCATTTCCAGTTACTATTATATCATCAACGTACACAATAAGAGTTGAGATTTGTTTTTCATTATGTTTTAAGAAGAAAGTGTGATCTGAGTTACTTTGTTTGTAACCAAAAGACCTCATAAAGCTCGTGAACCTTCCAAACCACGTTTTAGGAGACTGCTTCAACCTATATAGAGATTTTCCCAACCTACAGACCTGTTTATTGCCTTTAGTTTGCAGATTGTAACTAGGAGGTAACTCCATAGATACTTCTTCTTGGAAATCTCCATGCAGAAATGCATTATTTACATCGAATTGGTGCAAAGGCCAGTTAAGATTCACCGTTAGAGATAGTAGAATACGAACAGTATTAATTTTAGCCACTGACATGAATGTCTCCATATAATCAATTCCGTAAGTTTGAGTATATCCATTGGCAACAAGTCTTGCTTTGAACCGTTTGATGGTTCCATCAGCTTTGTATTTAATGGTAAAGACCCACCTACATCCAATAGGTGTTTTCCCTTCAGGCAAGTCAACAACTTCCCACGTTGAATTCTTTTGAAGGGACTTCATTTCTTCATTCATTGCCTCCCTCCATCTAGGATCTTTAAAAGCTTCCTACACACTATTAGGAATAGTTGCAACAGATAATTGATTCACAAATGCCTTATTTTCCTTTGACAATCTATTGTAGGATACATAGTTGCTCATGGGATACTTAGATTTGGAGTTGAGAACAAGTTCATAGCTAACTTTGGGTTTCCCTCTTGTGACTCGATCAGGTAACACATTTAGATGAGGTTCAGATTCAGAATTTACCTGAGATTCAAGCATGGAATCGATTGGAAAGGACAATTGGTTAGCTGGTACATTGTGAGAAGAGGAAGATGCTTGAGACACTGATGGCATTTCCATTGGATCCTGAACTTTCATCTGATCCTGATTCTCATCCTTCAACAAATGTTGCCCATCTGGATAATCTCCCCTATTATCCACAGTATCACCATCATTTGGACATTAATTATTAATTTTCAAATTATCAGCACTGATAAGATCCAAGTTGTCCAAAGGATGATGCAAAGTTTGCACTTCATCTCTATTCTCCCCCTGAAATGGAGGCTTGGAGGCAGAATAATATATATCATCTTCATGAAACACCACATTAAGGGTAACATAAAGCATTCGAGAAGGGGGGTGATAACACCGATACCCTTTTTGATGCAAGGCATAGCCAACAAATACACATCGAAGAGCATAAGGTTCCAACTTATTTCTAAAGGGTTTATGAACATGTACAAAGGCTACACACCCAAAAACTTTAGGATACAGATTTGGTATGGTAGGAGCACTAACAGTATTATGGAGGACAACAAAGGGAGTTTGAAATTAGAGGGAACTAAAAGGTACACGATTGATGAGATATGCTGCAGTAGTGATGGATTATCCCCAATAACTGATAGGTATGTGAGCTCCAAACAAGGAAGCACAAACAACTTCAAGAAGGTGACGATTTTTCGCTTTGTTACCCCGTTCTGTTGAGGGGAGTAAGGGGCAAGTCATTTGATGAACAATGCCATGTAAATTCAAGTACTATTTTAAGTCTTGATTAATAAATTCGCCACCATTATTAATACGAAGAACATGGATATTAGATTGATATTGAGTGGCTATTATTTTGAGAAATTACTGAAATCAGGAATTAACTTTACTCTTTGATTTCATTAAACAAATCCAAGTCATGCGAGTATGATCATCAATAAACGAAACAAATAAACGTGCTCCACTCAAAGAAGAGGTATTTGCAAGACCCCATACATTAGAGTGAATAACCATAAAAGGTACAAGACTCTAATTCATACTAATGGAAAATGGAACATGATGACTTTTAGCCAGTTCACAAATGTCACACTTAAAATCCGAAACAGTTAATTGAGAAAAAAGCTTTGGAAACAATTTCTGTAAATATCCAAAAGATGCATGACCTAAACATTTGTGCCACAATCAGATTTCTAAATTTTGAAGTTAATTAGACGTATCAACTAAAAAAACTTGAGCTAACTAATTTAAGCTTGCCGGCATTAGATCAAGATAGTAGAGCTTCCCTCTCCTAGTACCATAACCAATTGTCTTCCGAGTCCGGATATCCTTAAAAACACAAAGGTTAGGCCAAAAAATCATAATATAGTTCAAAGCAAGGGTTATTTGAACGACATATAATAAGTTATGATTAAGAAAAGGAACAACTAGAATAGAATCCAAATTAAAAATTTTGGTAAGAGGAATTGAACATTCTCCAATTATAGGAGAGGAAGTACCATTGGCTGTGGACACTATATGTTGGTTTGAGGATTTCATGGTTTGAATATGATTACTGTCAAAAGTCATGTGGTCTATGGCACCCGAATCAATTATCCATTTACTATGACTAATAAATGTAGAAGTATAAAAAACCTTACCAACGTTTCTAGAAGTAGTAATGAAAGAAGAGGCTTCCTCAGGAGTTGCAGTGTTGGTGTTGGTAGAGATTTGACCACAACAACAGAAGCATGGTTATTTGAATTTCGTTTGCGAGGTGCCTTGGTAGGATCCCATTCATAGCACCATGACTTAATATGTCTGGTTTCACCACAATGAGTACACACACGTTCTGGTTGTGCAACTCCTATTTCATAGCTACGATTCTGTGATCCAAACGATCGATTTTGGTCAGTAGTATAATTCAGTGAACCAGATCTTCGATCTAGTTTTGGATGTGTTTGTGATTGTTTAGGCTTGACTCGACGAGCCGCCATAGCAAATGACTCAAAGTGTTCAGGTTCATCATTCAGTGCAACTCGACGAACATACACATAAGTTTCTTCAAGATCAAGTGCAGGATCCTTCCTAAGAATCTCACTTTGAATTTGTTCAAATTCTGTATTTAGACCATTCAAGAAGACATGTACCTGCAGTTTCTCAACTAATTTTTTATAGGCGACAATATATTTGAGATCCTTCATGACAATCCTATCACGATGATCTAACTCTTGAAAGATTTCTACCAGATCACCATAATAGGTGAAAAGAGGGCGACCAACCTGTTTGGCAGAGAATGCTCGTTGATTCAGTGCAAAGAGTTACGATTCATCTAACCCATCATAGAAAGCTTCGGCAAGGACAGTCCAGATTTCACGTGCAGTAGGTAGTTTAAAATTGCGCTTCATAATCTTCGGTCACATAGAAGTCAGCAACCATCCTTTGACCTTTTGTTTTTCAACATACCACTTCGCATAGGAAGCATTGGTAACCTCAGGAGGTGTTATATTCGTAAAATATTCAAGCTTCTCTCGTTTTGCAATCTGTATTTCCATGATTTGGGACTAGACATCATAATTGACTTTAGTAAGAATGACACTGGGTGTGAAGCCGTGATTTTCTGATTGAACATGGATAATTAGGACAGAGGATGATTCGAGTTTGTCATTAGTCATGGTGCGAGGAGTATATTGTGAGTATACAAGAGTTTAGGTTTATGATGATATAGAAAGAAGAATGAGAACTTTGCTCTGATACCAAGTCAAAAAGAAATTTTTAAGGAAATGCTTTCATATATTTCTCTTCAACTTGATCGGTATAAATAGCCGCTGTATACATTTTAGATCCTATAGTTTAAGACAGTAATTAACTAATATAAGGAAACTATAACTACTAAGATATAATTGAATATTTACAAGGATTCTAATGATTCTAGTCAATCTGCATAGCTAGCAATAGAGGCAAATCAGGAGCAATAAAGATAAATCAGGAGCTTGAATGATAAATACCAACTTAGAGACAATTACTCCCAATTGTCAACACATTTCACCTATAGAGGGAAAAATAAAATGATGCTTTCATTGAGATAGATCTTGGTTGTGATTAGCTTTATTTTCTATTTTGTTAATTTTCTTTAGTTCCTTATATTTTGAATCAGATTTAACAATTTTTCTTACTTGATTTTGATTTTTGAATTTATTCCTAATTTTGACTATTTTATAATCATTTTTTGACTTTTATTGATGTAAACATTTGTTATTTTATTTATTTTTATTAACATATTGATTTATTTTAATTTGTTTTATCACTTTTACTTATTTTTATATTTTGTTTTTCACTTGATTTTCTTGTTGATTTGTTATCGTTGACTTTAATTTCTTTTAACGATTTTGGTTTCTTTAAAGGTTTCTTCTTCTCGAAAAATGTGTTAAAACACTTTAATTTCACCAAATTTTTTGTTACATAGTGATTTCACGATCACGTTCCAACAATTTTTGGTAAAAAGTTGTTTTTCTAACTAATTTTTTTTTTAATTTTCCTATTTTTCATCATGGGATAAAATCGATCTATATTAGTTGCCAATATCACTTTATATTGGTTGCCAATATCTTCCTATGTTGGTTATTAATATTGGTTTATGTATACTTCTACCACATCATTAAAATCACTATATATATATTGAAGTTGCTTTATAAGTGATTTTCGTGTTGTTTTCTCTTTTGATTCTTGTTTTGTTTTATTTGTTGGTTTGAGGATTGTGTAACACCCTACATTTTTTTTGAAAGATTATTTTTATGCATTATTGTAAGGCGTTATATTGCCTAATTTTTCTCAGCCAAAGTTCTTGTAAATATTTTTTTCTACTTAGAATTTCAATATAGATTTTCTACTATGTAAACTTCATGTTGTCATTATTTTGACTTATTATTTAGCCTAATCATTTTACAATATGCTACTATTCTACCATGTAATTCATTATTCTGACTTGTTCAATGTCTTTGGAATATATGGATTATTGACTAGTCATTCTTTACATGATGAATTATCATGATATATTTTCATTCTCTTTATTATAGTTGTAGTATTTTTGTGATAATATTGTATTTCCCTTAATAATTTTCTTTCTAATATTTTTCAGTGTTATTGTAGATTTGTACAAATTTCATAAGATTCAAAATTCAAAATTCTTCCTTTTTTTAAAGTGTTTTTGTAAAAATGTATATACATTTTCACCTACTAAAGGAATTTTCTTAGAATAACATTTGGTCTATCTCACCATGGGATTTTATTTTTCTAAATTTTAAAATTATAATAAAAAGTATACAAATTGATTTTTGATGTTTTCAATAAAAAAATAAAATGTGGATAACAAAAAAAATCTTTTAAAACCCTGAGTTTTCGATTCATATTTCAAGGAAAAATAAATAATACAATTGTGAGAAAATCTTGAAAGTGTGACTTAGGGGTAAAATTTTAGGATGTTTCTGATCATTTTTAATGGAATCTGACATCATCATTAGATTTAAAATGATCGAAAAATATACTTTAACCTGTAAGCATGCTCAAATGCGAGTTCAAACAGAAAAATTACAAAATCCTTGATTACCGAGTCGAACAAGGATAAAATAATGACTTTTTACTAGATCAATAATCTTTAAGATTTGATCATATCATTGGGTTCGTAACAAAAATTATTGAACATGGACTATTTACTTGTCATTTTTGGAGCCCAAAAAGTCGAATTATCGTCAAAAACGAAAATGACGCCAATTTTAAGGTCACATTAGGCTAAAAATGTAAATTTTTATTAGAGATAGAATTTATAGAAATTAACCATACCATTAAATCTGTAATAAAAAATTAGACAAAATAGAGTATTCATTCGTCACTTTTGGAGTCCAAATGGTCAAGTTGTCGTTGATCGAAACAATAGGCAAACTACCGATTCTGTCCAAAAACTTTATATAAATAATTTTTATTTTTATTTTTTTTACTATTCATCATCATTCAATTTCGTTAAAAAAATCAGCCAACAAATTTAAGAAAAAAATGATTTTCTTCCCAATTTTCAAACTCCGATTCGTAGCGAACGGTCCATCTTCGACCGTCGACACAGAGGGGAGAAACGTCCATAGCCTCGTTCTCTACAAAACCCACCCAAATTCCTTCCATTTTCTCACCTTTTTCACCCCGTATCGTCAAAAATCAGTTGTATATATATATATAGGGAGCGGTTCGACGGCCCTAATATCTACCCAGCATCTTACCAAGTTTTCTGTACCGTTTTATATGACGAGATTTGACGGATGAGATTTACTCAGACAACTGTAAAGCATTTTTTTTTTACTTTTTTACTTTAAAAAGATCGAAATTAAGAACAAAACCCTTTAAAAAGTTTACTTTTTACCAACCCCCTTTTCTCTTTTACCTTCACACGCATTGAATCTCTCTCACATTCACTCTCTCTCGTCTGATCGTCTTCTAGAAAACACCGCAGATCTCGCTCTCTCATTTTCTATAGAACACCACAGATTCTCTCTTGAAACTCTTGTGTGAAGATCACTTTTAATGGAAGAACCAAATTTTGTTCAATCGAAAAAGTTCTCATGAAAGTTTCTATGATTTCTTACTCGAAGGCATCGACCATCGCAATGGTAGAAGATCTCTCTTTACTGTACCCACTCTCTTAAACCCTAACTCTCTCTCTCTATCTACCTCAACTCCAACACACTTCTATCTCATTTTTTTAAGGGTTTTTTTTAACTCACTCTGATTAGCAGATAACCAACTTATACTAAAGCATTGTGATATTCTACATGTATTAAAGCATTTTTATAAGGACTTTATCTCTATTCTGATTAGCAAATTTTTGTAAAATTTGAAATTTATGATGAATAGATGTGTGGGCATTGAAATGTGACAGATACATGTTTATAGTGATTGTAGACACGTGATTTCGTCATTACGACGACCACATCTACAATGGTTTGGAGTCGCCACCATTCATTTTTGTAAGTGGGTATGAATGGTCAGCCGATGTGCATTTTTTAGAAAATGTGACATTTTTGGCGTTTAGTGACTCTCGATGGATAAGAACTAATCGAACATTGAGATTCGGGGTAAGCGGCTCGGTTGGAGAAAAGGGAAGGTGTTAGGCACCATTTTCTCCCCACTAAATAGTGGTAACATCAACTCAACTCGGTCATTTTAATCGAAAATAAAAGAATAAAAACGAAAGTGCCACGTGTTGATAATGTGTACCCTAAGTAGGGATTTATTTTTGGCTCGATCAAAGGATCATCTCATTGAAAGAGATGATCCTAATGAATCATTTGCCTTGAGATCCACTCATCTTAAATCCATTTAAAATAAATGAAGAGGAGGGGGGATAATAGAAGAAAGAGGATGAGAGGGTAGAGAGAGAGGGGGGGATTGCCTTGAACCCACCTTGTATCTTCAATTTCCTTCTTCTTCTTCTTAAAGTCTTTTGAGTCCTTAGTAATGTAAAAAGATGTGATTATTTTTTTTTGTAGAGGATTAGTATGAGATTAGAGAAAAGATGAGGAGAGAAGATAGATTTTTTTGTTTTCTTTTTTTTTGTAAGACTTGGCGTAGAGCTAGTAAGGGAGAACTGATGAGAGAGAATAGGTAATAGTGGTTAGTAGTGAGAGTTGGGGAGATAATTTTTGAAGTAAAAAGTTGAAGATATTTTGGGAAGAGGATGAGGGTATTTATAGATGTTGAGGGATTAGTTTAGGGATATAATGGGGTGAAATGAAGAAAAATGATAGAATGGTTATAAGTTTGAGAAAGAAGTGGGTGTAATTTAGAGGAGATTGGAGGGTATTTAGGGAAGGGAGTTAAATAGGTGAGTTTTGACCCAAATGGTTTGGATCCTACCCAACCCATTTGGGTGGAGTGTTTGGTGAGGTGAGTTTAAGATGGTGGTTGTGATTAAATGATTTTTGATTTAAGAGAATGGAAGATTTAAAGAGGTGGTTGATGATATTTTGAGAGAGTGAGAGAGATGATGCCATGTGTCAAAGTGGGTGAAAATGAAGGATTGAGATAAGTTGATGGAAGAGGTTGAGTGTTTGACTTGAGAGGATGGGTGTAGGTTTAGGTTGTAGATGTGGGTTTTGTAGGGAATGATGAGGGTAGATTAGGGGAGGTATAGGTTAGGGGTGTGGGTAGATGTGTTTGATTTGAGAGAAAAGGTGATGGGTTGATGTGTGGGTAGATGAGATTTTAAGAAAATTAATGGGGGTAGGTAGTTGGATGAGGGAGGTGAGATGGGGTGATGACATGTGTCACCTTTTGATGATAAAAATAGTGATTAGTTGATGTGGGTAGTGGTTTGTGGGTTAGGATTATGAGTTGGATAATGAATTGGGTATGGATAGTGGTTTGTGAGCTTTTAGTGTATTGGGCTTGGGTTTTCGGAGGGTTGTGGGTTATTTTGACTTGGATGAGATTTGTTTTGGGTTGGATTTTTGGGGGTAGGTTCATTTTAGGGTTTAGGTGATATGGGATCTATTTTAGGTTGAGGGTAAGGTGAGAATTTAATTTGAGAAAGGGTTGAGGGCTTGTGGGTTTTGAATGGGCTTAAGGTGTTTGCGGATTCGGAGGCGGAGCGGTGGTAGTAGAGGAGGGTTAGGTATCCCAAGTTTCATATTTTTTAATTTATTAAATTTTTTGGGATTTTTGACATTATTAAATTAATGAAAATGCCACGTGTTGGCAACTCGGGCTTTTTAGGCCCGTTGGTGAACTTTATCGAAAATTTGGCGTTTTTGATTTTGGAAACGGAGCGGTGAATATTGAAAAAGCGTAAGGTGGGCCGAGTCCTTTTGGTGGACCCCCTAGACCCTCAGGGGGTCTTGAGGGCCTTGATTCGATCAAAATGTCATTTTTTAATGACTTGGGCCGTTGAGGCCCGTTGGCAATTTTTATTGAAAAATCTATATTTTTGGGCCCTTTCGAGTATGGGCCCGTTCAAATTGGAGTGTCTACAGCTGCCCTTCTTTGCAGGAATTACGTGCAAAGAACTGCAAAGAATATACTAAACCCCTATTTGCACGGGCAAGAGAACTTTGTAAAACACGACTTCGAATTTCGGATTAAATTGATGAATTTTGTGGAAAATGGCACCTCAAGCACGGGGTCTAACAGAGTTTTGTCTTATTAATTCATTGATCTCGATGCCGCGGAGCTCGTGTGAGATCTTGAATTTGATGAAAATCTGAGGAGTTTTGAAATCCGACTATTTCTTCGATCATGTTTTGACAAATCAGAGTTGAGTGCAACTCGAAAGGTTTTTGAAATTCTTTTGATTTTTTTGATTTTTGATTTTTGATTTTTTTGATTTATTTTGATTTTGATTTTGATTTATTTATTTTTTTGATTTTTTTGATTTTTTTTATTTGATTTGATTTTTTTATTTCCTCTTCATTGCCTTCTTTTGTTGATCTTGCTCTGTTTCTATCATAAGCTAACCCTCTCAATTCATGCATTGTCCCTTGATACCTTTGATCCTTTCAACGGTACAAGCACTGAGGTTGTTAGCAGTCGCCACAAATCCAAGAGAGAGTTTTGCAGTTGGAATCGAGTCAACCAAGATCTGGAATGCGACAGTCCATTGGGATCCACCAGACCCAACTTCAGTAATTCTACCTCTATTTATTGTTAGCCCATCGGGGAGTATAGCAAAACCAGAGGAATGAGTGCTACACAGTCTAGGTCTCCCCCATTTAGAACCACGTTCATTGCACCAATATCAACAGGAGCATAAATTACAAAAGAGCCCGTTGTATCGGTGTTACTATCAACATGTTGCTCTGGCTGGAATTTGGAGTATTAACTCGCAATAGAGAGACACAGTTACCAAGATCTCTGTCATTATCAATATGTGTTATTTCTTGAACAACACAGCCATTAGAAAGAATGTCCCATTCACTTCGAAAGTTCTCATCGCGAAAGAAATTGAAAACTCTCTTTGGTGGGACTTGAAATTCTGCGGTCATCACTTGAAAGGCTCCTTTATAGTTTTCTGCTAGCCTGTTGATACGACCTCAAGAGTTGTTGCTTTTGAAACAATGTTAGAAAATACGGTGGACCACTGATTCACATCCGTAAGGATCTCAACAAGGTTAATGTGATTCATGATAACAACGGCCGTTTCTCGAGAAGCTTCTGATTTCAATCAAAATAGTTTTGGTCCAATTCCCCTCGTGAATGTTTGTATGTACTCATCTTCACTTAGAATCTCATAAGTATCGTCAAGGCTACGCATCCATAAGGGTTTACCTAGTTGGGTCATTCTTATAAAGTCTTCCATTGCTACAACTGCAAGTTCGATGATCAATTGTTTATCTACCTCAATAGGCCTCGAGAGTGATCTCAGGAGGAGCTTGCTTGGGGTCCCTGCTTCGATGCCTTCACATCTTGTCTAGTGAGTCGTAATGCTTCGGACGTTGGAAAAGTGATGATGAGTCATGCTGCCCGGATCCGTGCTTTGGAGGAACGCCTTGACTCCTTTTTTCATGATGTTTGATTGACTGCGTTGTATTAACTCTTTTTGTATTTTCTTTTCATTGCAAAATATTGAAAGATTAAATGCAAAGAAAATAGGTTTTGTAATTACTTGGCCTCAGGTGTATCTAATGCTTTGAAAACTTGAAGTTTGAATAAGTCCTAAAATCTTCATGATCGGTCAAAATAGTAGTTTTTCTTTTTTGAAATTTTACGCAATATCTTTATCAAATGAGTACGATAAATTCAGAGTTTGTAAAATCTTTAGTTGCGACGATCTTGGTGTTTTTGCCAACTACAGAGGATACAAATGTCAATTGTTCTTTTGGTTCCTTTAGAGTCATTCCCAGTACCCTGGTATTGGAAGACTATTATCTGTTTGGGTCTCAGGATTTTGAAAAGATTTTGTCGTTCACAGTTTATACTCTTGCGGGCCAGGAGTTTTTTTTTGTTAACCTTTATTGCCTCTGATGCCAATTATGGTTTTCATCAGACCCGGTTTCCACATTTTTACACATCGACGTCCCTTTTGGGATTTTCATCGTGCTAGTGGCTTTGATCTTGCCATAGTCTGATTCTTTTACTCATAGCGTCCTTTCAGGTTTTCACTATGTCCTTTCAGACTATGCTTGTATTTTTCTAGATTTTTTATTACAATTCTGCTTGGAGTCTCTGTGTCTTTGTGGCTTGTGACTTAAGTTGAGCTACGAGATCGACGACTCTACTCTTGTAGTGGCACTTTTTATTGAGTAATAGATCTAGATTTACCTCTCAAGTTTGCTGATGACTATTCGTGGTTCGACAACTCAAGTTGAGCTGCGAGATTGGCTACTCTATACTTCTAGTATTATTTTTTTTTTGAATATCCGATCTGGATTCCCCTCTTGAGTCTTCCAACGACTAACAAGGCTTTGAGGTTCGGACCAAGTTGCAAGATCATTGGTGTTACCACTGTCATTATATTGCCCTAGAACATTTCTTGATCAAAAAGGACTTTAAGTAGGACGAAACGTTGGCTTAGGCTTATGGTAGTGGAATGTTACAAAAAGGTTAAGGTCTAGGTTTATCTAGAGTGGGTTAGACTTGGGATTTGTATATTTTTGCTTCGAAAAGGTGATCTATGTCTCCTCCCAGCGTCTCTCGAACTTGTTTAGGCTGGAGATTTGGGTCGAGCTTAGATCAAATGTGCGAGTTTTTGACTTTTTTGATTTTTTTTGTATTTTTAACCGTTCATAGTTTATCCTCATGCGGGCCAGGAATAATTTGATGCTTTGATCTTTCTGATTTTCTTTCCTTTTGTCTCTTTTTTTTGTATCATTTCGTAGTTGTTGACTTGCCCCAATCTTAGGTTAAGAAATGAATGTGATGGCTCAAAAGGGTTGACTAAGGTTGATAGTTGGTTTAGAATAGCGAAGATGGCATTTCGTCGTCTCAGGATCAGTTTTAGGCATAGTATTTCTTGATAGTGTCAGCATTGATTGGTTGTGGGAAGACTTGTCCGTCCTTTTCTGTGAGAATCAGGGCTCCTCCCGTCATTACCTTCTGTACAATGAATGGTCCCTTATAATTTGGTCTGAACTTTCCTCTGACGTCTTCTTGGATTGGCATAATCTTCTTTAAGACCAGGTCTCCTTGCAAGAAATTCCTAGGCTTAACTTTCTTGTTATAAGCACGAGCTATTAGTCGTTGATAGATCTGTCCATGACAAATGGCTGCAAGGCGTTTCTCTTCAATCAGATTCAACTGATCAAACCGAGCTTGATTCCATTTAGTTTCATCTAACTCTGCTTCTTTTAAGATTCGGAGGGAGGGAATCTCAACCTCTACGGGTAAGACTGCTTCCATTCCGTAAATCAATGAATACGGAGTTGCCCTATTCGAAGTTCCGAACGAGGTTCGATAGGTATGTAGTGCAAAGGGCAACATGTCATACCAATATTTGTATGTAACTACCATTTTCTCGATTATTTTCTTGATGTTCTTGTTGGTTGTCTCGACTGCTCCATTCATCTTAGGTCTGTAGGGTACAGAGTTGTGATGAGTGATCTGGAAGCCTTCGCACATTTTGATCATATCTTTGTTCTTGAAGTTTTTAGCATTGTCAGTTACCAATCCGTTGAAAAGTCCATACCAGCAGATGATGTTATTTTGACAAACTTCAAGACATTGCTTTTGGTGACATTAGCATAGGACGCCGCTTCTACCCATTTGGTGAAGTAGTCGATGGCAACTAGAATGAAACGGTGCCCATTAGCAGCTTTTGGCGAAATCTGACCGATGATGTCCATGCCCCAGAGCGAGAAAGGCCAAGGAGTGGTTATGTTATGCAGTTCTGAAGGTGGAACGTTGATCTTGTTGGCATAAATTTGGCATAGATGACATTTGCGGACATGCTGATAGCAGTCACTCTCCATTGTCGACCAATAGTATCCCATCCTCATGATATTCTTGGCCAGCATGTGACCATTCATGTGGGGCCCACAGACTCTCCCATGTACAATCTCAATTAGTCATTTCGCTTCTATTTCTGCCACACACCTAAGTAAGATCTCATGGTGCTACTTTTTGTACAGAATACCGTTGCTCAAGAAAAATTGTCCTACTAGCTTCTGAATGGTCCTTCTATCATTTGGCGTTGCATCTGAGGGGAGCTTTCGATCTTCAAGATATACCTTGATGTTAGAATACCATGGTTTTTCTTCAGATTCTTCTACTTCAACGGGTAAGCAATAAGCTGGCTCATTTTGAATTCCAATCTCAATAAGATCGATGATTAGGTCTTCCGAGATGTTGATCATAGAGGCAAGTATAGCTAGTGCATCTGCAAACTGATTCTTAGCTCTTGGCATGTTCGTAAATGAAATCCTATCAAAGCACGAGCTTAGTTCTTCAAGATACTCATGGTAGGGGACCAGTCTCTGTTCTCGGGTCTTCCATTCTCCAGTCGTCTGATAGACTACTAAGCTTGAATCTCCGAAAACATCGATCTCATCTACCTTGAGATCCAGTGCTGCCTTCAACCTTGCTATGCATGCTTCGTATTCAGCCTCATTGTTGGAACATTGGAAGTTTAGTCTGATTGCGATTGGCACGTGGGATCCATCTGGCTTGATCAGATCTGCCTCTATTCCGTTTCCTTTCTGATTGGCTGCTCCGTCGAAGTACATTTTCCAGCCTAGTTCATCATTATCGTCTTCAACCTCAGTGATCAGTATGGCTTCATCAGGAAAGTTTGTTTTTAATGGTTCGTAGTCAGGCAACGGGTGCTCGGCTAGGTGGTCGACTATTGCTTGCCCTTTGATGGCTTTTTGAGTGACATAGGTGATGTCAAACTCAGGTAACAATAGTTGCCATTTTGTAGTGCGACCTATTAATGCTGGTTTCTCGAATAGGTATTTCAGGGGGTCCATCCTTGCTATTAGCATAGTCGAGTAACTCAGCAAATAGTGACGTAGTCGTTGAGATGCCCAGACTAATGCTCAGCAAGTCTTCTCAAGCATTGAATATTTTGCTTCGTACTCAGTAAATTTTTTGCTGAGATAGTAGATGGCCTGTTCTTTCCATCCTGATTCATCGTGTTGCCCTAGCACACACCCCATTGACGTTTCTTGCACCGAGATGTATATCAGCAAAGGTCGCCCTAGAGTAGGAGGGACTAGGACTGGTGGATTGAGCAGATATTGCTTAATCTTGTCGAACGCTTCCTGACAGTCCTTGTTCCACTTCTTTGGCGTGTCTTTTCTCAGTAGCTTGAAGACTGGCTCACAGATAGGCGTAAGCTGAGCAATGAAACGGCTAATATATTGTATTCTCCCCAAGAATGCCCGAACATCTCTCTCTAAAACGGGTGCTTTCATCTCGAGGATATACTTGGTTTTTGCCGGATCTATCTCGATGCCTCTTCTGCTGACGATGAAACCCAGTAGTTTGCCCGATGTTGCCCCGAATACACATTTTGCAGGATTTAATCTTAAACTGTATTTCCTTAGCCTGTCGAACAGTTTTTTGAGATTTTCCAGATGATCTTCTTCTATACCCGATTTAGCGATCATATCATCTACGTAGACTTCCATTTCCTTGTGGATCATGTCGTGGAATAAAACTGTCATTGCACGTTGATAAGTTGCCCCTGCGTTTTTAAGCCCGAATGGCATGACTTTGTAATGAAAAGTGCCCTAGGGTGTAATGAATGCTGTCTTCTCTTGGTCTTCTTCTGCCATTTTTATCTGATTGTACCCAGAGAAACCATCCATGAATGAGAACATGCTGTGTCCTGCTGTACTATCAACTAGCGTGTCGATGTGTGGAAGTGGAAAGTCATCCTTAGGACTGGCTTTGTTCAAGTCTCGGTAGTCAACACACCTGCGTACTTTTCCGTCTTTCTTGGGTACTGGGACGACATTAGCCAGCCACTCAAGATACGTAGAGACCACAAGAAATCTTGCTTTGAATTGCTTCATGACCTCGTCCTTGACCTTGAGGGTCCATTCTAACTTTAATCTCCTCAATTTCTGCTTGATCGACTTGCTTCCCGAAGCAATTGGTAGCTTGTGTGCAACAAGATCTGTGTCCAACCCAAGCATATCCCTGCATGACCATGCGAAGATATCTTGATAATCTTGTAAGAGTTTGATCATTTCTTCCTTTTGTTGTGACATTAATAAGGCTCCGATCTTGACGATTTGTGGGTCATCTTCGGTACCAAGATTGTTTGAATCTGTATCCTCAATGTTTGGCTGAATACCTCTCTCATGACGTTCTACCAAGTATTTGATTTCTTTGGGTGGGTACTCCACTTCGTCCTCAGACTCTTCTTCGATCCCCATGAGGTCAAGGTCGAGTTCAAGATCGAAATCATACTCGTCCTTTTCAAATTCTATTTTATCTGGGTACTTATTTGATGGAGACAGATCCCTTGAAAACTCTTTTTTAGGTTTTTGAAAAATATCTATTTTTTTTATAATTTTGAAAGCTTTTTTATTTTTTTATCTTTTGAGAAATTTTTGATTTTTTTGCTTTTTGAGGAATATTTGTTTTTTTTTTATTGTTTTTCGAATACCTGAAATAGGAATAACAATCATGCAAATTTGTTAATAAAGATAGGGAGCCCTCAAAATAGTTTTTACCCAAGGATGAGGGCTCGTTATGATCCTCGGGAAAATTGATGTCGTCTAACGACGTTTTTTTTTTAGGCCTCGACAGCCTCAAGAGTTAATGGGAATTCTTCCCAATTGTTCAGAACTTCCCCTTCTCTGAGGGGGCGGATGAGAGGTGAAGGTGATTCGTTGGATGATTTGATTAGTGGTTCGGAGATGACCATGATCTCCGATTGATTGTTGTCTGATTGGGGCATAGTCCCTCCCAAACTCGGTGGGATGACGACTAATGCCCAGTCAATGCCTGTTGGAAATGGTGAGTCTTCCTTTGGGTCGGTAGTGATTTCCACGTTAGTGGATTTTAGAGCGGTCTCAGATAGACTTTCGTTGGAATGCCCATTGAATAAAACATCAATGCCTTCTACGAAGTATGACTGTGACTCAACAACTGAGTCTTCTTGAATGTGCACCGGTGCGAAATTTACCATTTTTTGCTTTTTCGCTGGTGGTGGTTCTGATAAGCTATCGGGTATGATATGGGACTTTGGGAAACTAACACTGATGTGAGGGACTCGGCCTAGATTCCAGACGTTCGGTTCACAATTTTGCGTTCTTGCTAGTCGAAGCTCTTTTTTCTTATCATTCATTTCTACAATATCCCTTTTTGTAGGCTTAAACCCCAGACCAAAATAATGAGTATGCTTTCTTGCTTCGATCGGTGTAGCTCTTCCTCTTCCTCTCGATCCCAACCCTTGCTTGGGTCGGTAACCTGCCCTTTTCATAACCCGACCAATCATCAGATTTATTCTTGATAGCTTTGCCCTTACCTTCTCTTTCCCCTTCTCGATATGATTGACAGCCGCGAATTGATAAGAGTGATAGAGTGCCTTATCTTTTGTCATTTCGATATTGATGAACGGCACATCTGAAGCTCTCCCAGCTGGAATAAGATTTTCTACTAGCACGGATATTATCTTTTGCCCCATGATAAATTTGACTCTCTGGTGCAATGAGGATGGTACTGCTCCAGCTATATGGATCCATGGTCTGCCCAGTAGCAAATTAAAGGTTGTCGGTATTTCCATGACTTCAAATGTTACTTCGAATGTACATGGGCCTATTGTGACAGGTAGATCCACTTCTCCTAGAGAATCCCTTCTCGAACTATCAAAACCTCGAACGACCTTATTGTTGGGCTTGACATGTGACCAATCAGCGTTAAGCTTTCAGAAGGTTTCAAGTGGATAAACATTAAGCGCTGAGCCGTTATCAATCAGCATCCTAGCAACCATCATGCCCTTGCATATGACCATGATGTTTAGTGGCTCGATGTGCCCCGTTCCTCCAGGCACAAATTCATCTTCAGTGAAAATAATGGGATTGGGGGCCATTATCTGGACAATCGTTTGTTCTAGTTGCGCGGGTGAGGTAGTTGCAGGTACATGTGATTTTCCTAAAACTCTCAATAATGCCTCTTAGTATTCTTCTGACTTTTGCATCAGACCCAAGATACTGATTTGAGCTGGCTATTTGTTCAATCTATCCACTATATTATGCTCGCTCTTGAGAATGAGTTTAATGAAGTCTGCAGCTTCCTTATCCGTCACTTTCGCCTTCTCTTCTTTCTGTTCACTCTCACTCATTTTGTCCTTTCCTTTTACTTTTCTTTTCTCTTCATCTGTCATGCCTTTTATTGTTTCTTCGGTCTCTTCCTTGATGCTTACCCCCTTTTTTGATATTTTTTGTATCTCCCGCCCTTGTCATATGACCGATATCAGCCACCATCGCTTTCTTCATGGTCTCAACTCCTGAGGTTGTGATAATGGTGGTCTCATAGCTCCAGGGAACTGTCTGGTCGGAGCTATAGGGGAATGGTTTAGGTGAGCGTATGGTCATGGGAGGTAGATCGGGTTTCACATTGAGAATGAGGGGTGGTGGTTGTATTTTGGATGTTGTGGTGATGGGATAAGTTGCTTGAGGGACTGGTGAAGTATAAGGAATAACTAATGGTGGTCGTGGAGTGTAAGGTATATGAAGGGGTGGTCGAGTCATATATTGAGAACCTTGCGATGCATATGGTATAATGAGAGGCGGTCGAATATCAGTATTGGGAGTTTGATGAGTGGGATGGATGGTGAGGTCAGATAATCTGAGAGGTGGTAGTGAATTTTGGGATGAGTTTGTTGTGTGGTGGTTGACTGTGTTAACCGCCGGTGCTTTTGATTCCTTTGTTAAGTGGACCCTAATTTTTGCTCTGATAGGCGCTATTAAATCTGAGGGATTGAAGTCGAGTTCTCCACAGACAACATTTACCCTGTGCCCACTCCCCTCTCCATTGTGAGTAGGTAGGGGGTTTTGGTTGATGTTCTGCTGCTGAGTGGGATTTGCTGGTCCATCCAGTATGAGTGCTTTTTTATCTGTTAAAATTTGCACCTGGTGCTTGAGTTGCAGCACTGATCAGTAGAGTGCCCCGGTGCACCCATATGAAATTCACAAAATAAGCTGGGGTTATACCCTGGTCCTTTCGCAGCCTCTGGATTTGGTGGTCGTTTCGTGAGGTACTCTCCCCTAAACAAGAGCGGAAGTAATTCTGTCAGCGTCATAGGCAATCTGGTGAATACTCTGTTTACCCTGTTGGGTCGTGTTTGTTGATTTTGCCCATACTGTGGTACTGGTTGTGCTTGCGGAGGAACTGTCTGAAAGGGATTTTGCGGTGCTGGAACCCAAGCAGCTCGAGGTACTGGCGTCTAAGGGACTTGTGGTACCTGCGGCCTCTGAACTGGTGCCTGAATGAAAAGAGGTTGGCTGGGTTGTACATTGTTGATTTGAGTTTCCTCTTTCTTTTTGAAAAAAGTCACTAACTTCCTTTGTGTCGATGTCCCTGCTACTACACTCAAGGCTGTAAAATCGAATATTAGACCAGTTCAGATCCCGTCCTCGACCCGGTTTGCCACTTGAACTAAATTTGAGAAAGTGCTTGTGGTGTGTCCAACCAGATGAGTATAAAAGGCATGCCCTAGTGTTGAGATGAACGTGGTGTTTATCTCTTGTTCAGTCATTGCAGGCCTCACTTGTGAAGCAGACTCCCGCCATCTTGGGCATACTCTTTTATTGTTTCCCTCTGTTTTCTCACCATCTTAGCCATGTCGTTTCGATCTAGTCCCATATCTGTATTGAACCGATAGTTGTGCCAGAAAATCTCAGCTAGGTCCTGCCAATTCTTGATGAGTGTATGGTGCAATCCGGAGAACCACTTGAGGGCCGGGCCTGTTAAACTTCTCTGGAATAATTGTACTAACAGCCTGTCGTCCTCACCATATTGGCACATAGACCCATAATACAACTTTAGATGTGACAGTGGACACCCTACCCCTATTGTATTTTTCAAATTCTGGACATTGGAACTTGGCCGGTAATTGAGCATTGGGGTAGAAACAGAGGTCCTTGAACCGAGTTCCACTCGTAGTGTTGATGCCCTTCATCCTCTTCATTTCTTCCTGCAAAGACTCGATTTGCTGAGCTAATTTTTCATTTGTAGCACTTTTGGCCTCTGTGGCCTTATACTTGCATTTGTCATCAGGAATGACCACAGGGGGTGGTCGATTCTGCGAAATATAGAGCGGGGCCCCTGGTATTCAGGCACTGTAGGAGGCATGGTGGTATGTGGTCCTTGTGGATGTTGTTCGGGTAGATCCTGATTTGATCCGGCCGCATGTTGCTGTATTGTTTAGGCTTGCATGATGCTGGCGTTGGCTAACACGGCACTTACCATTTTTTCTTGTCTCTCAATTATTTTCAATAGTGTTGCTATCTGTGGATCGATACCTGACGTTTCAACTACTGGGGGTTGTGCTAGTTCGGAAGAACTCATGATGACGGTGGAAGATCTGAGAAAATACGGAGGTTCCTCTGGTTGCTTATATTTCTTTCGTTTGGCCACCTTTGTGTATAGAAGACCAAGCATTACTATCTTGTTTACAAAAGGAAAAATGCATGACATTTTATTAGGTCGGGTAAAGTTATTTATTTTAAAGTAAACGAGTTTTAAAGAAAAGAGTTCTTCGGCTCGAAGTCGACATTAACACGGGACTGGCAAAACATTTTGAAAAAAGAATTACATCAGCCGGAGTTGGCATCGACACAGAGCCGGTAAAAAAGATTTTGAAAAAGAATTACATCAGCCGGAGCTGGCATCGACACGGAGTCGGTAAAATTAAAAAATATTTCATCAGCACGGAGCTGGCGGTAAAATTAAAAAAGATTTCATCAGCACGGAGCTGGAATCGACATTGAGTCGATAAAATTTAAAAACGATTACATCAGCACGGAGCTGGCATCGACATGGAGCTGGTAAAATTTAAAATGATTTCATCAGCATGGAGTTGGCATCGACACGGAGTCGGTAAAAATTAAAAAATGATTTCATCAGCACAGAGCTGGCATCGACACGGAGTCGGTAAAATTTAAAAACGATTTTATCAGCACGGGACTGGCATCGACACGGAGTCAATAAAATTTAAAAATGATTATATCAGCACAGAGCTGGCATCGACATGGAGTCGGTAAATTAAAAAGATTTCATCAGCATGGAGCTGGCATCGACACGGAGCCGGTAAAATTTAAAAACGATTTCATCAGCACGGAGTTGGCATCGACACGGAGTCGGTAAAATTTAAAAAATGATTACATCAGCACGGAGCTGGCATCGACACGGAGTCGGTAAAATTACAAAGATTTCATCAGCATGGAGCTGGCATCGACATTGAGTCGGTAAGACATTTTGAAAAGGAAGATTACATTTTGAATTTTGTACACCAACCCATTAAACAATTCATTTATGCAATGATTATCCATAAAGAAACTAAAAGAAATTTTATTGAACTATTGAAAATTGTTTAACAAATAGGATTTTCATTGAATAATAGCTTTCAATAACTCTGACTTAGACTTTTTTACATGGACGCTTAGATTTGTTTTGATCGTCATCAAGATTGCTAGGACAATTAGGCTTGCTTCTTTTGGTTATAACAACTGGCTCCTTGAACTCTGCTGGTCCATCTGGATACCTTAAGGTGCGCTTGTTCCAAGCCTTCTCAATGAGATGCACTAACTTTTCGGTCAATGATTCGGGAAAAAAGAATTGTTTGTGTTGAGGTAGCGAAAACTCTATAGGTACTCCGTACTTTCTGGGATCAAAGTAGGTTGGTAAAAAGATGTCTCCTCCAGTCCAATCAAACGGTCGTAATAGGATCCTTTAGTACCTAAAACAGGGTAGTCCGTCATCCACCAAGGGTATCTCAAACCAATATGACGGGCAAGGCGAGAATCCAACCATTTGCTCCAAGCCTTAACTGAGTTGTGACGCACTAACATGTTTCTCTTGGAAAAGTGCTCTGGCCTATACTCGAGGGTTGAAGGAATGTCCATAATTTTAAGACGATCGCAAAGTCACATATAAAGTAGGTGAGGGCTTCCTTTGAAATCCCTTCCCTCACCATTTTTTATGGCATCCAAACTTGAGAAGGTTTTCAGCTAGAATTAGAGGTACATGATTGGCTTTTCTAGAGAGTTGGGAAGCTATGTCTATGAAATACTCAGGAACAGTTTGACCCTCACTTTTGGAGGTCAGTATGTATTGGGCTAAGATTCCTAAACACAATCGATAGTCTCTAGTGGCTCTCCAAGCTTCTGGTTTTACATTGATGGGATGACTATGAGAGTGGTATGGACTCAATAAGGGTACTAAATCCAATCTCCTGTTACGGACTAAAGCCTTGGCTTCTTCCTTTGAAATGTTTAGGCCTGTGACGAGGTCACCAGAATATCCTATCTTCAGTGATGGCCTGAAGTAGATATCCACATGATGCCACAATAGTCTTCATGAGTAGGACACAAGTGCATATGCCCAATGTGGAAGATGTGAAGATAAGGATTCCAACGCTTAGCCATAGCGTGCAAAAGTTCCAATCTATCTCAAACTCGTGGAAGTACATAGCATATCTCAACATGAATTTTTCAAAGTTGAATTTCTCTACGGTGTGCATCCTCGTGATGGTTGTTTTAACCAATTGGTCGATTGGGTTATTACCTGCAGCCAGCATTCTGAGTTGACACAAAAGAATAGTTTAGTACATTTCCAAGGTCCATGTAAAATTACTTTTCTTTTGAAATTTTTTGTTCTTATGGAAAACACTTTCTTGAAAACACTTTTCTTTTTTTCAAAACATTCTTTTCTAGAGAATACTCCTTTTGGAAAACCTACTTTCTGGAAAATATTTCTCTTTTGTAAATCGCTTTTCTTTTTTGAAAATTTATTTAAATGGCTCGGCCTATCATGATTATTGGATCGAGATGGACTGGGTCATTATTGAATTTTTGCAAGAAATGGATTCTTTATTGGGTCGGTGCACCCATTTTAATTTCTGAAAACAAAATTTTGATCCTTGAGGACAATCATAAACTCTGATCTCATCATTCACATACATCAATCATCAGGTTTCATTCAATGAACAACCCGGGAACACCCACGATAAGTTCGAGTCATGACTTACAGGGAAGGTTTCTAGACTCTAAGCTTACTACATGCAATGCATTTTTATCTGGCCACCCTTGCCCAAGCACACCTATATACCTTTCAAGTGTACTCAATCAGACGGTACGTGGTGACTTGGTTTGATATACCGTATAGGTGATAATTTAAAACTTCAATTCACTTCTCTGAAGTCAAAAACAGCTAGTTTGATCCCCAATTGAGAGGTGGCGCACAATGCTGAGCAAGGGCCCACTTAAGTACCTCTCGTTTAGAATAGACGTAGTCTATCCCCTTCGTATAGTAGGGTACAGCGGGGCAGGATCTTGCTTAGGCACTGGTTTTGACTAAGAAGTGCAATTGATGTATTTGGATTATCTTTTATGTACCTACAGGTACGAGTCAAGAGTTGTAGCTTTCATAAATGGTTTTCGCATCCCACGAGGGGACCGACCACGTACTAGTACTACGTTGGCAATCGGGACATGTGACCGTGCGGCTTACAATAGGACAAAGGCTCAGGTCGCTCCAACATGGGTGTATCAATATACCTTTCAGAATCACCTGATCAAATGGTATTGATGCCCCAGTTTTATATACCTTACGGTACGTAATTGGAGTTGTGATTTTCATGAATGACGTCGTATCTCCAAGGAGACCGGGCCACGCACTAGTGTCACGTTGGCTATTAGGGACATGCAAGCGTGCAATACAGTAAATTAAACGTGCTAGTGGTGTGTGCAAATATGATAGGGTGTGCCCGGGGCATTTTCTGAATGAGTGGGCCCGTTGGCCAGATCAAAGAGACCATAACTTTTTAGATAATTAGTCCATAAGGGTTGCACATTCATAGTTAAGCATCAACCAATCGAATTTTTTTTTCATCTTTTTTTTTTCAATTTTACGAATGAACTAATTTTATTTTTATTTTTTTATGGTCCAACTGATGATCGCTTTGAATTTTCATTTTGATCAATCAAAAAGTGGCGAGCGGTATGCCCTGAGTTTAAAAAAGATGATTCGTTTGATCTTTTGAAAAGCTTTAAAACTTAAAATAAAAATAAATTCCAAGAGAAAAATTTTCAAGACTGATGTAAGGAACAAGCTGAGCAAATTTTTTTTTTAATTAATTTTTGTGTGTGCTCATTTTAAGGCACATTGCCTCTGGTTTTTGGCTTGGGCCAAATTTTTTCTTTTTTATGCTATTTTTTCACTCATTTTGTATCTCGACGAGACGTCAAACAGAAATGATAGCGTAACCGATAGTAAACGAGCTCAAAAATCAATTCTGACTTGACAAAATGTTGCTGCCATTGTCACATTTGAAGAAAATTTTGTTCTACCCCAAATCGATATGCACTAATAGCTAATCGGAGATCGGACGAGAAAATTACAATCAGTTTAAGTTCAACTGTCCATTCGACCAAAAAAAAGAGAAAAACGACTTTTTTTATTTTTTTATTTTTTTATACCCATTTTGAGGCACATAGCCTCTGGCTTTTGGCTTGGGCCAAAAGAGAAATTTTTTTTTTTTCATTTTTTTGATGATATGCATGCTTAAAAGGACATATAATAAGATAAACAAAGTAAAAATAAATTTTTTATTTTTTTTCCAATTGAGTAAATAAATAAAAAGACCTACCTAAAAAATAAATACAACAAATACAACAAGTAATGTTAGCTTGCAAATAAATTTTTTTGAAATCTTTTTTTTTTTTTTTTTCAAAATGACCGAGTTGACACAAGGGTTGAGCCTTTACTCCTTAGTGGAGTCGCTAAGCTATAGACACGTGATTTCGTTATTATGACGACCACATCTACGATGGTTTGGAGTCGCCACCATTCATTTTTGTAAGTGGGTGTGAATGGTCACCCGATGTGCATTTTTTAGAAAATGTGATATTTTTGGCGTTTAGTGACTCTCGATGGATAGGAACTAATCGAACATTGAGATTCGGGGTAAGCGGCTCGATTCGAGAAAAGGAAAGTGTTAGGCACCCTTTTCTCCCCACTAAATAGTGGTAACATCAACTCAACTCGGTCATTTTAATCGAAAATACAAGAATAAAAATGAAAGCGCCACGTGTTGATAATGTGTACCCTAAGTAGGGATTTATTTTTAGCTCGATCATAGGATCATCTCATTGAAAGAGATGATCCTAATGGATCATTTGCCTTGAGATCCACTCATCTTAAATCCATTTAAAATAAATGAAGAGGAGGGAGAATAATAGAAGATGGAGGAGGAAAGGGTAGAGAGAGAGGGGGGGATTGCCTTGAACCCACCTTGTATCTTCAATTTCCTTCTTCTTCTTCTTAAAGTCTTTTGAGTCCTTAGTGATGTAAAAAGATGTGATTATTTTTTTTTGTAGAGGATTAGTATGAGATTGGAGAAAAGGTGAGGAGAGATGATGGGTTTTTTTATTTTTTTATTTTTTTTGTAAGACTTGGTGTAGAGCTAATAAGGGAGAATTGGTGAGAGAGAATAGGTAATAATGGTTAGTAGTGAGAGTCGGGGGGATAATTTTTGTAGTGAAAAGTTGGGGATTTTTTGGGAAAAGGATGAGGGTATTTATAGATGTTGAGGGATTAGTTTAGGGATATAATGGGGTGAAATGAAGAAAAATGATAGAATGATTATAAGTTTGAGAAAGAAGTGGGTGTAATTTAGAGGAGATTGGATGGTATTTAGGGAAGGGAGTTAAATAGGTGAGTTTTGATCCAAATGGTTTGGATCCTACCCAACCTATTTGGGTGGAGTGTTTGGTGAGGTGAGTTTAAGATGGTGGTTGTGATTAAATGATTTTTGGTTTAAGAGAATGGAGGATTTAAAGAGGTGGTTGATGATATTTTGAGAGAGTGAGAGAGATGATGCCATGTGTCAAAGTGGGTGAAAATGAAGGATTGAGATAAGTTGATGGAAGAGGTTGAGTGTTTGACTTGAGAGGATGGGTGTAGGTTTAGGTTGTAGATGTGGGTTTTGTAAGGAATGATGAGGGTAGATTATGGGAGGTATAGGTTAGGGGTGTGGGTAGATGTGTTTGATTTGAGAGAAAATGTGATGGGTTGATGTGTGGGTAGATGAGGTTTTAAGAAAATTAATGGGGGTAGGTAGTTGGATGAGGGAGGTGAGATGGGGTGATGACATGTGTCACCTTTTGATGATAAAAATAGTGATTAATTGATGTGGGTAGTGGTTTGTGGGTTAGGATTATGGGTTGGATAATGAATTGGGTATGGATAGTGGTTTGTGAGCTTTTAGTGTATTGGGCTTGGGTTTTCGGAGGGTTGTGGGTTATTTTGGCTTGGATGAGATTTGTTTTGGATTGGATTTTTGGGGGTAGGTTCATTTTAGGGTTTAGGTGATATGGGATCGATTTTAGGTTGAGGGTAAGGTGATAATTTAATTTGAGAAAGGGTTGAGGGCTTGTGGGTTTTGAATGGGCTTAAGGTGTTTGCGGATTCGGAGGCGGAGCGGTGGTAGTAGAGGAGGGTTAGGTATCCCAAGTCTCACATTTTTTAATTTATTAAATTTTTTGGGATTTTTGACATTATTAAATTAATGAAAATGCCACGTGTTGGCAACTTGGGCTTTTTAGGCCCGTTGGTGAACTTTATCGAAAATTTGACATTTTTGGTTTTGGAAGCGAAGCGGTGAATATTGGGAAAGCGTAAGGTGGGCCGAGTCCTTTTGGTGGACCCCGTAGACCCTTAGGGGGTCTTGAGGGCTTTGATTCGATCAAAATGTCATTTTTTAATGACTTGGGCCGTTGAGGCCCGTTGGCAATTTTTATTGAAAAATCTGTATTTTTGGGCCCTTTCGAGTATGGGCCCGTTCAAATTGGGGTTTCTTCAGTGATGATTATAATATTCTTGATCTTGAGTACACTAATCTTTAGAATGTCTAGCTTTTGGACAAAGCATGTACTTGGTAATTATGGAATGATCCATAGATATTTTCCAGACACTAATTATGTCACACTATGTGAAATGTACTAGCTGGGAAGATCTCTTATTCTAGTACTTGTAATGATTTGGTGATTGCAATTTTTTGATCTATAGATTTTTATTTTTTCCTTTTGGAACATCAATAATTGTTATTGGCTATCCAAAAGCTTCCGACAAGTCAAGTGATTTTTCTTATGAGTTGTGTTCCCCCTTTCCAATAAATTGAGGTTGCAACTCTATCACATGCTTAAATGATGTTTAAAAATGTAGAGAATGAAACTTAAAAAAGTTAGATTCAAATTAATGTTGTTGGTAAATTTGGGAAAAGAAATGAAGTAATTAGCCTAATAGAGTTTTAGGTTTAATGAGGAAAAGCAATTCATGTGGCTGCATGCACGTTTGATATGTTTTTTTTTTATTGCTGCCCTGTTTATATTGGTCAGATTAATAATCTTCCTAAGATTTTTGCCTTGCTAGTTAATGACCTACTAGATTTCATGATTGTTTTATGTCACCTAAGATGTCTTCTTCCCATTTTGTGAAGTTGTGGTGTAGTCATATGCTTATACTAATACATATCATCAATACTAGTTGAGGCTTTAGTCTAACTTGTGCTTATGAAAATATTTCCTTCAATAACAACTTATACATTAGTTTAAAACTAAGTTAGTATTGTCATTTAGCCATAATTTTTATTATACATCTGGATATTTACTTCTCAATTAATTATGATTTTATTGAATAAAACATGGACTGTAGTATGTCATACAGAGTTTGAGATCCTTAATGAATATTTATGATTTCTTTTTCAATGTAGATACTTGAAGAAAGACAACGTGCATGAATGGCTTCTAACATTGCCGAGAATGATAGTCAGGAGGGTTGATTGATTGCTTGGGTCATCTATGTGATTCATCCTTTTTGGATTGATAGACCAATTATTGTAAATTTGGGCCATTTGTTTTGGGAATCATCAATTGGATTTCAATGTATCTTGCCAATTTTTTGACATTTGTAGTCCTTTTGACTTCTAACATTTGTAATCTTTTTGATACACCACCATGTATACAGACTTGTTTCTCTTGTCCAGACAACTACGAAACCTTTTTGCCTTTTTGTTGTTAGTGATATACATGTGCGGGCAACTTTTAATTGGAATCCCCTTAGAAAAGGTAGAAATATTACATCGTGACCACACTTTATTTGAAATTACCCGAATTTTTAGGGGTTGCATTGAGTCCTATCTAAAAACAAACTCTTCAAAAAACACGTCTTTAAAGTTAGGCCACATTGGGGGCACTAACAACAAAATTGTACATGGAAGAGATTTCTTCCTCAAAATCATTGCACCCTTTTAGAAGCAAGGGAAAAGCCCAAAGAATCATGGGGAATTTAAAAAACTATCTGGAAACTACAAAGATCAACAAGATCTACCTCAAGTGTCATAATTTTGATGTTAAAAAGAACCATACAAATTGTATTGTTAAAAAGCATTTCCCTCATCTCTAGTGTCATAATTTTTTTTTTTATATAAACATTCCTTCAATCTGAATTAATTTTAATATTGGCATCGGCTTCAACATTTAAAAGGGTATAAAGGGTATCGCCATTGTTTGTCCGATCAATTTTTGCATATTTGCATCTCTTACAAGTGCAAAACAGTAATAGAGTTGCTCCTGGCAATGAGGTACCAAGTCTCTAAAAACTTCCACCAAGTGGTAACCTATCTCAAAAGTAAGGTTGTAAATTAAAGTACTTCCTCTATTTAATTTACATAATGTGGATGCAGCAAATTGATTCAAAAAATACCGTTAAACAAATGAACATGAACCCATGATGATGATGACAAATTTCTCAATAAAAAAAATTGAATAATTACTGTAATAGATTGTAATCAATATCACAATGTTTGTTTATGAATCGCATAACATTGAGGCCAACAATGACACTAACATCCTTGTAACCTAACGTTGAGAGTTGAACCATGGAGGACATCTCTTCAACTGCAAACTACTTCTCCTTCTCCTCATCTTTGTAGTTGACCACAATCACGGGCTTATTGCAGGGCTTAGAATGATTTAGAAAGGCCAGAGCTTCATGTCAACCTAGATAGACGCATCACTGAACCTCTTGTAAATTTATCGCTTTGCATTTGCAGAAGACAAAGATCATTAATTTCGGATAGAGTTACAAGATGCAAAATGTGTAAAAGAGGAACTAATATAGCAATAGTCTATGCTTTCCTAACAAAATAGAAATAGTCCACGACCCTTTCAATGCATCAAAATAATTATAAGTCATGGAGACCAAGTGCCACACTGATGAGTTAAACTTCTTGTGGATCATGATGCAACATTGCATTTTTTTCATTATTAAGGTACCATTGATAGGAAATTGGATTTTCAAAATCAAAATTGTAATTTTACTTTGGGGCTATTAAGAAAAAGAAAGATGACCAAAAAATTTAGCCAAATCTTTAATTATTTAGAAAAATTATAAGGAAAATGAAAACTTAGTCTATGCAAATTCCACCAGAAACATATTGAGATAATGCTTGTATGACGTGTTTTTGCATTTTTGCGCAACATTATACATCGAATCACGATAACTAATACCATCCCAAAGATTATCTAAAACCAACTGATTTGTTACCATCACACAATCATCTAAATAACAAAAAATAAAGTTAAGTATTTATATGCATAAGCAACAATATATGATTATAGTATTTGTTGGGAAGGTAAATTGTATTACATTTTTGTGAAATATGACAAATATTAAAGATCAGAAAAGCTAGAGGCCCTCCTTGCTTATGTTAAACAATAGTGATAGCAATCACATTGTTACTTTTGGTGTGGGTAACAAGCAACCCATATCTTGTGACTTACTTATGCAAACACAACTCAAAACAAATAAATCCTATATCTATGTATTAATCAAGATCTCAATTCCAAACACTGTAAACCTCAATTTATGTCTAGTGTGGAATCCATACACAATCTACAATTTGGGTTGCCAGTATACCCCACCTTACACAAATAATAGGTAATGCTCACTTATGAAATCAAAAGCCTTGCATTGAACAATTGTTCCCTTCTCTTAACTTTGTATCTAGAAGCTTAAATGACAGAAATCAATGAAGAAGAATGAAGAAAAATCAATGAGAAGTACTTGAACTAAACATTTCCTTCTTCTTCTTCACACCTTCAAAACAATGAAGAAAAACATCTTTAACTCGACACTATATCTGATCTAGATTTACGGTTAGGGTTCAGACAGTGGGAAAGAGAGAAAGAAAAAGTTAGGGTTTAGAGAGAGTGTGAAAGAGAGAGATACCTGGAGCTTCTGTTAGGGTTTGCATGAGAGGAGTTTCAAGAGAGATTTAAGGTTAAGAAGATACCTGTAGAGTAATAGAGAGATCTTCTACCAATGCGCTGGTCGATGCCTTCGAGTAAGAAATCGCAGAGACTTTCAAGAAAACTTTTATTGAGACAAAATTTGGTTCTTCCATTGAAAGTGATCTACACGCAAGAGTTTCGAGAGAGAATCTGTGGTGTTCTATAGAAGATGAGAGAGCGAGATCTGTGGTGTTTTGTAGAAGACGATCAAACGAGAGAGAGTGAATGTGAGAAATATTCAATGCGTGTGGAGGTAAAAGAAAGAAGGGGGTTGGTAAAAAGTAAACTTTTTAAAGGGTTTTGTTTTTAATTTTGATATTTTTAATGTAAAAAGTAAAAAAATGCTTTACAGTTGTCTGAGTATATCTCATCCATCAGATCTCGCCACATCAAACGGTACAAAAACTTGGTAAGATGCTGGGTAGATGTTAGGGCTGTCGAACCGCTCCCATATATATATATATATATATATATATATATATATATATATATATATATATATATATATATATATATATAGGAGTTTCGTAACTTCGATATCGGATTTCATCTGTTTCGGGGTCAAACCGTCATCCGTCACAGAAGGGAGAAAAGACGATGGTGTCGAGATCTTCGAAACCACTAGGTCAAACTCAAAAATCAGTCGTCTCCAAGTTCAATCCACCTTGATTTTCATATTGATTGTCTCAGATTCTGCGCACGCGCTTTGATCCTTTCGTATAGAGATAGTAAGGAGCTCTCAATTTCTATTAGTAATCATAGATTGTGAAAATTACATTTAGGATTTTAGTAAAAAATTGTGATGTGTTTCAAAAAATATAGAATTCAATTGGTTATTTCAAATTCACGCCAGAACTTGTATATTTGATATGTTTAATTGTATTTTATAACAAATTATACATTGGTAGGATATTTCACCAGATTTTCCATCAATTGGGTCATGTGCACCGTTCGAATCCCGTTTTGATCTAAGTTTTGTATTTTTTCAATGTTATTAATAAAAATTAATTTCATAGTTTAAAAAATGATTTAATATTCAATTAACTCATATTGAAGTTATAAATATCAGAAAGTGAATATATTATTTTTGAAAGATTGAGAACTACGAAAATTGAAAAAAGGAGGAAATGAGATGAAATGGTAAAAATGCCAAAATTACACTTGAGGGGATGTCTGCATTTTGCATCCAAAAAGATGGGATGTCACACCAAGAGCACGTGCCAAATTGGGTCCGTAATTAACTGGGATAGCGGTGTGGTAGCAGTGCTATAGATGGCAGGCTCTATTAGCTGACACGTAGCTGCGGGTAGGAAATACGGGCAATGAGTGATATTTGCATTTTACATTGTAATGTTGTGTGTAGGTTGGTGAAGGGATATCCAGGGATAATGACTGGTTGTATGTTTATTTACTTTCTTTTAATGCGAGGTGCTGTTTATGTTTCCGTTCCGTTATTTATTTTAGGCCGGGTGGCCACAGTTGCATGATAGAAAACTGGATATATCTTTACCAGTGAACTTGTAATGTAAAGGTGATTGTATACGAATGGTTTATATATTTGAAAATCACATACACGCCTGATAGACAGACGAAAATGATTAATAAGTGATTACTAACAATCTAAGTAGTCGAACGTTCTAACACATCAAAAAGAGACTCATTGCTTACGGTCACATCAAACGACCAGCCTGAGCCGGATAAATCGTCAACCAAGCGTGGTAAGTGTAGTGACCGGCCACAAAATCAAGAACTAAAAGTCAGTAAGGATTTGTAACATCATGTCCCGACTGGGAGCGATCTAGTCGTGAATCCCAACTCTCTAATTCCACTACTCCACCATTGTGTATTATGTATCTGTTACCTTATTTTGATATATAAAATGAAATAAATGTTTAATATTTTCATTTGGTCAATTAGATTTGTATAAAAAGAAAATATTATAGTGGATAAAGTTGATTGATGTAATGTGAGTTTTAAAATATTTAGTTACTCATCCTTGGCTATATGTACCAGTTAATCGTAGTTTCTTCTGTAAAACTTTACATATTTTAAAATGATTCAGTATGTTTATTCATTCATGTTAGTAGAGGTTAGTGGCAGAAATTGTTTGCTTCCCTATTGGATAACCATTGTTACTCACCCTTTCCTTCTCAATTTTTTTAGTTTTAGATCCGGAGTTTGACGAGGCAGGTGTAGAACACGAGTGAGGACTATCTGGTAGGTCAAATAGACAACCAGAGTCCGTTACCTGGTAATACTGGGGCTATATCCCCTAGTGGTGTTAGTTCATCTAGAAGTATTATAGATTCTGTATTGAGTGTTAGAATTTTTGTTAAAGTGAGGAATTTTTGTATAATCTTGTATTTTATTTATCCTTTTGTCCTCTAATTTATCGTACGTTATTAGATTTATATAGGCTTTCGTTAGTATTATATTTTGTATGCATATATGCAGGATAATGTATGTTGTTTATCAGGTGCAGATTGAATGCCTTAAAATGCTAACATAAACAGAGGAGACCATACCGAAATTTCGAGGCGCCACCTTGTGTCTCGAGATCTGACATGGGGCTTTGTGTTAGCGTTTGGCGGGGCACCACAAATCTTGTATACTATTTTAAGAAAATAAAACTCTTGTTAATTGATTGTTACATTGTACATTATTCCGGTCTATTTAATATCTTTGAAAATTTTAGATTATTGATTAAGTTGTTTTAACAAAAATGTGTTTCGAAAATAAATGAAAAATGAAAAATATTTTAAAATGTGTTGATGTCCACAATGTTTAGGGCATCTATCTTAAAATGATTTCAATGATTTGTGTACCCTAATTGTTCTTATCCAACTAGATGCATATGCAATGTTCAGGATGTTGGTACCCATAATGTATAAGGTATTCCTATATTTGACTAGCACCGTCGGAGGTGTCCCAAAATAAACAATAAAAATGAAATGAAAACTGAAAATGAATTACAAAATGATGATGATTTAAAATAAAAATAAAATTGAGAAATGAAAATGAATTAAAAAAAAGTTATATTTTGAATGATTTTTTTTAATTAAAAAAAAAACAATTTCTTGTGAAATGATTTTGAATAATATTTGCACTGTTACGAGTTAACCATGATTAGGCTTTCAAAAAGAGAAAAGACTAGATGTTTATTTTGTTATAATTACAAGTACTTCATATGAGAGCATATTTAAAGTACAAACGGTGATGAGTTTTCTCATTAATAACATCAACGATATCCTCGACAAATCAAAGTCAAAAGTCTCCCTACAAGCATGGAATTCATGACATCTTGTTGTTTCCCCACTCATTACAATACTCGTTGTTTTGCCTTTAGGTAGAAGAAGCCCTCTGAATATTACAAAACTAAAAAAAAAAAAAAAATCAAAATCAACAGTCTTGTGTAATATTTCTTTTTCTCACTTTTGCTTCTTCCTCGTTTATTTTCTCGATTGCTCATGCTTTCACCTTCTTCAATTTTCATCTTTGATAATGATGGGAGTTGCTTCTGTTCTTCCTAACTTGTTGTTTCCTTTCTTCCTTATCATTTACCAAAATTCATAACAATAAAATCATCAAAAAGCCTCCAGTTTCTTGCTATTTTTTTCATACATAACAACAAAATAAAATGAGTGTATTGTGTGTGTGTTTACTATTCTAAAAAATTGAATAACAAGTCAATTTTTTTACTTATTTAACATTTTTCTATAAATAAATTTTTAGAGTCCATGATGTTGATACAATGCTCAACTCTTATTATGTTTCTCTTTGTCTTCTTTGATAAGAGCAATAGTCTCGATTGCTCTCATATTTTATGTTTTATTTTTATTGAAAAATAGATTTGACCTAATTTTGATGCATTGTTATCATGGAATGTTGATTTTTCCCTCTTGAATAACATATTCTCAATAATTGTCATTTTGGGCCTTGATTCGCCTACCAAATGTGGTTTCCTAAGTGACAAGGATTTAAAACATTATTGGCCTTATTCACTTACATGTTGTTTCAAGGTATTAAAAAAAATACCTAATTTTAAAGTCCTTGTCGTTCACCTTTACACATTTGCTTTTTGGATTTTCTGGTTCCTATGCTTGTTGATTCTCTTGAGATTTTCCTTTTTCCCTTTCTTATTTTCATTTTTCTTTCTATTACATTTGGTTTCACTAATGTCTCCCCTATTTCCATTATTTCTATCATTTCTTCTAGTTCTTCTTTTATTTCCATTATTTTTATGATTTCTTTTAGTTCTTCCTTTGTTTCTTCTTCTTTTGAAATTATTGGTGTCATTATCATCTCTTTTTCTTTTAATGATGATAAAGCTTCTATTTTTGTATAATCTACTTCTATTTCTTCGTCAAGGAAGTCTTTACCATGCCACTATAAGGCAATTTATTTTTCTTGTCTTTCTTCATCTCTAATATATGATGGATTAATATCCATTGGATTCCAATCTAAGTGAATACTTCTTTCTATCGTAACTGCCAAGCAATCATGTCCTTGCTTCTAAGCGGTTTGTAGTTCTATATTTTCCTTTTTTACCAAATCCATCCATTGAGTGCTTTTAGATATATGGTTGTTCATTATATTTCTTGTTGTATCCTGTACATTCTCTTGTACTTATTGAACGTAAGCATAACGAACTTTGCAATGATGCTCATTATATCTTTCATATTCTTCGAATATTTGGCATTCTTAATCTTTTAATGTTATCTTTTGTGCTCAACTTAGAGGTACTTTGAAGAAATGGGTTTTCGCTGTTTCGATTGAATTGAATTTTGTGGATTCCCAATGAGTTGGTACCACTTGGTCATAACCAAATTGTCTGGAGACCTATGAGGGTTATATGCTACCAATCTTGCCGAGAGATCCTTATTTTTCTTGTTGACTACCAGTGGGAAGATTGGCATGCCTAAAAGGAAACTTGACATTGTCATTTTATAAATATATACATAGATGCTTGATATTCTCAATACAATTACTTGATCCTCAGATATATGTTCGGATCTAAATTCGTCAGTTTGTTACGATCTCCATAATATATTATCTTTAATACAAACCGCTTCGATGTATGCACGCGTACCCATCTTTGCTTATTTATTGGCACCCTAATAGCATGTTCTATAGATGTTCGGAAGAATTTCCCTTTTAGGAGCAATAATTTGAAAACGTTCATAAGCCTAGAGTTGCAATGCCCAAAACGATCCAAGACTTGGCTTCACTATTCCTCTTTGTCTGATTTATCGTTGTGCTACAATTTCTTGAAACATGTTGTCAAGCCCCTGATATAGTTGGGCTACCAAAAGGCTAGCCAAGCATAAGTCTCTGCCTGTCAGTTCTCTAGATACAATTGTAAAAGCAGGGGTGTTAATCAGTCGTGGCATGACGACCGGTTTAATATATACTGAGAAGAAATATATCAAAAATACTGCAAAGTGGGTTTCCTCGCAATAATACTTGCTGAATTCTTTTCTCCAATTGCTCAAGTATATTATGCCTTTAATTATCTTGGGGTTTTCAACAAGAATCCATATTGCTTCCAATCGATGCATCTTGTTGGCTTCAAACCTCTCCACCTACAAGAAGTCGTGCCAATCTAACATCTTTTATTGTGAATGTAACTTCTTGTGATAGAGTAATGAAGGTGTGCATTTATATATTCCATAACTCTGATAAGGCTAGCATTAGAGGCTCATTCAGTGGCACTTCTAACATAAAAATTTCTGTCGCTGCTAGTAGATTCAGCATTTCCAATCTTACTTTCATGGTGTCATGCCCCAAAACTTATTTTACCCAATTTGCCCATGGCACATGCTCCCACTTGCTGATACAAAAGAATTTGGGAATAATATCCTTATTTATTTCTTGTCTTAGAAAGTATAATGGTTTCCATTTTACTTGATCTACAGAGGTCCTTTTTGGTATCATTGTTGGTTGTAAGAACCTCACATCAGCTATTCTGTTCACATAAATTGTTGATCTGATAATAGTATATCTCTGACATTCTACAACGTATCTTTCTGGGTTTTGTACCCATTCTCTAATTCCAGTGTCATCTTCTATTTGTAGAAACATAGGATGATGTTCCTCAGGCATGGGTTCTTTAGGTTCTTCGATAGGCACTATGCTACGTCGTTGTCAAAGCTTCATGTTTACTGGTTTTTTTGTATAAAGGATGACATATTTTCAATGATTGGGTTTTGAGCTCACAATGTGTAATGGAATTTTTGCGGATGATATTCATGAGATAAATGTTTATGCTATGGGTGGTATAATCTTAGGAGAATACGGGTTGAAGGTTAAGATGGATTTTTTCATGAGAGTTTTGTTGTATTAATCGAAATCACTTTCTTGGATTGCTGTATACCGCTATGTCATCTGATGTCGCATTGTTATCCATATTGGGATGATTCTTTGACTGTTGTTTGGCTGTATTGACCCCTCTTTATCTTAATCAAAATCAGACTTTTGAGTTTTGATTATGTTTCTTAATCCTTTCTTTTGGGATGTCTGTTACCATCCATTCTATCATTATCGCTTTCCTCATATTGCTTTTCCAATATTGTTTTTGTCAGATATCGCTATTACAATATTACTTTCGTCATCTATTACTCTTACAATATCTCTTTTGTCATATCACTTTTCCCATATCGCTTTTGTCCTCCAAATCGCTATGTGGCTATTGGTGTCTCCTAAGCTATATCACTTTTTTGTCCTAAATCGCTTTGTCCATATCGTTTGATCCAATATTGTTATAATTAATATCGCTCTTTCTTTTGTTCGAAAATCACTTTGTCGATATAGCTATTTTTGTTAACATCGATTTTGGGTCATAGTGGTCTCATATCGCTTTATTAAAAGTAATTTTTTCATCATTATTCAATGAATGCGATATCACTTCCAAGGATGTTACTATTCCATTCATAGCGTTTTTCATTGTTATTTTCCGAGGATGTTACTATTCCATTCATGGCGATTTCATTGTTATTTTCCAGGGATGTTAATGTTTCTCATTCTTTTAACTTTTTCTGTTATCTATGATTCTTTTGAATGATTTTAGGGTTTTATCTTACAATCTAAAATCCATTTGGTTTGTGCACTATAGGTAAAAGTAAAAGCGAAGTGAAAGGGATATATTTCCAAACACAAAAACAATAGTAAACTGGAATGAATTTGTTGTGTTATTGATTTGGTTTTGGTATTCGTACCTATTATGCCATCGATTCACACAAAGATTGTTGATGATTCTTCTTCTCCGATCTTTGTTTCTTCTAGATTTTTTCTCTCCAACCGATCAACTATTGGTTTGACAATGAGAACTCCCATTTTACTTGTGAAATGCTTCTTGAATTAGGTTGATACATTTTTTTATTGTTGTCCTTTTTTATGTCATTTCACAATCTTCTCGGCATGTGTGTCATGTGATTAAAAATATTTTGCATGCTTCTTTTTTATGTCATTTATCGTTCTATTGAGTATTAAGGGGTTTCTTTGGTTGATTTATTGTGATGCTCGCTTTTGAGTTCCTCTAGCAGACAAGCATTAAGGGTACTTTATTGTTATACCCCAAAATGAACACATCCACAATTCAATAAAGTTTAATCAAGAATTACATATTAATCTACTAATGAGAGAGAAAAACAGTTAAAGAATAAAAAAATCAAGGATTAGGGGAATGCCAAAAGAGATAAATATGCCAAGATTCAAGGAATCAAAAAAATTAAAAAAAATGAGAAGCAAAACCATTATAGAACGATTTTGACACATTTACAGTGGTATATATAGATCGATTTTAACAAATAATGGTTTTGAGCTTATGTGGCAGTAAATATAATGGTTATGAAAGCAATAGGTTTGGGTTGATCAATTCAGATTGATGATTGAATTTTGTAAACTTTTTATCCTCTATGATTCTATAAATAGAGGGTACTCATAGAAGGGGGAGGAAACTAAAGAGTGGAGATACATAAACTAAAAAAAGATCTATTACTAGAAAAAAGGATAAGGGAAAAGTGAACTCATATTTGAAATTCTCTCTCTCCAGATCTGAGAAAAATACTTGAAAGATCATAGAAGGAAATTTTGCAAAACTGAAATATTCTGCTTATCAATGTAAAAGAAGAAAGAAGAATATATTCAAAATTTGTGAAAGATTATCATCTTTGCTTGATTTTTATCTCATGATCTCTATTTCTCATTTTATTTTTCTCCATTTCAGATTTAACTGTAAATTTATATTTCGGAACTCAATTTATTTATCTCTGATTTTATTTCATTTATCAAAATGAATTTCATGATTAATTGATTTATCAAAAAATGGTTAAGGGGTTAATGAGAATTGATTGTAGTAAGAAGAATGATTATGTAAGGAGAGTAGTTGTTGATATTTTATGAGGGTGAAAGGGATGATGACAAGTTGTCAAAAGGTATGGGGGTGTGTGTTAGGTGAGTTTATTAAGTAGAAAGGGTGTGGAGGGGAGGGTATGGAGATAACTTATGAAGTGTTTTGAGGAGAATGTGATGGGGTTAGGTGGTGGCATATGGTATGATGTGGGAATGTGATAGGGTGATACGAATGATTTCTTTTAGGAGGTTGGTTATGAGGGTGACATGTGTCCTTTTTGATGATCATAGATATTTGTGGTGATTGTTAGTAATCAAGGATATGATCTTGGGTTTGAGTAGAGGCTTGGGCTTAGGATTGGATAATGGTTTAGGTTCATTGGGCTTAAGGGTTGAGTTGGATTTTATTAGGTTAGGGTATGTGTAGGATTGGATTGACTTGAGAAGTGAGGTGGTGAGGATTTAGGAGGTGAAGGTTTATGGTGGGAGATGATCCACTTTTAGTCCATGCGCCAAGTAGGAAAGCCTTAGACTATTGTTTGAAATAAAACAAGCATTTTTTGAAGATTTGGGCCTTTAAGCCCATTGACGATTTTTTATATAAAAATACATCTTTTTGAGCTCTTTTCAAGTGGAACCCGTTCAAATTGGGGTATCTACAAACCTTAAATAAGAAACTTCAACAAAACACTTTAATAAATATATATTTTCTTTTAAATACTAGTAACTTAAAAGTAGAAAGGAAGATTTTCTACTTGCTTTGCATTTTCTACAGTGCATTTTCGTCAAGATCGACTCTCAATAATGTTACTTGCTCGAAATCTCAAACTTAAATTTTGTTCCCAACAAAATCTATTTAGCTTAAATTGAAGATCTCGACGAGGTGAATTTTTTTTTCTATTTCATGAACTCTTGATTCTTGCTCTAAGGTGGTCAGATCGTCACTTGAAGGTTTAAGGTTTTGGTAACTTACGTTGAATTAGAAAAAAGAAGAAATCTAAGTTTCTCTTTGAAGTTTAGTATTTATATGACATTAGGGACGAAGAGGTCGTTTATGTAATTATTTTCTTTTGTTAATAACTTGATGCTCATGACTCCGATTTATGCAAACTTATAGTTTATTTTAGATAATTTTTCGATATGACTTTAATGATATCCTAGGATTTTGCCGAAACAACTATATAAATCTCATATTTTGATGGGTTATTTGCATGCTTATCGAGGCATATATTAATTCTTCGTTTGAACTCCGATTTTCATATATTTATAATCTAAACTATATTTTTCAATTGCTTTATATTTATTCTCCTAAATCCTTATACAAAAATCAATTCTAATATTAACTATGATTTCTTAAGATGCGCATAACATAAAAATTAATTACCTTGAGATACATAATAAATGTTCAAGACATTACAAAGATCACTACTAACTAGAAAAATGTCATCTATTTATAAAAACAATATTATAAACTTTCATCCACTGATTTTTAGATAAATACATTGGTCAACGATGTTCTCTTCAAATCCAAAGGACGTGATAGTATTTTTGAACTTCATATACCATTGTGTGGAGGCATGTTTAAGTCCGTAAATCGATTTATTTAATTTGCAAGTTAAATTTTATTTTCCCTTTTTTAAGAATCCTTCAGGTTGTTCCATAAAAATCTCTTCATGTAAATTTTCATTTAGAAAAGTAGTTTTTCACATTCATTTGATATAGCTATGATTCAAAATAAGCTATTAGTTCCATGATGATGCTGAGAGAATTTTTCTTGGAAACTAGAGAAAACGTTTCTTTAAAATCCATGGCTTCCTTTCAAGTAAATCTTTTGTTCACTAGTCTGGCTTTAAAGTGTTCAACATTATCCTTTAATGCTGCATTTGGTCTTAAAGACTCATTTCCGCCCAATTTTCTTACATTTCTTGGGTAATTCGATGAGACCCCAAATATAATTTTTTTCCATTGATTTTAACTATTTTTTCATGGTGTCTAGCCATTTATCAAAATCATTACTTTCCATAACTTGTGCAAATGAGATCGGATTCTTATGAATCCCAATGTCAAATTCTAATTCCTGCTGATACATCGAATAATTATCTAAAAAATAGTAGGTCTTCTTTGCCTATAAGATCCCTTTAAAACTATTGATTATGGTGAATCTATATTTTTTCAATGACGATTTTCTCCTGTAGTGGTGAACCATTATCATTTATTTATTGTTCCCCTTCATCAGGTTTTTGTGCAACCTGTTGGACAACAAGTTTTTTCTAAGGATTGAGTGTTGGGATGTCCACCCAAATTTTTTCGAGATCAACCTTTCTTGGTTCAACCCTCCTACTAATCTCACCATTTTCTAGGAATCTAGCATTTCTTGTCTCAACTATATTAGTATTGTAGTTAGGACAATAAAATTTGTATTCCTTTGAGTTTTCTGGATATCAAATGAAATATCCAGAGATAGTTCTTGGCTTTAATATCTTTTCTTGTAGGTTATAAATCCTTGCTTCCATTGGGCAGCCCACACATGTAAATGACCTAAACTTGGTTTATTTCGAGTCCATAACTCGAAAAGAGTTTTGGGAACTGCTTTACTAAGAACCCTATTTCGTATATACATTACGATTTTTAACACTTCACCCCATAACGATTTAGGTATAAATGAATCACTCAACATGCTCATAACCATATATAAAAGAATATGGTTATGCCTTTCAACAACTCCATTCTACCATGGCGTACCTGACACCGTGTATTGCCCACGAATACCCTATTTTTCTATGAACTCAGTGAATGGACCAAGATGTTGACCTAATTCGTCGTACCTATCATAATATTCACTACCTCTATCTAATCTCACTACATTCCTATCTAGTTGTCTTTCCACCTCAGTAATAAATAATTTAAGAATGTCAATTGATTGAGATTTCTCATAAATTAGATAAATGTAACAATACTGTGAGAAATCATCAACGAAAGTGATAAAATACCTTAGTCCATTATAATAAGAGATTGTAAAAAGTCCACAAATATCTGTATGGATTATTTCAAAGAGTTCTGTACTCCTTGTGGCACCTTTCTTTATATACTTGGTTTATTTTCCTTTAACACAATTCATACAAACTGAAAACCTCTAAAGTTTAGGTAATTTAAACTCTCATCCTTCACTAATAACCTTTCTCTGGAGATGTGCCTAATCTTTTATGCCACAAGGCTGAGGAATTATTTTTTATCCAACCACGTTTTAAACCAACATTCGAATGCATTGCAAAAAGTGATTGCACAAAATCAAGATTCGAATCCACTTTGTATAAACCATCACACAAATTTCATAACCAATTCAAATAAAATCTTTATATAACTTTAAAATATCATGTCCAAATGAAGCCAAATAACCAACACTAACTAATCTAGATAACGATACTAAATTCTTAGCGGTATGTCTGATTAGCTCCGTGCTTTGTTGTAAAATTTGAGATTTGATTTATCTTAACAAAAAAAAATGTGTTGTGATAATCAAGATGTGATTCACATTGCCTCAAACTAGTATTTCATGAACGAACTGAACATATTGAAGTAGACTATCACTTTGTGCAAGAAAATGTACAAGCTAACGTTATTTTCGCACCTTATGTTCGAAGTGATCAACAATTAGCAGACATCTTTATTAAAGCTTTTCCAGCCACCAAGTTTCAAGAGATTTTATCCAAGTTGGGCTCCATTAATATTTTCGCATCAACTTGAACAGGAATGTTGGCGAGAAAAAGGGAGGTTGAGTTTCTAAATTTGTGGGATTTCGTGGGTATAGCTTGTTGATCATGTTTATTAGAGTTTTCCTTTTTTGGGACTCTATTATTAATAGTTGTAGTTCCTAATATTAATTTTCTCATATATGTAAACCTCTATATAGTTCCATTGCTGTGCTCTCCATTAAGATACAATGAATAAAATCTTTCTCTCCTCTTTTTTCCTATGTACGTTGACTCGAGCTAAAGCATGTAAAATATTATTTTCTCTTGGGATTTTAATTCTTCACTGAATTTTGGGAATATCTTGCACCGAAAAGCAAATATTCACTATAGAAATAAGCACTTTGTGAATTGAAACGTACATTTGGTTTGAATATCATTATCTTCATTTCTTTTTAAATCCTCTAATAAATAACAAAAAGGGTAATAGTCCACAAAATCTTTTTCATCTCAAGTACAAGTTCTTTTAGCTTTATGAAAGAGATAAAATTGAATTTAGGAAGGACGAAGCGACAAGAAAGAGTGATCACCAAAATTCTTCACATATAAGAACATAGGATGAATATATGATCAAAGACTCACTTATTACCTTAAAAAATGGTAAAATTAATTGATGAAAAACTCCTAGCGATGGTGTTATCACTAGTTAGGATCTTATTCAAAGAAATAGTTAATAAGCTTTGGTATTTTTAATAAATTGGTCGTGGCCTTTTATTGATTAAAGTGATGAATATATACATCATGAGTATAATAATTAGTTACTGATATGCGGCTACAAAACTGAACAATAACAATATTCTACAGAAGTGGAACCAAATAACAATATTAACAAATCTGGAGATTCCCACTAAGATATGGATTTGAAGCTTTGTTAGTTGGTTGGGAGATTTTCGCTAATATGCCCCCGCAAGATTGCGATTCCATTGTGAACGCCAATCTTGTAACACTATCGAAGAAACGGCTGACAAGAGAGTAGCTTAGTTAAGGAGTTAGCAAGCTGATTGGCAGTATGCATATGTGAGACACAAAGCTTGTACTTGAAGATTTGATCGCGGACAAAGTGAAAGTTAATAGCTATGTGTTTCATTCTTGAATGAAAAAACTAGATTGGTACAAAAGTAGGTGCCTTCCACATTATTACAATAAATGGTCGGAGGAGAGGATGCGGAGATGCAAAGTTCAGACAAAAGATTATAAATCCAATTTAGCTCAGCGGTAGATGAAGCCACAGACCTATACTCAGCTTCAATTGAAGAGCGAGCAACTGTCTTTTGCTTTTTGGACCTCCAGCTTACCGGCGTGACACCCAATAACACAATATACGCAGATGTGGAGGTGCGATCATTCACATCCGCTGCCCAATTCGCATTCGAGAAGGCGTGCAAATTGAGTGAGGAAGATTTGTGAATAAGTATACCATGAGTTGATGTCCCTTGGAGATAACGGAGCACCTTTTTAACAATTGACTAGTGTTGCATGGTGGGTTGGTTCATAAATTGTGACAATTTATTTACAGAAAATGATATATTCGGCTAAGTTAAGGAGAAGTACTGCATGGCACCAATGGTTTGTCTATATTCAGTGGCATCGGTAGGGGCCTTCCATCTTAAAAATGGAGAGGTTCGGTGGAGCTCATAAGAGTAGATATTGCCTTTGAATCAAGCATGCTGGTACGATGTAGAAAATCGCAAATATATTTTTGCTACGATAAGAAAAGACCATCAATTGTGGGGAATGCTTCAATATCAAGAAAGTAATTGAGAGGCCCAAGGTTTTTGAGAGAGAATCGATGCGCAAGAGTGCCAATAAACCTGTCAATAAGTGTTGTTGAATTTCCTGTGATAAGAATATCGTCAACATAAACAAGCAGAAACATAGTGAGGATGCCATCAGTATAAATAAAAAAGGATGTATCAGAATAGGAATTGGTGAACCCATTGGCAAGAAGAAATCCTCGTAACTTAGTAAACCATGCTCGAGGTGCCTGTCGAAGACCATACAGCCCCTTATGAAGCTTGCACACATGATTCAGGAGTTGATCATTAACAAAATTGGGAGGTTGCTGGATGTAGACGTGATCGATAACATTAAGTTGACTTACCAGCCAATTTCGAATGACAACAATAGTGAGAATAATGCAAATGGTGGCCAGCTTAATAATTGGGCTAAATGTTTCATGAAAGTTGATACCCAAGCATTGAAGGAAGCCTTTAGCAACAAAATGGGCCTTATAAAGGGATATAGTACCATCCAAGTTCCATTTGATCTTGTAGATCCATTTACAACCAACAATGTTTTATGAGGGATGAGAAGGGACAAGGGCGTCAAATTCTTCACACATAGCTTTGTGCCAGTGGGAAGATTTTTGTGCTTGAGTGAAAGAGGTGGGTTTGGTTTGATCAAGGGTCATTGTGGTGGTGAGGCCATATTTTTTATTCGGCTTAAAAATGTTATTTTTGGAACAAGTGAGCATGGAATGCTAGAGGGTGGAGGTGTAGTAGAAAAACTCACCTGATTGTTGTTGGACAAAGAGTTAGGCATGAGTGCATCAGTAGGAGAGTAATGGCGGGGTTGTGTTGAGGTGGACATCGTTGGACATGGTGAAAATGTGCAGGACATGGGATTAGGACTAGAGACATAATAATGAGGTGGAGCATCAATTAGAGCCCACTGAGTGATGGAATCAGACTAAACTAGATTGGGATAACTTGGTTTATCTCGAAAGGGAAATAAATGTTCGAAAAAAACAACATGCCGAGAGACAAAGACTTTGTTGGACTGTGGATCAAGACATCGATAAGCTTGTGTTTGGTAGAATAACCAATGAAGACACATGGGTGAGACCGGGGTTCAAGCTTGTTGGTGGTATATGGGAGTAGCCAAGGATAACACAGGCAACCAAAGACACGAAGTTTGAGGTAGTTGGGTGATTTATGGAAGAGTGTTTTAAATGGAGATTGGTTCTGGAGTACGGGTGTGAGAAGGAAATTTATCAAGTAGGTTGTTGTTTGAAAAGCGATGGACCAGTAGCTGAGAGGTAAAGAGGCGTGGTGGAGCAAGGTTAACCCAGTTTCGACTATATGGCGATGTCAACGCTTGGCAGTGCCAACATATTGTGGTGTGTGCAGAGGGGATTTTAAATGTTGAATGCCAAGTTTAGCTAGAGTTTGAGAAAGCCCAATATATTCCCCCCTCATCCGAATAAAGTGTGATTATTTTTTTGTGGAAAAAGTTTTCAACCATTTTTTTAAAATTTCTCAAAGATGGATGTAACCTCAAAAGAAATAAGTGAATCTCAAGTATGGATTGCTATATCCATATTCTTGAATTTTGGACCAAGGCTTTTAAGTGCAGCATGAATCAATTCAGCATCGCTTATTGGTGAACTGGCAAGTGCAAGAGTTTCTAAAATGCTCTTCACGGTCTACATGTAATCCATACTTTCAGTGGTGGTGGTGTTGCCAAGAATCTCTGAAAGCCCATGATACGAGTGTGGGATTTGCTTGCATAAGTTCTCTCTAAACGACTCCATGCTTCCGCTACAAATCCTGCAGATATAATAAGAGAAACTATGTTATCAAACAAAAATGTCAGCATAGCATGAAAAAGGAGTCTGTCTTGTCTTTTCCATGATCGATATGCAGGATTCGATATGACTACAGAATTATAGGTTATAGTTGGTGGTGGGCATGGAAAATTGCCATCAATATAAGCTTCTAAATCATATCCAAAAAGTAAGGATTCAAATTGCACACGCCATGAGGGGTAATTGATTTTGGTGAGCTTCAGAGGAAGTTGAGTAACTGCATTGATTGCCACTACTTGGTTAGGTAGGTTTAAGGTGACAATTGGATTGGCATTATAATTGTTTCCGGCCGTGGGTGATTGTTTGGTTATTTGGGTGTTTGTTTTATGAATCTTGCTTAATGCAAGTGCTGCTTTGATACCATAATAAACTTTGGTATTTTGAATAAATTGGCCATGGCCTTCTATTGATTAAAGTGATGAATATATACATCATGAGTACAATAATTAGTTATTGATACGCGGCTACAAAACTGAACAATAACAATAGTCTATAGAAGTGGGACCAAATAACAACATAAACAAATCTGGAGATTCTCACTGAGATACGGATTTGAAGCTTTGTTAATTGGTTGAGAGATTTCCGCTAATAATAGTTGACATGAATAAGTAACATTTGAGGGAAACTTGGGAACATATTTAGAAGGGAAAGGGCGAAAAAGATTAATCTTAAGGCATTCGTAAAAGAATTTGACAAGAAAATCTCCTATTTCAATTCGTTGTCCACTCTTTGTTCCTCATTCTTAGGGTATATGGAAACTAAAAAGATTGAATTGGCAAGCGAGACCACCAATTATAACTCCCTATCGTTGAAATTCCTTTTGAAACCATTATTACAAGGAAATGCTTCCCTAGTTAGAATCCTAATCTTTGGGATAGTGTGATTTTATATATATATATATATATATAAAAGAAAATCTTAATCTCCATTTGATTTGACTAGATCTAGTGACAATATCATTGTTTTTAAAACCGAACAAAATCATGTTCAAGTTAGTGAACCATCATTTTTTATGAATGTTATTTTTCTATGAAAATAAATGAACTTGATTTAAGAAAAAAGTATACACAATTTTTATAATTTTTAAGAGAGAAATTGTTCCAACCAAATTGAACTAGGGTTTGACCAATTAGATAAATTTCTTATTCAGATCATCAATTCAATTTTAGAACATTGATATAAATATTTTATATTAACAGAAATAATACTTTAAAACAATTTTTTTTCTGATTAATATTCTCTATTACATTTCAAGGTTTTTGAGACTACACGTGACATTTTATACATAATTTTATAACCACTCCATTTCCTAAGTAAGATTTTAAGCCTTATTAAGGGTTGTTTTGTTATGCTCAAATGAATTATCACATTGACAATCCAACACCACAGTCCTCTAGATTTCATGAAAAAACTCATATTCAAATGAAAAAAGATTAAAAAATAATAAGTAAATAAAAATTCTCTGGGCTTATCCAAGGTTTTGAAATGGACCGCCACCAAACTTTCACAGAACTCCTAAATTTAAAATTAAGATTCAAAGGTGAAAAAAAACTTATTTTGGATTTTTTTTTTTAAAGTTCATAGAATTTTATCCTCTACAATCCTGAAGCATTGAATCATGATTTTGAATATCACAAGGTGAACCCAAGGACCTTTAGCAAGGGTGAAATCCTTACTATCTTAGTAAGGCTAGTCGGACAATTTAATAAATTCAAATTCACTGCTAAGATATAATTTTTTGACAAGTAATTATACATTGGTCTTGTAAACGTCTAGAAAGTTGACGTAAAACTCCTAACATTTAAATTAATGATAAAAGTAGAGATATTCTACTGCCACACCAACTTTTACTAAGAGCATCCCAACATGTGTGCCAATTTATTAATAAGGACCGACTAGTTGCACACCACACATTATTAATTGCACTCCATTTGGATGATTACACTTCAAAATTAATTAAAAAAATATTGCACTCCTTTTCTTTTCTTCCTCAATAACACCCATATAAATTATTACTAGTTTAATAATTTTAACAAGGAATACTTGACCGTTTCTAAACCATGTTTACAAGTTGCATGTTTCGAAACCATTTTACAAGAAATACTTTGGTTCCAAAGAGAACACGAGCAAAATCACTAACGATAAAAATAAAGTACGAGTAGAGATCACGAGCAAAGAATACAAAGCTGTAGGAAGATGAATAAGCTTTAAACCCTAAAAGATTATGAGTGCAATCAGCAGGTTACAAAAAAATAATTTTTTTAAGATTGGTATGCAACTATTCGGTCCCTATTAAAATCATATGAAATGGGGTGCTCTTAGTAAAAGTTGGTGTGGCAATGGACTATCTCTGCATGGTGGTAACTATTCGATGGGAATTTGCCAAATGAACACGCACGAAAGGGTAATTTCATTTTGCTGCGAATTCAAAAAGTGAGGTGAGTTTCGTAAATCTGCTTTTAAGATTCTACATTGTACTTTACACAACGTTATGAGGAGGACCTTTTGCTACTGATTAGTTCCTGTTTTAATCCGCATGGGAGCCTAGGTATGAGTCGAGACTTGACCACTTTTGATCTTTAAACACAATGAAAGAGTACAAATCCTCGAATTGACAACCATAGTTGTCAAATGAGGTGTTAATTCGACGCTCATGGGTACCTAAATACTTGATCACAAGTCACAATGAAAGAGGGTAACTCATTGGATTGACCGAATACATCTATTGTCACGAGTAGCTTGTTGGGTTGATCGAATACGTGCATCGTCAAAAGTAGCCTGAGGAGTGTTTCTCATTTATCTCTAGTAAGATGGTGACCCTAGACCATATTGCATCATGGACGTAGTAGGCTTATGTCTTATATATCGTAGAAACCCATGGCACTGGGCATGGAAGCATGTAAGGCAAGGGCATAAGAGGGCAACAATCCAAGGTGCATACCGTGAACCTCAAAATATTTCTATTGCCATGACCAATCTTTCCCACGAGCTTCTAATCTGCGTTCGGTATTACTTAATGCATTTTTCAATAATTTCTATAAAATACACTTTAGTGAGAATAACTTTTACATTTATACTTTTCAACTGCAAAAGTTCATTCATTAATACCATTGATGTGTATCCAGTGAACAAAAAACTAATTTATCAGTACATACTTTCAAAATCAATCCTCTACTAACCAACTCAACAATAAAATCCTGTGGCTCCAACACCACTCCCGATCGATTCACAGAGAGCAATAATGATCAGGGTGTAAGAAACTCAATGTGAATCATGGTTTCAAAACTCGTTTTGACATCTCGTCTCGTCCATGAATGAGACAGAGTCGTCTTGGACAAGATATCCAATTTATTTGAGTTGTCTCGAATGAGATTTAAAAAAATGCCTTAGATTAGAACAAACCATGTCTTTGAGACGACTTGTCAACTCATCTCATTGGTGGACGATACTGAGACTACTCGGAGTACTTGTCTCGGTCTCGGATGAGATTTAAAACCATGATGTGGATATCCCATACTTCGCTCTCTTCATTTAGAGAACAATAGTATATGATAAAAGAAATATAAGTAACCCATTTGAGGAGAACCCTTTTGTATAATATCATCAAACAGCTCCAACGCCCTGCCTATATGATACATCTTGCAACAACCATCAATCTAACAGAAGTCATTATATTATAATTATATATATATATGGGGCAAGACCCATAAACATCAGGTTTACAATGCCATTGCTTCATTCAATAAAACCAATCACGCCTCTACAATAACTTTTATCAAACAAGTAAAAGTGGTGGAGGTGACAAGCATTGCACCACCTCGCCGAACCATTTCTCTGCTAAATTCCCTTGGTGATTTCTATCGATTCCCCTTAGCCAATACCCAAGCCATCTCTCAACAAGAGATCCCATTGTGGGTTAACCCCAATGGTTTTCAACCCAATAGTAGAACTCTAATGCTTTATCTAACCTTATTTTGCCTTCATTTGGCCTCTGTTAGAAGCATGGTCAATAACACGTGCCTTTTTCCAAGAATTAGTTCATTCTAGTTGAATGTCTGCAGGTTTAAGAGGTGCATGAAGACAGAAACCTTGTTCCGGAAGAAAACTCTAGATACAAATTAAAAACCAAGACGGTACATATATGAAGAAATGGGTGTCTGTGATATTGGGGCGTGAATGAAAGAGAAAGGATGAGAGATTGGAGAGGAAGATGTAAGAGTAAAAGATTGTATCTTGTTCTTGATTTTCTTATAACTGTAGAGGCAATCATGATGTCAATCTAACATAGAGTTCATTAGACCACACTGTAAAGCAGAGGCAGAGAAGAGAGAGAAAAGATACTCGAAAAAGTCTCTCGACTCTTGAAAGAACGCAACTTGAGGCACTACATGGACTTTGAACACATGTTTGCTTACATGATGAAATGACCACCCGAAAAATAGAAACAGTTTCTCTTTTATTTTATTTTAGTAACTTCTTTTTTCAAATCTACTTAAAAGTACTTACTAAATCATCTAACCAAACACAGTTTTTGCAACTTTTTCGATTTTTTTGAGTTAGAAGTTAAGAAAGTACTTTTTAGAGGAATTACCAAATGCATGCTTCCAAGAAAATCTCAATTCTATCAAGTTTTGTTAGGTTATTAGTATGTCAATGAACAAAGACAGATTGGATCCGAAACCTGGACACGGTTCATCACATATATCAGATAGCATTTGTGAAGATCCAAAGTTCCAGATGATGTCATGAAGCAATACAAATCCATAGCTAGGTAAAAAAAAGTCCATAAGAAGAATAATTCAAAATAACTTTTCAAAGCATGAGAGATCGTAGCAACAACAAAAAATAATATCTGAAAGAGATCAAGGTTTAAATTTTTGGAATGTCAAAATGTTCCGGTGAAGGCTGACTTGATTTTTCTACTGACCAAAAGTTTTGAAATCAGATTTTAAACCTCACAGATTATAAAATTAATTCTCCAAGAACGCATCATCCTTTTTTTTTTTGATCGGTAGAACACATCATCCTCAAAGCCTTAACCAAAACTTTCGGTGTCAGATGACTCAATCTTGTTCCCCCATTCAATTATGTTCAAAGTTATATCTTCTGTCCCTCAAAAGTAATTGAAAGCAAGAAATAAGAAACTAATCAATGTTGGCTTTGATGGATTCCTATGCATGACATGATGATACAAACAAGACTAATAGCTCAAACACCAATATTTTTTTTTTTCCAGTCGAGGATTCCAATTCACATTTATTCAGCTAATTATAATAACTTGACTGAAAGAATCAATACAATTTTACACAACCAAGCTATGGAAGAGACTCTTCTTCGATCTGAAGTGAGGGCAGCTATTTTAATGCAGAGCTAAGATCCTTGATCTCTACGTTAAATGAAAGTATGCATTGTTTCCCTTGTTGCTTTCTGAATCAATTTAAAGCATTTTTTGTATGTGGGTATATAAATATCAAAATTAAAGGGGAAAAATCCCAAAACCACAAAAAAGGCAGCCTAATGAATTAGAATCTCACTATGCCAAAAGGATGACAGGTTAACCAACAAAGTTGGAATCATAAACTATAATGTCCCAACTTAATACAAAAATTGGGATGTACAACTCCAATCTGTTTGAGGCCCTTATAAAGCCCAAATAACACCTTTTTATGGTCATTTTATTTACTAATTTGGGCACCTGTAACTTTTACGGGTCGAGCTTCTCCAAGATCCTAAATCCTAAGAGAAAGAATCCCACGACTCTTTACAAGCATTGAATACAATTCCACATTTCCACATAGTTACAGATTGATAGCATTTGGACAGTTCATGTGAGTTCTTCATGGATGTTCCTAAGCACTTCTTGATGGTGTGACTTCACAGACTTGCATGGGTTTTGATAGTTGCACAGTTAAAGTAGACTAGTGGAAGTTTTGCATAAAAGACCAACTTGTTCAAACAACGCAGAAAGTTGTACCTTACATATGATACCTTTACAATGTGACAACTTTTTTTCTTTTCTTTTCTTTGGTAACTACTATAGGATATCATTGGATCTAATTCAAAACCACTATTTTATCTTTCATTCCTTTTTTTTTTTTTAATATGATATCCTTAAAGCAAAATCATGTCATAGATTCAGGATGTTACGCTCCATATCAATGTTTTTAACCTTTAAGGTGTGAGGTAAAGTGTTTCCCTAGCCAAATCCTTAAAGTGCGTAAGCCTTACAAGTGTGCATTTTTTAGAATAATAAACTGCAAAAAAAATCCAATAAAAGAGAGAATCGAGAAAAATCTCCCAAAAAACAAAAACATTTATGACAATTCAAAAGTTCACTTTCGAAAGTGTACTATCCAAATCCTAATTGTGAACTTGTTGACATAAAACTAAAATTGACTCACGTGATTTCCTTCGTAGTTGCAGCCTCAAATTGTTCCACATTTCACCAAGGATCTACTGTTAGTACCCTTTATTTTATATTTTTGATAAGTTACTCCCTCTAAAATTCAACACCATATAAAATTAAAAAATGAACAACATCAATAATTTCAAAACAAGTCTTTAATCCCTCAAATGGAAAACAATACGCAGAGTGTAACAACCATTCAAAGTAAGGAAAAAAAAAACATAATACAACTCTAAGACTCGAAGAATAAGTGTAGTGGTAGTTGCAGTGGAGAGAAAGAAAAACAAGAATAAGTGAGGAAAAAAATAGTGAATGAAGCCAAAGAGGCATAGATTACAGGAGCTGCAAGTCGGCTAGGGCAAAAATCGCATTTCCGTAAAGCCTCCCAAGGCCGTTTGAGATCCTCTCTTCAAAGCGTCTCCAACGCCTTTGAAAGCATGGTTCCACTTGATATTCTCTCACGTAAAATAGAATTCAACTACCAAGGGGAAGAGACGATGCTTCATGCTGAATTTTTGCAGTTGCATGATTCATGAGGATTCTAAGGAGTCAATGATAATATAGCAAAAGATGGAGAATGCCATGTCAAGGAAACCATAAAAGTAAGGACATAGCAAATAATTTGCAAGCCCATATCCACGGTGAGTTAACTACCCCGCTATGCTAGTAGGAAACTAGTTTGCACTTCCCAGGAATCAGCCACATCGATGGTGGTGTGGCCCTAGTAATATTGGAAGGATGTAGAATTGTTAAACAGAATACAGATAAGCCCACCTGTGTTGATCTATCTTGCATTGTTGGCAGCAACAACATCTACATTTTATGATACCCAACAATCTGAAGGGCTTGACCATTGAACAAAAATCAGGCTGTGGGGGCACTTTTATTGACTCAATGGAGGCGATAAGCTCTTAGGATGAAGACTATAGCTATCAAGCTATTAGGAGAAGAGAAATTGGTTTGATATTGATAATGGAGTTCATAAGGTTAGGATTTGAGAAGCAGTTGGAGAATATGAAGAGACTAATAAACTAAAAAAGTTGGGGAGTAGATAATGTACACCGGTGGGAGTCATGGAAACCAAGTAGAATGCATTTTGCATACAATCCTATTTGGATGGGATTCTAAAACTTAAGTACAATTGACCTCCCATATCAAAAAAACCCTAACAATCTTACGTACTTTCTTCTTCTTTGATAAGTAAAGAACCCAAACTAAGCATCTTAATTTAATTATCAAAGCTGGGTATTGCAGTCCAATTTCGTCACTTTAGTTTTGTTGAATAATTCTTATTTAATTAGGTTTTTTAGTCAGTTGTCCTTTTTGGTCTTTTCCTTTGTTTGTCTTTGTAATTATAAGTTAAAACCCAATTAGGGTGTGTTAATTGAAACAACTTTTCTATCTATTGTTTTTTAACTTGGTATCAGAGCTACGATTCTCTGCAACCTGCGGCAACAGCCTTGTGGCTGTTTGACATCCACGACAACAACAAAGGTGCTATTTGTCATCAACAACAACAGCAGAGGTGCTGTTTGTCATCCACGACAACAGCCCACTGTTCTCTGCAACCTGCGGCAACAGCCTTGTGGCTGTTTGACTTCAACGACAACAGCAGAGGTGCTGTTTGTCATCAAAGACAACAGCAGGAGTGCTGTTTGATACCCACGACAACAGCCCTATGGCTGTTTGACTTCAACGACAACAGCAGAGGTGCTGTTTGTCATCCAAGACAACAGCAGGAGTACTGTTTGATACCCACGACAACAGCAGAAGTGCTGTTCGACTTCCACGACAACTGCAGAGGTGCAGTTTGTCATCCAAGACAACAGCAAGGGTGCTGTTTGATACCCACGACAGCAGCAGAAGTGTTGTTCGACTTCCACGACAACTACAGAGGTGCAGTTGGGACTTGCGACCATTGCAGACGAGAGATTGGGTGGCTACGGTCCCTGTAGGGGTGCAGTTGAGGCTCGAGACCACTGCAGAAGTGCAGTTTGGGTAGTTACGATCACTGCAGAGTTGCAGTTAGGTTAGCAGTCTAGTTATCTAGAGGTTACGACACTCCAGACTCTATTTTTTTGGTGGCTGCGAGGCCTATGATCACTGCAGAAGTGTAGTTGGAAGGCTGTGATCACAGCAACCTTACTGGTTGAAGGCTACAGTTGAAGGTTACAGCAACACTTCAACCCAAACCACATAAATTCTCTTGATGGCCTCCGAGACATCTTCTTCCTCGATCACCAATAATAGTGATGGATTGGGAGGTCCTCCCTCTCATACAACCGACTTTCCAGGCATCCAAATTACCACCGTGAAATTAGATGGTCCTAATTATCTTCTTTGGGCTCGATCGGTTGAAATGTTTATTGGTGGAAAAGGGAAGATCGGCTACCTCACAGGGGCGGAGAAGCAACCGATACCAACAGACACTAGCTAATGACTCTATAGTCCGTTCTTTGCTAGTTACATCTATGCAACCACACATTGCGACTGGGTTTATGTTCTTCAAGACAGCTAAACAGATATGGAATTCTGCAAAGAATATCTACTCGCAACGTCAAAACAATGTCCAGATCTTTAACCTGGAGCGTGAGATTTCCCGTCTTTCGCAAGGTGACTCTTCAGTTACTTCCTATATATCTCAGCTCCGTGCTCGATGGGAAGAGTTGACCTTCTACTCCTCATCTTATGCTTGGAAGGACTACGGTGATGAGGCATTATATGCGTCGATTCTTGATAAGAATCGAGTCTTTCAATTTCTAGTCGAGCTCCGGGATGAGTTTGAGTATGCGAGAGTTCACTTATTAGGTATGGATCCCTTTCCATCCCTACAAACTGCGTATTCCTATGTCTTGGCTGATGAGAGTCGTCGCACCGCTGTCCTACCTCAATCTTTAGGCGACCACTCAGCTATGCTTGCTCACCTACCTTCTCCACAGCCTCCTAGTGGGTCTCTGCCTACCCGTCAGCGAAATAAGTGTGATCATTGTGGAAAGTTGGGTCACGTGAAGGCTCGTTGTTATGCACTTCATGGTCGTCCTAATCAGCAACGTCAACAGTCTCAACGATCTTCAGCTCATGTAGCCTCTCAGCCAACTACTGATTTAGCACCTCCTTCAGCTACTACTTCCTCTTCGGATTCGGTATCACTATCCCAAGCCGAGCTTGACAAGTTTAGGAAATTCTTTAATCAGATGGAGGCTTTATCTCAGCCAGTCTCTACTTTCGCTCACTCAGGTACTTTTGCATCTGCACACAGTGTTTCCACCACTTCTTCACCTTGGATCATTGATTCTGGTGCCTCCGATAACATGAATGGTACATCCTCCCTATTCAAATCCTATAATACTTGTTCTGGTCATCGCAAGGTTCGCCTGGCTGATGGTTCTTTGTCTTCTATAGCTGGTCAAGGTCATTTTCCTGTTACATCTTTTTTATTTTTAACCAACACACTGCATGTTCCTCAACTCACTACTAATCTTATATCTGTTAGTAGCATTACAAAAAATTTGAATTGCAGTGTAATTTTTTATCCCTCTCATTGTGTTTTTCAGGATCTAGAGTCGAAGAGGACGATTGGCACTGGACATGAAGTGAATGGACTGTATCTCTTGGATGTAGCCAATTTACCTAGCACCCATTCGGTTTCCCAAATTAGTAGTAGTAGTCAGTCTAATAAGGCTCTTGTAATGCGTTGGCACTTACGTTTAGACCATATTTCTTTTGGATATTTGAAACACATGTTCCCTGTTTTATTTAATAACAACAATTTGCTTGATTTTTCTTGTGAAACTTGTCAATTAGCTAAACATGTGCGTTCCTCTTATCCTATTAGTATGAATACTACAGCCCCTGCTATGTTTGACCTAATCCATTCGGATGTGTGGGGTCCTTCCCCTGTCACATCAACTCTTGGTTTTCGATATTTTGTCTTGTTCATTGATGACCACAGTCGTACCACTTGGGTCTATCTTATAAAAAACAAGAGTGACGTTTTTGGGATTTTTAAGCAATTTCTTGCTATGGTTCATACCCAATTTGGTCGTACCGTCAAGACCTTCCATTCTGATCATGGTACAGAGTACACCTATAGTGAGGTCTTGAAACTTTGTTTAGAGTCTGGCATTGAGCATCAAATGTCCAATGTTAAGACTCCTCAGCAGAATGGTCGCTCAGAAAGAAAAAACCGCCATATTCTAGAGTTAGCCCGTGCCCTCTCTATTGGCATGAATGTACTTCAATCCTATTAGGCCGATGCAGTGCTTACTGTTGTCTATCTTATTAATCGGACCCCTTCCTGGGTTCTTCAGTTTGCCACGCCATGTTCTCGCCTCTATCCGGGTAGTCCTGTGTTTCCACTTCCTCCGCGTGTGTTTGGGTGTGACTGCTTTGTTCAAATTCTTGACCAAACTCGTACCAAACTTGATCATAAGGCCGTAAAATGTATATTTTTGAGTTATTCCTCTACTCAGAAAGGATATCGTTGTTACCATCCTCCTTCTCGACGGCGTTTCATTTCTCGGGATGTTTTCTTCTTTGAGCATACCCCATATTATAATGGGTCCGTTGGCACTCAATCTGAGTAGTTTCCCTTAGACTCCCCAGATGATCCCCTCCCTATTTCTTTTCCTCTTCCTTTCCCAGTTCCTCCCTCTCCACCCCCTGTCAGTTCGTCATCCCCTCCTCTGCAGGTTTACTCTCGGCGTCTACGTGATCCTACCATCACTTCTATGACAGACCAGCTCGCCTCCTTGCCTTTAGATCCGCCTCCTTCTGTTCCTTGTGATGATCATCCTATTGCCACTCGTAAGGGTAAGTGCACTTGTACTTATCCTATTTCTAATCATGTATCTGATTCTGCACTCCCACCTTCCTATTGGAGTTTTCTTGCCTCTGTTTCCGTTGTTTCTCTTCCAACAACTGTTGCAGATGCTATTGCCCATTTTGAGTGGCGACCAGGTATGATTGAAGAGTTGAATACTCTTGAAAAGACTCGAACTTGGGAACTTGTTCCTCTCCCGCCTGGAAGGAAAGCTGTAGGATGTCGCTAGGTTTTCACACTTAAGCATAATCCGGATGGTTCTATTGCTCGTTATAAGGCCCGTTTGGTGGCCAAAGGTTATGCTCAGACTTATGGGATCGATTATCAGGAGACTTTTGCTCCGGTTGCCAAAATGACCACCATTTGCGTTCTTCTGTCTATTGCCGCTATCAGAAGCTGGCCTCTCTATCAGTTAGATGTCAAGAATGCGTTTCTCAATGGTGATCTTCAGGGAAAGGTTTATATGGTCCAACCTCATGGGTTTCTTACATCTGCTTCTCCTACACATGTTTGTCGTCTTCGTCGTTCTCTTTATGGCTTGAAGCAGTCTCCTCGCGCATGGTCTGAGCGCTTTACTAAGGCCATGCATCAGTTTAATTTCCATCAGAGTTCTGCTGATCACATCCTTTTCTTACGTCACTCCCAAGGTAAAACTGTTGTTTTGATTGTTTATGTTGATGATATTGTTATTACTGGAGATGATAGTGATGGCATTACCAAGGTCAAATCCTACTTAGGACGTCAATTTGAGATTAAGGACCTTGGTCATCTTTGTTATTTTTTGGGTATTGAGGTTGCACGATCCCACTCTCGTATATTTATCTCTCAGCGTAAATATGTACTTGACTTGCTCCGTGATTCTGGTCAGCTTAGTTCTCGTCCAGCTGATACTCCTATTGAGCAGAATCACAGGTTGGCTGATTCTGAGGGGGAGTGTTTGTCAGATATTGGCCAGTATCAGCGTCTTGTGGGAAAATTGATCTACTTATCTATGACTCGCCCCGACATTGCTTATGCTGTTAGTGTCGTAAGTCAGTTTATGCACTCGCCTCAAACATCTCATCTTATTGCTGTCCATCGCATTCTTAGATATCTTAAGGGATGTCTTGGTCGAGATATTTTGTTTAGTAATCATGGCCATCTTCGCATTGAGGCGTGGACAGATGCAGTTTATGCTGGGTCAGTGACTGATAGACGATCTACTTCGGGGTACTGTACTAAAGTTGGTGGCAACTTGGTAACTTGGCGTAGTAAGAAGCAGGATGTGGTCTCTCGGTCTAGTGCGGAATCAGAGTATAGAGCTATGGCACTTGGAGTGTGTGAATTGTTGTGGCTCAAGATCTTACTCGCTGACTTGTGTCTTCTAGTAATAACCCCTTTTTCACTATATTGTGATAATAAATCAGCCATTAACATAGCAGCTAATCCGGTTCAACATGACAGAACGAAGCATATCGAAGTTGATCGACATTTTATTAGAGAGAAGATTGTTTCTGGGCAGATTTGTACTCCGTTTGTTCCAACATCTCAGCAACTCGCAGATATTCTTACTAAAGGTGTTAGTAAAACCGCCTTTGAAGGTGTCTTGTCCAAGTTGGGCATTATTGATATCCATGCATCAACTTGAGGGGGAGTGTTGAATAATTCTTATTTAATTAGGTTTTTTAGTCAGTTGTCCTTTTTAGTCTTTTCCTTTGTTTGTCTTTGTAATTATAAGTTAAAACCCAATTAGGGTGTGTTAATTGAAACAACTTTTCTATCTATTGTTTTTTAACTAGTTTTTTATGCCAAAAAGAGAATGGATGCCTTGGCTTTGGTAACAAACAGATAAATAGAAGCAAAATCATACATATTTTCAAGAGAGCATTCTAGAGAACAAAACACGACCCAATATGAAACAATTCAATTTGAACTGCATTGAACAAGCAATCTCAATTTGAAATGCACTTAAACTGCATTGAACAAACAATCTCATATTCAAAAGCTGCATTTAGCCCACAATCTATTCAACCAAAAAAGGAAGCAAAAACAACATAATCCTTAACGAGGTGTCTTTTTCTTTCCTGCAATGGAAACCCTCTTACCCTTCAAAGTACGACAATTGTTCTTTGTTCGTTGACCTCTACAAGGCAATCCTTGAATATGCCTCACCCCCCTATAACATTGAATCTCCTTCAATCTCCTAATAGCGAGAGCATTAAATCGCCTCTGAAAAACAAATAAAAAACAACACAATATTAGTTCTTAAAAACCCTAAAAGCATAAAGAATCAAAAGAGGGCAATTTCCATGGATATAAGTAAAATTATTACGAGGTCGCCTTCGATCATGTACTTGGAGACTTCATCACGGATGGTGATGAGTTCATCTTCAGAGAGTTCTTTGGTGATCTTGTTGTTCATGTTGAGGTCAACTAAGATCTGGCGAGCTCTGGTGCGACCGATGCCATGGATGTACTGAAGAGAGAATTCAACACGTTTGTTGTTTGGGATCTCAACGCCTCCAACACGAGCACATTTGATGCTCAGACCTTGAAGCTGCAGTGAGAGAGAGAGAGAGAATTCAGAAACAATTGTAGAATGAGAAAAAGCACATTCTAGAAAACGAAAATTCAATTGGGTGCAGTGAGATTTGGTAGGTTCTTTACCTTAGGAGGGTTAGGGATTGAGAAATGGAGAGTGTTTGTGAATGGATTTGAATGGTTTCCACCCTTGTAGTTTACAGAAAGTGAAGGGGCCAGTGGCATTGCTAGGGTTTGAGCCATCTCTCTCTTCTGTGAGAGCTGAGGTGAGCAAGAGCGCCAAATAAACCACCTTATCCGTTTCAAAGGGGGGAATTTTGTCCGTTGTTTTGAAACTCGGACAGTCCGATTCGAATTGGGAAAATCGAAATTTACTCGGATATCACCAAGCGAGTTTTTCCAATGTTTGGACACAATTTTTTTTATATATATTTTTTTATGATTTTAAAACTCGTCCGAGATCAAGATGATTCGGATAAGTCATTCGAGTTTCAGAGGTTACTAGTGAGCTGTCAATTGGTCGAACTTTGGTCATTAACTTTTTATAAGATTTTTTTTAGAGAGATTCTATTGCTGCACCAACTTGTGCGAATAACACCCCAATTCAAATGCAAAAGCTTACGACAAAATTTCGATTTTGATACAATATTCAGTTTAATTACCAAAACACGTTTTTCCAGTGAATTTGTCATTTTTATAATTAACGAATCCGTTGATAAATTACCAATGAAATCGTTGACATGGCAAAATCGTTGATTTTTTTATTATTGAATTCGTTGATTATAAAAAGTGACGAATTCATCATTGGAAAAATATATTTTGAAAATTAAAATGAACAATGTACCTGACTAGAAATTTCGTCATATTCAACGCACAAAATGAAAATTTACCCAATCATCAATGAATTAGCACATACTTGGGATGCCGTCAATAAAAGTTGGTGATGCAATATAAGCTTTTTTATCCAAATCTAGTGCACTAATGGTTTCAAGAACGAAGCATATCAGTTGCATTTTTTTTTTTTTAGTGGGACTGCATCTGCTCCTTTGTTTGCTATGAACAAATGAGAATAAAGTGAAGAATGGATGGCTAACACATGGCAATTTGCTGAACTGATTTATCTCTTTCTAGGATTTATTAAGTTAGATAGAAGATGTGTGAGGCCGTTAAAGTGTTTTAGGAGGTTTATGATGAGTTTAGTTCATCCAAAATAGTAATATAAGCTAGAATCCTAAAAAGAAAGAAGGTAGATAGATTAGGCTTTAGGTTGTGCGTTGCCATCCCAAATAGTATCCCATTCCTATAGCAACCAACAGTGCCTATGTGGCACGTAGTTGTTGTTGGATTTTAGTTTTGTCATTTGAAAATTCTATGTGTGAATTGAAAGAATTCGATAAAGGAGATTTTTAGGACTTCAAGGCTTGAATCAAATTCGATCTCTTTTAGATAAATATTTCCCTCTACTGGTTAAAACCACAACACATTAACAAATAAATACCTTTAAGATATAGAAAAGTCTACACTCAAATTATTAAATTGGAATATGTATAGTCTGATGTAATCTAGAACACTCAAAAGATATAGAAAATGAAGATGCCAAGTACTTAAGCTTAAAAAAAAGAAAAACACAGAAATTTTTAGTGAAGATATTTGATTTTTAATTGACTTTTTATTGTTATTTTTGTGTCTGTTGACTAAGAGCCATGATTTAATATCTCTTGGTTGAAGAACCATTGGACTGTGTCTGATCTCAGATCTAATGATTTAGATTGCACCTTAAAAAAGGTATGTGTCTCATGCCTTTTAATCAACACCTATTAGTTGAATTTGTGTGATCTAATGGTTCTAATCGCGTTCGATTGATTGTTATTTGGTCTAACAGATCCGATCGTCCTTGATCAGACCAATCATAAATCAACATACCTGATCAATCCTAATTGGGTACTAACTTGATCCAACACACCTTATCGTTCTCAATTAGGTATTATTTTGATCCATCGTATCTGATTGGATACTAACGTATTCGTGCGGTGCAGATTGCACTCGATCCATCACATGTGATGGATCAACCATAACCGTTGTATGCTTTTGAATCTCGAAACTTCAAGACTCCTCAACTTTTCCCTACGATCCGTACGTGCGAAGTGCAAAGTGCCTTAAACACCCTTTCACACGATGCATGTGTGTACCACCCCAAAGCACCAAATCAAAACCTTAAATGTATAACACAAATACAACTAACTATGTTGACTTCTTCTTATAAGGTATTTCACTTTCTCACTTGTGAGCAATGTGGGATTAAATCTTATACACACAAAAATCCTCAAAATCTAATTTGAGAAAAACCAAAAAATTAAATCACAAAAAACGTAAATTTTATTTTGAAAATATTCAAAAAAATCCCATTATTTCAAAATATAAATAATATATATTTTAAAATAAATAAATATATTAAACAATTGTATCACTTAAGTAGTTGCCTACGTACCCAAATATGGATCAAGCTTCCGTAGTTTTTACAACTAAATAACAATTAAACAATTATATCAGATTATAAAAATTAGCATCATTGTAGAGACTAATACGTAGATGAAATATATCTTTTGGATTTAAACATTCACTTAATGTAAATAATCATAGTGTTGTCAAGGTACTGTGGTGAACTTATTTTAAACCAAGGATCACTAGAGACGAGCTAGATTTTTCACACATACTTTTCTCCATGAAGTTAAGAGTTCTATCTACTTTGCACATTAATGATCATGTGTATATCCTGTTTTTATGAGTACTTTTAGAAACAGTCTAGTTTCATAGGAAACGACTTAATTTCCTCATTCATATAAGTATATTCACTTAACGTGATTCTACGAGTCATTAGAGATTTTAAAACTTGTTAAGGATTTACATCCATCTTTTTTTCTTGCAGAAACCAACACTAGATATAGGAAATGGGATAAACTTAGTTCTAGTATTCTGCTAAACCACTCATTTGACTTGTTTGTATCTATTGAACCTTGTTTATCTTTTTCATGAAAAATGTTAGATTTTCATCAATGGTGATTGATTTATTTTATAGACTTTAGTCTAATTCCTTTAGAAGTTTTAGATATCATATCTCTTGGAAGTCTTTAGTCAAAGGATCTGCTAAATTCCTAAGGCTTATGTGCTTTGATTTTCTATTGTATGTTTTGTTTGTAACTTTGTACAATGTTGCCTAGCTATCATTGTTGATCATTATAATTAGAGTGGGCTTCTTTTTTCCATAATAGTATATTCATTAATAGATTCTTAAGTCATTCTGCCTCTTTACATGAATTTGCCAATGCTATCATCTCTAATATCATGGTAGAGTTCAAAATGAAAGTTTGCTTGTTAGATGCCCAAGAAATAATACCTCCACCTAATGCAAAGATCCAACCAATTGTAGACTTTGAATTAGACTCTACATTATTCCAACTTGTATCATTGTACCCTTCGAGTACATTTGGATATACTTGATAATGTAGTTCATAGTCTAAAGTTCTTTTCAAGTACTTTAAAACTCTAAATACATTATTCCAATGCTCAATACTTGGATTATTAGTAAAATAACACAACACCTACTACATGTGCAATGTCAGGTCTTGTGCAATACATAGCATACATAAGATTCCCAATCACACTAACATATTCTAATTGAGCTTTAACACGACCAGTGTTCTTCATTAACTTGATACTAGAATCCATAGGGGTAGGAGTTAGTTTATGATTAAAATGACCATATTTCTTCATAATTATCTCAATATAATGAGATTGAAACAAAACCATTGCATTGTCATTTCTTAAGATTTTAATTCCTAGCATTACGTTAACCTCTCATAAATCCTTCATATCAAAATTAATTGATAGAAACATTTTGGTTTCTTTTGCATAAGTAAGATTAGTTCCAAAGATGAACATGTCATCAACATAGAGACAAATAATGACACCAACATTATTTTCAAATTTGCAATAAATACATTTATTAGCATCATTAACTTTGAAATCATGAGGCAAAACTATTTTGTCAAATTTCTCATGCCATTGAAGACGACTTACTTTAAATCATAAAGATATTTAATTAGTTTGTAAACTTTCTTCACTTGATCAAGTTTGACAAAACCTTCTAGTTGCTCAATGTAAATTTCTTCTTCTAAATCACCATTTAGAAAGATTGTTTTTACATCCATTTGATGGACAACCATTTTATAAATGGAAACAAGAAAAATAAGTAGTTGAATAGATGATATTTGAGCTACTGGAGCGTATGTGTCAATATAATATAGATTGTGTCTTTATTTAAAGTCATTAGCAACTAATCTAGCTTTAAATTTATTTATCGATCCATCTGCATTTAATTTCTTCTTCAAAATCTACTTATACCCTATAGGTTTTGCACCTGAGGGTAAGACTGAGAGAACCAAAGTTTGATTTGAGATAATCGAGTTCATCTCATCATTAATGGTTTCTTTCTAAAATATTGAGTTCATAACCTCACAAAATGTGGAGGCTTCATGTGCTTCTATATTTAATATAAACCTAGTAAAAATTTTTACTTTATTTTTATCTCATTCAACGAGATAAATCAAAAAGCCGAGTCTAGTGCGTTCAACTTTAGGTATCTTACTCTTCCTAGGTTTGATATCTTGTTGGTGATTAAAACCTGCACCATTAGTGTTATCTTGAATAGGTTGCAGAATCTTTTCACGAATAAAATTTTTAGAAATAGGTTCATAAGGACTTAACTTAGTCAAATCCTCAAAAAATTCTATATCTACAGATTTAATGATATCACCAGTGTCCAGGTCAAGAAAGCGATAAGTTAAGCTATTATAAGTGTATATGCATGATTTTTAATTTTCAAAAATCACCTCTGTGAGTGTTTAGAGTCGTCATCATTTATTTTTGTAAAAGGGTGTGAATGGTTACTCAGAATGCATTTTTTTAAAAAAGTATCATTTTGACGTTTAGTGATTCTCATCTGGATAAAATATCGATCCACCTAAAATCTAGGTAAGTGGTTCGATTAGAAAAGGGGAAAGTGTTAGGCACCCCTCTTTCTCCATCAAATGATGGTAACCTTGAAAGATTTGGTCGTTTGAATGAAGTGAAAGAAAATAAAAACGAAAAGTCAAACGGTCGACAACTTGTACTCTTACATGTAAGGGATTCACTATTAGTCCGGATCATGAGGATCATTTTATGGAAGGAAATGATCCTTATCAAGATTATGCTTTAAGGGTGTAAATTTTTAAAAAAATATTAGCTTGCGACCATGATTCGATTCTCATGAATTGAGAAAGGTTTCCTTACCAATTGCCTTAAAACAAGTTGTTTTGGGAAATTAAAATGATTTTTTTCCTTATTTATTAAAAGTGGTCACAACCCTTACATTTTCAACCAAATAGAAGTTCGATTTACTAGAGGTATGGGAGGGGAGATACTACATCTTAGAGGTTTTCTAAAATTTAAAAAAAGGAAGAAGGACAAATAGAAGAGGGAAATGGAGAAAGGGGAAGTGTAATGCTAGGTTCAATCCTACCTTGAGGCTTAGGCCTTTTTTTTCTTTCTCTTTTCATTTTTCTCTTTTTTTCTTCTTAAATCTTTTGTAGAATTATGGGAGTAGATATTTTAGAGTAGATGAAGTAATAAGAGAGGAGAAGAGTTGACTAGAGAATTGAAGAAATTTTTTTAGTCTTTTTCTTGAGGCTTGATAGCATATCCCTTTTTGAAAGATGGGAGGCATTTATAGGTGTTGAAGGTTACTTTTAAGGGTAGGATGAGGTGAAAAGGTAGAAAGGTGAGAAATGACATGAGTTTTGAGGATGAAGAGTGTGAAATTTAAGGTTGAGAGGAGGGCATTTATGGAAGAAGTAAATGGGTAGCTTTTGATCCAAATGGGTTGGATCTCTCAACCCATTTGGGTTGAGTGTTAGGTAAGGTGAATGGATATGATGTTTGGTTTAAAGAATGAATTATGTAAGAAATTAGGTGGTGAAAGCGCCCTTGATCCGCGGGGTACGCGAATCCGCTTTTGACCTTTGAGGTTTGGGAGTTGCCACCTAGTTATTATGGTCTAGGAACTGAACATTGACTCTAAAAGGCAAAAAAAATAATAATAATAATCTACGAAAAATAAGAAACTAAGTTCGGGGATCACGTTACGGAGTTGGAAGGTGTTAGGCACCAACCCCGCCTGGCAAACGGCGGTCTCTACTAATTCCCAAATAGAATTACATTGCTAAAAAGACTTGATCAATAAATTTTTTTTTTAATTTTTACCTTTACGAAGACAATGGTCTTGTTCCCTCAGATTTGGTAGAATAGTTCTTTGTACAGCACTCCTCGTTTCGTTCTGTCACCGGATTCGTTTAAGATCTTCAAAACAAAGTATCCTTCTGAATTTTTCTAATTTTTTTTATGGATTTTTAAAGTGTTTTGGAATGATTTCTAGGTGTTTTTTGAGTTAAAGTTGGGGTATGGATGTTAGGTAAGGACTTGGGACTTCAAAATTAAAGTTTGTGGGAGGCTAGGAAAGTTTTTTAACCTACTTTTTCTAAGATTTATTTTTTGATACGAAAATAGGTTGTAGGGACCCCTATTTATAGATTTTTTGGAGTGCTTATTTTGATAGAGTTAGTGTTTAATTATAATTCTTTTAGAGAGAGTTATTGTTTATTTAGAATTATTTTAAATAGAGTTATTATTTAATTAGAATTCTATTAGGTAGAATTATTATTTAATTAAGATTATTTTAAATAGAGTTATTATTTAATTAGAATTCTATTAGGATTTTGACTTTTAGTCTCACTTGATGGACTTTAAAATTTTGACTTTAGTATTACTTGATTGACTTTAAGATTGACTTTAGTCTTACTTGATTGACTTTAATAACTTGACTTTAGTCTTACTTGATTGACTGTGAATATATTTTTGGAGAACCTCCTTTATTATATCTTTAATTTTTTAGGCCCCCAAATGGAGGGGTCCTTTAATAAATATCTAGGTAACCATCAACAATTTTGCCTAAGAGCCTAATTGATAGATTTTTTTGGTTCAGATTTTTAAATTAATTTTATTAATATTTCACTTTACATTATTTAATATTTTATTTATTAATTTCAAAATTTTTAAAATTTTTTTAATTGAAAAATTATCGTTTTGCCCTCGAAGATGACTTTTTGCGTTTTAAGTCAATTTTCAATGTTCCAGGATGTTTTGGAATCGATTTTTTATGAGAAATTCGATGAGAATATTGATTTTATCATTTTTAAAATTTTTTGTGAGAAATGGTCGTGAACTTTATGAGGGGCATTTTCGTAATTTTGTCGAATTTTGTGAAAATTGGTAAAATGATTTATTTGATTTCGATTTGTTGTTTTATGTGTTTGAAAGGATTTTTCTAAGTGTGATGTAAGTTCTAGGAATATTTTGAAGTTATGGATATTTTGGTAATTTGGTCATTTTTTAGTGATTTTTATCGTAAAGCTTCTTTTTGTCTGCAAGATGATGATTTCTTTGTTTTTGAGGTTACATTTTCCTAGCGTAGTGTGATTTCTACAATTTTGTTAGTTCGAGATACCTCATCCGAATTTCTGAAACATATCTGATAACAAAATAAAGTATTGGAATTATCATCCATCATTGGGAATCGTTGCGATCGGGTTGACGAGTTGATTAATCAGACGAATGCAAAAATGGGATGTCTACAGATGCCCTTATTTGGCAGAGGGTTGAAGCAAACTAGATAGCAAATCTATTTTGGTAGATAGTGCGATATCCGAATGCCAAAGTTAGTGACAGTTCATTTTGCAGTCTGATTTAGCAATTCGTCGGGACGTTCGGATCCTTGAGGGTAAAACTCTCATCGAACAAATTTGTCAGGTCCTCGAGCTTGAACTCTTATTGACGATGTCAGATCATCGAATTTTTAGAAAATTCTTCCTAACTAATGCAAAAGTGCACGTGTGTACAATGGTGTGAAAAAATGTGTCAGGTCCTAGAAATATTCTCTTACTGACAATAATGATTCAAAATTAAAATGTGATTATGCAACGAAAGCAATCATGGCAAGGTTGATCAATGAGGTAATTGTAGTCATAACATTGTAGCAATTTCGTTAAATCCTATTTGAAATTCTTTTTTAAAGTTCGAAAAAATTTGAGTTTCATTTATTTGACTCGAACCTGTTGTAGCCACGCTTCTCGGGCTAAAGAACTTAAACAATCCTGTTAATTCAATATGATTCAAATAAAGTTGGAGTCTCATTTCTCGGACTCGAACTTATTAGAGCCATGTTTCTCGGGCTAAGGTTTACAGGAACTTAAACAATCTTGTTAATTCATTTTATGATTCAAAAAAAGTTGGTGTCTCGTTTATCGGACTCGAACTCACTAAACCACGTTTCTTGGGCTCAAATTTATAGGAACTTAAACAATCCTATTAATTCATTCTATAATTCAAAAAAGTTGGAGTCTCATTTCTCAGACTCGAACTTACTAAGCCACGTTTCTTAGGCTTAGATTTATATGAACTTAAACAATCCTATTAATTCATTCTATGATTCAAAATCGAACTCAAAGTTTGAAAGATCAGGCCTTTATTGGCTTATCATGCATTTGGATTCATAATTATCATTGGACTTCATCGAACTTTTAAGTAAGATTTCCTTTTTTATCATGTGATTAAGAACAAAATTTTGGAATTAAATAACTTTCAAAAATACCCCTAGTTTCAAGGTTGACTTTAACTGGAACTTGACTACGAACTGATAAAATGGATTACGCTTAAAAAATATGGACTCTGACATTCCCTTAAATTTAAGACTCTTAAGATTATCATATGTGCAATAAGGGATTGATCATTTTTTTTCGAATTGCTTTTGAAAAATTCTTAAGTTGGACTTAAAAAATCTTAATAAATATTAGAATAAAAGATCTTTCTCTTCAAAGTGGTTGATGATTCTACATCTTCCATTAACGAACACTTGAACAAGTAAACATACTCCTAAATATTCTACAATGTTCGAAATGACTTCTGAGTTTCTTTGTTTTCATCGAATGTTGTGGCTTGAATGGTTCTGCATTTCTCAATTTCTGCACAAGCTTTCTTCTGAATTTTTCTTCTTGATAGGACTTTTCCTCCCATTTGATGATGGCCTAATTTTTGCTTAGGTTGCCTTTCCAGGTTTTCAACCTAGCGGATTTTTCTTTTCTTTTTCTAAAGATGCCTTGATTTTTTTGTAGGTTGCTTTTTCAGGTTTTCAACCTAGCAGGCATTTTTTATGGTTATGCCCTAACTTTTGCTTAAGTCGCATTTTCAGATTTTCGACTTAGCGGACTTCTCTTTATTCTCAATGATCTTGAATATTCAACTCTACAGCTTCTTAGTTCCCTATACCTTAAGCTAGTCAATTAGCATTCAGGAGGACTTAATAGGTGGGCTTAGGACATGGTTTAGAAAGAAAGAGTAAAGGGCTCGACTTCCCAAAATGCCTATAGTCTAATATTCTTTTTTTTTTGTCATTCTTTTCTATAAATTCTTTTGACTCTTTTTTTTTCTAATGCCCCTAGTTTGGCATTTATTTTTGTCAAATTTTTTTTAATGCCCTTAGTTTGGCATTTTTTCTCTTTTGAACATTTCAATAGGGGATTTTCATTTTGGATGACACTTTTCTTAAGATAATACATTTTTTTTGCATGACCGGGCCTGAAGTAACTTATCAGGTTGCCTACGTACCTCAAATATTTCTTTTTCTTTCTTTTGGGATCAAGTCAAAACGTAGTTCATACTTAGACTTCCCTCTTGAGGTTGGTTGGTGTGGTTTTAGAAAGAAACATACTTTTTGATTTTTTTAAAGACTGCGAGGGGCTAAATAAAGTTATCTTTTTTTTTTTGGTAAGACAGGGAAATGGTTCGACTAAAGGAGGCCTCCTTTGGTGAATGCTGCCCGACTTGGTCAAAATTTTAGGAATTCGATATCTGGATTGCTCTGTTGAGTAAGGTCTTCTTTTGAGAATGAATACTTTTCAGTCTTCTTTTGTGAAATCGAGTATGATCGAGTTTTCTGACTATTTAACTCTTCTAAAACTTCGAGAAAATCTTTTATTCTCTTATGAATGAAAACTCTCATCTTTTGAGTGAAAAACATGATAAATCCACTTATAGGTCTTAGCGTTTTTGTCAATGCTTCCAGTTATATCATTTTTGACCAATAATCTTTGACTTTAAAAATCAACATTGACTTTATATCTTCATGAGACTATGTAGGAACGTTGTTAATCTTCTCAAGTAAGTTTATTATTCTTTCATATTCCCCTGAGGATAATGTAGTACCCATTTGCACTCTTTTGAATGTACTCTTTAATTCTATTATTTATCAAATTTGATTAGTGAGCTTTGAGACATTCCTCATATCTAATTTTATGTTCACATCATTATTGCACGCATGATAATCAAAAGCTTCTATATTTTATTGGAATTGAAAAACATAGACTGATAAAATCGACTAAAACTTGAAAGTTGAAGAAAGACTAACGTAACTGAAACAACTAACTGGATTTAAAGACTGACGAAAACTAGATTGAAACTCAAAGAAAACTCAGGGATAATTATCTATTAAGTGAGAAGGTCATTCTGGGTGGATGGACTTCTTGGACTTGACATTGGTACTTTGACTAGACAACTCTTTTGACGGATCCAAAATGATACAGATGAGGGTTTAAAACGTTTAGGGACACCTAAGATTAACCATCGATTCTGAAGGTTTAACTCTTAACCACATGATTAAAATTTTGATATAAATTAGTCCTCTGGTGGAAAATATCGAATCCAAATACACTATAAGTTTATAGTGACCAAGAATGTGAAAAATATTAGTCACGGGTCTACCCTTGATTAGGATAGAACCTTTGATCAGACAAATTAATTTGATCTTAAGATCGAATCTTTTTATATAAAGTGGTCTGGATCTTTAAAAGTGAAACCAATTAGTCCAACTGATTTGGTATTGATCAGTTTGATCCATTTGTCAATTGGGCCAACTGGTTTAATTGGTTCAAATTGCTCGGTACATTTCACCGATTGGGTCAGATCGATATAGTGGGTTTAGTTTGAACAGTCTGGATCAGTCCACCCACTTACCTGTTGGTTGGATTAAATAGAGTAACCCGGGAACACCCATAGTCAGTTCAGGTTGTGACCTATAGGAAGGCTTCTATACTCTAGGTTTACTACGTACAATGCAATTTATCTGGCCACCCTTGCCCAAGTGCACCTATATACTTCTCGAGCGTACTCAATCAGACAGGTACGTGGTGACTTGGTTTGATTTACTGTATAGGTGATAATCTAAAACTTCAACTCACTTCTCTGAAGTCAAAAATAGCCAGTTTAATCTTTAGATCAGAGGTGGCGCGCGATGCTTGAGCAAATGCACTTTTAAATCACCTATTTTCTAGAATAGATGTAGTTTATCCTCCTAGTACCGTAGTACATCGGAGCAGGATCTCGGTAGGCACTAATTTTGACCAAAAAGTGTAATTGATATACTTATATTATCTTTAATATACCTATGGGTACGAGTCAAGGGTTGTAGCTTTCATAAATGGCTTGGCATCCCACAAGGGGACCGACCACATACTAGCATTGACAATAGGGACATGTGATCGTGCGATTTACAATAGGTCAAAAGCTCAGGTCGCTCCAGCCTAGGTGCATCGATATACCTTTCAGAGTCACCTGATCAAACGGTACTGATGCCCCAGTTTAATATACACTAAGGTACGTGACTAGAGTTGTGATTTTCATGAATGACGTCGCATCTTCGAAGAGACCGAGCCACTCACTAGTGCCATGTTGACTATATTGGGACATACAAACGTGCAAAACAGTAAACGTGCATGTGGTGTGTGCAAAACAGGGTGGGGTGTGCCCGGGGTTTTTTCAAACAAATGGGCCCATGGGCCTGATCATACCATCACACATTGATACCATATGAATATTAACTAAAATAAATGCCAGTTCAATAACATCATTAAGATCACCAATAAACACATCAACTATATATCTGATCAAGATCAATGGCAAATCAATTAATGAGCATGGCATATAATAATTGATCAAATCCAAATATTATAATAGGCATAATTTTTATAATTTTTAAGGTCCAATCAATGATCACTTTTGGGTGATCCAAAATAAATCGAGATTCCAATAGATGTTACATTGATGATAGGATGATAATTATTGAGATGAGCTCGCTCTCAGGAACATTAATTGTGCTAACACTAGATAAATTTGGATTTTCTGTGAATTAGGAAAATATAATCCGAACTTGCATTGATGATATCTAAGGCTCCTACTAATGAAATCGAGTGAATTCAGGTTCTAAATTAATCTACTTGATGGGATCTACGTTTTATTAAGAGGTGCCCAGACCTAATTCTGATTAGAATGTTTTATAAAAATGTTTTAACATTGCTGTCTCAACATTCTTTCAACAACAATTTCAAATTTACAGATTGAACTTGCATCGATGATATCCAAGGCTCCTGATAACGAAATTGAGTAAATTCAAATTTTAAATTAATCTACTCGATGAGATCTACGTGTTATTAAAGGTGTCTGGACTTAATTCTCAATAGAATGTTCTGTAAAAACGTTTTAACATTGCTGTCCCAACTTTCATTCAGCAACAATTCTAGATTTACAGATTGAACTTGCATCGATGATATCCAAGGTTCTCGATAACGAAATTGAGTGAATTCAAGTTCTAAATTAATCTACTCGATGAGATCTACGTTTTATTAATAGATGTCCAGACTTAATTCTCACTAAAATATTCTGTAAAAACGTTTTAACATTACTATCCCAACCTTTATCATTCCATACTTTTCATATGTCAATTTGAATTTTTCATTATTTAGGGGTCATCAAAAGGTGACCCTTAATTGGACAAAAATACAATACCCAAAATCATCCACAATCAAGCCACAAAAATAAATAAATAAATAAAATAAATTGAACTAAATAATAATAAAAAAACTAGGTCATCCTGGTAATGATCCCATACTTGAATTTTTCAAGTCTGATCCTCAATAGTCCCCAGCGGAGTCGCCATTGAAAGCGTACTCGATTCGCGGGGTGCGCGGACCCGCTTTTGATTTTTGAGGTTTGTGAGTCGCCACCTAGTTATTACGGTTTAGGAACTGAACATTGACTCTAAAAGGCAAAAAAAAAAAAAAACTAATCTACGAAAAATAAAAAACTAAGTCCAGGGATCACGTTACGTAGTTGGAAGGTGTTAGGTACCAATCCCGCCCGGCAAACGTCGGTATCGCTCTACTAATTTTCAAATAGAACTACATTATTAAAAATACCTAATTAATAAAAAAAAAATTAATATTTACCTTTACAAAGACAATGGTCTTGTTCCCTCAGATCTGGTAGAATAGTTCTTCGTACAGCATTCCTCGTTTCGTTCTGTCACCGGATTCGTTTCGGATCTTCAAAACAAAGTATCTCCTTCTGAATTTTTCTAATTTTTTAAATATATTTTTGGGGTGTTTTGGAAGGGTTTCTAGGTGTTTTTTGAGCTAAAATTGGGGTATGGATGTTAGGTAAGGAATTGGGACTTCAAAATTAAGGTTTGTGTGAGGCTAGATAAGCTTTTTGACCTACTTTTTCTAGGGTTTATTTTTTATACGAAAATAGGTTGTAGGAACCCCTATTTATAGATTTTTTGGAGTGCTTGTTTTGATAGAGTTAGTGTTTAATTATAATTCTTTTAGAGAGAGTTATTATTTATTTAGAATTATTTTAAATAGAGTTATTATTTAATTAGAATTCTATTAGGTAGAGTTATTATTTAATTAGGATTATTTTAAATAGAGTTATTATTTAATTAGAATTCTATTAGGGTTTTGACTTTTAGTCTCACTTGATGGACTTTAAGATTTTGACTTTAGTCTTATTTGATTAACATTAAGATTTTAACTTTAGTCTTACTTGATTGATTGAATTTAAGATCTTGACTTTAGTCTTACTTGATTGACTAAGAATATATTTTTGGAGAATCCCTTTTATTATATCTTTACTTCTTTGGGCCCTTGGATGGAGGGGTCCTTTAATAAATATCTGGGCAACCATCAACAATTTTGCCTGAGAGCTTGATTAATCTATTTTTTTGGTTCAGATTTTTAAATTAATTTTATTAATATTCCACTTTACATTATTTAAAATTTTATTTATTAATTTTAAAATTTTTAAAATTTTTTTATTGAAAAATTATCGTTTTACCCTCGGAGATGACTTTTTACGTTTTAAGTCGATTTTCAATGTTCCAAGATATTTTGGAATCGATTTTTCATAAGGAATTCAATGGGGATATTGGTTTTTATCATTTATGAAATTTTTTGTGCGAAATGGTCATGAACTTTATGAGGGGCATTTTCGTAATTTTGTCAAATTTTGTGAAAATTGGCAAAATGATTTATTTGGTTTCGATTTATTATTTTATGTGTTTGAAAGGATTTTCCTATGTGTAATGTAGGTTCTAGGGATGTTTTGAGATTAAGGGTATTTTGGTAATTTGGTCATTTTTTAGTGATGTTTATCGTAAAACTTCTTTTTGTCTGCAAGATAATGATTTATATGTTTTTGAGGTTATATTTTCCTAGCGTAGTGTGATTTTTACAGTTTTGTTAGTTCAAGATACCTTATCCGATTTTCTGAAATATATCTGATAACAAAATAAAGCATTAGAATAATCGTCCATCATTGGGAACCGTTGCGATCGGGTTGACGAATTGATTAATTAGGCGAATGCAAAAATAACGTGTCTATAGGTGGTTAAGTTTTGGAAGGGTAAAGGAAATGATGATAAATGTTTCAAGGGTGTAGGTGCATGGGTTATGTGAGTTGATTAAGGAGAAAAATGTATGGGTTAAAGAAATGATAGGGGTAGGTTATGATATAGGGTATGAGTGGATGTATGGGTTGAAGTGTGGGTTGTTTTACTTTTTAGGAGTAATGATGTGGTTGATTAGAAGAAAGTAAGAGGTGAGTGGCGGTGATGACAAGTATCCCTCTTGATAATCATGCATGGACCTTTATTAGTTGTTATTAGGGGTATGGGTATAGATAAAAAATATGGATTTTGGGTTTGGGCTTAAGGGTGTTGGGCTTTTGTATTGATGAGGGCTTAAGTTTTAAGATTGACTTGGGTTTAGGGTTTGGGTTGCATGGGATTATAATTAGATTAATTTTGAGATTTGGCTAGGGTTGAGTTCATTTTAGGGTGAGATGAACTACGATTTTTAGGGAATTGAGGGTTGGTGGGCCTTAAACGGGTTTAAGGTGATTTCAAATTTGAGATTGGAACGGTGATAAATGGAGAATGTGAGGGGCATGCAAAACCTCTTTGTGGGTCAATGAGTCCTTTAAAGGTCTTAGGAACCTTTGATTCAATCAAAATGCTGAGTTTCAACAAATTGGGCTTTTTAGATTTATTGGCGGATTTTATTAAAAAAATTGATTTTTTGGATCCTTTCAAGTGGGGACCCATTCAAATTGGGATGCTTACAATGAGAATAACCAATAAATACACACTTGTAGATTCTAACTCTTAACTTTAGTTTCTTAGGGATGGATTTTCTTACATAGGCAAGACACCCCATACTTTGAGACGGATGAGATTAGGCTTTCCTTTAAACTAAATTTCATAAGAAGTAATAATTTATTTATTTGTTGGAGTTCTGTTTAAAATATAACAGGCAGACATAATTGTTTCACCCACTAATGAATAAGATAAACCTAAACTGATAATCATAGTATTTACCTTTTCAATTAAGGTTTCGTTCTTTCTTTTTGCAACTCTATTTGTTGCGGCATGTAAGGAGTTATAACTTGATAGATAGTACCATGAGTTTCACATAAATTAATGAACTCATTTAGATAGTATTCACTACTCCTATCAGAACGTAGAATTCTCATTTTATGGTTAAGTTGATTTTCAATTTTTGCCTTAAAGAATTGAAATTTCTCAAAAACTTTATCTTTAGTTTTCATTAAATAAATATATGTGTACCTTGAGTGATCATCAATGAAGGTAACAAAATATTTATTGCCTCCATGTGTTTGACTCTTAAGGTTACATACATCATTATGAATAAGTCTAAGATAGTAGAAGATCTTTCAACAAATTTAAAAGGATTTACTAATTATCTCAGATTGAACACAGGTTTGGCATTTAGAAAAATTCTCTAAATTACACTTACGAATAAGTCTTAGATTAGTCATACGTTTAATTGAACCATAATTAACGTGTCTTAATATACCATTCCATAAATATAATGAATCAATAATATAAATAACAGAAGAAATTTCATTACTTAAATTTAGGCAAATTATGCCTTTACAAGAATAATTATGTCCCACAAATACATTATTAGTGGACAAGGTAAGTCTATTTGATTCATACACAAGTTTGAAACCTGATTTGTTAAACAGGTCTCTTGAAATGAGGTTCTTGGTGATATTTGGTATATGGAAGACATTGACAAGATATATAATCTTCCCAGAGATGAATTTAACCTTTATTGACCCAACCCCGAGAATGTTGGAAATTATCTTATTGGCTATCTTTATTTTTGCACCTTTTTCACAAGTTACATAACTTGTGTAAAGACTTTTATCATTACAGAAATGTTCTATTGCTCTAGTGCCAACCCACTAACCATTGGTGTTTGACACAATATTTGATAGTGAATGAGTTTAGAAAAAAATTGCAACCATTGCATCTTCAATCACTATCGTATTTACCTCTTTCTTGAATTTCTTTTTTCGATGTCGGCATTCTCGTGTATAATAACCAGACTTATTGTAGTAGAAACATTTGTTGTTTTTTTTCTTATTCTTGTCAACTTTCTTCTTAAAAAAGACAAACTTCTTAGGTTTTAACCTATAATCAGTCTTCTTGGGCTCATCACCCTCAATCATGTTCACTTTAATTTTTTCTGTTTGGTCATCTTTATGTTCCCTATTACGAACATATTCTTTTATACGAAGATGGTCTTGTAGAGATTCCAAAGTATACTTCTTTTCCTCATGTTTCATATTTTTCTTGTAACCTTTCCAAGATTGGGGAAGCTTATAAATGTTAGGCCCCACTTAAAAGTCTTCTAAAAAATCAATTTTGACAATTATAAGATCTCCAACGATCAATTGTAGTTCATATATTTGTGACAGAACCGATTTATCGTTGGACATCTTAAAATCAAAATAATTGTTAATCAGAAGTTTTTGGCTACTTGCCTCTTCAATTTTGTAATTATTTTCCAGAGTTTTCTATAGTTCCTTAGCTGAGTTCACAGTATAGTAGATATCATCAATCAAGTTGGAGAGTACATTGAGTATATGATTTTTACACAGAAAGTCATCAGCTTTTGTTTCTTGCGCCTATCTTTTAATCAAATTTTGTCTTCTGAAGTAGTATCAAGAATGACTTCTTGATCATCTTCTAGAACATAGGCAATGTACAAAGAAATAAGGAAAAATAACATTTTTTGTTACCATCTAGTGAAGTGTTGTCCATTGAAACGGTTAAGGTGAGATAGATATTGATTCATAACTTGAAGATAATGAAAAGATGAAGTCTCCATCAAATTGGAAATATATTTGTCTAAAACTGTTGGATTTTAGCTTCGTCGTTTGAAAATTCTATTTGTAAACTAAAATAATTCGATGAATGAGATTTTTAGGACTTCAAGACTTGAATTAAATTCGATCTCTTTTAGATAAACATTCCTCCTACTAGTTAGAATCACAGTACACAAAAGGTCAATGGACAAATGCCTTTAAGATATAGAGAAGTCTACACTCAAATTATTAAATTAGAAAATGTATAATCCCATTTAATCTAAAACATTCGAAAAAAAATTAGAAACTGAAGATGCCAAGTACTTAGGCTTAGAAAAATGAAAACACATAAATTTTCAATGAAGAAATCTGATTTCTAGTTGGTTTTTTATTTTTATTTTTGTGTCTATTGATCAAGAGCCATGATTTAACGTCTCTTGGTTCAAGAGCCATTGGATTGTGTCTGATCTCATATCTAACAATTCATATCACACCCTATCAAAGATATGTGTGAAAAAATACTCGATCCGCATATGTAGATTTGATTTTACCTTTTTGGGACTCGCCACTTAGTTTGTGGTGTAAGAACCAAAAAATGACTCTAAACGGATAAGAAATACTAAACTATAAAAAAATTGTGGGTATAGGGATCAAGTTAAGGGATTGAAAGGTATTAGGTATCAATCTCGCCTGGCAAAAATCGATCTCTACTTTTGGGACTCTGAGTAAAAAAGTAATAAACTTTTTTTGTGAGTCTTACTTTACCTACTTTGGGTGAAAGAGTAATGAATTTTTTTTTTTGGGAAACAAATGGGAGATTAAAACCTCTTCAGGAACAAATAGTTAGATTTTATGAAGATTAGGTCAGCATTTTTACTTTCTTTAAACTTTAGGGGTCTTCAAAAATTACTATCAAAAGGGTTATCTTTTAATTCAGGATTAACCATATCCTTTGGGGTTGAAATTGATAAAACTTCAGAAGAAAATTCTCCTAGTTTTACAAAGAACATTGTACTAGGGATATTTTAAAAATGAATGCCCCAACTACACTCTTTAGAAAAGGAAAATACTCTTATTTTGAAGGTTTGAAATATCTGATTACCACAAGCGCAATAAATATTTAACTTTTAATTTTGATTTTTTACATTGAAGATTTTTAGTCAGGCTCAAGGAACAAAATATTTTCTTTTCAGATTCATCATTCTTCTCTTCGATTCACTTAGGAAAACGAAAATTTTTAGATCAATCATTGACGAGATACTTGTGACTTTTGAGTCTTTGTTTGATTTAAGCTTGCTAATTAAGAGTTTTCTACAAAATTGATAAAACTTGGTCATCCGTACTTTTGATGTTTCGGTCAGGACCATTTTTTTTTTCTAGATTTTCAATCTAACTTCTGTCTAGATTGTTTTTTCAAGTTTTCAATCTAAAGAGCATGATCTAGCTTTTGTCGAGATCACATTATCAAGTTTTCGATCTAGCAAGTTTACAAATATTTTTATTTTTGATCTAATTATTGTCAAGGCCATCCTTTCGAATTTTCAACCTCGCGAGTTTGCCTTAATTTTTACCTAAGTTGTCTTTTTGGATTTTCAACCTAACAGGTTTTTTTTTTTTTGACTTCCTTTTGTTCTTCCCTTTTGAACTTCTGGAGTTACTACCTGATCATGATTTATTATTTTCCTTGACTTTTTGCATGGTATTTAGAAGGACTTCCATAGGTAAGTTTAGAACTGAGCTTAGAAAGAAAGATAGTTTGAGGCTCAAAACCTAAATGCCCCTTATGTGGCATTTCTTTTAATTTTTTTTTCTTTGAATTTTCTTCCCCATTTTGACAATACCCTTTTATTTTCTTTGGATTTTTTTCTTTTATTTATGAGGAATATACATTTTTTTATGTGATTGGGCCTAAATTAACTTCTTAGGTTGCCTATGTACCCCATAATTTTGGGATCAAACCAAAACGTAGTTCAAATACATTCCCTCTCCTAGGTTGGGTGGTCGGGCTAAGAAAGAAAAAAGTAATTTTTTTATTTTAATTTTTAATTTTTTTTTAAATTGCAAAGGGCTGAGAAAAAAGATATTACATTGGGTAACAAGGAAATTAATTCGACTGAAGATGGCCTCTTTAAATGCAGTAGTGCTTGATCTGGTCAAGGTTTGTTGGTTCTGGTAGTTCAATTCCATCATAGTCTTGAAGTTTGACTATTTTTCTAGGCAGTATTTCTTTGATGATGAATGAATCTCTCCAATTGGGTTTGAACTTCCTTCTAAGGTAAAAAACAAACACTTGATTTTCTTGGAGTACCAAATCCCCGACTTACAAGTAACGAGCTTTAACTTTTTTATCAAACACGTGAATAATTCTTTTTTGATAAGCTTGTACATAACCAATGATAGATACAATCTGCTTTTGACAACTAACTTTCGATCAAGACTTTGATAGACGTGATTTCCAGTTCAACAGGTAAGACTGCTTCCATACCATACACTAGAGAGTAGGGAGTAGCTCCCGTGGAAGACCGTATTGAAGTGCGATATGCCATAATATGAATGGTAACTTCTGTGACCAATCCCGGTGCGATTAGCACATATTCCTAATGATTGTCTTGAGATTTTTATTGGTTGATTTAACCACTCCATTAGTCTGAGGATGTAGGGAGATGATTTGTGATGTCGGATCTTGATATTTGAATATAGATTAATAACCTCGACTTTGAAGTATGACCCGTTTTCAAAAATCAATTCTGAAGGTATCCTGTATTGACTGATGATATTTGCTAGGATGAACTTTGCAACTCAAGATGCAGTGAGGACAACATTGATACATTTTGTAACATCTTTTTTGATCTCATTGATATATCTATTTTATTGGGTGAGTATTTATTCCGTGTTGGACAACACCTAAGGTTATACCCAACATATCCTTATAAGATCATGTGAACAAGTCTTTTGAAATTTCTGAGTAAATTCATTATCTTCTCGTGTTCCTTTGGGGATAGGATGATTCATATATGAATTTCTTAGGAATTATTTTTTTTCGAGGTCAATGACTTTTGCTTCCTCGATTAAAGGTTGAGAACGACATTTGTCTATTCACTCGAGTAATTCGATTAATGCAGGAGGGGGTTCTTTGTTAGAGGAATCTCTCCTTGAGGCTAGATTACTAGTTAACTTGTTAATGTGCTCGGGGTATTCAGAAATTTCCTTTATTTAATTAAATTCAGATGGGATGAGAGACTCCATTGTAGACTTAACAAACTAACTCGTCTCAACAGAAATAAAATGGTAGAATAAAGAAAATATATCATTATAGAAAAAACTGGACTCAAACTAACCTATATTACTCATGAAAACTAAAGACAAGTACCCACAATGGGTTTGATTGTAGACTGAGGACTCGGCACATTGTTTACAACTGGTAGGACTAAGGCATTATGATCTTCAGGGAACAACTAGGCAATGTTGAGAGATTCTGAAGCCATATTTTATTGTTGACTTGGTATTGACGTTCATTTTAATTCACCGGACTTACGATCTTAATTAGGCGATGAATGATTGAGCTTAGATATAATGATAACCCTGGTTGCAGACCTGGGAGTAGATTTTTGGCAATTAAAAATTAAGGCCCCTTTTGATAGCATTGGTTAGGTTAACCCCTTAGATTCAAAGTCTCTAACTAGTGAAACATTTCGAGTAAGAAATATTACATGAAGATAATTTACCGATTGATTAGAAATCTTAGAAAATTTTGAATCATAATTAAGTGTTGTACGATCTTCAATAAATAATATCTAAATTGGGTTAATCAGTACATCCCTTAATTTTTTTTTTACTAATCCCGATTTTGTTAAATGTGAAATATTCAATCTATTAAATTAAATTGGCCAATATAAAATGATTGGGACTATGTACCCATTTGAGTTTGGACCAGTTTGATTTTATGGATCTGAATGTTCTACTTGAATCACTTCATCCAATATTTTAAGTCAATTAGTCCAATTGGTCAATGCGTTGATCTACATGATCCATTTACCAATTGGGTTAACTAGTTTAACTTGATATTGATTGGCATGTCTCATCAATTACATCTATTGGACTAGATCGATATTGTGGGTTCAATTTGAGTGATGTGGATTGGTCCACCAACTTACTTTTTGGATGAATTGAATAGAACAACCCAAGAGCACCCATGATAAGTTCAGGTCATAACCTATAAAAAGATTTCTAGACTATAAGTTTATTACATGCATTGCAATTTATTTAGCCACCCTTACCCAAGTGCACCTATATACTTCTCGAGCGTACTCAATCAGATGATACGTAGTGACTTGGTTTGATATACTTTATAAGTACGAGGCTAAGGTTGTAGCTTTCGTAAATGGTTTAGTGTTTCACAAGAAGACCGACTACGTATTAGTATTATGTTGGCAATAGAGACATGTGACTTTGCGGTTTATAATAGGACAGAAGCTCAGGTTGATCCAGTATGGGTACATCGATATACATTTCAAGGTCACCTGATCGAATGCTCCAGTTGTGGTTTTTATAAATGACGTCGTATTTTACGAGGAGATCGGGCCACGCACTAGTATCAAGTTGGCTATAAGGGACATGCAAGCATGTAATGCATCATAACTTAAACATGTTAGTGGTGTGTGCAAATAGGGTGTGGTGTACCCGAGGCATTTTTGGATAAATGAGCCCAATAGTCACATCACATCACCAAAGTATGAATATTAAAAAAATATGTCATAAAGCATAAATGTATCTATAACATCAATCAAGATCAATGCATGCACATCAGAGATATATCAAAATCATGTCATATCATACAAGCAATCAATCAAGATAGTGAAAAAAAAATAAAGATGATCAATCAATCAGGATAGCACAAAATACTATCAATCATCAACCAACTATTGAGATAAGCACAAGAAAATTTCTTTTTTTTAAGGACATGCATGGCAAACCTTTTGAGAACATAGGATAGTTTGGCCAACTCATAAGGTTTCAAATTTTACTAAGGGTTATTAGGCCAACATGGTTTCATCTCATCTATAATCTAATATCACACCCTTTTAATTTGATGGGAAAAGATTTACCAAAAAATTCAATTTAAAAAATAATAAACTTAGGTCCAAGTTTTTGAAAATGGGTAGCTATGAAATCAAATTTAAAAATTGAGAAAAACCTTAGTGAAAAATAATTGTATTTGAAAAAAAATTCAAAGTACAAATTTTTTTTCCTCTTAAATCATGTTTTAAATGTGACACTATGAGTTCAAAGACCCTTAGTAAGATAAGAAATCTTACTAGGTAAGTGAGTTAGTCTTATTCACTTGAAACCCACAAATTCTATCATAAAAAATATTTAAAAAATTAGGGTATGTTTGATTGCACATGGAAAATAGGTGGAAAATCAATTTCCATAGAAAATGACATTTTTAAGTGTTTGATTGCACATGGAAATGGAAATTCATTTTTCACCTCAATCAAGAAATCCACCCAAATTTTCCATCAGTAATTCTTCCCCACTTATATCTTCTTTTTTCCTACCACCACCACTATTACACTAACCTTGTTGTCATCACCGTCTCCGGTCACCTTCCCTCTCTCTCTCTCTCTCTCTCTCTCTCTCTCTTCTTCTTCTCTTTTTCCATTACTCACCTCCGCCACCACCACCACGTTCTACCCTCATCTTCCTCATCATCTTCTTCCTCACTTACCTCTGCATCTACCATCGCATCCTCCCCCTCCCTCTCCCTCTTCCTCATCATATTCTTCTTCCTTTCCCCCTCATCTCTTCTTTTTCTTCTCCTCCCCTCCCTCTTCTTCTTCCTTTTCCTCATATAAGTTTCTCATGATTTTATCCAAGTACAATCAAACAATAGAATTTGATTTTCCAACCCTACCTATTTTCCATAACTATTTTTTCATGGATTTCAAATTCCATGGAAAGTCACTTTCCATGCAATCAAACATACCCTAAGAGTAAAATACATGTTAAAAAAATATTTGTATGTAATAAGAGAGCTGTTATTACCACATCAACTTTTACTAGTGTTCCATCAATTCTCACATAAATCATTAAAATAATTGCACATAGTCGATATAGTGTTAGTAACAGTTGGTGTGGCAATAGTAACTCTCAAATAACATAAGAAGTTACTCTTTCCTTAACAACCGTGCAATAGAAAGGGCTACCAGTAAGTTCCTTTTTTAAAATTTTAAAATCTTAAATTGGTTCGAGCGGACCATAAAAAAAATTTAGAAAGAAAATACTTAAAACTAAGAAATCAATCAAATAATCCACAACCATGCCAAAAGAATAATGAAAATAAAAATAAAAACATAAAAATAAAATTAAAATTAAAACTATGCTAATTTTGCAATGCACCAATATTTGAGATTTTCAAGTTTGACCCTCAAAATGTTTCCAACAGAGTCGTCACTAGAAATGCCCTCAATCCACAGGTGCGGATCTGATTTAACATTTTTTGGAGTTGCCACCTAGTATTGTGGTCTAGGAACCAAAAAATGACTCTAAACGGATAAGAAATATCAAACTACAAAAAGATCATGGGTACGAGGATCAGGTTACGAGATTGGAAGGTATTAGGCACTAATCCCGTTCGATGAAAATCGGTATCTACTTTTTTCAAATATTTACATTGTAAAAATGCCTAAAATAAAATAAAATAAAATAAAATAAAAATTACATTTTCTTTTACCAGAATGATCATTACGATCAATTCCCTCAGAAAGTGGCAATGATCGTTCCTCTTATGAATCTTCTCGCTTTATCTTTATTACTAGATCTACTTCCGATCTTTGAGGTGAGACTTTTTTTCTTATAAATCTAGATGTTTTATGATTTTTTCAGGTGTTTTTAAGATTTTTGGGTATTTTTAAATTGAAAATTGGGGCTTGGAGGTTAGGTATGGACTTGAAACTTCAGATTTAGGATTTTGGAAGCTTTTGATGAATTTTTAACCTCTGTTTTCTAGGATTTTTCTTGACCTACGAAATTAGATGGTGGAAACTCTTTTTTATAGAGCTTTATAATAAAATTATGATTTGATTGGATTTCTTAGAGACAAGATATTTCTCTAACTAATCTATTAAGTGATTTAGATAATATTTTAATTGAATTTTATTTTGATTTTTTAAACTTGAGTAGAAGAAGAATTTTTTTAAAATTTTGGAGAACCCCCAATGGAGGGTTCTTTATTAAATATCAGGTCGGCCCCCACTTAAGTAAATGGGTCACCACTTAAAATTTGGACCGTGGGATTAATTAATTAATTTTATTTGATCAAAAAATTTTAATTTAATTTATTAATGTTTTACTTTACGTTAATTAATTTTTTAATTATTTCTTTCAAAATTTCAAATTTTAGGACTGGAAAATTATCGTTTTGCCCTCAAAGAGGACTTATGCATTAAGAGGTTATTTTTCGATGTGTTGGAATATTTTAAAATTATATTTTCGTAAGGAATTCAATGAAAGTATTGGTTTGTCACTTATGGGTTTTTAGTGTGAAATGATCATGGACCTTATAAGGGGTATGTTGATAATTTTATTGAATTTTGTAGAAATTGACGAAACTATTTATTTGATTTTACATTATTATTTTATGTGTTCAAAAGAGTTTTTCTAAGTGTAGTGTAGGCTCTAAGGATGTTCTGATGTCATGGGTATTGTAGTAATTTAATAATTTTTAGTGATTTTTCTCGTGAAGTTTCTTTTTATCTCAAAATGATGATTTCTATGTTTTTAATCATATTTTCTTAGCGTAACCCGATTTCTAAAGTTTGTTTGCTTGAAATATCTCATATGAGCTTTGAAAACACATCTAGTAACAAATAAAAACTTTAGAATATCCATCCATCATTGAGAACTATCGCAATCGAGTTGACAAGTTGATTAATCAGGTGAGTACAAAAATTGGGTGTTTACAATGTGTCTCATGCCTTTTAATCAACACCTATTAGTTAAATATGTGTGATTTAATGATTCTAATCGCGTTCGATCGATTGTCACTTGATCTAACGGATCCGATCATTCCTGATTGGATACCAATCATGAATCAACACATCTAATCGACTCTGATCAAGTACTAACTTGATCAAATGCACCCGATCATTTTCGATCAAGTACTATTTTGATTCATTTTATTCGATCGATTTTCGATCAAATACTAATGTGATCGTGTGGTGCAAATCGCATACAATCCATCACATGTGACGGATCAACCACATTCGTTGGATGCTTTTATATCTCAAAAACTTCAAGACACCTCAATCTCTCACGACGATGCGTATGTGCGAAGTGCATTTCAAAGTGCCCTAAACGCCCAGTCGCCTTTTTGCTCGATGCGCCTACACACCACCACGAAAAATCAGGTCAAAGCCTTAAATGTGTGACACAAATACAATTAACTATATTGACTTTTTCTTATAAGGTACCTCACATTCTCGCTTGTGAGAAATGTGGGATTAAACCTCATACAGACAAAAATCGTCAAAATCTAACTCAAGAAAAATCAAAAAATAAATCACAAAAAACTTGAATTTTATTTTGAAAATACTCAACAGTTATTGGAAAACAAACATATTGGGCTGCATGCGACTAGAAAAACAGCCTGGTTAAGAGCCCTATGTATTTTATACTCTAACTAAACACTTTAAACTCCAACTAAACACATACCATGTAGACACCGTTCTTATTCTATAGGATCATGACAACGTATGTGATCTCGACTCTTAGGTTGTGCATTGGCATAGCCACAACGATGTAGTTAGTATACCTAAGTGTGCTCATGGTGTTGCTATGCATAACTTGCACATGGCGGCCTAGGTGGATCAAAAGGTTCTAACTCCAAAAATGGTATTAGAATGATTTTTGCTATGTCGTGGATTCCAAGGTATTTTGAGATATTTCTATATCAGAATGAGGGTATTTTATTCCAAGGATTATTTCGTTATTTTTTCAAAATTAGAAATTATTTGGAAATAAAAAATTTCTTACAAAATTGGTGTTTTATAGTAAAAGAAGGTTTTCTAAGTCAGAAATAATCTTAGATAACCTAAGATTTTATAAGAGTACAACAATTTTATAAGAGTACTAACAAGGGCATCAGAAACTATTACTTATCAGTGGAAACAAACCTCAACTGAAGAATGAGAAATCCAGAAGGTATAAAATAGGATTCCATACTAACTTAATCAATGAATAATGATTTTCTGACGCCCCCCTCTGGCACATGCCCCCATATGCTCCTTGATGTGGCATGTGCTAGAACCATATATTTTTTGTCGGGATACACAACCGCACATATTTATGGGGATGTACAGTTGTTTTATCCGAGGAAATAAATCTATGGTTCTAGCCCACGCCACATTTGGGAGCATATGGGGGGTCTATGTCAAAGGGGGAGTCAGAAAATCATCACTTTTAATCTATAATTGTCTTATAAATCTTACCTTTAATAATTAAAACTAGTTCAAAGACATTATTTGATCGAATAAATAGGTTTTCATAAGTAAAGTATTGAAAATATAATAATAATAATAATAATAAGAAGAAGAAGAAGAAGAAGAAGAAGGATAAATTCTCAAATAATTACATCATTTATTATATATTTTCAAAACGTTATACGTATTAGGGGTGCAACTTGGTCCGGTTCAAATCGAGAACCGAACCAAATCGATAGCTTTGGGGTGGTTTGGTTCAGTTTGGAATAAGTTGGAGTTCGGTTCCGAGTTACGAAAATGAAGAACTGATCAATTTGATTCGGTTCTCGGATCAAACTTATATAGAACCAAACCAAACCGAGAATCGAACCCCTATGCAATAAATAAATATATGTATATATAATAATTATGAAGAATTATTTTAAGAGTTAGTCCATAGATTAGTGATCTTTTATGAATAAACTAATGACTTTCTTTATAGATAGATTTGTGATTTATTATACAAAATTTTATGTTTATTTTTTTATTAAAAAATATTACTTATAATTTATAAAATATTTGCAATCTGTGGAATCGAACCGAACCAAATCGATTTTAATTCGATTTAGGTTGATTTGGTTCCAATGAAATTTGGTTTAGCTCTAGTTCTTATTTAATAAAATCGATTTATGTCAGTTCGATTTCAATTTGATCTCAAATCGAATCGAATCGAACCAAATTGCACCTACGTATTGGTGTAGTTACCAAAATATTATTATATATTGCATATGTGACCAAACTGCCTTTAAAAGCGGGCTGACATGATGTTGATGTGTTGCAGGTTATGGTGAAGAAGGTACAGACCCCGTAGACAAAAGCAAGCTCTTGTCTTGCGTTACAACCTTCCTTCTTTTTCTTCTTGATATTTGCACCTTCATCATCATCATCATCATCTTCTGCGTTCTTTATTTTTTCCTTCATCATTTTGTTCTCCCTCCAATGGCAACATCAATTTCAGAACATTTCGTGGTAACAATTCGATTCTGGACTATGGATAGAGACATTTGGCTTGAGTTTGGTTCACTTGAGTCTCCCCAATCTCGTCGAATTAATGTTGAATTTAATAAAAACAAGAAAATAAATGCAGAAAATTAAGAATTTTATTAACAAATATAAAAGAAAATGAGGGTTTATAGGTTTGAAGTCTCCATCAATCAGAGTTCTCTCTAATGGTGAGAAAGAACCCATTTTCTTTCTAGTTCATCTTCTCCATTTCCAAGCTCTCCTTTCTTTTCTATTTCTGAAAATAAAAATCTTCAGCAACGACTAAAGTTCCAACCCTTTTTTCTAAAACTCTCTCTTCTATGGGATAAATTTCACCATTTCTTTCATTGATGACATTCCTTCTCAAATTGATGAAACAATAAGAAATAATAATGAGAATTTCTAAAATGGGACTTCAAATTTTATGGATCGGAAATTGAAATAAAAAAGGATTTTAAGCCAATGTTGTATTTTAATATCCTCATTATCAAAGTTTGAAAATTAGCTCACTGGAACTTGCTTGTCTGTATGAGAAGACTCAAAGAAGGTTGATTTAGTCCAAAAAATCTTGATTTATGCATCAAAGATGATTCTATGAAGATCTTTCATTTCGATGCTAGCCATTGAGCTTCACTCTGACATACTAACACCGAGAGGGCTTTATTTTATGGCTAAAAAATGGACTCGTCATATTTTGTATATATTTGAGGTTGATTTGTTGGGAATAATTGTAAGTTTTGAGAATCAAGGAATATTTTATAATAATCTTGTAAAAGGGGAAATTTATGTAAATGGTGAATTAGGGGACTTAACTTCTGTTTCAAAGTACTCTATTTCTAAAAGGAAAATGGTGGAATGAAAAGAAAGATGAAGAGCATGAAAATGGAGAAGAATGAGCTATAAAGAGAAGGCACTCCACCTTTCAAAAAATAAAGAAGAGAAGGCATCTCTCTCATCATGAGAGAAAACTATGATTGATTGAGATCTCGAACCTATAAGAACCTTCATTTATTTTTAGATTTGCTAATAAAATTATTAATTTTCTACATTCACCTTGTTATTTTTCTTGAATTTGATTGTAATAGACTATCCGACTTCCAAACCAATCTCAATATTCTTACTGGTTATATATGGAAATATCTCATACCTTTTATTCAACATTTTTCTCTCTTTTTATTATTGATTCCTCTTGGGATCCTATCTCTTTAATCGTCGTCATGAGTAGCACATTGGTCGATCAGGTCACAAAACTGTCCCTAAAGATGATGGGAGTGTGGCCTCGGGTTAGTGATACCACACCGATGAACTTTCCAGGACACTAAGCTCTTTGTGCAATCTCTTGAGTTTGACCCAAGGCCGAATCGTCCAATATTGGCTTCTACACTTAACAACCTATTGACAACTCGACCCACCCATGGGTTGCCTAAGTGGTAAGGGCGAGCACGTGAAGTGTGGGTTAGGCACACGTCACGGGTTCGATTCCCCTCTTGAGTTTGTAGAAATTTGCATTTATTGAGATTCTTGGATGAATATTACAAAAGTCCCAATAGGGTATTTATAGGCATTACATCAACCAAGATATATGAAAACTACCTAATATAAATATTCTAGAATATCCTAATTGATATATTCTAAATATCAATATATATTCTAGAATATCTTTCGTCACAACCTTCCATTTGGGTAAGATACACTAACAATGATATAATGTATCTCATGCATTTTAATACAGTGCATCTTATTCTCTAATAGAGTTTTTCTCATGATTTAATAGGGGGACTATGGCGGTGGGTTGCTGAGGTAGTCCTCCTTGAGATTAGTCGTGGTGCATGCAAACTGGCCCGAAAACTCGATTAGCCAAAAAAAAAAAAAAACTATTGACAACTCTTAATCCAACCTAACTTAGATCTTGAAGTGACATGTGCCAAAAAAAAATTTAACAGAAAATTACCATCCACAATGGGAATAATGTTTCTTTCAAGTCAATGGAAAATTGGCTTTGTCGAATATAGCCAAAATAAACAAAAACAGCATCCTTTTTTCAAAATTTGTAATCTTATATAACGTTGGTTATGGAACAACATATTCACCAAAAGGTTTGTGAGGAAGGAAAATATTGCCTTGGTTCAATTTAAGTATTTTAACTGAGTTCTGTTCATTCCATTAAGAACATAAAAACAGAGGGAAGAAAACTTGATTGTCGAAGATACTGAGTTTTATTATTATTATTTTTTAAATCAATTTGGGATTCACTCTCATCATCTAGTTAGATCGGCTTTTATGGGGGATTCGATGTTTTTTCAAATTCTTCAAAATCTTAGAATCCAAAACTTTAAATTTGTAATTGAGGGGGCATGCCCATTACTTCTCTAGTATCTTTCTATATGCATCAATACAAAAATCATTGCTAGTCTAGAGGGAAAAAAAAAGAGATGAAATTAAATAATATTCGTGAAAATTTTATAAATAGCTAAATCCACCAAGGAATCTCTAGGAAAGGAAGAACAACATGCAAATGATTTTATGATTTTAGAATTTTCTTCCTCAATTGAAAATTTTACAAGGTAAAATTAGTGAAAAAGGATGAAAAATGACTAACATAACCACACTCATGAATGGATAAGAGCAAACCATTAGTAATATAGAATGTTAGATTGAATTATTAAATAAGTATAACTATATGCTTAAGCATCCATAGATCTTATTACACATACATGAACATGTAATATATTTTATTAATTTAACACATTAGGTTTGATAAAGATTGCAACTTCAATCGTATTTTAGCTAACGAAATCAAGGTCGAGCAACTGGAGGATTATTGTTATTGTTATTATTATTAGCATTATTATCTTCGGCCCTAGGCGGGTCTGCATTTCCAACATCCGCACTAAACCCGAACCTTCCATCAAAATTGACACCACCACCATTGCCACTAAATCCAAATCCAACGCCGTTACCTAACCCGACACCACCATTGGAACCAGAGCCACCCCATCCAAACCCGAACCCAGCACCACCATCTCGTGATCGGCCAGAACCTGAGCCATAGCCCCAAGAACCACGACCAGGACCCGAACCAACACCCCAACGATAATCCCAACTCCCATCCGGTGCAGCGCCCGAGCCCATGTGGAAGTCCCACCCTCCACCCCAGCCCGGACCCGGACCCCTTCTATTGTTGTTTGCACCTCCTTGACCCGCCATGGCACTACTACTACTGCTGCTGCTGCTTGGTTGCTCTTCTTGTGTGATCCTTGAGGTAGTGGAAGAGATGAGAATGAGGAGTGAAACAAGCAAGGACACTACAACCACACAATTTGGCTTCTTTATGATCATTTTGTCAAAAGCAAATACAGGTATTTTTTAATTGGGATGAAAGAGATTGGCCTTTTAATTGACCTCTCACCTACCTATTTGCCGTGGAGTCTTGAGTTGCTAAGAAAAAAGTCATTGGTTTGCTGTGCTTGTGATCATGAGGTAATGGTGGGTGTTGGAGTTGCCCACACGATTTAGATATACTTGTCCTCATCAAATTCTTATCCCAAAAGTTTGGATTTGATCAAATAATCAAGGTTGGGATCCGTTGACTCAGGAAGAATGATCATGGAAAAAACACATTATCCCAACCTTATAAGCATGAAATCCAACGGTTGAAATTTATCCTTGAAATAAGTAACATCAAGATTTGTGCTATCTGGATGCATACAAATTCCGACCTTTAGATTTCATGTATTTTCTCATGAGAGTCATTCTTTATGAGTCACCGGATTCGGACCCAATAATTAAAGGGTCGATGGGAGTAGGCAAAGACCATCTCTATATGTTAGGGTGTCAATGGGTGTACCCATTTAACCCAAACCAAACCAAACCAAAAACCTTGTTTCAGAATTTTTTTTTTTTTTTTTTTTTGCTTATATCCGAATGCAACCCGATCTAAAAAGAACTGAAGCAATAGGAATCGAAATGGATTCGGGTAAATTTTATCCATTGGGTGCCTATATATATATATATATGGGGATGGTTCATGGGTCGTATGTAAAAACATATGTAAAAATAATGATTTTTCAAAATATGGGTTAGAGGTTTTGAAATGAGCCGATTTTTTACGAGCATGGTCACTATGATGAGAAGATCATCCTCACAAAAAATCAGTTCAATCTGAAACTTCTAAATCCATCAAAAGTGATTTACAAATTATTGACAAAAAAATCAACAGTCCACATTCTAAATCACTTTTAATGGGTTAGAAGTTTTAGATTAGACTGATTTTTTTTTCCCAGATGATTTTCCCATCATAGAGACCATCCTCACAAAAATTCAGCTCAATCCGAAACTTCTAACCCATATTTTGAAAATTTATTAATGTTACATTGGTTTTACATATATATATGGGTCCCGTTCAGCACCAAACATTTTAGCCAACCATCTTCATCCTACATGGGTTAGAAGTTTTGGAATGAGCTGATTTTTGGTGATGATGATCTCCTCACTGTAGAGATCATCCTCACAAAAAATCAGCCAATTTCAAAACTTCTAACCCATGTTTTAAAAAATGTTTTGCCAAAATGTTTGGTGTTGAACATTTCCCTATATGGGTCCCGTTTAGCACCAAACATTTTGGCCAACATTTTAACCAATCATTTTTGTCCTACATGGGTTAGAAGTTTTGAAATGGGCTGATTTTTGGTGAGGATGATCTCTACGGAGAGAAGATATAGATAGATATATAATAATGTTTGATGGAATAAAGTTAATGATATATATATATATATATATATATATATATATATATATAAAATAATGTTTGATGGAATAAAGTTAATGATAAGATTCTTACAATTTTTCTTCCTTGACTTATTACTCATATGTTCTTTGGATGCTGAAAATGTGTACTTTAATTATGTGAGAACCCTTACAGTTCTTTACTAATGTTTTCAGTTTTCTTTTCTTCATGACGTAAGTGTGTTTCTCAAAGAGTAAGGATTAAATGACTTCCCCATGTGGTTAATCAATCGACTCCCCTAATGTCTAATGTGATGTAGATCTGTACTTATCGGGATACACAGCTGCACATCTCCCTCAATTTGTGTAGTTATGTATCTCAAGGAGTACAAAATTACATTCTAACACATGTCACATCAAGGAAATCGATTGAGTATATCACGTGGGGGAATCATTTTATCATAGCTGTTTCTCAAAATGAGTGGCCACTTGTATGCATGGTTTTAAAACTCGTTTTGACGACTTGTCTCATCCATGAGCGAGATTGAGTCATCTTGGACAAGATTTAAAAAACAAAAAAAAATCCTTAAAATTAGAACATATCATCTCTTTAAGACAACTTGTCAACTCGTCTCGGTCTCAGACTAGATTTAAAACGATACTTGTATGCTATTGTATTTACTAAAATGTTTCCACCCAAGGGAATTTTTAATAATTTTTCTTAAAATATAAATTTGAGATAACTACTGAACCAAGTGGTAGAATATTGTATTGTTTTTTCTTATACAATGATTTATTTTATGGAACTTGGATGGATCATTTTGATCACAAGGAATAAATTTATGGCATTTGTAGGGATTGAGATTTGAATTATTCATCAAGATTATCAATCTAAAACTAAATCAAATAACAAACTCGGTGCCACCTTTATAGGGATGGGTATCTAATCAAACTAAATAATAAATAATTCCAAATCCCAATTCTCAGCTCACGCTAGCATCCTTTGTTGGATTTGTAAAATTCATTATCTATGTTTTAAAATTCACCGAATCAACGCAAAACTTAACTGAATCAACTCGCTTCCATTTAATTTCAAGTTGACTCGGGAACGAAACCTTGTTGGAACCAACTCATCAAGTCAACCCCAACATTAAAACGAACTCCAAATTGAACGAAATCAAATTTTATAGTTCTGTATAGTTAAAATAAACTTGTAGCAACTGATAGCTTACTTAGACAATTACAAGGAATGTATAGATTTGTCAATCCTTGTGCCACCAGTACTGCAATAGAAGAGAAAATGACTTACCATACCTTGCAAATGTAATGATCAATGTTCACACATAATCCTGACCGTTTATATGTGGGATCCAACGGTTGAGATAAAAGATGAATCCTGAGAATATCACAGATCTCTAAGATTAATCTCAACAGTTGGATCTCATGTAAACACAATTGAGATTGTGTGAACATATCAGTTTACTTTCACGAGTTTATGGATCCCAACCCACCAAAAAAAACAAAAAAGAAAAATCTCAATATTAGAATGATAGAACGTATTTTTACATGACTAATGATAATCTGGCAATCTTTTTTCAGACGCTCCCTGACTTGGCCATTACAGAACCATAAATCTTTTTCTTGTGTATAAGCAGAGATCAGTGGTTCTGTGATGGGGGCATCTGAAAAAGAGCGTCAGATTATCACGACTCTTTTTAAATTTGAATAAATTTAACATATTTTTATTTGACTTGGATGAGTCGACTTGCAAGTCTCGGAATTGGCTCAACTAAACTGACTCAGTTTTAGAACATAGATCTTTGTAGGGAATCATCTGCACCACTGTGCACCATCCATCTATCTCAATCAGCAGCAATACATGTTCCAATCCCTGGAGGATAAAGGTGAATAAAATTAAAGGAATAAGAATCCCCTTTTTCCTATCTTTTAAAATTATTGCACTCCCAAGTGAGCCATCAAGAATAACAAGCATCTTACTTTGCTTGCCTATTTAAAGATAAGATGACCAACATTAGTAATTCAGGGTTCATCAATTCCATTCTTCAATGGCTCAACTTGAATCACTCTCCAAACAGACCGAGACATTGAGCGAAGTCTTAGGTCTCGTTGAGACATTTAGGGCCTTCGACGCAGATAACGATGGGTTCATCTCTGCTGCAGAGCTCGGTGGGATCATGGACTCACTTGGGTACGGAGTAAGCGAAGAAGAACTGCAAGCAATGATGCAGCAGGGAGACCTGAACGGGGATGGGCTACTGAGTGTCGAAGAATTCCTGCAAATGAACACACAGGATATGGAGCTTGGTGACTTGGCATCGTTGCTCGGAACTTCTTTCGAAGCTTTGGGTGTTAATGGGGGCGAGGCCGTGACAGGAGAGGAGTTGTTTGAAGTTCTGGGGAATATGGGAGTCGGGTTTTCCTTGGAGGATTGCCAGGATATTGTATCGTCCATGGATGGGGATGGCGATGGGGTTGTTAGTTTTGAGGACTTCAAACTCATAGTCAACTCTTTCCTTTAGATGCTACAAAAGTAGAATATTATGTAGTTTTACTGTTTTTACCTTAAAAGTTTATGAAGCTTTATTCAATAATAAGTGCTGATTTCCTAAAGTTTTTAGAAGCTGTGTATAATAAACAGATGCTGTTACCAAAATCTTGTAAACTAAAAACAGAGAGATGAGGAACTTAAATATAAAACAGCACTTGATATAGTTTATGATTCTAAATTTAAAAAATATATTACATGATTCTGACTAACTCTTTCAGAGGTTATGAAGAAGCTTCCTTCCATGGGGAAGCCTGGACAATCTATGACTCATACTAGCACACTTGGTGCATATCCGTGGATGGGGATGGGATCTCTCCGTGATCTACTGTGACAAAAGAGATTAAGGAGAGACCTTCCCTTCCTCTGAGAGTATGCCATATGTGTGAGTATGAAGATGTTACACAGACCCGGTAGAGTACACAATGAGCAACAACTTGGCAGATGTGTTGGTAGGTTAGGTAACAGAAGCACCATTCAGATAATAAAGCCATGTGAAGTCGGAGGGAACAGCTTACCCGGAGAAAAAGTGATGTCATGGAGATGGTTTAAAATATCATATTGATTGAATGTTTCGGTTAATGAAAAAACTGATACGGTATCGGACGATACATTCCCGAAACATTCAATGTTTCGTATTGATCTTGGCCGATACCGATACATTCCGATATTTTAAACCATCGTCATGGAGAAACATGAGGTTTATAGAGTTCAGGATTAACCTCCTACTAAAGAACAGCTAAGGTCTAAAAGAGTAAAAAACCCTAAAACCTCCATTAAAAAAACAGTAAAAAATCTGGTTTGTTATCAAGAAACAATGCAGCAGATAAAGAATCCTAGAACTTTGCAGATTTATGAGCTCCCCTTCCTAAATTGGAACTATTTTCATTTTTTAAATACATATTTAAACACTTCCATCTATTATTTCAGTATTGTGGATGTGAAATAGAAGAGCCAGGACCTAAGAGTATGTTGGGAGGTTGGTAAAGATGAAGACAAACAACGTGACTTTAAACTAATGGAAAGCTCTCTAGGTGAACCGCATGGGACTGCTAAACATTTCTCAAGGACTTGTCTACAACTCCTACTACACATTCAGATGAGACCAATTCTGTAGAGAACACATACAACTCAGGGTGATGAGAAATGCTAGTGATACCTGTGGGTATTGCCAGAAGTTGCAACTTGCACTATGTTGGACACTTGTAATTTAAAATGTGGGTATGCGTCAAATGATCAGAAGACCCATACCTGGAAAATCTCTTTGGCTGTACCACCGCATAGTACTGCTAGCATTTCTCGAGTGACTAATTTGACCCTAAATCGAGTTGAAGAGAGTAATACTTCAGAAAAAATTTAAAATCCAATCGTGAGGCAGAAAATGCTATAAATACCAGGCACTAAGAAATGTATTGATCCACAAGAACTGAAGGTTCCAGATCCAAGGAGTCTCATTTTACAACTGAACTTGACAGGACAAAAGGAGTGTTTCTCCACAAGGACTAGAACCCAAACACAATAAATACTGCACAGTTTGTTCACACCAATCATCAGCACAAAGCCTCACCTCATGAAGCTGATAACTCTGCTTTTTTATCTTCAAGAAGTCTAAGCTCCTTACGCCAATCTTCCAATTTAGCCATCTTATCTAACTGCTCCGGTTTCATCTCTTTCTTCTCAATTTTCTGTTGTTGAGCTTCTGTGAGTCGAATCTGCAAATGTCACACAACTGTCAGTTGATTTGATCATTATTTCCTTATTATATGGTTGAACCCAAAATCCAATTTACAGAAGATTACTGCTCATTATAAACCTTGTTTTGCAAAAGACAATAATTAGCTTGCTAATTTAGCAAAAAATTAAGACTCAAAAGATACCTTGTTATCCTACCAAACCTCATCAACTCAAACGGCCAAGGTCTCCATCCCAACCGCATAAATCATTTAGGGTGTCACCTATAGGCCAGAAAATTGCAAAATTCCTTCATCTTCTTTACTTTTTCTTTTTCATTTTTTCTTCTTCCCTAGAGGTTTTACAGTCTACAGCCTAGACATGCACTAATGAAGTTGAACTAAAAATAGTCCATTGTGGAGATACTCATTCTAGGTTAACAAATTAACATGCATCAACTATTACTACAATTTCATTTTTTTAAGTTTTGATACCAATTCCTCATTTTTCTTTTCACTAGGAAAATCATGGGGCAGGAAAAAAAATGCATTTCATTCAAAATTCTAGAGATGAAAGAAAAAAGCGAACCCATGGGATTTATGGGGACGAGAGGCTCATCAATCATGATGCTCCAGCAATAGTCCACACTCCAGAATTGGTGAACTTCTAAATCACATGGGTTGGCCATTTGATTAAGCTATTAAATATTAACAATCAACATATATTTGTTCTAGAGTTCAAAAAAGTAAATAGCAATTCCTACTGACCATCAGACAATTCTCAATAAAGATTTTGGGGGTAGCATTAATCGAATGGTCCAGACACCAGATTCCAGATCAGTAAACCATCATTTAAATTTCATTCATATTACTCGAGCATGAATCCTTTTTCATTATCATTCTCTGCGCAGAGCGGTATCTTTGGTTATTCGTGCACCTTCATTTTTCTACTCCCTAAATCCAATCATTTATCTATCTATCCAGGGTCGGGTTCTGTTGACTGGAAATATAACATATGATCCAAAGTGCATAAGCAAAACATCTAATTGTTAGGAATTTATGTGTATCCCAATGATACATACCCTGATGTTCATATCTTGGGAATAAATTCCCACCATTGGGATTTTGGACTTACACAGTCAAGATCGTGCATTATTTCTTGAGTTAACACACGGATATAAGACAAAGGTGTCAAATTTTGGTTGTCCCTTGATCCCAACCTTGTACATATACTAGAGTTTGTCCGTGCCTATTGGCAAGGTCATCATCTTTGGGGATAAGGGGGTACTTAAGGAAAAACAATTGATTTGAAGGGGTATGATTGAAAAAGGAGGAGAAGATGAAAAACAATAAAGTTGGAGGGAAGAGAAAAAGCAATAAAGTTGGAGAGGTATTATTGGAAAGGAGAAGAGAAAAGGAAATAAAGGGGAGCATTGTCCTCAAGATTTGTTGGGAGATTATATCCAAGTCATTTTTTCTTTCCTTTCAACTTCTAAAGCCTACAATTTCGACCAATGCATTGTTTCTTTTCTTTTCTTTTTTGATAGGTATATAGTTTATTAATAAGGAGAAATGAGGCCAAGATAACCTACTCACAACAAGCAAAGCAAAACAAACCCATTCCCTCACAAGGCAAATTGAATCCCATCTAAACCAAAAGTCCTTAAAAATTGCCCTTTGAACTGCCAAGAGAGCTTACTCCCCCCCCCCCCCCCCCACCCCCACCCACACACCCACAAAAAACAATAATTGAAATAATTACTTTTTTTTTAATGATTCGAAATAATCACTTCCTAGAGAGAATTCCCCTTCTCTTCAAACAATTTGTTGTTCATTCCTTCTAAATACCTTAATAAAAACAAAATGAGTTAAAGACCACAAGATCATGTCTCCAAGCAAAAAAACGTCCCCAAATCTGCCAATTCTGGAGGGCTAGGACCGGCACGGAAAAGTACCAAGAGGTGGTAAGGAAACCTCCCTAACAGAAGAATAGTGGTACAAAGATGATTGATGGATTTACTATTGGATGTGCAAAGGGAACAAAAAATGAAGAGTATTACATAGTTGATTTGTAGAGGTAGAACATAGAGAGAAGAGAGAGAAACAAGAGAAATTAGGAAGAAGAGAAATACAAGTATTGCTTACACAACCTTCCTTACAATATAATACTAAGATATTATGGTGAAAAGACCATTATACCCCTTATATAACAAATATAATAACACTAACACACCCCCTAAAAGAGCATAAATATCAAGCATTCCCAACTTACCACATAAATCTTGAAACAATCCGTCATGCATTGGCTCAGTAAAAGTATCAACTAACTGATCTTTAGATTTCACATAAGAGCTAGCAATCTTCTTACATGTCACCATGTCTCGGATGAAGTGGCATTCGACCTCAATGTATTGGGTCCTCTCATGAAAAATGAGATTGTTTTCCATATAAATGGTCGCTAGATTATCACAACTTCATTAGCTCAGAAAAGAAAAACCAAAACTCTCTAAGAAGAAATTGGATCCATACCATCTTACACACGTTATGTGCCATAGCTCTGTACTTCTCTTTTTCACTGGACCTACCAACAATATTCTGCTGTTTGACTCATCCAAGTTTCTACGGTGTCACCCACAAAAGTTCATTTTATAGGAGATAGATCTCCCATCAAACCACCCACCAACCCAGTATGCATAAAAAAAAAACCTCTAATCCACAATTGATTGGAACGTTTAAAAAAAGGGCCTTTCCCTAGAGCTGTAGTATCTTGTAACATTTTAATTATTATTATTATTCTAAAATCCAGATTTATTTTAAAACAAAACAAAATATAAAAAAAATCTTGTGGGCAGATTGGATCTTTGAAGAACCATGGGACCATAGTCCAAGTCATTGGACCGAGACATTAGGCAAGAAGATGTCTAGAGGATATTTGGAGTTTTTTTTTTTTTTTAATTTTTTGAACGAGTTAAGTCATTTAGTAAAAAAAAAATTTTAAATCACCTAAAGTAACCTTTTTGGGTATATAACCTTTTGGAAGATCACTTCTAGAGGACTTGAGGAGTCTTTGATCAAAGATTATTCTAAGAGAGCAATTACAAGTGAGACATTCCCACATAATTTAGAAGGCGGTGGACTGACACCTTGTGTTGATTCTCTTTCTTTCTTCTTTGTTTTCCCTTCAAGTTTTAAATTTTAAATGGGGGAAAGTGTCATTATATCATTAGATAAAATCATTTCCGATTTTTTTTCCTACGTCCATTGGATTTATCCATGTAACTTGATGAGCTAGAGACGCTCTAAAATTTAGGACAAGTGTACATATTCCTATTAGAAAGAAAGTCTAACCTTGTTGGAAACTTTGAGAGAATGGAAAGTTCTCTAGCTTTTTGCAAGAGAGGGAATTGATTGACAATCAAAGTATTTTAGGAATGAATGATTCCTTGAAGTACGTCCCAGTCATAGGACCCTCCATCCTCTCATCTTCATTCTAATAATCTCATCACTCTTTCTCTTACATCTCATTTTCTCTAATTCACTATCTCTCTCATCTTTTTCCAAGTTCATTTGGCTTGTGGTGGTAGAAGAGGGGAATCATTCGGCTACAGAGTGATAAATGAGCATTAATCCCAAGAATTCAGAAGAAAAAAATCTAGGTACCTCAGCCTCAACCCATTCTATAGTGGTCCAAAGTATGATACTATTTTCCTTGATTTGAATGGTATGGAAAAGCTTGTGATATTGTTATGGATCTTGGTATTGTGCTTGACGTGATTACATAACATGATTGTGTGAGAAAGTAAGGCCTAAACCCTTGAGCAAACCTAGAAGCTCTCGAGGAAGGTCCCCAAGTGAAATAAACAGAGTTCAACTGAGCTGGTAGGAAAATCGGTCATGCATGAATGGGTTGACATGTAATCAATTTATGATATAAAATCGTGTTGTGGTACATCTATTTCTCTTCTTTGATTTCTATGTATTGAAGAATCTTAGAATGTGGTCACTATTGGAAATATTAGAATAGTTAGTTCTAGTTTGACTAATATTAGTTTATTTCAATTATTTCTTTATAAGGGCATATATGTCCATTCACTTATTATTGGTTATAAATATATGTCAAGCTCTCATTCTGATACTTGACTTTTCTTTTCTAAAATTATTCTTGGAATCAAAGCGTAAGAAAAACCTAACGCCCCTCTTTGGCCCTCCCTCTTAGTTCCTTCTCCTTCTCTCATTTCTTATCTCACTGAAAGTTATGACCATCTAGTGGGGCATTGGTTCTGGTGCCTCTAATCACATGACCGATGAGTCTAATCATTTTATTTCTTCCATTTTTCCTACTACTCATAAGGAGGTTCGTCTTGTTGATGGGTCTCTTACCCTTATTCACAATAAGGGTACTATCTCCTTATCCCCTGATTTTCTTTTTAATTTTGTTCTTCCTGTTCCTCACCTATCTCTTAACCTTATGTTTGTGAGTAGTATTACCAAATGTCTAAATTGTTTTGTAACATTTTTTCTTACTCACTGTGTCTTTTAGGACCTGACTTCGAAGAAGATTTTTGGTAAGGGTTATGAGAGGGATGGGCTGTACCTGTTTGAAGCTCTACCTACTACTACTTCAGCTTCCATCGTCCCACTTACTGGGAATCATATTTTTTCTTCCCAGACTTTAGATTTATGGCATACTAGCTTAGCACATGCTAGTTTTCAGCACCTATGTTCCTTATTTCCTGCTTTAAAAACTTTGTAGTGGACACAAATTTTAGTGCTCTGTGTGTGAGTTTTCTAAACACACGCGTACCTCTTGTATTCCTTGTATAGATAGATTTAAGAGAAAATTATGAAAAAAATCCTAATAAAAAAATTATTTTAAAAAAAGAACCTAATTTGTTGCAAATTATAAAAAGAATAATAAACCGGCCATTCTCTTCTCTCTCCCCTAAATTTTTTATAAAAAATCGAATTTAAAAAAAAAAAAAAAATCGGCCATTTAATGGCCTATTTTTCTCTCTTGATTTTTTTAATTAAAAAAACGGCTATTGAATGACTGGCCATTCTCTCTCCTGAATTTTAAAAAAAAAATCGAATTTAAGGCCATTCAATGTTTGACCATTACTCTCTCTTCTCTTCTCTCTTATCTCTAAGAACGAAATTTTTTTGGTTTCTTCATCCTCTTCTCCTTCTTCAACTTCTTCACTAAGGCAAATTGAAATTTTTTTTTTTATTATAAACATCTCAAGATCTTGATCTTATGATAAGATCTTAATCATAAGATCATAAGATCTTGATTTTATGATCTTGATCTTAAGATTTTCAAATCTTACTAAAGGTGGTTGAGTCCACATGTTTTACCACATTGACAATCAAGATCTTATGATCTGGATCTTATCATAAAATCAATATCTTGAAATGTTTATAATAATAAAAAAATTCAATTTACCTTAGTGAAGAAATTGAAGAAGAAAAGAATGAAGAAGCCAAAAAAATTTCGTTCTTAGAGAGAAGAGAGAAAAGGGAAGTGAGAGAAGAGAAGAGGAAGTAATGGCCAAACATTGAATGGCCTTAAATTCGATTTTTTATAAAAACAAATTCAGGAGAGAGAAGAGATGAGAGAGATTGGCCGGTCATTCAATAGCCGTTTTTTTTTTAAAATTCGTTTTGTTATAAAAGTCAAGAAAAAGAGGAGAAAAGAGAAAAAATAGGCCATTAAATGGCCGATTTTTAAAAAAAAAAAAACATTTTTTTTTAAATTTAGGAGAGAGAAAGAGGAGAGAGGAGAAGAAAGAGAAACCGATTATTTTTTAACTCGAATTTTTTTATAAAAAATTTAGGAGAGAGAGAAGAGAAGGGCCGACCATTGAATGGCCGATTTATTATTATTTTCGTAATTTGCAAAAAATTAGGTTCTTTTTTTAAAATAATTTTTTTATTAGATTTTTTTTTCATAATTTTCCCTAGATTTAATGTTATTTTTTATTTAATTCATTTTGATGTGTGGGGGCCTTCCCCTGTTACTGCTTTTAATGGTCATAGATATTATGTTACATTTATTGATGACTATTCTCATTGTATTTGGGTTTATTTAATACGTTCTCTCTCTGAGGTGCTCCTTATTTTTGTTAATTTCCTGAAAATGATTCAGAGTTAGTACAATATTATTGTCAAATTTCTTAGAACAGATAATGGAGGGGAATATATTTCTGATGGGATTCAATCTCATCTCCATGAATGTGGTATGCTTCATCAGTTAATTGCACGTACACTCCTGAGCAAAACGGGGTGACGAAACGTTAGAATCGCCACCTCATGAACATTGTCCGTTGCCTTCTGTGAGGGATACATGTTCCCAAGTCATATTGGAATATGGCAGTTCTTACTGCTACTTTCTTCCTAAATCGTGTTCTAGGCCGCAGCTTAGGAGGACATGCGCCTCTTCACGTTCTTTGACCTGATAGCACTCTCTTCCCCATTACATCGAGAGTTTTGGGTGTACCTGCTTTGTTCAAGATAGAACTCCTCATTGCACCAAACTAGATGATAAAACTATTCGTTGTGTTTTCTTAGGTTACTCATCTATATCAAAGGGGTATCGGTGCTATGATCCCCTCTCTCATCGTATTATTCATTCCCTAAATGTCACATTTTTTGAAAATGTTCCATATTTTCGTGCCTCATCTTCTTTGTACGATCCCTCTCTTATACTCTCTTATAGTGCTACCATCTCCTATTTTCTCTCCATCTTCATCTTTGCCACCACTGTAGGTTTAATCTCGTCGCCCTCCCCCTTTCCCAACCTTACTAACCTCCTCTTTAGACTGTATACCCCCTTCTACATTTACTCATGTTCCTTCTATTTCTGACTCTCATTTACCTATTGCACTTTACAAAGGTAAGCAAGGAAGTGTTACTGATCACCCTATCGCCCAATTTGTTTTCTATCAAGGTCTCTCTTATTCCTATTGAGCCTATCTTGCCACCACAAACTCTATTTGAGTTTCTCGGTCTGTATCTGAGGCTTTACGTGACCCTAAGTGGGCTAGAGTCATGATTACTGAGATGGATGCATTGCAAAAGAAACACCTGGGAACTTGTTTTTCTTTCCTCTGGAAAGCAGATTGTTGATTGTAAATGGATTTTCATGGTCAAGTATCTCGCAGAAGGTATTGTTGATCACTACAAGGCCTGTCTCATTGCTAAGGGCTTTGTGCAGACTCCGGGAAAAAACTTTGGTGCGACATTTGCCCCTGTAGCCAAACTTTCTATTGTCTGCCTTCTTATCTCTTTAGCGACATGTCATTCATAGCCTCTTCACCAGCTTAATGTAAAGAATGCCTTTCTAAACGATGATCTAACATAGATCATTTATATGGATCCCCCTCCAGGTTTCGTCTTCAGGGGAAGTATTTTGAGAAAGTATGTTGCCTTCTCAAATCTCTGTATAGCCTAAAATAGTCTCCACGAGCCTAGTTCCAACGTTTCTCTGAGATCATTCTATCTATGGAATTTTCCAGATACCATTCTGACCATACTTGCTTTATTCAACGAGGAGTAGATGGTCGCAATACCATTATCTTGGTTTATGTGGATGATATTATAATAAGAGTTCAAAAGCAATTGGGTAATGCTTTTGAGGTTAAGGACTTAGGTCCTCTCAAGTACTTTTTGGGGATATAAGTAGCTTGCTCACATCGTGGTATTTCGTTATCTCAACGCAAATACACATTGGATCTTCTTTAGGACATTGGTATGCTTAGTTGTTGTCTTGCCTCTTTCCCAATGGATCAGAATCATAGTCTTCATGCCGAATTTGAAAAAAATTTATTTGATTATTCCTCTTACCAAAGACTCGTAGACCGTTTGGTTTATCTGACTAGCACTAGACCGGATTTGACCTTCGTGGTTAGTGTAGTTAGTCAGTTCATGCATGCTTCACGTACCTCTCATGTTTATATCGTGTATCGTATCCTTCGCTATTTGAAGTCTCATCCTGGTCTAGGCCTATTTTATTCGTCTACTGCTCAGCCATATTTGTCTTATTTCATGTGTTGATTATACGAGTTCTCTTACAGATAGAAGATCTACCTCTGGTTTCTGTATTTTCTTTGGTGGTAACCTTATCTTATGGAAAAGTAAGAAATAGAGTGGTTTCTCATTCTTTTGCTGAAGCTAAGTATCGTGTTATGGCTCTTGGCACATGTGAGCTTCTTTGACTTAGATCTTTGCTGACATAGTTGGGATTTCCTACTGTTGGTTCCTCCTCACTATTCTATGACAACTAGTCTGCTATAATGCTTGTATCTAACTCAGTCCTTCACGAAAAGACTAAGCACATTGAGGTTGATGATCACTTTCTCAGGGAGAAAGTTCGATCTAGTACACTTGAGACAATCTTTGTTTTTTCTTTAGATCAACTAGTCGATATGCTTACGAAGTCTGTTGGACCTTCTGTCACTAACTTTTATCATGCCAAGCTGGGCCTACTTGATATATTTGCCCCAACTTGAGGGGGAATATCGGAAATATTAGAATAGTTAGTTCTAGTTTGACTAATATTAGTTTATTTCTATTATTTCTCTATAAGGGCATATATGTTCATTCACTAATTATGGGTTATAAATACATGCCAAGCTCTCATTCTGAGACTTGACTTTTCTCTTCTAAAATTCTTCTGTCACCTACGAGATACGACTCACAATGTGTTTTTCATATCTTTTCATATTTTTAGGTGTTTGGCGTTCAAGTGAAGCCTTGATAAGAAGAACAAAAGAGACTAGTTTTTATTGTTTCCTTTTTTCTGTGTATATCGATGAACTTTATATGTTGGAAAATATTGTGGGAGAACCTTTGTATTTGAGTTGAATCCATGCGTGTTAGTGACTCTTGAACAACATTTTAACAAAAGAATTTTTTGTTGTATTATGCTAGTGACTCGCATAGATAAGGAAAGAATCCATTTTTGTAATAGGTGGTGAATCTATAAATTATGGATAGCCAAGTATAAATTGTTTTAAAAGAAATACTAAAACAAATCATTTTGCCCCAATATTTTTCAGAGATGTTCTTAATTGATTTATATGAACCCACAAAAGATCAAGGTGAAAAGCCATCGTTTAATATTTTTAACGAAATTATTAAATTAAATTGACTATTGAGCATTTTCTGCTGTTGTAACATAGGGTCCAGTCCGGGGGTTGAACCATTTTAACTTCCAAATTTGTTAAACAATAACCCTTATTGGTATTTTTCTTATTAAAAACACTGAATATCTTCCTATGAGTTTTGGTCTTGATATATTTGGGGGTCCAACTCAAAACCAATTGGCAATGAGTTGAGAGGCCAGGGAGTTTGTAAGGAGCGAGACAAGGCAATGAGTGTCCGATGTGAGACTAAACTCAATACGCCCTCACACATGTGGAGCAAACTAGGCCAAAGCACATGGAGATACAAACTGAATGACATGGAGAAGAGAAAGGCTTGCTTTGATACCATGATAAATTTGAGGGTCCAACTCAAAACCAGTTGGCAATGAATGGAGAGGCCCAGGAGCTTATAAGGAGAGAGACAAGGCAGTGAGTTTCCGATGTGGGACTAAACTCAACAGGTCTCGCATGGAAATTACTTTTCTATATATAGTTACACTTTTTCAAAGTTGAAGTGTCAGTAAGGTAATTTTTTGTCAGTCTAACATTTAAACAGTTTTGTGGCTTTATTTACCTTTTTAGACAAATTTGTTTATGTTGAAAACTAGGAAGTTTTGGAGATTTAAGTACCCTTTCCAAAACTTTTGGTCGTAACAAAAATCACCCCAAAAGAAATTTGTAAAAAATATTTTCTGGTACAATGTCAGTTGTAGCCATCTATAGTATTAGTAACAGTGTCACAGTTTTTGAAAACTTATGCATAAAATTTCTTACAAAGCAACCCATTTTAAAATTTTCCTTTGACCTAAAAAGTGGACTCTATCTCATTTTAAAATGTTTTAATATTTATAGAAATTTTTTATTGAGCCATGTTTAGTGGCCAAGTCTAGAAAAAATTTGGAAATTGTCTCAGTGGATGAAGTGAGTTAATGCGAGCAGACCTGTGAGGGGTTCTTTGAGCCGTATTTCATCTCACCTCTAGATTTTGAGTCATGGGTCTCAAAAATCGGGGTGTAATTGCTTGGTATCAAAGCCTAGGCTTTAGGACCTAAGAGATAAGTGTATTTGATTTAGATTTTATTATATTATTTTCGGGCATAGTTGTTAGAGTGATTTAAAAATGTTTTGATTAGAACTAAAACTTAGTGTAGGAAGATAACAATAATGAAACGCACACACACCAAAGCGGAAGTAACAGAGAAGATCCACATAGTTAATGAAGATAGGTTGTTGAGGAACGTCCTGAAGAAGATGACGGCTACACAATACCAACTCTTCCTAATCCCAACTCTCAAGCACCAGAGGATCTTGGTTCATGGGGAGGAAGGAGCATGGGATAACTTCAAGATGTTAGAGAAGGCAAATGGGAAATTTGAGACGATTGGATAGTTTCCTTCCAAGAATGAGAGTAGTTAGTAGTATCCTTTTGAAGACCAGGGGAGGTAATTTAATTCCCAATAGGGGTTGCATACCTGGAATAAATGGATTATGATTAATACACAAATAATTATTTATAATGGTAAATTGAATCTCATGTGCTTAGGTTTATTGTGACATTTGTTAAAATGCATGTATATGAATACTCACTCATAAAATACTCCAACAGAATCCCCTAAGTAATGGATAGAAATAAACTAAATAATGGTATCACAATGCACACATTTTAGAAAAAAAAGGTGTGGGTGTGTTTAGACCCAAGGAAATTAAATAATAGAAAATGGTGAACATCAAAGGTGGTGCACTGAGAAATCCTATTTGTCATGAACAAGATGTTATGGAAGAAATAATGCAAGCCAAGAGGGTCCTGGTTGATATGACGTAACAAGTGGCAATGCAACAAAATCGAGAGAAAATGCACCTACAACATACGTCAATAAAACATACTGCCATGGGGGCAGAGACTCCATCTAGGGTAGGAGGGGGTGACAAGATTGTAGGCAATGAGGGAATTCAAGGGGATGCAATGCCTAAAATTTAAGGGGAAGCCAAACTTGATCGAAGCGAAGAAGTGAATGAAGCAAATGCTAAAAAAAACTTGGATAATCAAGGGATCGTAAAAGAATAGTAGGTCCCACTCGTATCTTTCATGTTAAAAGGGGGTGATAAGATTGTAGGCAATGAGGGAATTCAAGGGGATGCAACGCCTAAAATTTAATGGGGAGCCAAACCTGATCGAAACGAAGAAGTGAATGAAGCAGATGCAAAAAAAATTGGTTCACATCTTTCATGTTAAAAGAGTACACTGACTATTGATAGGACTCGATGAAAAGTAGTAGGGACGTAAACCAAATGTTGTGGGCTTAGTTTGAGGAAGCATTTTACAAAAAATATTTTCTTGAGACATCACAAGTTTTAAAAGTGGGAGAGTTTATGGATCTTCTTGACGGTGTTGTCCACGTATCGATGCTATGGAGGTATGTACCAGACTCGTCACGCGTTGTCCAGTGGCAAGAGATTCAAGTTAAAGAAAATGTGACCTATGAGGCGAAACTCATCTAGATCCTAGACACCATAGAGCAAACATTTCGCAATATGCCCATTTCCTTGGTTAAGATACTTTGGTAACATCATGGCTTAAGAAGAAACACATGGGAACTAGAGACGAACATTCATGACAAGCACCTCTAACTTTTCACCTAAAGAGGTACGTTTTATAATTTTGAGGATGAAATTCTTTATAGAGGGTAGGTTGTAGAAACCTATAAATCTCTTGATACCTCAAGAAATATTTTTCGTTAAATGCTTTCTCAAATTGAGCTCACGACATTTGACTCACGTCTCTACTCATTTTCACTGAGTCCCATCAGCAGTCAACGCCCCCTTCTGGTACGAAAGATGCGAGTGATACCCATTATTCTTCTACGATCCCTAGGTGATCCACTTTTTTTCTTCTACTTCAACGACTTCTCCAATTTTGTCAAGTCTGGCTCTCCCTTAAGTTTGGGGTTGCATCTCCATGAATTCCCTAATTGCAGCAGTCTTGTCAATTCGTCCTACCCTAACTAGAGTATCTTGAGCCTAGCGCTCTACAGTACTTCTCTACCCCATGGCGGTCTATTGTTATATTGTTGCTTGTTGTAGGCACATTTCATCCCGATGTTGCATTGTTACTTGTTGCATCATCTCGGTAATGACCCTCATAGGTTGCATCATTTCATCCATAACATACCATTCCTGATGAGCAGGAACTCTTGGTGCATTACCTTTAATGTTCCCCATCTTCTGTCATTTAATCTTGTTATGCTCTAAACACACCCACACCTTTATTTAAAATCCATGCATTGTCATGTTGTTATATAGTTCATTTTTATACATTGATAAGGCATTTTGTTGGAGTATTCAATGAGCGAGTGGTCCTATACATGCATTTCAACAAATGTCGCTCATAAATATAAACACGTGAGATTGAATTTTCAAACATAAACAATTATTTATTCATTAATTACAATCCAGTTTAAAATTTTCATTCAAAATATTAAACAGTGGTTTTCACCCAGATCTTTTTTTAAAAATAAAATCTGGAATTTAAAATAACAATAATAATAATAATAATAATAATAAATAAATAAATAAAAGGTAATTGGGTCCTATAGTGATGGAAACTGAACAGGGGCAAAACCCTACACCAATGATCTCCCCACCCCATTCCCTCTACCAATTCTAAAAATCACCCTGCTCTGAAACTCCAAACAATTCTAGAAATCCCTTTCCAAAGATTGCATGATTAAGAAGGCCTCACCTTGCCACTATCCCAAAAAAAATTCCTATCCCGTATTTTGCATTTATAACCTCCTTCTACACATTCTCACACTCATCCTCGAACTTCTTCTACAAAGTCAGATTCATAGATCCAATATTTCTGATTCTGAGACCATTTTTTTTTTGGAAAATAATCATGTTTCCAATTTGACTAAATGAAATTTCTGATTGCCTTCTTGTCGTTTCTAAAAGTTTAGAATCTATTTTGTATTACCATTTTTAATTTAACAACTCTGGTAGAACCTTTTTTCTCAAATCTGAATAACCTCCCCAAAAATCCTTTCCATTCGAAGAAGCTATGGACATAGGGGAAAGAGAGCAGATTGAAAGGATCTGTATGATTCTTGCTGATGTAAGTTCTTTAAACTCTTCAAAACAGTTTCTGCTTCACGCTGTTTGAAGAATCTTCACTACAATTTTCTGGTCAATCTGCAGATATCAATGCCAACATCATAGTCTCCATCTTAACTTCCATTTTGGGGTGCAGTTTGAGCATGGTTTTATTAATGTTGCCATATATATTAATCCAGTGTAAGAAATGTTAAATCATTAAAATATATCAGCATGTTTGCACTCTTTCTCACTAGTTTTATCAAAAAATTACCGTAGAGATTTATAATAAAAAAAAAAAGGGGGATGAATCCCAAGAACAATATAAAAGCCTAAGAGGAGAATTTCAATGGGAAAAATCCAAATACAAAAAGCCACCCTCCTCCCAATATACAAGAGCACCCCACCTAAATACAAAACCATTAAAGAAGATACCTCACTGGTTCCTTCATTGGTCTTCATGGTACATGCCTAAGCCTTTTCAATCAAATTTCCTTCATTTTATCCCATATAGGTGCCATTCCAATATTCCATTAAATGTACCCCTTTCCAGTTTTGTTTTTCCTAGTCTTGCCACTCATCTATCTTAACATCCCCATATCTTCTAAGCTCATTCGAACGTGTTCCAGGTCTGGGTGCATGTACAAAATATAAAGGGTAGGAAAGTAGAACTATTACAATATTAATGTCCTAGGATTCTCCCTTTAGCCTGTCTTAAGTATCTTCAATAATTTGATTGAATCTACTGAAGAATAAAGGAAGAAAATTATTTTCTTTTGCACAAGAGAAAAAGGTGGAAGAAGAAATTGAAACTTTCATTTTCTGGCAAAACAAGTGTATGACCTGCTGCACAAAATTCCAGTGTTTTAGTTACTCAATAATGTATCTGTGACTTTCTAAGTTCCATAGTTTTCCGACCCAAATGTCTGGGAAAAGGCATGGATGGTAATGATGATATTTCCAAAGTTAAATTATAAATAATTACTTTTTAATTACTTCAATTTTTCCACAACTCTGATAAAAACTTGAAAAACATAAAAAGTTTTAGAAACACCCAATTATATCCCTTGAAAACAGATTAGTAGAAACGTTTTTTTTTTTTTGAAGATTAGTAGATACATTCTTTAGAAATAGTAAAAACAATACCTCAAGATTGGCAATAGACACTGAAGGACTGCCAATGGAAAAATAAAAACAGCATTTATCATCATTATTATCCAGGCCTTCCCAACTATGAAGGAATCAGCAAAACATAAATCTGTTCATTCCATTCAACTCTATATAGGGCTATTTCTTCTTCCAAGGCACTTGTCTTCTTATCATTTCTTACGACCTAAATCCACCATTTTGTCCAACTTCCAAAAGGTCTAAATTCTTCAATCCCAAGTGAAAAGGGGGGCAACAAGCGAAACAAATCGTCAGAACCATGGTTTAAAATTTTGTTTCAATCCAGTGTTTCAGTTTTTTCAAAAACCGAAACGATCCTGAAACATTCGAAAATTTTTAAACAAATTCTTCCTCAGAAGACCATGGTCAAAGGGCTATTTCAACAGTGAAAACACGGGTATATCAGACCCAGTCTTTTAGAGAAGACTAAGGTCAAGGACATTTTATTTAACTTGTAAATGGAAGTTCAAAAATAGTAAAAAGGGATTAGAAAGATGAAAGAGGCAGCACAGCAGACCAGGTACTCTCTCTTTCTCTCTCCTCTCTCTCTCTAGCGCAGATCTCTCGCACGCAGATCGCTCTCTCTCTCTCTCTTAGATCTTTGCTCAGATATCTCTCTTTCCCCAAAGATCTCTCTTAAAGATCTTTAAATCAGAAAAAAAACTAAAGAGAGGAATCGAAAATTAGAATGTTCCGATTTCTACGTAGTTTCATCTCAACAGGTTAAAAATCTGAAATGTTTTGTACGAAATGAAACAAATTTTTAAACCATGGTCAGAACCTCTTTGTGTGTGTGTGTGTGGGGGGGGGGGGGGGGGGGACGGGGACGGGGGGATACAGTAAATCATCAATGCAGCAAATTTGATAAATCATACCTTCTTCTTGAGTGCTCGAATTTTTTTATCAAGATCAGGATCAGGCACCCCTGGATTTGAACTCTCGGTTGAATCTGAAGAAGGATCTGTCGAAACAGCCAGCATATTCATCTGAATTGCTACTGATTCCACAGCTTCCAACCTGTGAACTTCATCATCAGAAGAGAGCACTTCTCCAGCTTTTGACTCCACAGCTTCCTTCAAATCCAAGTTCTTCCCCTTCTCAAGAGCAGCCTGTCAGGGGTAATTCATTAAATTTCCAAAGCCACAAAAATAGGAAAAGAGTAATGAGCAGTCAGACGGTTCCCTTCATGCATATACTAACTTCACAAGTTTCATAGAATGTAATCTCCTATTCCGTGTAAAAATAAAAAGTTTCTTAGATCAAAGAAATGGTTAAAGCTTGCAAATAAATGAAATGGCTTCTTGTAAACTACCTGGCTCATCTTTTAGACTTCAAAACCAGATAAACCTAAATAAGCCCATCTGAACAAACCTATTCACTCCTAAAGACAGTAGGTGACTATATGTTATAATTCTCACACTTGGTCTTGTACAACTACTAATAAAAACTTATCAAACAAAGTCTAACCCAATACAGAATGCGAGCACCTCAGCGGGAAGTCCTGAACAAATCTGTTTCTAGCCTGAAAAGGAGAGTTAGCTTGAGTAACCATGTATGTACTGTACCATTATCATTATTCATCTTGTTTGAGTGATATATGTAATTACAGTACGAACCAAAAGAGATTTAGCTTAGAAAAATGCTCAAATCCAATGGCTAGATATCATCAATCAGCCTAACTTTTGATGCGTAGGTCCATCAACTCATGAGCCAAACATTGACGGGATCAGTGAAAACGAATGTGTGTGCCACATGAAATTTTTCGGTTGTGGGTTGATTGAGTTTATAATGACACCAGGGTAGGGTGGGCATTATCATTTAAATATGATTCTTTCAAAGCCATTTGGATGGCCCTAGAAAGGCATCCTTCCCAGCTAAGGCATGGGTTTTCTTGCACATGGAGGGATGATGTCACAAATCCGAATAATCTATCTATAGGACACTCTGAAATCTGAATTGGCCATACCGTGTTTATGCTGAACACAACCCAATACCATTTACTAATAGGCTATACCTCCGCCAGTAGAGAGTAATTTCAATGTACATGGAATCTTGGAAAGAATCAGGCTTGCTAGAGGGTATTTCAATGACTATAGCTATTGATACTATTTTTAATGGTAACTGTATACTTCAAAGGGGGGGGGGGGGGGGGGGAAGGAGTCACTTCTGGCATTTGACCATTTTGTAGAAGACAGTAAGCTTAGTAACTACTCTATAAGATGCCATTTATTCTCTAAATCGTATATTGGAATTTCACAAGAAGCAAGACCCAATATTGTATGCATAGACCCCAAAGGAAGACCAATGAAAGATGTTGAGGATTTGCCCACTTTCACAACCCAAAACTTGGGTAAAACTTTAAACACCAAGAAATTGAAGTTACAAATTTGCACTAAACTGTCCATTGTGATATCTATCCAATTTATGCAAATTTCCACGTTGTCGAACAAAGCCCCCCCACCCCCCACAATAACCAGCCCATAAAGCTTGCTCTTATGCAAATTTGTCGCTAAATTCAAAGCACCATAAAGGCTTCTCAAATATGTGAAGTTGCACTTTGTTTCCATACTCAAAAATTAGGGTATAATCTACAAATTGCAAATGCGTGAGCATTGTAGCCTCCCCTTTAACCCTTGCCCCTGTGAACCATCCCAAATAATATTCTAACAAAGGCCTCTTTGAACAACAACAACAACAAAAAAAAAAAAGAACAGAGATATGAATCACCTTGCCATTCAAAATCTAAATATAATGGAAGGCACAAGTCTTTAGATATTTTATTGTTACCTCTATCCACATTAGTTTTAGACTTCATCTTGATTTTGAGCCTTTGTCGTTGTTTTTTATTCTTCAATTTGAACAAAAGCCCTATTTCTCACTAGAGTCGACATCTATTTTCGTTGTACAATTCCCTAACCATCTCAATTGGCTTTCCCTTATTTAATCTGTTAGTGCGGATTGATGCAAGATAGTGAAGGAAGAAGATGAATATGGGGGGTTTGGGATTGGGTTAAGGATTTAGACTACAATAGGGTAGACCCAAAAGGATTTGGGTTGTAGGGTTTAAACGTTTTGCAATCACGATCACAATCCCAATGGCCATATGTTGAAATGTAAAATGAAAAGTTTTGCAATTATAATATCTTCAATAGGGTAAAGGAAAGGGTTAAGAGAATGGGTAACAGATTAAGAGGGAAGGAAAAAAAGGGTTTCAAGAATTCAAGAAAGTTAATAGAAAATAAAGGAAAAAAATTAAGATTGAAAGAAAAAAGAGATGAGATAGAAGGATAGAATCTTAGAATCACACCAAGAACGATGGAGAACTTATTTCAAAAAACTCTTTCTTTATTCATCATCAAAATCGTCTTTTAAATAAATCCTAATACAATCTATATATAAAGAAAATAAATTTAGGAATCCTAATAAAACTAAAATACTAAATAAATAACCTTATTTTCGGAATTTTCTCTCTCCTAAATTTTCAACCCTTATAAACTTAAATAAAAGACAAACTAAATTTACCAAACTACCCCTAAATATTATAATAAGACATGGGCCAATAAAACATGAAAATAAGCCAAACAACATAGAAATAGAGCCCTAAAACAGAAAACTTAATAAAAATAAAATCTACTCTTTAAGCTTTGACATCCCCATCAAAGATATTAATAGATTCCTTAAACTATACTCATTTATAATCCCTCCCCCCTATCTTACCACTCATCCATTTAGCATCCTACGACCATCAGATGAGCATGTAGTTTCTTGACGACCCAACATTCAATTCCATATAACGTAACTAGTTTTATTATTTATTTATAAATTTTCCCTATAGTTTGATTAATATACATTGGTTACATTGGTTAACAAATACTTCAAAAGTGTCTTCACTTTAAGCATCCAACAATTATTCTAGTGGGTCGCTAGTTTATCTATCTTTAAATTATTCTAAGGGGTCACTAGTATGAGTACGTGTGTGGCTAAATGAGTTGTGGTAACTCCTAGGAAATCATGGGGTAAGGTTGACTTGGTAATGCGGAACGCAAATCAAGTTAACGGTCAAGAGTTCCGATGAAAAATTTGTAATTATTTAGATTTCACTTAATTAGGCCTAGATTTATCATTCGAGATTATTTTAGATTAATTATTTTTTTAGTTTTGACTTGTTTTAGGACTTTATTTTTATTTTTTTTAGGTTTATTCTCATGTTTTATTGGCCCATAGTCTTAGTATAATATTTAGGGGCAATTTAGTAACTTTAGTTTTTTTTTTATTCAAGCTTATTAAGGTTTGAAAATTAGGAGAGAAAAAATTACGAAAATTAGGTTATTTATTTGGTGTTCAAGTTTGAAGACTCTTAGATTTATTTTCTTTATATAGATTGTATTAGGATTTAAAAAAAAAACAAAGAATCTTTGATGAATAAAGAATGAGTTTCTTTTATAGAGTGAAAGAAATTCTCCATCATTCTTAGTGTGATTCCACAGTATCATCTTTTCTCTCATCTTTCCATTTTTTTTTATTGTTTCTTAATTTTCTTGAAATCTTGAATTCTTAAATCCATTAAGAATCATTTTTTCTTGATTTTCTTTTAATCTTTGTTTTTCTTGATTCTTAAAGTCTTGAATCTTGATTTCTTGAAACCCATTTTCTTAACCTTTAATCCTTCCCCATTTTCTTTAACCCTTTTTTCATTAATCTCTTTCCAAATCTATCATATACCTTATTACTTAACTCAAACTAAATAACTTAAACCCTCCCCTAATCGTAATTTCAAAATGTTGTAATTGAAAAACTTTGTGTTTTACATTTCAACATATAGCCAATTGGGATTTTGGTAACCGTTTTCCTATTGTCGCCCAAATCCTTACCCAAAATCCTAAACAACATTCCCTAAACCCCTATTTTCCTCTTCTTTCCTCAACATCCTGCATCACTTAAGATATATTAGGGGGATAGCTTGAGTGCCACACAAACGTTACACAACGAGGGGCTAGGTCCATGACACTAGGCATAGAATAATTTGGGTATTTTTTTCCCTAAAGGTTGTACACCAAGTTTCTTGGTGTCTAAGAGATCCAATTGTTGCTCAAGTCTCTTGGGTTTCACGTCATAGCATCTATACCCAGACTGAGCATATCCAAGAAAACACAAGTGGTTGCCTTCAAGAACAATTTCTCTCTAAATTATGCAATGAATTTTAATTTAATGAAAATAATGCATGTCATCTAGATCTAAAGATAGACCATAAATTGGATCTCTTAGATGATGAGTGATTAGCTCACTCCACATCCACTTATTCGCTTTCCTACTTTCATGTGCAATTAACAAATAGGGAAAAAGGCCAACCTAAGACATATTTTTGTACTAAATTAAGACCTCTGCTAGAATTTGGATATTTCAAACATGATCATAGAAGTTATTGAAACGATGTCCATCCTTAGCACATCAAAAGTCTAATGAATGCATCACTCCCAACAGCATAGAGGTGATTGGCTCAACAATTAACATATATATCACATTTTTTGTATAAGTGTAAATTTTATTGATAAGAGGACTAGGAGTCCTCAAAGAAGATATATATCACATTATCAACCAACTTCATTATAAAGAATTCAAAGCACCATAAATTATCAAAATGTATCTAAAGCACACAAGAATGCATTCTAGCAAATTCCCATGCATTATTATTTTTATTTTTATTGGCCAAGTAATTAGCATGTGAAGGTGGGTTTCGATCCCAGGTCGTAGTATCAACACTCACAACTTTAATCAACTTAGTGAGCTCTCACCTTCAAAATACTAAACAGCAAAAGAATAATCAGACCAGAGACCTTCAAGTGTGTTAGATTGAAGTAATAACCAAATACACCACGACATCTTCAAAGATTCACCAACATTGTATGATTCTCTTCCATGAATTCTCATGCATTAATCACTTAGAAATCTAGTGTTTTGAATGTGTTGAAGTCATACGAAAACACCTACAAAGATTTGCCTACATTGTATGAATCTCTTCCATGAATCCTCGTGCATTAGCCACTAAGAAAATTTACTATAGTGAATGCGATCAAAGTTGTGCCAAAACACCTCTATTCACAACTAATATAAAAATTTGAAGTAATAATCTGTTCTTTTTCATTCCAACCAAAAAAAAATTGATAAAAAGGTAAGAACTTGAACCCTAGTCAAACAAAATAAACATAATTGCATCCAATATTTGAAGAAATTGAGCTAAAAACTATACAATAATGCATACCAAGCATCATACCTGTTGCTTCTTATCCTTCTTTCTTTCATTCCTTTTAGCTGATTTCGTCTTGGGTTTCGCATCCAACACAGGATCGTAACCTGGCGGAAGGTCGGGGGCTCCCATTCCCTTCCTTAACTGCATAAAAAACAACACAATAATTGATGAATCAGAGAGAAACAAAACCTAAATAACATAGAAATCTAAGAATAACCCTTACCAGGACACCTTTGGATTGATAAATCGCAACTTCATCTTGAGGGACGTAACCAGCCCTAATTCGAATCGGCTTTCGAAGAGTTCCATCTGGTCTCCTCGTTGGCCCCAATATCCTCTCTCCTTCTTTTAGGGCTTTTCCCCAACGAGCTGACTGTTCATCAGTTCCATCACTGCTAGCCATTACTGAGAACTCGAATTTGCACCTTTTTCAAACGTCCAAGTGTTCCGTACAGGTAGATGACGGGGGTTGCGGTGGTGATGATAATCAAATCGTGGCTGTTCGTTTTGATTTATTTGTATTTCTCTCACACACAGTAGAGAAGAAAGGGAGTGTGTGTGTGTGTGTGTGAGAGAGAGAGTGAGTGCAGCTCTGCGACGGCCTGTGTGTCTTCGAGCTTTCGCGTCTATAACGAGTATTCTATTAATTTTCTATTCACATGGTTTGACTCGTCCGAGTCACATCGGGGTAACTTGGATCCTAGCCGGTTAGTACAGTTCATTGGGCCCCCGACCAAGGATCTTGATATTGAATCCACAAAGGTAGGGCTGGCTGGTTCAAAATTTCCCGGCCCTAAATCCGGGTCGAGTTAGGATTTAGTAGTGCCTTACTTAGAGATGCAAAATAAAGGCCTGTGGCCTGCAGCCTGAAGGGACGGAGCCAGGATTTTGCTCTCGTTGGGGTGCAACCAAGAGAGAAAATGTTTTTGCTGTCAAATGCTCAAAATGCCCTTAATTTTTTAAGGTTGCATAATTATTGAGTGGGCATTTTAGGTAATTTGACCTCAAAGAGGACAAATGACCAAAATATCCTTATTTTGTGACTTATTACTTGAAAAGTATTTTAAGTCATGTAACCAAAATATCCTTTCATTTGTTTTCAATCCTTACAAAATTCTAGCAAATATATTAAACCAATCACAACTCTCAAACTCTGAATCTAAAGTCTTAAACTCCAACTCTGGGCTCTCAATACTAATTTCTTTTTTATTTTATATTTTTGCTAAGTTTATATTTTATATTCAAATCAAAAATTGAATACAGACATGACAAATGTATACAATAGCATCGATAGATCAAGATTTTTTGAAACCTATGAAAGGATAAAATCCTCTCCCATCTAGACCTCTCATTCACATCATCAACACATATTTTGAGGTGGGCATGTGACATCATTCAAAGAAGACTCTATCTAATTAGTGAAAAATCTCAATTTAAGAGAATTTTTTTTTTCTTTTAGATAATTATTAATTTGGATAAGGGGTAAAAAGGACAATTGTAATTTAAAAAAGATTAAGATTTCTTTTTAGGATTTTTTTATTTAAAGGCCTTAAGGCCATTGTAAAGAAAAAAGAGGAAGGGGAGAAACCAAGGAGAGGAGGACATGTAATCGTGAGATTTATAGTAAAATGGCTTCACAAACTCGTGAACATAGGCACGTTTGTCAAACCACATAAAAAATCCTTACGTTCTTTATTGTTTTACATATTTTTCTGTTATTTTGTTAGTTTAATAATGAAATTGTGACTAATGTTGATTTATTACAAAATCAACCTCTACAATTGGCATCGTCCGTGGGAATGAAGGAAGAACACTCATGAAAACCATAATAGTAAGAATGGATCAGGGAACTACGAAAAGGAATGATTTGGTTTTTAATCAGGAGTTGGCGGGCTACCCCCAAGATGAACCCTTGTGGGTGTAAAGTTTGCAATTATAAGATTTTTTAAATGACTTTGCCCAGGTTGGATCACAATGGGTTATTGAATCACAAGGGTGGAGCCATGATCAGGGCTTCCTAATCGAAAGATGTAAAGTAAAAAAAATAGAAGGGAAGGACGTGGGTACTACTACAACCAAATCGAAAAAAAAAAAAAAGGGGTTGGTTTGTCCAGTCAAAAGATAAGTAGTATTAAAAATAGAAAAAGAATTGGGGAAGGCTTTTGCGTTCACATTCGATCACATGAGCATCAAAAAGAAAACGAGAAAAGATAGAAACATGCCAGAAAGGTAGATGTGCGATTTGAGTAGAGAAAGAAAAAATAGTTTGTTGGATCAAGGTCTCTTAGAAATGATTGTCGAAAGAGGCAAGCGAGTCTGAGGGAGCAACAAATCATGAGAAAGAAAGGTGTAGCAGCTACGTTTCCTAGGAAGGAAATAAGTAGGAGATAGAGTTGTGGTTGGAAACAAGGTGCAGTCATGCAACACAAGGAGATCTAAAAAGAGAAGAACGAAAGAGGGCCCTAGCCGAAAAAAGGGGGTGTAAAAAGGAAAAAAATGGAAAGGAGTTGCAACCGCAACACCAAAGAAGAAGCTCGTGCTACTCATTGGCTGAGAATTGGAAACATTAGATCACAAAAATGTGGGTGTCGTGTAGGGTATTTCTCAGACAAGCGACACGTGGCAATTTCGAGGAATTTTAACCGAAGAACCGAATTATGCGATAAGTTAACCAACATTAAAACCAATCTCCCAAGCTACACAAATGTAGAGGTCAGAGCAAATTCTGTAAAACCTAAGACATTAGGTATAAATGTTCCCACAAAAATCAAGGCAAATCACTAAGCAAGTGCAACCACTTCGATAAGAATTACAAAAAAAATCCAGGGAAATCTTAGGGCGAAAAACATTATAAGTACAAGGGGGCAATACACCCAAAAGGTATGAAAAATCCTCTCTGAGAACACTCTATTAGATTGGGATTAGAAATTCTAACTTGGGCGTCGAAGTGGTTTTGTTGCAGGCCCTCTCCCGAGCACAGGAAGAATGGAATATTCATACCAGTGAGAATCGTGAGGTAGAGCAAATTTTTGCATCTACAATTTGGCATCGTCTGTGGGAATCATTACAAAGAGAAAACGACCAACATGGTGAGAACGAGAGGTGAAGGATGTGGAGAGCCAGTGAATCCCTTACCAATGAACCCACCTCCAATGTCACAAGATCCAATGATGGCACTACATCAATTACTAATAGAGATGATGGAAGAAATACGTAAGGGATTAAAGAAGCAAAATGATGAGATTACAACAATAAGGGGGGAAACGAAGAACTCAGACAAAGGTTGGGCTAGGGGACTAAAATAGAAGAGATCTGACAAGGGAAGGTGGACAAAGACCCCTACCCCACGCAGTAGAATGGACCGGGGATGAGCACACTATTGACTTGGCAGCTATCAAAACACAACAAGGAAGTTTAGATGCTCGAAACCCAATGACAAGGGAAGAAGTCAAAGAAATGTTGCGAAAGAAAGATGAGGAAATCGTTTGAGGAAGGGATCCAGGATAGAAAGCTCAAAATGCAATTCGGGAACTCAGGGAGATACCATTATCACCAGCAATAATGGGATCCTACCTCCCGAGGGCATTCCATCCACCAAAGTTCAAAACGTATGATGAAAAAAAAGAATCCTATGGATTATATCCTTCACTACAGAAGTCAAATGGTCTTGTACCAGAATGACGATTTATTACTCTGCAAGCTCTTCCTATCAACTCTAAGGCAATGAGCTATGTCGTGGTTTTAGGGATTGCCCACAGGATCAATAACAAAATTTTCCAAACTGGAAGAAGCATTCGCCGGACAGTTCGTCCATTTATGTAAAAGGAAAGTCGAAGTAAACACATTTTTCCATCTACAACAACAGATCAGCGAAAGTATCCGATCTTTTATGACTCATTTTTGAACGAAAGCGCTAACCATCTAGAATACAGATGAGGTGATCACTTGTGCGACCTATATAGTAGCAATTGTCTTGGGAATCCAATTACATGAGTCACTAATCAAGTTTGACCCATCAACTTGAAGACCTCTACACAAAAGTTGAGAAATATATCCTGGTGGAAGAGTTGCTGAAGAGCATAGGGCAAATAGCACAGACAGTTGTTGTTAGTATGGCAGATCTAAAGGTCCCAAAAATTGCGACCTAGCCAAACAATGAGGATAACAGGAAAAGACATCAGGAACAGAAAGAACAATCGAGATAAAAAATAAGGCAGGTATACACGCCGCTCAATGACAAGATATCAGTGATATTAAGGCACATCCGCAATGACCCAAGCTTTGTACAACCACCTCGTGATTATTGAGAAAAATCGATGAAGCCATACTATGAGTATCATTGAGCCGAATACCACCCGACCGAAGATTGATATAGGTTACGGCATATTATATATGATATGAACGAAGATGGAAAACTCAAGAGATACGAAGCTACCACCACCAAGGAAAGACGAGGAGATCAGAGGGACGAAGATAAGAGACTACGACCTCAACCACCTAGAGAAGAAAGACAACATGAACCTAAGGAACGCAGGATAGTGCATACAATCGCTGAGAGATACAAATCAAAAAGGCAGTCAAGATATACAACTAGAGAAATGGTGAAGAAGATATGCCATGAGGTCGACGTCAACCAAGTATCCTTGGGGTCGGAGAAGCACGAAAATCGTGTCCTATCTCAAGGGAACAAGCAATATTATTCACTGAAGACGACCTCAAAGGCATAGTTACACCTTATCAAGACACACTCGTTATAGCATTGCCAATCAAAATGTAGGGCATGTTTGGATTGACTTCTCCAAGTGCTTCTGGCTCTTGTGGGGAGCCAAAAGCACTTTCATGTGCGTTTGGATTAAGAAGTATTTATGGAAGCAACTTTTGTGTGGAATAATTTTGGTACTTTTGAGAGAAGTACCTCAGTCAATATTTCTCAAAATTGCTCTTGCAGGGAACACCAAAATCTCGTCAATTTAACGTGTTGTTTCCAAGTATGCCCTTAATCAATTTTGATAATTATCGATATATCCCTCTTCTATCTTCTTCGTTTTGTGAGAGGAGACGAACCCTAACGATGTTTTCTCCTTCTCTCTCTCCCCCTCTCTAACGATTGCAGCGAAAAAAACTCCCTACAATCATCTTCTCCCCAACGTCATCTTCGATTTTAAGGTCTAATATCATATTCTTCTTCCCTTTCTCCCTCTCTCTAGCGATTGCAGCAAAAAAAACTCCTCCTTTAGCAATCGATTCAATCAACAAATAATACCAAGGTTAGTTTCTTTCCTTTCTCCCTCTCTCTGTTTTTTTTTTTTTTTTCCTATTTGATTAGATTTTTGTTAAGGTTGTGTTTCGATTTTCGCTATAATTTTGTTTCTATTTCTTTAATTTCAACCAACCGTTCGATTTAGATTTGAATCGATGTTTCAGACTTAAAATTTTCAGAATCGCAAAGCAATTAACACAAATTTCTCGATAAAGCTACGTGTGATATGGTATTAGATCAGCAAAATTATTTGATTCAAGGAGGGGATTATCAATTTTGGAGGAGAAATTTTTTAAAAATTTGTTTCAAATATGTGGTTTAGACCTCTCAATCTCTCCTTTGTTGGCTTTCTTTCTTTATCTACGCTTTTTTTTTTATGTTTCAATATGTTTTTGTTGATGATTATGATGGTGTTTTATGATTATTATGGTTCATATAATGAGTGTTATGTGATTTATTAACTACAATGGTGTTCTAAGTTATGCTCAAAACTGATGATCAAGCTCTAATGTAATAGATTAGTTACAATGCTGCTATAGTTGACAGTTACACTTCTATGTTATGTTCAAATCGATAATCAAGTTCTAATGTAAAAGATCAGTGACAATGCTGTTATAGTTGATAGTTACACTTCTATGTTATGTTTAAATTGATGATCAAACTCCAATGTAAGATATTAGTGATAGTTTATTGGAAATTTAGTGAGTATGTTATAGGTTTTTGCAGTTGTCTTTATCAGTGCTGGTAAGGGATGGGAGACCATTGCATATGTACTTTAGTATTTCTATTTAGTGCACTTCTGTTTAGTTATGTTGAGTTCAATATTGTGCTCTATACACTTCTGTTCAAGCTTTAATATAAGGGTAAGGAATTCAAGCTTTATGCACTTATGTTCAAGCTTTAATGTAAGGGGTTAGTGATAGTTTTGTTGTAGTGACAATGCATTGGTAAGGAGTTCAAGCTTTATATACTTTTGTTTAGCTATATAATGATAGGTGTATTGGTAAGGAGTTCAAGCCTTATGCATTTCTATGTAGCCATATAGTGATAGTTGCATCGGTAAGAAGTTCAAGCTTTATTTATTTATGATTCTGTTGGAGGAATTCGTTGGGTATGTATGTGAATTTTCCTAGTGAGTCGCATGCAATCCATGACCACTTGATGACTTGAGTGTTGATGAGGAAAATGGTTAAGTTACTTTGATTTATTGAAGTTGTCTTGATATGTGGAAGTGCCATGAAGCTACTATTGTTGTTGGTTGTGCTTTAGTCGTGCATTGTCATTGGTTCTAACAGAGCTTCAAAGTTGTCTTGACATGATTTACATTTTTTGTCCAAGATTTTACAAACAAAGAGCTTCACAAACTATCTTGTATCTAAGAAACTGATGTTGAAATATTTGTTTTGCTTGTATCTAAGAAATTGAATGTTCACAAGAATATTTTTGAATTTAACTTGTTTGCTTGTATTTTTTTTCATTAGTATTATGTTGAACATAACCAATATATTGCAATGTGATAATAAGACAGCAACTTCAATATAACCTATTCTAACAACCTATTTGGATTGAGAGAAGAGAAGAGAAGAGAAATATGCAATTTTCCCTTCCTTTCTCCTATTATGTGCCTTTAGGGGTGTGCAATAGCTAATAGTGGTTAAAACAGATTTATTAGGTGCGTGCAAATGTATATTTTAAAGTTAAGATGGGTACCCAAGCAAGTGGGGTGAAATATGCCATTGCAGTATGTGCAAATAGACCCACCGTTATTAGATAGATAACAAATTATTAACCTCATAATAGATCCAAACATACATCAAACCTATTCACATTCACTCCATGGATCCATGATTGTACAACACTAGAAGTTTTCTTTATTCATTTTCCATTGCCAACAAACAACGACTTTGGTGAATTCCGCCCATTTCCTTTGTGCATTCAAACAAATATATACTCTATTCTCTTGACAAAAAATATTCATTTTCTTAAACATTAATTCCTCAAGAAAGAAAAATCATGAAAATATTTTCCAAGCAAACCAACCGTCACTAAAAGATAAAAGAAAACAACATAAGTCACGAAGGCACACATATTTTACATGATTTATACACACTTGCTACATCCATGAGTCACTGGAACTGATCGACATCATAGAAACAATTATTGCATGCCCCTGCAATGGTAGCTTAAACAAGTAAGATGGGAGGTCTGAGCATGTCTAAATGTTATAACCTGTGTATACAACAATTAACACATACCCCTTATAATCCATAGGTATACAACAATTTTCTTTATAATTGTACCCATTGTCCTTGACAACCTCATCTTCAAAAATCCATTCACCCCAAAACCCATCAATCCCACGATTCGGATTAAAAAAATAAAAAATAAAAATCTCTAAACTAACCCCACAAAAGGTTTTTTTGTTTTTTGCAATTATAGTTTCTATTGTAATCTATGGTGGATTAGGTTATCACAGAATCTATTTTTTATTTGTTTCCTTATCCCCAGATGTGTTCGATTTTTTCATTGTGACATTTAAAGATAAAATTTCATGATTTGCTCATGTTGGAAATCCTCTAATGTTTTGGGATAAATTCATGTTAGAATTAATCCCATGTTCATTCGAGGTCGTGTTGTCTAGGCTTTGATGACATATTGGGGTACTTGAATTAATAATATTTATATGAACTACCATTTAAATTAATTCTAAGCATCCACTTAATTGGACCAATTCTTTCCCAAATGTTTTCTTGTAGTATTATAAGTGTGGAGCCTAGATTGCAATTTTTAGTGAAGTTCACTAGTTAGAATTGCTCTGTTAGAAAAGTTGAAATTTAAATAATTCTCTTTGAGTCCTAATGGTTTAAGACATGTTGATGTACATATTATGTATTTTTTTAAATGTTAATGAGTATGGGATGTTGCATTGATGTAAATTGTGTATTATACAGGTATTTTTTTATCAGAAAATTTTCATATATCCATTTTTAAAAGGAGATGCTGCCGAAATTTCGATAGAATTATAAAATTTATAAATTTATTTAAATTGAAAATAATTATTTTTATAATTTATATATATATATATATATATAATATATTTATTAATGTATTATGATCATTTTCGGTGCATTCTGGGTGCATTATCAACATTAAGGGTATTCTCTTTCTATTATATTTCTATTTGCTAGATTTAGGATTTTATATGAGCCTAATCATAATTGTAAACAATCTTAAGAGTTCATAATACAAGTCCTACATTAGACACACATTGTCTTGTCTCTTCTATTAGTTTTAATTCCTATCAGAATCAGTTTGTTGTGATTAATTTTTTTTCTAACACATGATTTATTTATATTTTTCTTTGACACATGACTATTTTTTTTTCTTTTAAATATTTATTTAATTTTTTTCACATATTTATTTGTTTTCATTTTAAGATATCTTTTGAAAGTACAAATATGAACAAGGACAAATAAGTTGCAACACAAAATGATAAGGATAAAGTAAATTGGAGTCCGTATTTACACAAGACCTTTATTGAACTATGTGTTGAAGTAGTTGCATAATGAAAGTTTGTTCAAAATGAATTCTTCAAGAAAATGGGATTTAAATTCGAACAAAAACAATAAAAATCATTGGAACAAAACAAAATTAGATTGGAAGGCTTGGTCCAATCTAATGAGTGTAACTAGAATCGATTGGAATGACTATTCTATCATTGTGATCGATGAATGGTGGATTGACCAATAAATTGTACTACATATTTTTTTTAATATATTTAATTTCACTTATTTATAAAGATATCAATAAATATCTATTAATTATATTCATCATTTTTTCTTGCAACATCTTAGAGATAATAAGTTTCGTTTAAGGCATTAGAGCATAGAGATAAGTTGGACAAGTTATTTGGTGGTACTATAACTACCGGATCTCGTTTTCGATCTTCTACAACGACAAACATAATAAATGAGTCAATTGCTGATGATGATAATGACGATACCCCTGAATACATTCCAACGACAAAATAAAATATACTTTCAACTCACCCGATGATGATATTGATGAGTCACCAAGTTCAAGACTATCATAGAGAAGGTTGTCAATAAGTGGGGATTTTAGATTAAAAAGGAAAAAAAGAGAAAAATCTTATTTATTTGAGGTTGAATTTAATTGTTTGATGGATCTTTTCCAATCAAAGATTCATAGGGATGAACTTCCAAACAAGCAAAAAAATTTATTCCTGGTGAATGTATGTCACTTCTTAATGAATTAGTAGATGAGAATCCTATAGGTAGCAATTGATATTGTCATGCGAAATTCAAGTTCGTGGAGAGTAGATTTTAGGAATGTTTTCTATAACTTGCCGACAAATGATGCTCGTTTATTGTATATTGATTTTGAATACTGTCGTTATCGTGGTGATCACTAGAAAGTTATATAATTTTTTTCATGGATTGATCTTTTATGAACCTTTTTTGTGGACTATGTGATTAGCAAAAGAAAGTTTATTTCATGGATTATGATTTGAATTTATTCTATATAGATTATTTTTCTATTTATTTCTGGTTTGTAGATTGTTGATTATGTCTTATGAATTATGGTTTGGTTATTAAAAATATTTGTTTTAATATTTTATGTGATTGTTTATAGATTGATATATTTATGTGATTGTTAATATTGAATATTAAATGATATTTTTTTATTACTAATGTAAGTGAAAATAAGATAGATTATTTAGATTCAAACGATGAGATTATATGTATGACTGCACTTACTGTAGCAAATCATTATTGTACGGCTCGTAAAAATAAATTAGTTCAACAATCTAAGACTAATTGTAATTTTATTGGATAAAATTATATGAACTATGTTTTATTTGGGAATAATATAATATGTCACGAATAATTTCGGATAGAAAAACATGTATTCGAGAAATTATGTAAAACTCTAAACAAAGAGGTGGGTCCCGAAAGAACAAGAAACGTTTCTTTGAAAGTATCCTTAGGAATGTTCATAAAAATATTGGGACAAAACGAGGGCATGCGAAGTGTTGGTGATCGATTTCAACGTTTTAAAAAAATTGTAAGTAGATACTTTCATAGAATCTTGAAAGATGTCCTTGAATTATATAAAACTCTTATTGTGCCTCATTCTTTAGATGAGATCCCTCCTCAAATTCATACAAATCGAAGATTCTAACTTTTCTTTAATGTAATTTTAAAATAAAATTCAAAAAAAATTATAATGTTTAATTTTTAATATAAAATTTCATTTTATATGAAGGATTGTGTCGGCGCGATTGACGTACTCACATTGGGGCACGAGTTCCAATAGTAGATCAACTTCGAGATTTAGGTCGAAAGGGTATAACGCCAAATGTAATGATTGTATGCTCTTTTGATATGTTCTTCATATATGTAGTTGTTGGTTGAGAGGGACAAGCAAATGATGCGAATGTGTTCTTAAAAATCATAAATAATCCCAGTTCAAGATTTCCTCACCCTTCGTCAGGTTGGTATTTAAAATTTTACTTATAAGTACATTCAATTATATGTTATATATATATAATAATAATGAAAATATTATTCATTTGTAGACAAATATTACTTGGTTGACTCTAGCTATCCATTGATGGATGGGTACATGGCATCATATAGGGGTGTCTACTATTATTTACAAGACATTCATCAGGGTGTATGGTAGAAAGAAAAAGAGTTATTTAACCATCTTCATTCCTCATTGCGTAATGTTATAGAGAGGTCTTTTGGTGTATTAAAGGCAAGATGGGCAATTCTTAGGGACATGCACACATATTCCATTGATACACAAACAGACATCGTCATTGCTTACATGGGAATACACAATTTCATTCGAAAAGAATCTTTGACAGATGTTGAGTTTGCTATATACGAAGAATTAGATTTTATAGATGAAGTCATCCTTACGAGTGTAGATAAGTCTTGACCCTCGAGACGTTCACAACGGGAAGGACATAAAGAAATGAAACGTAGGAGAGAAGTCATAGCTGAAGCTTATGATCGACGTGATATAATTATATAATTTTATGACTTAGAAGTTACTATTAACTGAATAAATTACATTTTTGGGTAAATTTAGTATGTTTTTACTATATGAACATCTATGTTTATTGGTATGACGATCACATGTATATTTTGTTTATGAATATTTTATTTTCATTTTACATATGTTGGTGTGATTATTACATATGGTTTTATGTATGATGATATATGTTTTATTATATGATAGCTGTCATGTTTTTATATAGGTTTTATTTTTCATATGTCTAATATTTAGGGGAAGCTTTGTCGAATTTAAAAAATAAATAAGAATAAGTATATTTTGAATTTAAAATGATGTTATAATGTTTTTATTTAATAAAAATAGCAACTGTTACTTTTTTGAGCATAAGTTGTTGAGTTATAATGTTAAATATAGTAGGTATTATATAAAGCCATTCTGGTTATTTTAATAGAATTCAGAATAGTTTTTAAACACAAAACTCTGTGAGAAGTACTTCCGGTTGTACTTCTCAGATTCTGCATCCAAATGTACAACACGTATCTAGCTACTTTAGACAATACTTCAAAAAAAACTTATGAGAGTAGTTATGTTTTAAGTACTTCTGGTTCCTGTATTTACACAGGCCCTAGACCTCAGGAGAATTTTGGTGAACGTCGAAAGCGTAGTGGATATTTTTTTTTTTGGAGCAACAAAGAAAATGGGAGTATCGGAAAGCCTTGAGTTGACACAATTCACTGTGTTTGGATTTAGTAGAGCTCTGACTACTTCAATTGGGAAAATAACCCTCCCAATGGCAGTAGTAATCGATGAAGATTCAATATACAATGTCATTCTCGGTAGGAGATGGATACACGAGATGAAAGTCATTCCATCTACATACCATCAGGTGATACGATTCCCAAATAGTAAATGAACGATGGAAATCAGAGGAGACCAAAAAATGTCTCAAGATGTTTTATAATGGCACTCAAATCCGATAAACGTGATGAAGCTGAGCCTCAAAAAAAGAAAAGAACCACCGATCGAAGCCAAGCAATTGTAGCAATTACAGAAAGAACACAGAAAGAACAAGTGGCAACGATCGAGGAAATAGAACAAATAGATCTTGATACCAGCGAAGAGCAGCTAATTAACATCGGTACGTTACTATCAAGGGAAGAATGGGATATGTTGGTTAGTTTCTAAAGGCCAACAAAGATGTTTTTGCATGATCTTTTGAAGATATGCTGGGGATAGATTCTTTTATTGAATGCTACCAATTAAACGTCGATGAGATATTTTGGCCAGTTTGGCAAAAATTGAAGAGATTGTCTCCGCGTTTAAGGCAAAAAGTAAATGGGAAAATCAACAATCTCTTGAGAGTGGGATTCATCAAAGAAGTTGAGTACCCCGAATGGATAAAATATAGTAGTTGTGCCAAAGAAGGATTAGAGAATCAAGAACTGCATCGACTTTACCAATCTCAACAAAGTCTACCCGAAATATAGTTTTCCCTTGTTGAGGATTGACAAATTGGTCGATTTCACCGTGGAACACAAAAGGATGTCGTTCATGGATGGGTACTTAAGGTATAACTAGATCCCTTTGGCAGTGGAAGATTAGGAGAAAACATCTTTCACAACGGAGCATGGGTTGTTATAGTACAAAGTAATGCCTTTTGGGTTAAATAACGTTGGAACAACCTATCAAAGATTGGTCACCAAAATGTTTGAGGACATGATCAGGAGAATGAAAAAAGTGTACATCAACAATCTACTAGTAAAAAAATAAGCAAGCAGAAGATCATTTAAGGGATCTCAGGGAAACATTTGAGCTCTTGAGAGGTTATCAGATGAAACTAAACCCGAAGAAATGTACTTTTGGGGTGTCTTTCAGGAAATTTCTCGGGTATATGGTTGCAAAGAGAGGAATTGAAAAAACCTAGACCAAATATGATTCCTGATTGAGATGTCGAGTCTGAATAGGTTCATCTCAAGAGTTTCGGATAGATGTTGACTATTGTTCAGCTTATTGAAGAAAGGGAGAGAGTTCGAATGGAACACAGAATGTGAGACAACCTTCTACATCCTAAAGAAGTACTTGGGACAACCACCTATTCTCAACACTCCAGAGGAAAGAGAGGAGTTAAGAATTTACTTGGCAGCCACCGTATTGTCAGTCAGCTCGGTATTGTTCAAAGTAGACCTCAAGCGAGAATATCCAGTATATTTCATCAGCAAAACATTTGGCCCATCCGAAGTAAAATACACAAGAATCAAAAAAATCAGACCATCCCTAGTTTACTCAGCTTAGAAGCTCCAACCATGTTTCTTGTCTTATCGAATTCGGGTAGTAATTGATCATCCTCTAAAAGACATGCTATATAGATCAGACAAATTCAGAAGAATTACGAGATAGGCAGTAACCCTCGGAGAACATGATCTATAGTTTGAAGGACGAACGGTGCTGAAGGACAGGTATTGGCAGACTTCTTGTCCGATTTTTTGATTAAGGACCCCAACTGAGAAGAATGGGAAGACAAGGTAGTATAAGAATTCGATGCATGAAGTGCTCAATCAGGGTAGAGAATGTTTGTCGATGGATCGTCAAATTGCACTAGATTAGGGGTTGACATAGTATTGGTAACTCCGAGCAATGACAAACTTGAAAAAGTATTGAAGCTTGGATACGACGCATCGAATAACGAGGCAGAATATGAAGTTGTTATAAATTGGATCAGAATGGTGAATGAGTTGAAGATCGATAGGCTTTTAATGTACATCAACTCACAACTAGTTGCAAATCAGTACAATGGGGAGTACCAAGCTAAGGATGAGCAGATGGCAAGGTACTTAGCGTTGTTGAAAAAGGAACTTGACTGGTTTGCAGAAGTAAAAATAAACAAGATTCCGAGAGAAGAAAATAGACACGCTGACTACTAGCATTTATCACTTCAATGCTTGAAGATTTGAAATCACGAATGATACCCGTAGAATACTAGTAGAAAGAGAGCATCGATTATCAGATGGAGGAATGTATGCAGATCGACCGAGCATTAGATTGGAGTAATGACTATGTAGAATACCTTCAGTGAAAAACGCTCCCTAAAGAAAAGAAGAAAGGCATAAACCTCCTTTATAAAATTGGGAGGTATATGTTAATCGATGGAAAGCTATACAGAATGTCATTTAGGGGGCCACTTCTAAAGTGCTTGAATTCAGAAAAGTCTGAGCTAGTAATGGTAAAGATACATGAAGGAATATGCGGAAATCATTCGGAATGACGATCGTTGGCAAACAAAGCAGTAGCACAAGGGTATTTCTGGCTGAGGATGCAAGAAGATTGCAAAAGGTTTGTAAGATCGTGCAAGAAATGCCAAAAATATGCCCGATTAAACTTCCGATCTTCGAACGAGCTTTATCCAATGATAGCTCCCTAACTGTTCGTAATTTGGGAGATGGAAATTATCGGACCCCTACCTCGGGGGAAATGGGGTAAGATGTTCATATTGGCAGCAATTGACTACTTCACGAAGTGGATAGAAGTCATCTTACTCACTCGGATAAGAAAGGAAGAGATTATCAGATTCATGTGGGAACACATCATAACACGATTCAGGATTTCATACGTAGTAATCTCGGACAATGATACTCAATTCAAAGGAAATCGAGTACTTTCGTACTGTAAAACATATAAGATTCGTGCACTTGAGTCATCACAGAGGTATCCTCAAGGGAACGGGCAAGCGGAAGCTTCCAACAAAATAATATTGGATAACTTGAAGAAAAGGCTAGTTGAACATAAAGGAGGATGGGTGGAAGAATTACACAGCATATTGTGGGCATATAAAATGACGCCTAGACGGGCCACAGGGTTAACACCATTCTCATTAGCATATGGAACGAAGGCCGTCATCCCTACCGAGGTACAAATCCCCATAACCATAACTCAAGTTGCCGAGGCAAGCGTGAATAAAGAAATGATAGCACGAAACCTTGATTGGTTAGATGAAACTCAAAAATGAGTAATAGAGAGGCTTGCATCATATCAACAACAATGAAAGAGTGAGAAAGAGGGCGTTCAAGATCGGAGATATGGTATTACGGAAGGTATTTTCCAACACAAAAGAACTTGACAGTAGAAAACTCGAAGTAAACTAGGAAGGGCCATACATTATACATAGAATAAGAGACGTAGGAGTATATTATCTAAGAACTATACCAGGGGATGTAATCACGACACCTTAGAATGCCTTCAACCTTAATAAATATTTTCTCTCTAAGAATTGTTGCGTTCTATTATTTATTAAAGTCTTAGAATAATTTTTCGAGCCCGATCTGGGATTTCAGTCGGATATTGTCAAAATCTTTTGCAAAATGAAAGCCTTGGCCTTTCATTGGAGTCGAGCTCAACTGAGGAATTGGTATAATGTAAAGCCTTGGTTTTTCACTGGAGCCGAGTCCAACTGAGGAGTTAGTATCGCGTAAAGTCTTGTCCCTTACACTAGAGTTGAGCCCAATTGAGGAGTTGGTATAGCGTAAATCCTTGGCCCTTCACTGGAATTGAGCCCAATTGAGGAGTTGGTATAACATAAAGCCTTGGCCCTTCACTGGAATCGAGTCCAAATGAGAAGTTGATATAACATAAAGCCTTAGCCTTTCATTAAAGCTAAACCCAACCGAGGAGTTGGTATAGCGTAAACCCTTGGCCTTTCATTGGAGCTGAGCCCAATTAGGAAGTTGGTATAATGTAAAGCCTTAGCCTTTCATTGGGGCCAAGCTCGATCTGGGGTTTCATTTGATCATTTTATTATATATCTGAGTCTTGGATCATTTCATGATCTAAGCCCGATCTAGGACTTCAATCAATTTTTTTAGTATTTAGTGAAAGATTAGGCTCACCACGAAAGCTGAGCCTGATCGTTTGGGGTTGATACATTAATTAAATTTCTAAGTCTTGATCATTTTAGGATATGAGCCCGAGTTGGGACTTCATTGGATCGAGTTTAATTATTTACCTAAGTCTGAAATTTTTTAGGATACTCTATTCTTAAATGAAGTTTATAAAGTGATCCAAGGATATAGCCTTGTGAAACAAAAAGAAAGAAGAAGCGGACTTTTCATTAATAAAAACTAAATTCATTATAAGAAAATTACAAAAAGTTTCCTTAAACATTGGTAGTACAGTTGGCATAATCGGGGGGCATGTTGGGTATCCTCGAGAACCACGGGAGGGGTAGAACCATTCTTCAGAGCTAGCTCGGCTTTCTTTAGTTTGGCCTTAAGCTTGTTGTAAGCTTTCTCCCATGCAGACTCTGACGCATCGATCTAGGCCTAAAGGGCTGCGAGTTGATCCTCAAGCATTTTTTCTTTCTCTACCTCCTTGACCTTAACATGTCCTTTGATCGAAGCAATTTCCCCCTTCGCCAAAGAAATATCCTTCCTCGCTTATTCAAGCTTGGATCTCATAACGTCCATGTTTCCCTGGATCTTCAATATGTTTGATGCAACCACATCCCTCTCGCTTTGAAGCTTTTTGTGACCGTTTTAGTGTTGTCACGATTGGTAAAGGTCACATCTCTGGAATGACCAAGCTTAGCCATGTCATGTTGAACCTGAAATAGAAAACAAAAGGTTAAAAGTCAGCATATTTAACAAGAAATAATCAAGGAAAATAAGAATGCTCACCGTGGCTAAAACTTGGAACAAGTCACAAAAGAACCTAGTAAGATCCTCTGCAAAATGCTTATTTGTTATAGCCATGTCCTTTGGAAGACATGACGACTCAAACATTGCCTACGTAACTTGAGATTTGGATAACGTAGATTTTTTTCCATGATCGAACGGTCAACTATGGATGAGAAGGTGACCCAGGGGGTGCTTGGGGGTCGTTTCACCCTGCTTTGACTTAATGGTGGAGGTTGAGGCTTGTGATGGGTTGGCGGGGGCCAGGGATGGAGCGGCGAAGGATGTAGCTGTGGCTTTGGTCAATTTTGCAATTCCAAGATTGGGAGGTAGGGGGTCAGTACCCCTTCTCAACCTTTCAAGAGGGGCTACGTGTCCTCTTCATCCTCTTCTATTTCAATAAGAGAAGAGGGTGGCACCTTGTCATCTGAGGCATCAGAATCAGAAGTCAGAGCTGGTCAATTCGATCGAAGGGACATGTCCTTGTTATCGGAAGGCCCACAAGTAAAGCTGGATCTCCTCACTTGCGCAAAAGTCGACCGGAAAGAGGAACTTGGTGATTTGATAATACAACTTCGAGTTGGAGAGAATGTGTGTTATGATTACCTAGTCACCGACGCATTTGTCTTTACTTGGACCTACAATCATGAGGAGTGAAAAGTAAAACGTTAGAAGCAAAGCAAATAATGATAGAGTTCAAAGGGAGAAAAACTCACCGAGTCCATTGAAAGAGTTGAACACAAAAGAGGGAAGCTTGTCTCCAGTTGCATTTTCCCACTGACCAATTAATTTAATCGAAAAGAAGAACCATTCCTTGTCCGAGTCAGGAAGCTCGAACAAGGATTGCTTCCCTCTCCTCTTACTTAAGTAAAAGTACCATTGTTTTTTAGGGCAGCTCTTCAGGGCGAATTGGGCCCTTATATCGAGGAGCTCGAGTTGGAGACCTTCTTCCAATCGAGCATTAATTTGCTCTATGGCATAGATTAAGTGATAAAAGTTACAGCTCATTTGGCCTAGGGCCCTCCGATAAAAATTTAAGACTTCCTGAGTTAGCTACTTGGAGGCCAGCTTTAAATTGTCCCCAGTAAACCACTATGGTACCTTGGGGATAGCTACGAGACGACGAGGGCTTATCTGTAAAAGATATGCCCACATCATCAGGGATAACATATGTATCCCTGATCTCAGCTAATGGAGGGCATGTGGGAGAATAGGTTTTCCCCTAGCTATGGAGGAAGAAAAGAAAGTAAAAAAGATAACAATTTTGAGGAGAAGGTTAGGGTCTTGTTCTTTAACCTCAAAGGAAAGTACTGGATGTGGGAACTTGGTTGAAGAGGACTTGCTGGAGCCGAGCTAGTGAGAGCGTGAAAGCAAAAGTGCAAAAACGCTAAGAGAGAAAAGTAGGGAGTGAAAAGTAAAAAATGAAAAACGAAAATGGAAAAGGTATTTATAGGCTTTTAGAGCCTCGAGATACACTACAAAATGGAAAGCCTGGATGCACTAGAGAAACGGGGCAATAATGGGTGGGACGACACATTGATTGGCATTAGAAACGAGGAGAAAAATACGAATGCGTGTACGAAACAGACCAACGACGAAGCGCCACATGTATATGGCACATAAATGCGCCGCATAACAAAGCAGTCGGGAGCACAAATTACAAAAGAAATAATTATGAGCGCCGCTTTGGGAGTTCGAATGGTTGAACTTCAAGATTAAAGCTATTAATGAAAGCCTACCCATTTGCCACCCAATAGGAGATCGCCACATGTCCGCCATTAATTATACAGTCTCGGGGGCTCAGATCAAGATCCAAAACCTCGAGAAGGGGTATTGTGGAGGGTATTTCTCGGACAAACGACACGTGAGAATTTCGAAGAATTTTAGTTAAAGAACCATATTATGCGACAAGTTAACCAACCTACCGACCAACATTAAAATCGATCTCCCAAGCTACTGGTGTGGAGGTCGGAGCAAATTTCTTAAAACCTAGGACCTTAGGTGTAACTGCCCACATGGAAATCAAGGCAAATTGCTAAGCAGGTGCAACCACTCAGATAAGAATCACAGAGAAAATCCAGGGAGATCTAAGGGCAGAAAACCTTATAAGTACAAGGGGGCAATATAGCCAAAAGGTACAAAAATCCTCTCCTAGAACACTTTATTAGACTAGGAATAGAAATTCTAACTTGGGCGTCGGAGTGGTTTTGTTGCAGACCTTTCCCCGAGCATAGGAAGAAGGGAGTATTCATACCAGCGAGGATCACGAGGTAGAGCACATTTATGCATCTACAGATGTGCTTCAAAATTTTTGATCATGTATGAGCTGTGATCTATCAAATCCATGGATTCATTTGGGTTTCAAAATTCAAACCTTCGAGATACCATCTAGATGGTCAATTGAATGGCAGATTGGAGTGAAGCTCCATAAAAGAATAAGATGGGAAGACGGAGTGGTTCGGGTACTACAATTCAAGATAGGGTATTTTAGGTTTTTAGAATGCAAAGGAAGCCATTAATGGCAGTATTGAGAGGGTTACACATAGAAGGAGTTTAGTGTGTTACGGTGAGGTGACTTAGTATTAGGAGACAAAAACTCAGGTAGAATTGACTCGACACTCGGTGAATAATCACTTCTGACTCTCGGCAGTGATATAAACGAGCTGGTCCATACCACGTGTTTCAACTTCCAACCAGGTATTTTACATTATCAATTAAATTAAACCAAAATCTTCCAAGAGGCAAAGTGGCAAATGATTGTGTGCATCAAATGCATATCAATCATTGACGTGTAAAGATGTGTTACCATGTACAACAAGTTCTTATGTGTATAGGACCCTTTGTCAAAATAGCAAATAATGAAAAAAAATACTTGGGTATCTTGAATGCACATCAAGGTTAATGTGTATTGATTCTTTCCTTTTCTATACAACAGATCCCAATATATATAGTAACTAAAAAAAAGGGTTTGGTGGGAATTGGGGTAGATTGGGTGCATGGTGTGTACATTATTTTTGGTGTATTGGGATTCCTTTTTATATTTGAAAAAGGTAAAAAAAGGATTGTAATAAATGGTTTAAAAAAAATTAAAGGGCTATGGACTAAGTTCGATTCATTGGGACCCCCAATTCCTACTAGTTTGTGCCGAGCAATTGTATTGCTCGGGAGGTTTGAGTAATTTCCATAATTAAGCTTCTAACAAGACCTTATTTATTATGTGGGTTAACTCAGCATAAAAGTGACATGGGGGCTAAGTGCAAGCTCGACTCAAACAAGTCAAATTTATTTTTTAGGAGTTTGACAAGGTAAAATGGTATAGACTAGGGGCTTAATGAAGCCCAACTTGTTGAGTTACATAGAAGATTGCCAATTTAATTTAAAAACTCTTAATATATAATAAGGTATATTTTTATTTAAATAAAAAACTTGAGTGAGTCACAAGACTCCATCGAATCAAGTGTTATTAAAACCTTGTTATGTCTTTAATAAGGTGAATGAAAGTTGTTATGGTTAGTTTTATTAAATCCTTGTTATTTAAAATATTTATAACAAAATACGATTATTTTTTTATTCATTTTTGTATGATTAAAATAATTAAAGAAGGTTAAGACTCGATACATTGAAGGAATCAAACCCTACTCATGAGGTTGAGAATGTTAAAACTCAGTTCATTGAAGGAGTCGAAACCTATTTATGAGGTTGAATAGATTCAAGGAGGTCAAGACTCGATTCATTGAGGGAATTAAACGCTACTTATGAAGTTGTGTAAGTTCAAGAAGGTTAAGACTCAGTTCATTAAGGGAACCAAGCCATACTCATGAGGTTGAGTAGGTTCAAGAAGACGAAGATTCAATTCATTGAGGGAACCAGGCCCTACTCATGAGATTGAGTAGGTTCAAGAAGGTTAAAACTTAGTTCATTGAGGGAACCGAGCCTTACTTATGAGGTGAATAGGTTCAAGAAGGTTAAGGCTCGATTATTTTATTATTTATCAAAATATTGGATTATTTTGGGATTTAAGCCTAATCTAGGATTTCAATCAATTCTTCTATTATATCAAAGTCTTAGATCGTTCTTGGATCCAAGCTTGATATGGGATTTCAGTCGGTTATTTTATTATTTATTTATGTCTTCGATCGTTCTAGGATCCAAGTCCAGTCAAGGAATTCTGTCGATTCTTCAATCATTTATCAAAGTCTTGGCTCATTCAAGAAGCTAAGCCCAGTTTGTAGGATAATCAATTCTATTATTGAAGCATTTACTTATTATGTAAGCTCAACTAAGATGAAGTTCAAATTTGCAAAAAACAATAAAGAAAATAAGCTTGAAAAATTAAGAATCATATTAGTTCAGGAAGGATTGTTAGAAACTATAGAGTTCTCGAATGTAGATTTTGGTACATCAATCTCCACCTTCAAGAAGGGGTTATTGTGGAGGGATAGAATCCTTTCCCATTTGGACCGCTCATTCACACCATCGACACATATCTCGGGGTAGGCAGGTGACATCATTCGAAGATGACTATCTAACAAGGGAAGAATCCTAGCTTAAGAGGATTCTTCCCCTTTTAGATAATTATTAATTTGGATAATGGGTAAAATGAGCAATTATAATTTAACTAGGATTATGTTTTTTTTATAGAGTTTTTCTATTTAAAGGCATTAAGGCCATTTTAAAGATGAAGAGGGAAGATGAGGAATTGTGGAGACTAAGGAGAGGAGGTCATGTAACTATAAGATTTATATTGGAATGACTTCTCGAGCTAGTGAACGTAGGCACGTTTGTCGAACCACATAAAATACCTTTGCGTTATTTACTTTTTTACATATTTTTTTTTTTCATTATTTTGTTAGTTTAATAATGGAATCACGACTGAGATCGCTTTATCTCAAAGTCGACCTCTACAAACCCAAAGCATGTATCAATTTTGATTTTCACATTTCAATAAAAAGTTTTATTTCTACCTTATGTATCATTGGGATCACAAATTGCTCATAAAGTATGAAGTTCTAGCAAAAAAATGTAAGTAAACTTTAGAGTTTGGGCCATTTCAATAAAGTCCAAGTTTTCGATCCAAAACAAATCAAAGAACATATAATAATTAAAGTGCATTGTATATTAATGTGGAAAATTTTCAGGTCACCATCTTCATATGGCCTTAGCCACCTCAATACACATTAACCAATGTACTACTAAAAGAAATAAATTGAGCAGGAAAATGGAAAGATAATAAAATTATCGGTGTGTCTACTACTTTTCATATGTCTATATAGGAAAAATGTTCCATGGATTGAAGGACCATGGAGTGATAGAATCAAGGTCTTAATTCGGGTCACATGGACTGTCAAAATAACACCTCAATCATCTATAATTAATGGTTTGGATTGGGTTTGAAAAAAAAATATTTATTTGGTAAAATCTCATATTTTGAAAATGGATGATTGTTGAACTCTCACATTCACTACAACATTTTTGAGCTACAGCGGCGTTTTATAACAGCGGATCATTTTATCTGCCTCTATAGATATACATGTTGCAGCAGATACTTATCTCCGCCGCTGTATTCAATTCCTATAGCAGCGGATTATGTTATCCGCCTCTATATATATACATGTTGCAGCGGATACTTATATCCGCCGCTATAGATACCCCAGTAAACGCCAATTCAAGTCCTATAGCAGCAGAACCGTATATCCGCCACTACAAAACCAAAATTTCTTTTTCGATTTAGTGACTTCTGCTTATAATTTTTTTTAATTGAATATAGCAGCGGCTTTGAAAATCCGCCAGTAAAAATTCAATTTTTTAATATAAAAAATTCTATTAATGTTTTGTACTTTATCAATTAATTTTAAATTGAATATAGCGGTGGTTCAGGATATTCGCCACTATAAAATGAATTTTTTAAATATTTAGTAAAAAGAATATAACAGCAATATAATTTTGCCGCCATTAAAAAATCAATTTTTATTTTGTTATTTTTTTTTAAGTATAAAAATATTTTTAATTGAATATAGCAGCGGATTATTAGTTCCGCCGCTATAGAGTAATTTTTTTAAATATAAAATATTTCATTTTTGTGAGATTTAATATAGCAGCGGATCCATTTTGCCGCCGTTAAAAATTAATTTCTTTCATTAATATTTTTTTTATAATTAATATAGCAGCGGATTGGTAGATCCGCCACTAAAAAAATAGTTGTTTTAGTAAAAAATAGTTGGAAGATAAGGCTTTGCTTATGATTGTAATTTTGGAAGATAAGTTAATTTCGTGTACAATTCCATGATGCAACCGAGGCATTCTATGTAGGAAATCATACTTGGAGCTTTGCTGAAATCAGGTTCTCATTCCATTGATATTAAACAGAAGGTAAAGCGCTAGTCAACAGATCCCTTCTATTCTCCCTTTTGTTTATTAATTATACTTAGTTATGTTTTTTATCTTCGACTTAAATATTAGTGCATTGATTGTGGATTTTAGCATGGACAAAGGGGAGCAAGCTGAAAGGTATTTATATATGTGTGTGTGTGTTTGTGCGCACGTGTGTGTGTGTGAGTTGGAGTGCATGTGTGTGTGCACATGCTTGTGCGTGAGTTAGATTCCAGTGACCATTTTGATAAAGCAGAAAAAATAGATCTTTGTTAAAATTCAGGAAAAAAAAATATATTTTTTTAAATTAAAAATTTGACCTATTGTGGCGGATCTTAAGATCCGTCGCTATATGCTGTATATTTTATTAATTAAAGAATTGACTTATTGCGGCGGATCATAAAATCCGCCGCTATATGATGTATATTTTATTAATTAAAAAACTAACCTATTGCCGTGGATCCTACAATCCGCCGCTATATGCTATATATTTTATTACTTAAAAATTAACCTATTGCAATGGATATGAGGTGCCGCCGCTATATGTTGAATATTCTATTAATTAAAAAATTGATCTATTGCAGTGGATCCTAAGGTCCACTGCTAGATGTTGAATATTCTATTAATTTTAAAAATTGATCTATTGTAGCGGATATAAATATCCGCCGCTAAAGATGGTACATTTAACAGCGCATCTTTTGTTCCGCCGCTACATTTAGCGACCGAGGATACTGCGTCGGATTTGGTTTCCGCTGCTCATCGCCGCAATAGCTTTTAGTGGCGGAAAAATTACCATTTAGCGGCGGAAAAATCCGCCGTTATAGACCAAAAATCTTGTAGTGATTTAAGGCCATGCTTGTTACGCTTGCGAAAAGACAATAAATTATCAAAATTGCAAAAAGTCTCACAAATTCCATTTTGTTGGTGCTTGGTAGTAAAATCGTAAGTTGGGTGCAGTTGTAATTTATCGTAAAATCTCATGAAAAGTAAGAAAATGCTAGATGAAATTTTGCCAACAAAAATGTAATGAAAAAAGTCATAAAAAAGAGTAGTGGCCTCTCTCCTTGCCACCCCTTCACTAGCTCTCTCTCTCCCCTATAATGTGAAACATTTTTCAAAATCCCAGTATAAAGTTGTTTTTGTTAAGCATTCATTCTCGTACTTTTAAATCTCTCTCTCTCTCTCTAGTCTAGAAAATCTTACATCCACATTTCTTGTTTTGTTTATATTTTTAATAAAAATAATCATAATTTTTATAATTTAAAATTATTGAAATAAAAGTATGATCATGTGAATAAGTATTTTTTAATTGCCCTTATTTTATACAAAATATAATATTTGCAAATAAATATATACATTTTAATGTATAACTAATTATAAATCGAGTTGAATGGTTGTTAAAGATGATGGGGTTTAAGGAGAAAAATCAAGGTATATGGTCAGTGGATTAAGATAAATGCATAGTAAGTCCTTAAATATTTTAATTGGACTCATTAAGGAACTCATAGATTTTTTATTTGACTCAATGGATCTTCAAGTAAAATGCATGTTCAATCATTTTTTAAATAATTGAATTTGCATGAGTTGGATTAAAAGAATAATGTAAATTGTAATATGTATGAAGTTGTAATTTTTATTAAAAATAATATAGTAATTTTAAATAAGAATTTCCTATGATAATCAAGCATCCTCAAAACTTTATGGCGATAGTTTGGTATACGTTATTTTACGGTATACCAAGCAATGCTAAAAAAAAATGCAATGGTGAAAATAAATCATTTTTAAATGTATTTTGCTTAATGTTTTTAAGCCTAATGGCAAATATATTCTTGATTCTATGATTAGGTTTTATATTTAGGGTGACCCTTGGAGCCCAAGACAAAGCAATGTCCTAAAAGACTTCTAGTTTGTATTAAAAAAAATGTACATAAGAATGGTGCATAATCCATGCTTTTAGTACAAACCTAGACAAAATTAGTCTGGTTAATACTATGAGCACAGACTTCCTTAAACTTTTTTAGTACATGTTCTCAAAACGAACCCGTAGTACTTTCTGAATTTCGATTTGATGCCCACTATTTCGAGTGTTCCTTTAATAACTCTTATTTTTTATCTTTGATTCATGGTCCGAAAACTAAGAGTGTATGTCTAGAATTGAGAGTATGCATCTAAAAAATCGAGAGTGTTGTATTGGTCTGTATTTATAGTACATACACCTATTTCTTGGTCTGGTCCGTACTATCTAATACAGATTGCATTGTAATACACGTGATCCGTGTTCAAAAAATGAACCTGTTCATTTGTTTTGGTCCGTTCTGTGAATATGAACCAATACCTATTTTTTTCGCCTGAAAATGCTTGGCATTTTACTCACTGTTTTCTGGGTGCATTGCTCTCTAGTTTCTAGGTGCATTGCGGTTGGTTTTTCCAATGGGCCAGAATTTGTCAAATGTTTTTGTCCTCTAATTTATTTTTTTTTAAACATTTTTTTAAATGAGATAAATAAATTAAAACTGTTGCTCCCCTTTTACCCAGGCGAAGATAAAAAGAAAATCCAAAATTATACAAATTTGCCTTCATGGGCTTTACAAATTGGCTTTCACGGGCTTTCGAATTTATGCAAGAGGAACATAGGATTGATACACATTTTTCCTTGAAAACTGAGTGTCTTATGTCTTTAAACATGCTTTGTTCGCACGTTCTTGTACAATCGCTTATAGCTCGTTATGGTATTCTAGACAAATAAATTTAAATTCCTTAACTTGATAACACAAACGGTCAATCCTCAGGGAGAAAGATTCACAGTAAATAAAATCTAACTTAAGAAAAATATTTCACTTTTCTATCTAACTTTCTAAAATGAGTTTTTGAAAAGGATTTTTGAATTAAAAACTAAATTAAATTTGAAATATTATGAAAATTGTAGATGCAAGAAATTGCTCTACACTTTTCTTCTCTCTTAGCTCGGGTGGACCTGCAAACCAGCCCACTCCGACGATCAAGTTAGACCAATTGATCAGTGTAATTTAGTTTTCTTTTTTAGAGAAGAAGAGATCCAACCTCTTTTACCCATAGCCCTCCCTCTTTTATAGGCATTGATCTGGTTTGATTTCTGCGCCATCCTTTGAGGTGACCTAGGGCAGTTAGCTCACTCCCTGACATGTCAGCTGCAGGAGTTGTTGCAACTGCCCTGCCACCTCTGGGATGACGTGAGTTGCTAATGCTGTCAATCAACTGTCTTATAAGTCAGATCCGTACGAACGACCTATGCTGCCACTACCCGTACTATTTTACCTACCGGTGACTCAGGTCCGAGCTCAATCATTTATTTGCACCCAAGGAGTTCAATCTGTCGGGCTTATCTTCCGTCAATCCGAGCTTCGGAGATACTTCCGACCTCAAACTCATGCCACGTGTCCTTATTTCAGAATTTCCCCCACAATACCCCCTCTCGAGGATTCGGGCGAATTGCTCGGGTGCTCGAGAATATCAATAAGAAACTAGTGAGTTGACACGGGCAACCTCCCATTGGATCTCAGCTAGGATTAATGATTTCTTCCTGGCGAATCGTTACTTAGCCTTTTCGTTTTTCGAGGACGGCGATCGGTTGGACTGTTATCGTAGTGCGCGTCCTGTCTGCTGGTTTATACAGCGCAATTATTGCATAGAGTACACGTGGCGCCCGGAGAATGGCTCGGTCTGCGTGGAAAAGGGGGCAAACGGTCATATTGGACTTCTTAGCGTTTAATGCTTCATCATTATTGATCTGAGAAACCCCGTCCGTTGATCCCAAGTGTAGATCTCGAGGCCCTACTCGTCTATAAATATCCCCCTTACTTCTAATTCTCAACTTCACTTTGATCTCCCTTGCCGTTACTCTGCCCAATCGTTCCCTCGCAGCCCTTTTGTCTTCACGTACATTTCTGATTGTGCCTCCGCTGCGCCACTGCTGTGCCATTCCGCTGATCGTTGCCCAGAGACCAGGAGCTTCTAATTTTTCTTTTAGAAAGACGCAGCATAAAGGTAACCCGGTCAAGGTCCCTCCCCTCTCCTCTGCCCCTTCCTCTTCACCTTCTCTCTTCTAAATGGCCAGGGGGAAGTCCTATTCCCCCGTTCGCCCTCCACTAGACACCGTCCGGGATACCTTTGGTGTCCCTAGCGACGTGGGTCTGTCCTATGTGGACGAGACCTCTGTTCAGCGTGAATCCCCCCAGGTACCTCTGTGGTGTACTGGGGGCAATTGAAGGCTGGCCTCCGAGTTCCCCTTAGCAGGCTAACTCGAGAAGTTCTGAACTTCTTCAGGAGGGCTCCCGGCCAGATGAGTGGGAACTTCTTCCGTCTTATCCAGGCCTTCGAGCTAATGAATGAGAGACTGGAAGAAGGTCTGCAACTCGGCCTAACGGATATTAGGGCACAATTTGCCCTCAAAAAATGCCCGAGTAGGCCGGGCTTCTTCTACCTTTCCAAGAGGAGAGGGAAGCCGTCCTTGATCGAGCTTCCCGACTCGGATAAGGAATGGTTTTTATTCCCTATCCAGCTGTCCGGGCAGTGGGAAAGCGCTCCCAGGGACGAGCTCCCTCCCTTGATGCACCATTCCTTCAACCCTCATAGTGAGTCTTGTTTTATTCTCATTATTCAGCTTTTTATAGTCTGTATCTACTAGTCCCTTGGAGCTAACTTCTTTCTGCTATGTCCGCAGGTCCTAGCAAGGACAAGTTCCTGGGGAGTCGGTGGTGATAACGCACTTGTTTTCGAACCCCGATCTCTTCAGTTACGTTGCCGAGCTTCTACCTCCACCGCTCCGCCCTTCGACCATGGCTCTTCAGTCCAAGCGCCCTCCCTCAGTCCTGGTATCCGACTCCGAGGACGAGGTTGCGGAAGTTGCGCCCACCCCAACTACCGGGGCCCCGAGGGTGGGGGGCTCCGCTATCGAAGAAGACCACCAGCCTCTTCTCAAGAGGCTGAGAAGGGGGCCTCATCCTTCTAGAGCCCCGGCGCCAGTGCTGCAGTTGCTCCCTCCCCCTACCGTCGACGAAGTAGGCCAACCAGCCGAGCCCTCACACGCATCCTCGGCTGGTTTGGCTCGAAGGGGAAATCTGCCCCTTCCTACCCCCTGGATGGTACAGCCATCAGTCAGGGGGAGGCCGGTGTCGGAAAGGGACTCGGCCTTATCCGACCCGGCCGTAGCTAGGGCTATTTTCGACGCGACCGCGCTTCCGCGGGATGTGGAGAAAGTACGCCGCAGTTTTGTCGGTGACTCGGCAAAATTTTCCAATGAAGCGTTCCGAGCTTTGGCTATGGTAAGTCTCTTACTTTTCGTTTTCTTCATGACTTGATACTATTTTTCTGCGTTTGTACCCTTCTAATGCTTTTCTCTTTCTTCCTACTAGGCCCAGCATGCCATGGCCAAACTCGTTGAGGCTAGCGATACCTCCGCGCAAGACCTCAAATCCTTGGAGGGTCGCATTCTTCAGCTTCAGGTTGAGAGGGATATGACTGCGGCCAGCTCCCAAAAACTCCAAAAAAGCTTGGATAGCGCACTATCCGAGCTGGAGCAGAATAAAGACCGCCTGGCTCTGGCAGAGGGGAAAATTTCATCATTGGAGGAGTTAGTCAAGGCGAAGGAGAGGGAGCAAAAGAGAGCTCTTCAAGACCAACTTAACTCCCTCCAAGCCCAGCTGGATTCCTCGGAGGAAGCTTGGAAGGCGGCTTACAACAAGCTGAAAGCAAAGCTGGGGAGAGCCGAGGCTACTGCGAAGAAGTCGGAGGCGATTCTCGAAGTAGAAACTGTTGCTGCCCCCGAGCCACCTGTCGAAGATCCAGCTGCTCCGTCCGAGGATCAAGCCCCCGATGAAGCCGAGGTCGTGACCGAAGCGGACGCATAAAAATTTTTCTTTCTTCTTCCTCTTTTTTTCTGTAATCCAATTTTGTAATCCCTTATGTAAACTCTCGATATTAATGGAATTATGTAAGTTTTTGTGTCACGTCTTGTGCAATGCGCTTTCTCTTACTTTTAATACACCCTTGGAATGATTACTTTTGCCATCATTTTAACTAACTCCTCAGTTTTGCTCGGTTCCTACTGAGGAGCTGAGGCTTCCCCTTAGTCCAATTTCACGGTTTGGCTTGGTCCCTGTGGTGGGGCTAAGGCTTTTTCCATCAGACCAACTCCTCAGTGGGGCTCGGCTCTTATGGAGGAGCCGAGGCTTTCCCTTAGTCCAACTCCTGAGTTGGGCTTGGTCCCCGTGGTGGGACCAAGGCTTTTTCCATCAGACCAACTCCTAAGTTGGGCTCGGCTCGTATGGAGGGACCAAGGCTTTTTCCTTCAGACCAACTCCTCAGTTGGGCTTGGTCCCCGTGGTGGGACCAAGGCTTTTTCCTTCAGACCAACTCCTCAGTTGGGCTTGGTCCCCGTGGTGGGAGCAAGGCTTTTTCCATCAGACCAACTCCTCAGTTGGGCTCGGCTCGTATGGAGGGGCCGAGGCTTTCCCTTAGTCCAACTCCTCAGTTGGGTTTGGTCCCCGTGGTGGGACCAAGGCTTTTTCCATCAGACCAACTCCTCAGTTGGGCTCGGCTCGTATGGAGGGGCCGAGGCTTTCCCTTAGTCCAACTACTCAGTTGGGCTTGGTCCCCGTGGTGGGACCAAGGCTTTTTCCTTCAGACCAACTCCTCAGTTGGGCTTGGTCCCCGTGGTAGGACCAAGGCTTTTTCCATCAGACCAACTCCTCAGTTGGGCTCTGCTCGTATGGAGGGGCCGAGGCTTTCCCTTAGTCCAACTCCTCAGTTGGGCTTGGTTCCCGTGGTGGGACCAAGGTTTTTTCCTTCAGACCAACTCCTCAGTTGGGCTTGGTCCCCGTGGTGGGACCAAGGCTTTTTCCATCAGACCAACTCCTCAGTTGGGCTCGGCTCGTATGGAGAGGCCAAGGCTTTCCCTTAGGTAGCAGGCATAGGAGCAAAGATAACTTTATTGATAATATTTCTTTAAATTGAATACATTCCATGGTGATTGAATTTTGTCCCCCGCCGATGTCTCCTAGTAGTACACGCCATTTTCCCCGCCTTTGCGCACAATGTATGGTCCTTCCCAGTTACAGCCGAGCTTTCCACTACTGACTTCTTTGGTGTTGGAAAATACATTTCGTAACACCATATCGCCGACCTTGAACTCCCTAGTAGGTACCTTCCGGTCATAAGATCTCTTCAATACCTGTTGGTACCGTGCCAATCTCTCTATGACCCTTTCCCGCGTCTCGTCTAACCAATCCAAATTCCGAGCCACCATTTCATCGTTGAACTCTGTCACGGCCACTTGCGTCCTCGTAGTAGGAACCTGTATCTCAGTTGGAATAACAGCTTCCGTTCCATAGGCTAGTGCGAACGGGGTGAAACCTGTTGCCCTTCTTACCGTGGTCCGGTATGCCCATAGGACGCTGTGTAGCTCGTCTACCCATCTTCCTTATGCTCCGCCAGCTTCTTCTTCAAGTTCCAGAGGATTGTCTTGTTGGATGCTTCAGCTTGGCCATTTCCTTGTGGATATCTTGGTAACGATTGTAGTGATCGAATTCCGTATTTCCTGAGGTACAATTGCACGCGATTGCCCTTGAACTGCGTTCCGTTGTCAGAGATCAGCGTATAAGGGATTCCAAAGCGCGTTATGATGTGCTCCCAAGTGAATTTGATAACTTCCTCTTCCCTAATCCGCGTGAGGGGAACAACTTCCACCCATTTAGTAAAATAGTCTGTAGCTACTAGGATGAATAGCTTACCCCCCTTTCCCCGAGGTAGAGGTCCAACGATGTCCATACCCCATATCGAGAACGGCCAGGGTGATTTCATAGGATGGAGTTCGCTGGTCGGTTGCAAATGCATAGGGGCATGTTTTTGGCATTGATCGCAGGTCCTTACATACTTCTTACAGTCTTCCTGCATCCTGGGCCAAAAGTAGCCCTGACTGATAACCTTATTGGCGAGCGACCGTCCTCCCGAATGATTGCCGCAGATTCCCTCGTGGATTTCCGCCATTATGAGCTAGGATTCTTCCTTAGTAAGGCATTTAAGAAGTGGTCCCCCGAAGGACATCCTATACAGCTCCTCCCCAACGAGAGTATATTTGCCGACCTACCGAAGCAATTTTCTGGCTTCCCCCTTGTCTGCTGGGAGAACCTTTGAGTGGAGATACTGCGTGAACTCTTCTATCCATCCCGAGGTTCTTCCAGCCTGTGCGCATTCCCTTTCCTCGTGTTCGATGCTTGCTTTAGGCAGGTATTCCACCGGTAAAGACCATCCCTCCGTTTCTCCTAGCATTGAGGCAATGTAAGCCAACGAATCCGCATGCCTGTTCTCATCCCTTGGTATCTGGCATATCTCCACTTGGTCGAACTTCTTAATCTCCCGCTTGACTGAGACTAGATACTTCGCCATGCGTTCGTCCTTTGCTTCAAATTTCCCATTGCACTGGTTTACTATAAGTTGGGAATCGGTGCATAGCTTTACCCGGCCGATTCTCAACTCGCTTGCCATTCTCAGCCCGTGGATGACTGCCTCGTACTCAGCTTCATTATTTGACGCCCCATACCCAAGCTTGATTAACTTTTCCAGTCTGTCGTTGCTTGGCGTTACAAGTACTATTCCCACCCCCGAGCCTGAGTAATTCGATGAACCATCAACAAAAATTCTCCAGCCTGCCTGCTTGTCCCACAACTCCACTTCTTCCGCCCCTTCGTCTTCGTTTTCCAACTCTTCCCAATTTGGATCTTCAACTGGGAAATCAGCGAGGAAGTCTGCCAATACCTGTCCTTTTAATGTTGTCCGTGACTCGAATTGTAAGTCGTATTCGCCGAGGATTACAGCCCATCTCGCCATCCTCCTTGACTTTTCGGATCTGTGCATCATCTCTTTCAATGGGCTGTCCGTCACAACTCAGACACGGTGTGAAAGGAAGTAAGGTCTGAGCTTGTGTGCTGAGTAGACGAGCGACAATCCCACCTTCTCCGTCCTAGTGTACTTCATCTCCGATAGGCCCAACGTTTTGCTGACATAGTAGATAGGGTATTCCCGTCCCATATCGACTTTAAAGAGAACCGAGCTTACTGACGATGAACTTGTTGCCAGGTAAACTCCCAACTCCTCTCCTTCTTCCGGAGAGCTAAGGATCGGTAGCTGCCCCAAATACTTCTTCAAGTCGCTGAACGCTGCTTCGCACTCCACCCCCAGGTGAAATTCTTCTCTTTTCGCAACAATGTGAAGAGCGGACGACATCGATCGGATACCCTGGAGATAAACCTGTTCAGCGCAGCTATTCTCCCTGCCAACTTCTGTACCTGCTTTTGGTTAGTGGGGCTCGGCATCTCTACTAACGCCCGGATCTGGTCTGGGTTGGCCTCAATGCCTCTCTTGGTGATAATGTGCCCGAGGAATTTCCCAGAGGAGACTGCGAAAACACACTTCTTCGGATTCAGCTTCATTTCGAAACTCCTCAGTCGATCAAAAGTTTGCTTGAGGTCTGTCAGATGGTCTCCTGCTTTCTTGCTTTTCACCAGTAAGTCGTCGATATACACCTCCACGGTCTTCCCAATTAATCCTTCGAACATCTTTGTCACGAGTCTCTGGTAAGTGGCCCCGGCATTTCTTAGGCCGAACGACATGACCTTAAAACAGAACAACCCTTGCTCGGTGATGAATGATGTTCGTTCATGGTCCTCCACTGCTAGGGGGATTTGGTTATACCTCGAGTATCCGTCCATAAATGACATTCTCTCATGACCAGCAGTGGCATCGACCAACCTATCGATCCTCGGCAGCGGGAAGCTATCCTTGGGCATGCCTTATTTAGGTTCGTAAAATCGATGCACACTCTCACCCTCCCGTCCTTCTTCGGTACTGCCACTATATTTGCTATCCATTCTGGGTACTCTACTTCCCTGATAAACCCAACCTTTAAAAGTTTCTCGATTTCCTCATTTACCCCCTGCCTGAGGCGCGGAGACAGCCTCCTCGGCTTTTGTCTAACAGGTCGGAAGCTTTCATCGACGTTTAGTCTATGGCACGCCACCAATGGGTCGATTCCGGGCATGTCCTCCAATAACCACGCAAACACGTCCTTGTTTGTCCTTAGAAGTTGGAGCAATGCTGCTTTCTCCTCCTGCAACATTGTGGTGCCGATACTAACTAGCTGACCCCCGTCATCGCCGAGGTCCACGGCTTCGACTTCTTCAACTGTTACCCGCTGCTCCCGTTGTGGCTGCTTCTGTAATTGCTATGAAGCTTCGTTCCCAGTTGTTGGCACCTTTCTCTTCTTCTGAGGAATGGCCTCGGGGCCTCGGTCTTGTTTCAAGGTTAGGTGAAAACACCTCTGCGCCATCTCCTGGTCACCCCTGATCTCCATTATTCCTTCCTTACCCGGAAAACAAATAACTTGATGATAAGTTGATGGTACTGCTTTCATCTCGTGTATCCACCTTCGCCCCAGGATCGCGTTATAGGCTGAGTCCGCATCTATTACCACGAATCTCGTCATTACCACTTTTGAACCTGTTGTGATCGGGAGTGTGATTTCTCCTACCGGACTGCTCGGAGTACCATTGAACCCATAAACGAGGGTTGGTGTTGGTTCCAAACTCTCTGAAACCCCCATCCTCTTTGCCGCGCTCAGGAACAGAATATCCACTGCGCTTCCCGAATCCACCAGTATCCTACGGAGCTCGACGTTTCCCACTGGGAGTGCAATCACTAGTGCGTCCTGATGGGGCCTTGCCTTCCCCTCAGGTCATCCTCCGTGAACACAATTGCCAGGGAATCCGCTCCGTTGCACATCGTTCCTGCTACCCGTACTCCTGATGCCACACTGTTGACCCCGACCATATGTCGAATCTTTTTCACTCTCTCCTGAATCGCCCGCCTAGATGGCACTTCGGCCCCCAACACTCCCGTGATGGTATGGACTATCCTGCGCTCTTCGGTCTCTCGTTGCCCTCCTTTAGTCGGCCTTCTTTGTTCGGGTTTCCTTTCAACTCTCTCGGTAGTTTCCCCCCTTCTTCTTCTTCCCGCGGAGACATAACCTTTGAGCTTCCCTGCTTCGATCATATCCTGAATGATATGGCGCAGCCTGTAACAGTCCTCAGTAGGGTGATCCTCAGCCTCATGATACTCGCAGTATGATTTTTCGGGTTTCCCCTTGTACCCTCGCGGTGGCTGAACGAAATCGGGTTCTCCCTTTATGTGCCTCAGTATCACGGATAGTTTTTCATTGAGCGGGGTATACACCCGGCCTCTCTTCCACCATGACTGCTCGTTCGAATCCCTCCGCCTTTTCTTGCTTCCTTCCCCTCTGAGGTGGGCCGGTACCTTTGTAGCATACATTCCCCCTTCGCTGTTGGCCACTGTCTGAGCAATTTGTCTCCTGCCTTTGACGGATTCTTCCACGAGGATGTACTTTTCTACCTTTGCATACAAATCTTCTAGACGAGTTGGGTCAGACTTGATCAAGGACTCATGCAACCGTGTTCCCGGGATGACCGCAGCGATATACGCCGCGCAGGCTGTTGCCTCATCCATGCCTTCTACATCCAGGGCCTTTGTTCGAAAACAAGTTACGAATGACCTGATACTCTCCCCGGGCTCCTGTCGAAGGTTAAACAGAGCGTTAACTCCGACATTCTTCCTTCGCAGGTTGACAAACTGCCCGACAAATGTTTCCTCCAGCTCGAAAAAGTTCGTAATGGACCCAGCTGGTAAAGCCTGGAACCACATCATGGCTCCGAGCCTCAAGGTCGACGGAAATAGTTTGCAGAGTAATAGATCATCGTTCTGGTACAACACCATCTGACTTCTGTAATGCAGAATATGGTCCATAGGATCCCGTGTTCCGTCATAGGTTTCGAACTTCGGCATGTGGAACGATCTGGGTGGTTCTGAATTCATTATCATCGACGAGAATGGTGTCCCCTTGAGTTCCCGAATTGCGTTCCGTACCTTTTGTGCGGGATCCTTCCCTCGTACGAATTCCTCATCCCTTCTCCTGAGCATTTCTTCCACTTCCTTCCTCGTCATTGTTTCTTTAACTTCAGAGCTTCCTTGCTGCGTTTTGATTGCTGTTGAATCTTCGGTCCAGTCTGCCTCTGTCCGTGCTGCTCGGACAGTATGATCACTGCTTCGCTCTACACCCGGGCCTCCTTCGGTTTCCACACGCTCACCTAGCCTTTGCCTGAGCTCCTCATTTTCCCTCCTTATATTCATTATCTCATTATTTTGTTTCTCCAACCCCCTGCGCATTTCCTCTCTCATCTCCGTGAGTAAGTTGTACATTGCAAGCATTGGGTCTTGCGCGTTTGGAGGCGAGTCTGCTGGTAGCGGGTTTGATGGCTCTCCACGATTTTCGCCCCTAGCCCTTCCCATCTTGGTCGTTTTTCTCCTTGTAAGATTCCCACAGACGGCGCCAAATTGTAGATGCAAGAAATTGCTCTACACTTTTCTTCTCTCTTAGCTTGGGCGGACCTGCAAACCAGCCCACTCCGACGATCAAGTTAGACCAATTGATCAGTGTAATTTAGTTTTCTTTTTTAGAGAAGAAGAGATCAACCTCTTTTACCCATAGCCCTCCCTCTTTTATAGGCATTGATCTGGTTTGATTTCTGCGCCATCCTTTGAGGTGACCTAGGGCAGTTAGCTCACTCCCTGACATGTCAGCTGCAGGAGTTGTTGCAACTGCCCTGCCACCTCTGGGATGACGTGAGTTGCTAATGCTGTCAATCAACTGTCGCATAAGTCAGATTTGTACGAACGACCTATGCTGCCACTACCCGTACTATTTTACCTATCGGTGACTCAGGTCCGAGCTCAATCATTTATTTGCACCCGAGGAGTTCAATCTGTCGGGCTTATCTTCCGTCAATCCGAGCTTCGGAGATACTTCCGACCTCAAACTCATGCCATGTGTCCTTATTTCAGAATTTCCCCCACCAAAACTCTGAACTAGAAGTTATCTAAAGAAACTAAATCCACAAAAATTTATTATTTAAAATCAATTTAATCTCAAGTTCTTTTTATGACTCAAATCAAGAAATCGGCAAAGATTTTTGATTTGTAGGATTTAACAATAATGATCCAATTAAGTAAAAATCTTAAAATTGGCTAAGATTTCCTTTCTTTTAATAGTTTTATCGTCAATGATCCTACATCACAGCGAGCATCAGATATAATTGATTTCTCCGATAATAACAGATCATGCCGAGATGAGGGATAAAGAGAAATAAATAGTAGAATCTGGAAGAAACAAAGTTTTGAAAACAAATCTATTTTAAACAATTAACACATCAACAACTTTAAAATGATAAACTAAAATAAATAATCACCTTGGCTTTATCAATTTCCCTAATTTGGAAATTAGCTAAGATTCATTTTAGAAATAAATAAATAAAAGGCAGTCTTGAGATCAAAACTAAACTAATGATTAAGACCCACAAGTCGAGCCAATGGCTTACACTGATCGTAGGTCCCATCCATGGGGATCAACCGAAGTGTATCCATGGCCCAGGGCTGGTCTCAATAAAAAAAAGTTTCAGCTGTGATGGGATTGCAAACACGCGAGGTAGATCTCTCTTGCATCGGCCCCAGAATTGCTGGAAGATAAAGATTTTGAATCCATCCGTCATGTCAGGGCCTTATTTGCTTGGCTTTAGATGACTACTCTTTTAAGCTCTTGCGAACAACCTAATAAGGGGGCATCAATCAATCGATATGTCTGTCTTGGGAATCTTTTTTTTATAAAGTTATCTGAAATAGTCACTCCCATCACTAGGAATAGTTTAGTTTCATATTCCCAGACCTTCCAACTACAAAAAATTAAACTAAAAACCTGAAAAGATAAAAATAGTATAAGGGAGATTTTTAGAGAGATGGAGAAAGAGAAATAGCTAGAGAGAAGTTATAATAGAGATTGGTCTTTATTTATAAACTTAGAACCTTCTTGATAAGCTAAATAGGATTAGGACTTTGTTCTATCGTGATTATGCATGATTAGAGATGTACACGAAGCTCCATGATGTCTTCACAACGCTGTGTGGAATAGGCACCCTGTTGTGGTCAACTTTGCATGTTTGACTTTGGAATTTTGTTGTTGACTTCAAATTTTGACTCTATCTGCTTCTTAGGTCTCTATATTTGACTTGGTCTCTTCGAATCTCTAAAATACATATATTACACAAAATAAATCTTCAAAAATTAAATTAAAATATGCAAAATGACTTAGTTATTTAAAAAAAAAAAATTAAAAATCTAGTTTAGGGAATATACTAAAAACATTATTTTAGGTTTGAAATCTTGATAAGTGCCCTATAAATTAATATTGAATTAGACATTTTCTGGAACTTATCACACCTCCAAAGCTAAGTTTTGCTAGTTTCTTAGCAAAATAAATAAATTGAAACTAATCTAAAATGAGTTCATGATCCACTATTTTCGTAGGCTTCTCGACTACATTTAGCAAGTACAGTAAGCGTTAAGCCCCTAAATTACCGCTAGTGGACGAGTTGGACTCATGAGAGTTTGTAGTGAATATACCCACAAAATTAAACATATGGTATCTTATATCAAAATTGCGAAGTTAACATATGAAGGAATTAAACTAAACTTAAGATCTACAAAAAGATTAGTAATTTTTATTTTAACAGAACCCAAACCATTATTAAATCCGTTAGGAGAATTCTTGAAATATTTTGATCTTGAGTGCATAATGAAAATATGAAATTTAGAAATGCAATGAAAAATGGAAAGAAGAAGTATTAGTTGGATATTACCTGATAAAATTTTTATATTACAATGAATAAAATATTTTAAGCACAAGTACAGAATTTGTAAGAAAAAGAAAAATACAACAAAACTAAAAACAATTAAACTAAACTATGTTAAATTATATTACTCACCATCATCTTCAACAACTTGTGCTCGTTGCTTTCCAAATACTCCAAGATCTTCGCATTTTGTGTATGGACTTTTTAGAGTATACGAAATATCTTTCCAAATGCCTATCTCTTTATCATTCCTTTTGACTTGGTCAAGCCAAGTCGCATCATTGAAGTCCGGACTAGAAATTCTTTTTTGAGGCTTAGTTGGATGCTCCTTAGGTGCATCAAACTCAACCTCTGGACGGGCATAACCTCGTGGACTAGGGTGCTCAGTCACCTTCTCAGACTTTGGCAACCAAAGGGTCTGGATACATGTTGTTAAGGTCAGGGCCCTTAACGAATGGTGGAAGTGTCTCTAAGTGCTATCCTAGTACCAACTAGGCCAATGTAGCCTTCATCCTCCTTTATAGGATCCAACACACCAAATGGAGCAAAGCGAGTGAACATGTTTGCTTCGTTGTGTTGCGAAAACTATAGATGATTATCTGCAAGAGATGACTTGATAAGTAGAACCTCTTATCCCAACTCTGAATGAAATAGAGAATGTACAAGTGCTTCACTTACATCAGATTAGTGTTCTAGATGTCAAATAGGTTGGATGCAATCCACCACCAACATAATATTTGATTCATTGCGAAGCTCTTCGTTAGAAGACTCCCGTCTATCTTTCAGATTTGTTGTATGTTGAGGTTGAGGTGGATAATGAAAAAGTCAAGGATAAGGTCATTCCCACTTCCCATTTGCCATCAACGCAATTCCAAGAATGTCGTTGATGTTTATCGTGTACATTGTGAATTTAATATTTTAGAAGTTTAGGGAAAGGATTTTGGGGTTAATAGAGGCAATGTAGGAGTAGAATTCTCAGACCAAGGAATCTATGTGCATCTCTTGGTCGGTATAAAATAGAGTACGCCATCCTTGGCCATGAAGTTCCTCGCCAAACCATGTTCCTAACTACGATGCACATGGATCACCCTATGTTGTTTCGGGAACGAAGGTTTTGCACTGTAGAGAGGATGGAAAAATGACCAAACTTGGAAAAATTGGATGTGAGAGTATCTGAGTTGACCGTGGCACGGTGAGATCAGAGAGTTGGATGGTGAGTTTGGGGAGTTGATCGAAAAATGATCGCGCTCACTCTACTCTGGTTGGTTTTTGTAAGAAGCTCATAGAAAAATAAAATCGAGAGTGGGTTCATAGATGAAGGAAAAAATGATTTGAAATGGTGGAGAATATGAAATGAAGTGTGGGTTAACGATTTAGTGGATGTCAAACCCTTTTGGTTTTTTAGGAAAATAAATTTTCCATGAAGGAAAATGGAAAACACAAATGGTTTTTAGAAAGTGAATATCTCGAAAACCCCTTATTTAACCCAAAATATTTTAATCGAAAACTAACTAAAAAAATTCCTATGGGTTGCCTCCCAAAAGCCCCATGTTTAATGTATTTAGCCAAACGATCAACAATTCTAATCTTGATGAACAAGATCCTCGATTTGGACCTCACTGTCCTCTAGAATGAAATATTTTATATATGGCTCTAGTTTTTGTCCATTGACTTTGAAAATTGCACCGTGTTGATGTACAAAATGGACTATGTATGGGCTTGACAATCTAGTTTTCAATTTCCCAGAAAAAAAATGTAACTTGGTATCGTAGAGTAAAACCTTCTGCCTCGGTTGAAATTCTTTTCTCAGATTGAGCTTATTGTGTACCACTTTTTTGTTCTTTCCTTGTATTTCATATCACAATGATAAACATCTTTCCTAATTTCATCCAGCTCATTGAGTTGGAGTTTCTTGTTTTCCCCTACCTTATCAAGATTAAAGTTTAGGCGTTTAATAGCCCAGTATACTCGATGTTCTAACTCGAGCATGCTTTTTTGAAAATGAGCCCCTAGGAAAGCATTCATATGGGTATCTTATAAGTTGTGTGATATGCCCACAAGACATCTGTGATTCATAAGGACCCATCCTCGCGAGTGGTGTTGATAGTTTTCTCTAAAATATTCTTTATTTCTGGATTATAAATTTTTTACTTGTCCACTTGTTTGAGGGTGATAATGGATAGCAACTTTATGAGTTATCCCATACTTCCGTATTACAGATTCGAAAGTATAATGGCAAAACTACTTTCCCCAATCACTACTAATAGTTCGGAGTGAACTGTAACGTGGGAATTTGGTTTCTTTGAGGAATGTGGCAACTACATTTTGGTCATTCGTTTTGCAAGCAACAACTTCAACCCATTCGGAAAACATAATCAATTGTGACAAGGATATAAGGATATCCATGTGACATATGGAATGAGTCCATGAAATCAATGCCCCAAAAATCAAAGATTTCAATGATAAGGATAGGTTGTAAGGGCATCTCATTATGATATGAGATTTTTCCCAAGTGTTGACACCTATCACAAGTTTTACAATAGTTGTGCACATCACGAAAGATTGTTAGCTAATAAAAATCACTTTACAAAATTTTTGCAGTAGTTTTCTTTGTACTAAAGTATCCACCACATATGTGATCATGGCAAAAGGAATTAAGTTGAGTGTAGTCACTATCTGAAACTCATCTCTTGATAATTTGATCAAAACAATACTTAAACAAGTAAAGATCATCTTAAAAGTAAAATTTTGCCTCTCTTAGAAATTTAAGCCACATTTGTTTAGATCAAGAACTAGGTATTTGTTCTATGTTAATGTAATTTACGATGTCAGCATACAATAGAACATGTGAGTGTGAGACGGATATAAGTCGTTCATCTGTAAATGTTTTAAGGACCAGAAAGTACTTGAGTGGTGACTTGACGATTATTCTAGAAAATAGTCAATGACCACATTTTCATATCCCATTTTATCCCGGATTTCGAAATCAAATTATTACAAAAGAAGGTAACATTCTTTTTGGTAAGAAGGTACTTGAGGGTTACATAATCAGTGTAAACCAACACCTTGGATCCTATCAAGTAAGTGAAAGTGCATCGATTTACGCATGGATTCGATTTTGAGAGTTGCCACCTAATTCTAAGTCGAAGAACCAAAAAGTGACACCGTAATGGATTCGGGCCAGTCTGCGGTAGAGATCATGGGTAAAAGGTAAGATTATGGAATTCGAAAGGTATTAAACACTGGTTCCATCTAGCTCAAAAGTTGGTTTCTACTACGATCCATTCATTGTATCAGGGTTAACTAACATGGACTAAGGTAAAAATGCTAAACTAGGGGTTCATGACCATCACTTCACGTGGGACTAGATGAATAGATATTACCAAATCAAATCAATGAATGATCTTGAAAACCTCATTTCTCTACAAACCATGATTTATAAGATCCATTTTTTATAATCAAAGGTTGAGCATGGAGTATTTAATGGAAAAATTTTCAAATAATATGGTTTGAAGGAAATCAAATATCACATTTTCATAAGAAGATTGATTGGGTTTGACAGAACATGCATATCTGATGAAAATGCTAATTAATAACATATATGCTGTCATACCCATTGAAATGTAGTGAGTTACCTCACCACAAAAATCACATTTTATGTCATCCAAACCTTGAAAATCAGTGAGTCAACTAGGGTTACAAACCAAATTCAAAATTGATCCTAAAATTGAATATTTGCAAGTTGTCGAACTTAATCAAAATCTGGCAAGTTGTCTTTTCTAAGGTTATGCACAAGATGACAAATGACCTAAAGATAAAAAATAAATAAAATGACATCCAACCTAGGTTGAGACCAAAGTAACAAAGACATGGAATAAAGCAAATTCATACTGACTCATTAAGTAAAAACTTACGAACAATGAACATAATATATTCTAATATTAAAAAAAATTAGCTTCAATCTATGATGAAAGCTCTCCATCAAATGAATGGACGAAATGACAAAGGTTCATAATGAAATATACTGATGGATACCTTTGTGCAAGATCTTATTATGATTATAAAGATAATACAAAAAAAATCTATGTTCATCTTTTTTTCAATCATTTACTTCATGGAAAACACCAACCATGGGTTGATACTAAAGCTTTTCATGACAAAATAAACTCCAAAACTAAAAAATAAATAAAAACTAACAAACCTGGTCTGCAAGGTTACTTCAGGAGTGTGTTTGAATCTGATGATTCGATCGCTTGTTTTCATCATGATGACAAAGATCTTATTGATTATGGGATAGTATATGAGTTTAAGAGAGATTAGTGTGTTATGTGTAAGAAAATCAATTTGAAAAATAAATTTCAACGGAAGCATCCATAAATCTGAATCGTTTTAATATCGTCTTTTAACATTAATCATCACTCAATTTAATTCTAAGTAAAAAAAATTTATCTCTTGGAATATCCAATGATGAAGAAGAAAAAAGATCCAAGTTGGATGATCTCCATAACTTAGTGAATCTACTTCTCTTCAAAGATCTATCATTTTTCAGTTTCCTCTAGATTTGAACTTGTATTCCTCAAGCTCTCTAAACCATCTCTTATGAGTAAAACTCAAAGAATAATTTTCTTTCTTTTTGTGTTTTTTTTTTGTTAGAATCATCATTCTTTATTTAAAGACTTTTAATAAAATTTGAATTTTGAAAAATACCTAAGGAATAGGCACGATCCACAAGGATTTCTTATCTCCTAAGATATCCTAAATCCTTATTGTTTAAAATCAATTTTTGAATTTTCATTTTTTTTGTTAAAATATGAAAAGATGAATTTAACAAATCCTATAAAATCGAATTCTTTATTTGGTCAAAGAGAATTCACGTATGAATTTCTCACAATAAATTTTTTTTTAAGGATTTACTTTATCCAAATAAAATACTTAAAGAAAATATCCAAAATGCCCTTAACCTTTAAGGGCCTTTAAAAGACATTAAATGATTGGGCTTTGGGTATTATTTTAGGAATATACACATATGAGAAAAAATGAATAAATAATTTGATTTGAGCACAGACTTAGATTGCTCTGGGATATCATATTCTAGGCTAAAATTATACTAATTGACTGACTTTAAATCAAATAGGTACAAAAAAATCGTAAGTGACACGAGATATGTATATTACAATTGAACCCTGGAATTTGATATTTAATTGATATATCCCTTCTCATAAATCTTTAAACTAGACAATTCCCTCTACAATTAACAATATCTCATCCAGAGACCTTTGAGAATATTTTTCTATTATCTAACCCCTAATCTTTATGCACAACATTGGGACTCTAGGATGATCAATGGATAATTTAGGAAAAAATCTTTTTCAAAAAAAAAAAAAATATATATATATATATATATATTATAAAATAATGATTAATATTCTGATTCAATGATTACTATCCATGATCATTTCCTATCCATGATATCCTTTTTCCTACATTCTTGTTGAATTATTGTCACCATCCAAATAGTTTACCAGTTACCCAATTAATTTTATTTTGTAATTCATCAATGTGAATTACAATTAACAAAATTAAAGTAAACAGATTCTCATTCAATGATGAATAAGATTCTCAGGGCTAAGGAATTTCTAAACTTGATTTATATTATAAATTAATTATATTATGATTGTAGGTTTCAAAAAGAATTAATTTATGCACAATCAGTCAATGTATTAATAAGCACCCATTTGTTGAGTGCGTGATCAACACCATGATACCTTGAGAATATGGTATTATACATCAAATTATACACTCTAACAATATGGTAGCCATATAAATGAAGTACCCAACTTCATCCATAACTGTGATCATTTCAGATTAAAGAAACTCTGTAACTAATTCTCCCGTGTCAACCTAAGTTGATTACTTAATAATATTACAATTTAATTGAGGACCTTATGGTATCTCATACCCCATCAATCATCTTATGATTTATAAAAATTGATCATATATCCTTGTTTGATGATAATAAACTAAATGATAAATAATCGTAAAATTTATTAATAAACCAATAAAAATGACTTTTCTAGGGTATATTTCCAACAATCTCCCACTTGCCATAAAAGTTATGTAGAAATTAGTTTAAGTCCCATAGCATCAACATGTACAAAAAATGCCTTCCTGATCAAAGCCTTTGTCAATGGATCTGCTAAGTTCCCATGAGAATTAACCCTAAGTACCTTTATTTTCTCACGAGAAGTAATCCTGAGTACCTCTATTTTCCCACGATATATAATATCACGAATAAGATGGTACTTCCGTTCCACATATTTCATTTTATTGTGGCTTCTAGGTTATTTACTTTGAACTACTGCACCAGTGCTATCACAATAGAGTGTAATAGGTTGATATATTGAAGGAATTGTTCCTAACTCCAACAAAAATCTTCTAATCCAGACAACCTCTTTTCCAGTTTTATAAGCTATTATGTATTCCGCTTTAGTAGTAGAATTTGCAATATTTGTTTTGCTTCACACTGTACCAACTTAATGCTCCACCCACTAGAGTGAAGATATAGTTAGAGGTTGATGCACGATTGTCTGGATCATCCTGAAAGTTGGAGTCGGTGAACCCCATAATTGAAAGTTCTTCACTATGATAGATAAGGACATAGTCTTTGGTCCTTTTTAGGTATTTGAAAATATGTTTCACAACGGTCCAATGAGCATCTCCTGGATTGCTTTGGAAATGACTCATTACTCACTGCATGACACATATCCAGCTGGTACATAGCATGGCATACATAAAGCTTCCAACAACTGAAATGTATGGACATGCATCATGCGTTTGATCTCATTTTCTATTTTTGGATCCATCCCTTTAGAGAGATTGATTCCATGCCTTACAAGCATTAGTGTAGATTTACACTGGCTCATGCTATATCTGACCAAAATACTGTCAATGTAGGAAGCTTGACTTAATCCTAACATTCTATTTTTTGAAATCGAAGGATACGAATTCCTAGAATGTAGGTTGCCTCTCCCAAATCTTTCATTTGAAAGGACTACGAAAGTCAAATTTTAACTATAGATAATATACCTATGACATTCCCAATGAGAAGGATGTCATATACATAAAGAATCAGGAATGCAACTACCTTCCCACTAGATTTCTTATAAACACATTATTCTTTCAAATTTTTCTTAAACCCAAACTCTTTGATTGCGAGATTAAAACGGATGTTCCAACTTCTTGAAGCTTGTTTCAAGCCATAAATTGACTTATTTAACTTACACACCATGTGTTCCTACCCTTGTGCAATAAAGCCTTCAGACTGTGACATGTAAATGTCTTCTTCAAACTTTTCATTTAGGAAAAGCAGTCTTAACATCCATTTGCTATATTTCATAATCATGGTATGCAACCAAGACTAATAAAATTCGAATAGATTTCATCATAACGACAGGTGAAAAAGTTTCCTCATAATCAACACCTTGAATCTAAGTAAATCATTTTGCAACAAGTTTAGCTTTGAATGTTTCTATCTTTCCATCGGCACCCTTATTCTTTTTATAGATCCATTTGCAGCCTATAGGTTTTATCCCATTAGGTGGATCTAGTAAAGTTCATACGTCATTTTTATACATAGAATCTATTTCAACTCTCATGGCTTGACTCCATTGCGATGTTTCCATATTTAATATGGCTTCTTGATAAGATATAGGATCATAATCATGATCACTAGAAGAACACACAAAAACGTAATTATTAAGTACATAATTTTAAAGTCTTTCTGAAAGCTTGGAAGTTCTTCCTGATTGTCTCAATTCAGTTGTGTCTATAGGTTGGTCACTTGATGTATAAGAATCAGGATTATCCATATGCATCTCATGCAAATCAATAGGTTTGTTGATGATTAGATTTTCCTCTAAGAAGTGTGCATAATTTCTTACAAAAACCTTTTGTCTTCTTTTGAGTAGAAATAATACCCTCTGGTCTCTTTGGGATAGCCAACAAACACACATTTTTCTATCCTTGATTCCAACTTGTTGGGCTCTATCTTGTGTGCATGTGTAGGACATCCCCATATACTTAAATGTTGTAGACTATGTTTTTCCCCAATCTATAACTCATAAGGGGTCACTGGTATTGATTTTGTTGGAGTCCTATTTAGAATATAAATAGTTGTGTTCAAAGCATAACCCCACAAATTAATTGGAACATCTACAATACTTCACATTGAATGAACCATAGCCAATAAGATTCGGTTCCAATTTTCAGAGACATCATTTTGTTGCGGTTCACCTGAGGTAGTACATTGGAAAATAATCCCATTGTCCTCCAAATAGTCCAAGAATTCATTTGAGAGGTATTCACCACCTTGATCCGATCGAAGTGTTTTGATGCATTTTTCAGATTGTTTCTCAATTTCTGATCTAAATTCCTTGAACTTTTCAAAAGATTTCACTTTGAGTTGCATGAGATACATGTATCCAAATCTGGAAAAATCATTAGTAAATGTAATAAATACAGGTACCCTCCCTTTACACTAATATTTATTAGCCGACTTACATTAGTATGTATTAATTATAATTTCTTTTTTGCCCTTTCACCCTTTTAATGATAAAAGGGTTTCTTGGTCATCTTGCCTTTTATGCAAGATTCGCAGGTTTGATATAGTTCTACTTTAAGAAAACTTAAAGGTCCATCTTGTGATAATCTCTTAATCCTATTAAGATTTATATGATCAAGACGGATGTGCCAGAGATAAGTAGAATCAACGGACTTACTTTTGGTATTCAATGTTTGTTGTTTGGAAGCGTCATTATTAACATTTAAAATGACGTTACTATTCATCTCAGGAAAGATTAAGTATAAACCATTATATAAAGATGCAATATCTATGGGAATTCCATTCTTACTAATAACAATATTGAAATTAATACTAACAAAATATCCTGAACTTATTAACTTTGAAATTGAAATTAAGTTTCTGTGCTAGACGGCACATAGTAGCAATATTCTAAAAATAATGTTTTCCCCTAAGATAAATATAAAGAAATTGATCCTATTGACTTGATTGCAACAGTTTCCCTTTAGCCAACTATAAGCTTCCGCTCCATTTGCAATAGCTTTTTGGTTTTCCTGAATCCCTGTAAGGAATTACAAACATGTATAGTGGATCCAAAATCCACACACCGAGAGTAAGTGGATTCATCCAACATATTTGCTATTACCATCATATGGACTTGATTATGTTCCATACCTGGAGCGATGGCTATTCCCTTCTTAAGGGATGTTAAATAAGTAAATTAATTCCTTTTCTGAAGCGGTGACTCATGCTGTGATGATCTTTCCATCAAATGATTTCCTAAATTTGTCCCAACTTGATAGACTAGTTCTAAAAGGATTGGGCTCAGCTGAGGCCTGCAACTTACTCACATGTCACCTAGACTAAATCAAGTTAGTGTGTAATGGAAGATCATAAATCAATGGGACATATCCCAAGGCCTCATCTACGCTTAATAATTTATAGTAGTCAATATAATTATTCATAATACTAATTATTATGCAAATTGAGTGATGACAAGTAAACATTTCAACTCGTGCAAGATTAAACACATAATCTTAAATAAATAATGATTAGATTTTAGCTATGGGCATTTTTTTTAAGTGAAAAAAATTGATAAGTGAATTAAGATTCACTTTAAACCAATAAAGATCAACTCTTGAAAGCTATCATGAAATTTTCACAATTCAATGCTAACTCTTGTGAATAACTCCTTTGTACGAACATCTTCAATGTACTCTTTTTTTAATAATAAAAGAAAATAAAACCTAATTCGGAATTAGGGAAACTGGATTGATATCCGTCCTTTATAATTTCCATTCAAATAAATCTTATACATTAGATCTTAAAAATACGTGGGAAACCAAGTATGATATTCCACCCAATCATTGGGAAACCGAATATTTACTTGTCCAATTATACAATAACAACATATTAATAAAAATCCATTCAACCACACAGAAAAAATAAATTAAAATTTTAAACAATGCCCATAACCTTCATCTAACCAATATCAAATCAAATCTTAGAATTAAACTTGAAAGGATTAAATTAAAAGGTGATTTCAAGGAGTTTTTATCTCATATTGATAAATTACGACACATCTAAAGAATAAATTAAAATAAAATAGTTAATTAACTTAGGAAATCATCATATTTTATAGGGATATAAAGGACTCCGAGATCTTTCTAATGCACTAAACTAGAATCAAAACGGACAAGTAACGAAGGTTGTGCGGCCTTACGAACATAGCACTATTTGGGTAAAATATTGATTTTTTTAATCAAAATGATAGTGAGACGTTTTTTTGCTTTACACATTACATAAAAAAAAAATGAGATCTTTGTTTTCCTATAAATGAAAACATAGATACTATGTGATTTATTTTTCATAAAATAAATTAAAAAAAATTATAAAAATAAATAAAGAAATTAAAAAGAATATTAGATTAAGAAAATAACTAATCGATCTTAAAACCCTTTTAAAAATAATACTATATTGGAACTTTTTCAATATATATTTAACCACTAAAAAAAATTGATCAACTACTTAACCTAATAAAAAAAAAAAACCAATAAAATCTAGGATTCTATAATCAACAACTTGATTAATTAGGTTTTAACCATTAAAAGCTAACATAATAAGAAATCCTAAATAACAGTAATAAAATAAAATCTGAAAATAATATTTTTAATTGATTTTATTTTACATTAAAAAAAATAACCACGACTTTTGTAGTGACTCTCGTACGGATAAGAAATCGATCTAATTAGAGTCTAGGTAAGGGGTCTGATTAGAAAGTGGGGAAGATGTTAGGCATTTCATTCTCTCCACCATAGGTAATAATTTTGAAATATGACCATTCTTTAAATAGAAATAAAATGGAAAAATACAAGAAAAATGCAATTTATACCCTTGATTGCAAGGGACATTGATTTTGACCTAGATTATGAGGATTTTCTTAGTAAGAAAGGAATCATATTCATGTCTTGAAAAATATAGGCTTTTTGTGCTCATAAGCCCATTTTTATGGGAAAATGGGCACAAATACCTTTAGCCTTAAAATCATTTTAAGTAATAGGTGCAAAATATGTGTAAGGGAATCAAGAATTTTTAAAGACTTTAACCCCTACCTTTTTTACTGAGCCAAAGTCCAATCTAGCAAATATAGGAGAGGGTATTCATCACAACTTAAGGCTTTCTAAATAAAAATTAAAAAGTGAAAAGATAGAAGAGGGAAAGGGTGAGTAAAATTGTACCTATTTTTACTTTAACCCCATCTTGTTCTTGAAGTCTTTTCTTTTTAATCTTCAAGGTATGATTTTTTTATCTTGAATTAAAGTATAGAGACTTATGGCTGAGAGTTGAGAGAGTTTTATATAGAAATTTGAGGTTGGGAGTTTAGAGAGTTTTAGATATTAAAGATTAGAGATAGAGTAAAAGGGATTTGAGATTTGAGGTATGAGAGGAGTCCAAGCATGATGGAAAATGGCATGAGGCTTTGGAAGGAAATGACTTAGAATTTGAGCTTAGTGGGGGTAAAAATGAAAAAAAACGTAGTTGGATAATTTTTTGACCCATATGAGTTGGATCATGCAACCATACCTTGGGTTGAGTGAGGGTTAAGTTGAGTTGATGTGGTGGTTGTTTGGGAGAATGGTTAAGGTGAGGGGGTTAGGTAATTTGAATTTAGAAGAGTCGATGAAATGGTGACATGTGGTAAGGAGGTAAGCATGTATAACTTTTCGGGGGCTTAGGTGAGTTGATTAAGCAAAATGGGTGTGATGTTTCATGTGCATGACTTGTGATGAAGATTTTTGGAAAAAAAAATGACGGGATTATATTATGACATGTGGTAGGACATAAGAGGTGGTTTAGTTGATTAAATTTGGGAGGATAAATGAGGTGGTGACATATGGCAAGTTTTGTAGGAATGAATTTTTGCATTTTGTTAGACCTTGAAATGGGTCAATGGATTTTGATTGAGGGTTTGAAATAGTGTTCGATTTAGAATGGATTGGGCTTTAAAGTGGGGTGGTGTTGAGAATATTTTTGACATGGACTTGGACAATGAATTAGATTAGGGTTAGGCTTAAGCTAAAATTTGATTAGGGAATTGGTCGGAAGATTGGATTTAAGCCAAGGATTTAGTCATAGGTTGGGGTTTAAGAATGATAGATTTAGAAATTGGTGCAATGAAGATGGATGTAATAAGGATGCAATGCAAACTTAAAAAAGTTTGTTTGTGAGCTCATGGGCAGGGGTGGACCTACGTTGGGCCGAGTAGGGGCTATAACCCCCATTGAACTTTTCAATTTTTATATATAGAGCTGATGTGAGTTGTTTTTTGCTCAGGGACTCAGTGCATGCCACATCAAGGATAAATGGTAGTTTTGTAACTAATAAGGGCACTTTTGTAAATTAAGAATGCACTCAATACACATGGGTACATTTTTCAATTGGAGTTGGGTCTTTTTTATTGGGTAATTATAAAAGCACCCACGAATTAATAAGGGCAACCCACACTATATCAAAATTGTTTTGTCTTATATGGGTTAAAAGTTTTGGAATGAGCTAATTTTTGGTGAGGATGATCTCTATGATGATGAGATCGTCTTAAAAAAAATCATCCTATTCCTAAACTTCTAACCCCATCAAAATTGGTTTACAAAAAAGATGGAGATTAACAGTTCTTGAACTTGTTTTGATGGGGTTAAAAGTTTCAGAAATTGTTGATTTTGGTGAGGAATCTTACTAAAAGAGGAACTCTAGGCCCTCTATTCTTCTCTATATAAGAATGCATTGACTTCCCTATTAAATTTACAATTATAATCATTAAAGAGAAAAAAAACATGGAGACTCTAGGAATTTTTGGGATCGAAATCCATCAAGAACAGAAAGTCAAGGTTGATCCAAACAATAAAGTAAATAGGATAATGCAAGTCTAGTATTGAAGAATAAAAGGGGAATCGTTTACTTGCGTAACAAGTCAGATTTCGATTATCGAATTGCAATGTCATAAGATACACTTTCAAAATTCTTAATTATTATGAGCATACTATATTGAATGAATTTTGAGATATATGTTAAATTCAAGATCCTGAATTTTATGTGTTCATGGAATTATATATTGAATGTAGAATTATATAACATGTGTTATCAGAGAATAGGTTAAGAAATTCATATATCTTGGATTTATTATTTCGATTGATTGTGCCTTTTTTGGTTAAATAATTATGCATAATATTTAAACCAGTTCGTCAATATTTATTTGTTGATCCAAAAGTTAAATCTATAATTATTATTCTTTCTTCGCGAGGTATTGACAACTTTAAAATTGGGGTTAAATCCTATATTGTGATTTTGATTCTTTGATCCATAATATTGTAATTTTTGATTTTTAATTCATAATATTGTGATTTTAATTTCTTGATCCATAATATTGTGATTTAGGATTTTTTGATAAATATTGTGATTTTGGATTCTTGATAAATATTATGATTTTAATTTTTTAATGTATAATATTATGATTTTAGTTTCTTAATCCATAATATTACGATTTTAGGTTTTTTGATAATATTGTGATTTTGATTTCTTAATCCGTAACATTGTGATTTTGATTTATTGATCCATAATATTGTGATTTTGGTTTCTTGATATATAACATTACGATTTTGGGTTTTTTGATAAATATTGTGATTTTAATTCATGATCTATACATTATAATTTACTCATCATTAGCATGAATCTTAATTTTGGCTTAAATCATGATTATAGATTGATAATGTTAATTTTGCATAAATCTTGATTATTGACTTGAATTTTGATCATGGGTATGTATTTGATTCATTGTAGGATATGTTGATTTTTTTTAACTATATCCTTATTTATAATAAGTTATTGAATCCTTATATTGTTGTTGGCATGTTTAGGATATTTGAAATTAAATAATTATAAAATTTCATATAAAGGCTTAGTGAATATTATTGGTTAATTGATATACACAATCTTATATTAAGTTGACAGTTACCAAAGTGACCTAAATTAATAAAATATTATGTAATATTAAATTACATTAAAAACTAATCGTTAGGATGATATTAAAGAAAATAATATTCACGCCGACATATTTAATTGAGATAATGAGGCTAACCCAAAGGAGTCACATTCAAATAATTAAAATATGGCTAAGTTAATTAATTTACATACTTTTAATTAATTTAGGATTAGATACCCAAAGGTAACAAAACTAATTGAAAAAACTATGTACATTATATTAATCTTACATAATATTAAAAGTAATATAAGTGAACAATAAATATGCCTAATTTAACTCAAAGGATAAATTCAGTTGATATTGAATGGTTTGTCAAAATGAACTCAAAGCACTAATTAAACCCCTTTTCAGTTTTAATTCATGGTTCCTTGTATTCATTAGCTTCTAACATTTCAATCCTTTCTAGATCCAATTTCTCTGTATAGTACGAGAATATACCTATGTGTATAGGATCTTAACCTTGTACTTCTGGTTGAAAAGCCCACAGAACTCATTGATGATAGCACCAAGGAGTAAGAAAACTACTTTTATGCTTAGAAAATATCTACTAAACTTAGTTTGATATTCATGAGAATGACCATCGCAACAACATCAAGACATTCCTTCCTCCAACTAAAAGTGTTTTGTAGTACCTGAAGGCTATGAAAGAAAAATCAAATATGCTGATAAGTTTTTTGCGAGCACATTGATGACTAAATTGATTATTATAAAGTACAATGGGACACGAGGAGTTCAAGACCACATCCTCAACATGATAGACAAGGTTGTTAAGCCTGAATCATTGGGAATGAACGTGGATGAGTCCTTTCTTGTACAATTTGCTCTCAACCTTCTCCCTGCTTAGTTGGTCCATTCAACATCTATTATAACACAAATAAGGATAAGTGGAGTTTGAATGAACTAACTAGCATATATGTTCAAGATGAGGTAAGGTTGAACCAAGAAGGGAAACATTTTGTGTTCATGGTATCTGGAGGATTAAAAAGAATGGGAAAAAAATCAAGGAAATAGAATAAATTACCAAAGAAATACAAATGAGCTGGGTAAGCAAATCAGATTGGAAAATGGAATGTGAACAACATAAAGTGCTATTTTTTTGGTAAAACTGGACACATGAAGAAAGACTGCATCAAACACAGATCTTCGTTTGAAAATAAAGGTAAGAAACATTCTTTTATATGTTACGAATCAAATTTAACTAAAATTTCTTTTAATAATTGGTAGATTGATTTTTGAACCACAACTCATATTATGAATTTGATGTACGGATTTCTTTCAAACAGGAAGCCGAAAGAAAATGAAAGATTTATCTTCATAAGGAACCATTTCAGTATGCACGTGGTAACAATTGGAACATATCATTTGGTTTTAAAGACTAGTCATTAGATAGATTTGGAGAATACATTTTACGTCCCTTCTATTTTTAGGAATTTAATTTCCTTATCTACGTTTAATAGTATTGGTTATATATATTTTTTAGATTTGAAAAATTGCAGTTTTACTTGAACTCAACTTATGTAGGATCTAGAATTTTATATGATGGCTTATATATAAATTAATTTGAGTTATGAATTTGCCCAATCTTTAATTACCTTACAATCGAATGTTGGTTTGGAACGTAGTAAATTTAATGAAAATTTCTCCATCTTGTGGCATGTACGTCTAAGACTTATTTTTAGAGAAATGAAAGAGAAATTGGTGAAGGATAAAATTTTGGATAACTTGGATTTCCCAGATTTCTCAATATGTGCAGAATGTACAAAAAGAAAACATACCAAACACACTAGGAAATGAACAACAAAAAATAAAGAGCTTTTCGAAATAATTCAACTAATATTTGTAGACCTTTTTTCACTGCATATTTTAGTGGAGAAAGATATTTCATTATCTTCATAAATGACCTTTTTAGGTATGAATATGTGTATCTTATTAATGAAAAGTCTCAATCAATAGTCATCTTTGAAAATTTTATGATTGAGATTGAGAGGCAATTGAATAAAAAAAATCAAAATAGTTAAGTCAGATAGGGGTGGTGAATACTATGGTAGATATGACGAATCAGACTAGAATCCTGACCTATTTGTTAAACTCTTAGAAATGATATGTATTTGTGCACAATATACATGTCTTGTATGCCTAAACAACATGGCGTTGCTGAAAGGCGTAATCATATACTTTTAGAGGTAGTTAGGAGTATGTTGAGTTTCACAATTGTATACGAGTCACTGTGGGGTGAAACATTAAAGACCGCCATGTATATCTTAAATAAAGCTTTTAATAAAATAGTTTCAACAACTCCATTCGATTTGTGGATTGGTAGAAAACAGTTTAAGATATTTACATGTTTGGAGTTGTTCAATGGAAGCTAAGATCTATAATCCATAAGAATATAAATTAAATCCAAGAATTATTTTTGGGTATTTTATTGGTTATCCGAAAAAGTCAAAATGGTATAAATTTTACTATCCTAACAATAGTACAAGAATAATAGAAATCAAAAATACTAAATTCTTTGAAAATGATAAAATTAGTGGGAATGTGGGATCACGTAATGTGATATTTGAAGATATAAGAGTAGATGTCCTACCACCTCTTAATCTTCAAGGAACTGCTACTCCTCAATATATTCCACAGATTAAGGATGTTAAACAACAGATGAATGAAAATGGTCCACTACTCCATCATGAAGTCGTCAATAAAGGTGTAAAACCATCACAAATTTGTAGTTTTAAAAAAATCTCTTAGAGTAAGGAGACTTACGATTTCATATGATTATGTGATGTATCTATAAGAATATGACTATGATATTGGAATAAACAAAGACCCAATGACGTTTTCACAAGCAATAAAAAATGATAAATCCACAAAGTAAATCGATGCTATAAAATAAGAGTTGAAATCAATAGATCAGATGAAGTTTGAGATCTCGTCGAATTGCCTACAAAATGTAAGAAAATCAACTGTAAATGGGTCTTTAGGACTAAATGCGATACAAAGGGCAATATTGAACAATTCAAAGTGTAAAATCCCGAGTTTTTTATTCATATCTCGAGAAAAATAAATAGTGAAATTTTGAAAAAAATTCTTAAAAGTGGGACTTAGGGTAAAATTGTAGGATCTTTTTTTGATCATTTTTAATGAATCTGACCTTACTATTAGATTCAAAATGATCAAAAAACATACTTTAGCCTATAAGCACGCTCAAATACGAGTCTGAACAGAAAAGTTGCAAAATCCTCAATTACCGAATCAGACCAAACTAAAATAATGACTTTTTGTTAGAGTAATAATTGTTAAGATTCGATCACCATTGAGTTCATAATAAAAAATTATAGAAAATAGACTATTTATTTGTCATTTTTGGAGTCCAAAAAGTTGAATTATTGTGAAAAATGAAAACGACATCAATTTTAGGATCTCATTGGGTCAAAAAAAGTAAATTTTTGTTAGAGACATAATTTATAAAATTCGACCATACCATTAGATTAATAACAAAAAAATAGATAAAATAGAGTATTGATTTGTCACTTTTGGAGTCCGGATGGTCAAGTTATTGTTGAATGAAACAATAAGTAAAATACTGATTTCGTTCTGCACTTATATAAATAAATTTTTTTAATCTAAAATACTATTCATCATCATCTGATTTTTTCCAAAAACCAGCTACGAATTTAAAAAAAAATTAATTTTTCTCCCGAATTTCAACTTCAGATTCATTGTGAACGGTCTATCTTCGACCTTTGACACAAAAGGGAAAAATCGACCGCAGCATCATTCTCTACTAAATCCACCTAATTTTCTTTCATTTTCTCTCATTTTTCATCTCATATCATCAAAAATTAGTCGTAGATATATACGGGGGTTTCGAAACTTCGACCCTAGATTTCGTTTGTTTTGAGGCTAAACCGTCCCCCGTCATAGAAGAGAGAAAGGACGACGGCATCGAGATCTTCGAAATCACCAAATCAAATTAAAAAATCAATCATCTTGAAGTTCGATCCTCCTCGATTTTTGTGCCAACCGTCTCGACTTCAGTGCACGCGCTTTAATTCTTTCGTTTGAGATTGTAAAGAACTCTCAATTTCTATTAGTAATCTTAGATTGTGAAAATTACATTTAGGATTTTATTAAAAATTTGTGATGTGTTTCCAAAAATATAGAATTCAATTAGTTATTTCAAATTCACGCTAGAACTTACATATTTGATATATTTAATTACATTTTATAACAAATTATATGTGGGTAGGATATTTTACCAGGTTATTTTCGTCAGTTGGGTCATGTGCACCACTCAGACCCTGTTTTGATTTAAGTTTTGTATTTTTTCAATGTTATTGAAAAAAATGAATTTCATAGTTGAAAAAATGATTTAATATTCAGTGAACTCATACTGAATTGATGAATATCAGAAAGTGAATATTTTTTCAAAAGATTAAGAACTATGAAAATTAGAAAAAGGGGATGAAACGGTAAAATATCAAAATTACACCCGAGGGATGATGTCTGTATTTTACATCCGAAAAGATGGGATGTCACACCTCATACGCATACCAAATTGGGCCTGTGATCAGCTAGGATAGCGGTGTGGTAGTAGTGCTACACATGGCATGCTCCATGAGCTGACACGTGGCTACGGGTAGGAAATACAACCAATGAGTGATGTCTGCATTTTTCATTGTAATGATGTGTATAGGTTGGTGAAGGGATATCCAGGGATAATGATTGGTTGCATGTTTATTTAAATTTTGTTGGTGTAGAGGCTTCGAATTCTATTAATTATTTTAGGTCGGGTGAACACAGTTGCATGGTAGAAAACTAGATATCTATTCTCAACCTTGTATTGTTAATTTATCTTTTGTTTTCAAATAAAAATAATATATATATATAGCTATTTTATGAGTTGTTAAAAAGTCTGTGATGCTTGAAGGGGTAGTGCGTCATATCATCCGGAGTAGTGTACTATCCTAGGATGTATGGTAGTGACAATCAAACTCATACATGTTATGGGTTGCGTATAAGAGTGAAATCACAACTGGAATCCAGATTTATTCCTCTCTATCTTTACCAATGAACTTGTAATGTCAAGATGGTCATATATTAATAGATTGTATATTTGTGAATCATATGCACGCCTGATAGGCATAGACGAAGATGATTAATCAGTGATCACTAACAATCTATAGTAGTCGAATGTTCTGACACATCGAAAAGAGACTTATTGCTTACAGTCACGTCAAACGGCCAGTCTGAGATGGATAAATGGTCCCGCAAGTATGGTAACCAACAACCAGTCACAAAATCAAGAACTAATACTTTATTATGAAATATCATTTCTCGACTGGAAGCGATCCAGTTGTGAATACTAATTCTCTAATTCTACGACTCCACCATTGTGTATTATGTATCTATTGCCTTATTTTGATATATAAAATAAAATACATGTTTAATATTTTCATTTGGTCAATTAGATTTGTATAAAAAGAAAATGCTATAGTGCGTACTATTAATTGATGTAATCTGAATTTTAAAATGTTTAATTGCACATCCCTAGTTATATATACCAGTTAATCGTAATTTCTTCTGTAAAACTTTGCATATTTTAAAATGATTCAATGCGTTTACTCGTTCATGTTATGAGAGGTTATTGGTAGAAATAGTTTGCTTCCTTACTAAGTAACCATTATTACTCACCCTTTCTTTATTCATTTTTTTAGTTTTAGATTCAGAGCTTGGTGAGACAAGTATAAAGCACGAGTGAGGATCATCTGGTGGGTCAGATAAACAACCAGAGTTCGTCACCTGATGAGTATTAGAGCTATACCCCCTAATAGTGTCGATTTGTCCAAGAGTATTATAGATTTTGTATTGAGAGTTAAGACTTTTGTTAGAGTGAGAAATGTTTGTATAATCATGTATTTTGTTTATCTTTTCGTACTCTGATCTATTGTATGTTATTAAATGTATATAGGCTTTCGTTAGTAGTATATTTTGTATGTATATATGTAGGATAATGTATATCGTCTATTAGGTGCAGGTTGAACGCCTTGGAATGTTAACATAAATAGAGGAGATCATGCCGAAATTTCAAGGCACTACCTAGTGTCTCGAGATCTGATATGGGACTTTATGTTAGCATTTGGCGAGACGCCACACAAGGTCATGCTTGTAGTCAAAGATTTTACTTAGAGAGAAAACATTGATTACACTAAGACCTTTTTTCCAGTTTAAAAAAAAGACCCACTTAGAATTATCATAACATTGGTAACTCATTATGACTTAGAATTACACCAAATGGATATGAAAATAACTTTTTTAAATGGGAGTTTGAATAAAGAGATTTACATGGAACAACCAAAGGGTTTTTTAGAAAAGGAAAAAAAGAATTCTTAGCTTGTAGACTCAAGATATGCATATATGGACTTAAAGAAGCTTCAAGAGAGTGATATGTAAAGTTTAATGATACTATTACCTTCTTTGGATTCATGGAAAACACTGTTGATCAGTGTATATATCTAAAGATCAGTTGGAACATATTTATAATGTTGGTCTTGTATGTGGATGATGTTTTGTTAGCCATCAACAATCTTGGTTTGTTACACAAGACCAAGGAGTATCTCGTTAAAAAATTTAAGATAATTGATATGGGTGAGATAATATATGTGATTGGCATAAAGATATTTAGGTATCGATCTCAATAAATGTTGGTGCTATCTTAAATGTTATATTAATCGAGTTTTAGAGAGATTTCATATGCAATCATGTTCAACAGGAGATGCACCCATCGAAAAAAGAGATAAATTTAATTTATTACAATGCCCAAAGAATGGCTTAGAAAATGAATAGATGAATGATATTCCGTATGCATCCATCGTTGGGAGTTAGATTTATGCTCAAACATGTATCAGGTCGGATATCAATTTTGTACTTGGGATGTTAGGGAGATTTCAAAGTAATACAGGAATGGAGTATTGGAAAATTGCAAATAAAGTGATGAGGTATCTTCAAGGAACAACATATTATATTCTTACTTACAGAAGGATAGATCATTTGTAAGTCATCAGTTATTCAAACTCGAACTTCGTAGAATGTATGGATAGTAGGAAATCTACATCAGGTTTTGTATTCTTACTAACTGGTAGAGTTGTATCGTGGAAGAACATGAATTAGAGCATCATTGCTTCATCTATTATGAAAGTCAAGTTTGTGGCATGCTTTGAAGTCACAAATCAAACTCTATGGTTGTGGAATTTTATCTCAAGACTTGGGATTGTTGACTTTATAACCAAGCCGCTAAAGCTATATTGTGATAACATTGCAATTGTTTTCTTCTCCAAGAATGACAAGTACTCAAATGTTACGAAACATGTGGAGGTCAAATACTTGATTGTAAGAGAAAAAGTACACAAAGAATTAGTGTCAATTGAAAATATTAAAATCACACTTATAATTGCATATACATTAACCAAGGGGTTATCACTAATATAAGGAACATGTCATTAGGATAGGACTTTTAGGAAAATTCTAATGTGTATGGAATTTTGTGGTTAATTGTAATTGAAATTAATATAGTACTAAATAAAATGTTTCTGTTTATTTTCTATTTTCAATTATGTTTTATATATGTTATGATTTTTGGATTTATGATAACAAGAAATATCTTAACAAGACAAAATTAAATGGGCAATAAGGATTACACTAAGAAGGATTATTAATGATGTAGTGCATAGAAGAAAGCATGACAATGGTGACATACAACTACTATGACTCACATTAATGGCTTGATTGAAATGTTGTATTAAAATATCTAATCATTTGGGTTATTGACTTTTTGAGAAAAATCGTGTTTACGTATAAAATTATTTTATGAGAATCTAATAAATTGAGTCATTTCTAAAAACACAATTTTTAAAATTACACTATGATCACAATCGGCATAATGGGTCAATTGGGAGAATGTTAGACTAACATTTGGGTGACCTAAATCGGCTTATACATTTTTAATGATTTAATCAAAGTTGGATTCTAATTAAAAAGTTGTCAATATTAAGAAAACCTACTAACCGTTGGATTTTAAATAAAATCCTCATTAGGCTTTAATATGAAATATTGATGGTAAAGAATCCTACTAAAAGAAGAACTCTAGGCTCTCTACTTTTCTTTATATAAGAATGGATCAACTCCCCTATTAGATTTACAACTAGAATCATTAAAGAGTCAAAAAAATATGGAGACTCTCTTTAGCATTTTTGGGATTGAAATTCATCAAGAACGGAAAATTAAGGTCGATCCAAACGATAGAGCAAAGAGGAGAATGTGAGTCTATTATTGAATAATAAAAGGGGAATTGTTTGTTTGCGTAACAAATCACATATTTCAATTATCGGATTACAATGTTGTAAGGTACGTTTTTTAAATTATTGAATATTATGAATATGACTATATTGAATGAATCTTGAGATATATCTTAGATTCAAGATTTTGAATTTTATTTGTTCATAGAATTATATATTGAATGTAAAAATATATAACAGATAATGCATACAAAATTGTGATTCACTAACCAAATTGCTTATATATGTTACAAAATCTAGTCGAACCATCGGTTTGGTTTAGTTTTTATAACATTTCCACTCATTATTGCTCCACATTATTATTTTTGAAATTGACTTTTTAATGAAGGTTTGCCCTTTTTTAAATAATTTAATTTATTATAACTTGTATCCCACTTACTTAAGTTGTAAATTTGATAAATCAACAAAAACAATTATGCTTTTTTGGAACTTGATTGTTCCTTTGCAAATTTTCTTAAAATTTTACTACATGATAACAACTTCTAGAGGAATTTTTTTTTTTTTTTTAATAAGGTTTCCTTCTTTCGATGGTAGGACTTAGGAGGGATATCTGTAAATCTCGAGAATGATCCAACGGACAACTCACGGAGATAGCAAGCCACTTCTTTTACCGAGAATCAGTCTGCCACTATTTCAAATGTAGCAACATAGAGAGATATAGATATGGAAAGATAATAAAGCAAAGTACGTAACAGTTAAGTGTAATAATGCTATTCCCTCAGAGCAGAATACACTCAAAGAGGATTTTATGATGAAAAGCCACCCTTTACCAATCCTATCACATCAGATTAAAAGTCAAACCAATGAGGGATTATGAGACAGCTGTCATACTTTGTCAACCAGTTATCCGATGGTTCATATGCGTAATTACCATTATATCCCTACTATTTGTTCTCAATGGCTAAAAACGTAAAATAGTTATTGTAAAGTTTGTGCCCTTGTGGAGCATTAACTGGGCCAAACTACTGCACTCACCATTTGCACTCACCATTTGTGCTCAATGCATCCACTTAAAACACATTTCTAAGTGAAATGTCTTGAGAAAAATTGGTGCACTAAGCACAAATGATGGGTGCACTGAACATTAATCTTTACCTCTTGATATGTGTTTAACAAGTTTAATGTCCAAGGTGCCAATGAGATAACCATGTGAGAGCAAAAATACCGGTGACCCAAAACTTAAACATGACCCACACAAGTTGACATTGATGAGCTAAATTCATGATTTTTAAACTCGTCCATGACCGAGACTTATCGTCAGAGTTAACTCGGTATCGAAGCTGAATGAGACCAACTAACAAAGTCATTTTTTGATCGAATTTTACGTCTCACGTTCAATTTTTTGAGTTATCTTATGAGACGTCTCAAACGTATCGAAAAACTTGTTCGAGATAACTCGGTATCAGAACTGAATGGGACGAGACGCGATACCAAGTTTAAAAACCATGGTTGAATTAAAATATATGAGAAAGTAACAATACGATATATCTCATTTAATTAAAGATCTCTAATAAAATGATCGAATATTTTTCTAAATAATTTTTCAGAGCCAATCTAAACAAGGGGTAAGTCCCTTAACCTCAAATAGATTCTCTTAGAAGATCCCAAGGTGACACAGGCCCAAACATGCATAATGTAGGCATCACTGACAGACCATGCACCTTTATCATACCCTCAATCAATGATCAAGTTGGTCATAGGCCCATCATTTGAATTTGATATAACAATATTTATTCTTCCATTTCAATTAGTCTGAGTTAGTTAGATGGATTTACTCTATCAGGGATCCATTCTTAATCTGTTTTAATCTTCTTAATATTTCTTGCATTATAAGTAACTCATCGAATTTTCAATCAAAGAGAGAAACCTCTAACAAGGAAATGAAAAATTAATTCCCTATGTTTAAAAACTCTACTAGAATGCTTATTTTGTTAAATCAATGACTCATAAGTTGGCCCGTAGGAGTTGAATAAATAAATATGAATCTATAATTATATTTATAAGAAATACCAAGTCGAGAAATTGGATCAAGTCTTAAATTCAAAAATCCATCTTAGACTATTAACTATGAAAGCCCAATCCATCTTTAAGATGAAGAGGAAAGGATAGTTCAGTAATTTACAATACATAACCATCACGTTGAGCTGGTCTGTCTATTAAGTATTCTTTAAGTGGGTGAAGAGGGAGACGTGTCAATCGCAAGAAACGTCTTTAAAAAGGTCACGTTCTTTTGTAGTAGAACGAATAGTGATTGCAGTCGCCATCCGTGTTACAATTTCTCTTATATACCATGTATGCAGTATGAGTCCAACTTTGCTACTAAGCCATCTTATGAGAAACTATACGAAATTCTCCCATAGATTGACACATCATTAATGCTTTTAATTAGTCTTCACAATATTGCCAACAAGACCCGAAATGCAACCCCCTCTCACAGAAAGATCGATTGAGTACCTAGCTAGTAGTTGAAAATTTTATTCATGACAGATATAAAGATTCTATTACTGATTTCATCGAGATTGAGCTAATTGTATGAATTCTGTGTTAGATTTTATGCATTCAAAATCTTAAAGCATAACTTTAATATACTTTTATTTTTTCTAATAAGATCTAATCTTTTGCATATTTCAAATATACTATTCATTCAATGTAAAATGAGTTAAGGGTATTTACCTTGTACTATTGCGAAATCATTGATTCAAGACGTTGGAGATGTGTCTTTCGATATATGTGTTCTTCGAAGCTTTCAAAACTCCAATCAAATTTGTCATTTCCTCTAGACTCACATTCTCCCTTCTCTTTATGTGGATTGACTAAGATTCTAGTGATAGATTGATATCACTCTTGTGACTTCTCTATTTTATGCGTTTTCCACAATTAGTACGTTCTCTCTTTATTGTCAATATGGGGTTGTCGATCCTTTTTTATAAATGAATGTTAATGGCCTAGAGTTATTCTTTTAGTAAATTTCTTATCCATCAAAGTCTCTTACTAACTTTAAAAAATATTTATAATTCTAACAATATTGAGACTCTTTAATATTGATATACATTATGTATATAGAATCCTTGTGCAATTCAATAAGCAAAAATCGTGAAGTCTATGGGTCACACTTGATAGAGTTCTAACATCCCGAGTAAGGTCCCTTCTCCTTTGGAAGATGTTTATGTGTGTTTCGATATGTAAAAGGACCTTAACAAAGAAAATATCAATGAACCATATATATTAACAAGATATTGGAAACACGTGATTAAAGAAAGAGGATGATACATAACCAATAGTTATAAAATGGAATTTAGTATAAGAAATGATGTACGTAATAGTTTCTAAAATAGTTTTGTTACTTTCCTAAATTATCTTTAGAGAAACCAATCCAAGAATAATAAAGAAGAATGTAAATCAAGATGCAATAACATACAAAAAATATAAAGATTTTACATGATTCCTTTAAGATTGAATCAATTCCACATACTCACACCAATTCCATTATGAAGAGAAAATTCTCGATTATAGATTATACTTTTTTAACTGAATAAAAATAAATATACACTCTCAAGAAAACACCATTGAAAATAAAATATTCTTTGATTTTTTTTTCTCAACTTGATTGGTGATGTCTAACCATTAAATTTGACGTAGGTATGACTGATTTCTAATAATTGACTTGATCATTTTTTATATCCTCAAATCTAACATTTATGTACTTTTTCTTGAATATCATGGGGGGCCAGTAGTAACTTAGTGGGCCCAACTAATTGTAGAAGGCACTTTGATGGAGAGAACATCAAACGTTTTCAGTATAAGAAAACATCAAATTTGCCCTTCACGTACGAGTCGTGCTGCAGTGACCTCATTTGACACTTTCCTGAAGTGGAGGTGGGCACAGAATACCTCCGCGTAAGGAAAGTGTCAAATGAGGTCAATCTTTGAGGTCACGGCATAATTTTGTTCACATTACCATTTGCTATGCGGGGACTTGGCATTAAACTCCTCTCTCTTTCTCATCTCGTCTCTACTTCTTGTAAAAAAAATCGAAGTGCCCCCCCCCCCCCCCCCCCCCCCAACCACAAACACACACACAAAAAGATCCAGACCGTTGACGTCTTGGAGACACATTTGTTATACATCTCGAGGAACATTCAAGGGTGTAGACCTAAGGATGACGGTCATTACTTAGTGATGATAGTTACACTCTACCTCTACTATCTATCACGCCAACTTCTCTTATAAATATGGAGTAAATCTTAGTGAAAGGTGTCCAAAAGAGAGAGAGAGATGGAGGGTGGTAAGAGAGAAGCAGAAGTGAGAGTTTCGGAGAGCAGTGAAGAGTTGTCAAAAGCGCTTGCAGAGTATGTGGTGCGGATATCCGATGCTGCTATTAGGGAGAGAGGAACATTTGCTCTTGCTCTCTCTGGAGGAAATCTAGCTCAACTCTTACGGTTCTCCTTCTCTTTTCTCTTTGTTTTTAAAATTTGACCTCGGTCTTATCTTATAAACTTCTAAAAAATGACTTAAATACCCTAACTTTGACCGTGATTTTTCTACTAAAAACTCTCTGATAATCACATAGTTTTAATGATTCAACTCATTTTCATTCCGTCGTTTCCAACCTCTACTTAATCCATTGTAGAAAACCCTTAATTTTTCTAGTCAAAATTCCATTTTCTACTTCTGAAAAAAAAAAAAAAAGTCCAATATTGTTCCAGAGGTTTGAAGTTCTGTAGATTAAATCTTAAGCTTGATGATGACTGGTTGTTCCAGAGGTTTGAAAACTCGTCCTGCATGCTATGGGTTGGAGGAGGAATTCTTTACTTAATAATAATACTGAAAAGTTCTTTATTAAATTTTGATTCAACTCAGTGAACATTCATATAATAAGTTGACTTTGTGGGTTCGTAGGAACCTAAAAAGGCCAGAGTACTTGAAAACGGTGCATTGGTGCAAATGGCATGTTTTTTGGGCTGTAGAGAACTTTGTACCAAAGACTCATCCTGACTGCTTCTACAAGCGAACCAAAGAAGATCTCCTCTGCAAGGTACATATTTCTAGTACACCAACTCATACATCATCCTCACCTTTCAACTTGTTGGGGCCCACATCATGATTGGTTTTGATTCTTTGGGATTGTAAATGATTGATTCCTCTAATAAAAATGCTCCCAGGCCTAGCATTCGAGGATCTTTTCATCGTGGGCTTATTATAAAAAGAGCCCATTACAAATATAATCATCAGGATAGATCCCTAGGATCTGAGTCAACATTTATTTGCTTTAACTTTCGGTTTTCGTGTTATTAACAGCTTCCTATACCTTCCACACACGTTAACTCAGTAACCCAAGGTGACTCAGCCGAGTCAACTGCTGAGAGTTACGAGTTTTGGATCAGGCAGTTAGTCAAAAATCGAACGGTGGAAGTGTCACCATCAAGCGACTGTCCAAAATTTGATCTCATACTTCTCATGCTAGGGAGTGATGGGCACGTGGCTTCGCTGTACCCAAACCACTCAGTCTTGGAAGAAGAGTCAGTATGGGTGGCACCAGTACTGGATCGCTGCATGAGTGTCAGCTTCACACTTCCAGTGATCAATTCTGCAGCCAACGTAGCCATCGTTGCAACCGGGAGTGCAGTTAGTGGGGCTCTTGCTTCGGCCTTAGGGGACTCATTGTCACGTGGGTCCCACCCTGCACAGCTGGTCTCGCCCAGAGATGGCAATCTTGTCTGGTTTGCTGATGCAAGCGCCGCCTCTGCTCTTCGCAGGAAGGATCCTGCCACGTCGTCGGATTATTAGCTGATATCATACTTAGGATGACTCTGTTCCTGATTTCTGTTTTCTATGATCCTTGAGATTCGTTCTAGGAATCAATTTTGAAGACCATCTGATCTGATCTGATGGGTGTGACCTAGAGATGATCTTGTTCTGGGTTCCTCTCTCTTTTTTCCTATATATTCTCTCATTTGAGAGTTCTCTTATATCACATCTTGACCGTGGTCTTATAGGAGAGATTAATAGAATATGACAGAAAAACGTCATTTTTAAAGTCATGGCAAAATCCATTAATCCCTCCCCCCCCCCCCCCCCCCAAACTCTTGATTTTTCTCCAAAACCCATTTGTCTTTCATCACTTATTATTTGGCAAAGTCATATAGGATTTATTTATTTTCTTATTGATTTTATACGGCTATTAGAGTCTTAGAGGTGTCAATTGAGCCCGTTGGCCAGCTAACTTGGCCCGGTTTGCCAAAACAAAGGAGGTTAGGTCCATAATCTTGAGCCCACAAAGGTTGGACTGGGTTCAAAACAAATTTCACCCCTTAAATCCAGCCCGAGTGTACCCAACCCAGCCCGTCAGTATATTTTAAATTTTAAATATTTTATGTACAAATATAGATGCATGATTTTATAAAAAACAGATAGTTAAAATATTATGACACCTATTTTGATAAAAAACAATTGATGGTTGGCTTCCAATGATTTAAACAAAAAATGCATGGGCTTAGCCCATAGCTCAGTTGGTTTGACACAGTGCAAAACAACTTTGAGGTAGTGGGTTCAAGTCCAACTTACAAATAATGAAAATGCATAAATAGAAAATTTTATAGAATCCAACAATATCCGACTCAGACAAAGTGAACTTAAGCTCTATAGGATTTTAGGGCTCACCAAATTGTAGCCCCCTTCTTTTCATCTTGATTGGGTTCAACCCAATAAACCTAATGATAAATTTGGGGGTCCAACTCAAACCAATTGGTAATGAGTGGAGAGGCTAAGGAACTTATAAATAGAGAGACATTGCAATGAGTGCCCGACGTGGAACTAAACTCAACACACCCTCACAGTGTGGGCCAGACTAGGCCAAAGCACGCGGGGAATGAACTGAGTTGACATGGTAGAGAGAAAGGCCCATTCTGATACCATAATAAATTTGGGGGTCCAACTCAAAACCAATTGACAATGAGTTGAGAGGCCCAGGAACTTATAAGGAGAGAGACAAGACATTGAGTGTCCGATGTGGCACTAAAATTCAACGCCGAATAACAACATGTACAAACTGCTATTACAAGTCATTAGTAGGTGGATGTAAACGCACATGTATTATAAGTGCCTTTTTGTAATTTAAGATATTAATTAAGTGAATTATTTTTGTAATCTGAGAAAACTAACGTGATTATAAGGCCATGGTATTATAATTTTATTGGTTTTTGATGATAATGAGCATATTGAATTTAAACGTAAAGGAGGGGGCATTTGTGAGATTCCAAATTTTGGTGTTAAAAAACATTTCCTCGGCTTTCTTTAAGGAAAGATAGAATATTTTTCAATCATGGGCTTTATGAATATGGCAAAGGTACATTACGGCCAATAAAAAAAAGTGTTGAAACTCATGCCAAGAAATCTCTAACTTATGATGTATGTGTCTTCCAAGGGCTGGACTAAAAATTCATGTGCTACAACATAGAATGGGCCAAAACAGGAGAATACTCAGGAGTCCCCATAACTTCGGAAACTAATCCAAGTGTCACCTTCAAGAATATGCATAATTTTGCTTTCACTTAATTGTGATCTGACTTGACCTGACCGAATTGCTTGATTTGAGTAGTGTCGGGTCTGTTAAATCCGGATTGTTCAACATTTTTTCTACTAATACTTCTTTGTTAATTGTTATATTATTTTATGTTACGATTATAATACTTTTATTTTATAAGAATTCATTTTGTATTAAAGTAGTAGAAAATAATATTTTGAAAAACTTAAGAATATAATTTTTAAAGTAATATATCATTCGGATGTAGGTAGATATGGGGATGGATCCATATTCGACTTTGATCCAATTTGGATCATTGGATATCAAATCAAATTTGACCCTTTTTTAACTCGGATCAAGTCCAAACAAGCTAAATTCGGATAAAATCCGACCCATTTTATGTCCTATCCACCAATCAGTTGCCTTGAATTTTCAAACATAAGTCTTGAAAGACATGCGCACCTACAGATAACACCTATGCTAACATCATTGAATCAGATTCATTAATAAAATGTGTGCCATCAACTGGGAGGATACATAGGTCTACAACAAGTACTTGAATCTCTACTTCAATATTAGTACCTAGTACTAAAAATTGCAACCAACTGCAATCAGGTAACCTTCTGGATTTCTAGTGATGAAACAAAATTTTAAACCCGAAACACTAAATGGTTGTGGTCTGAACTAGATTGAAACCTATTCAACTTACTTTTCTTGCTCAAGTACTATTTAAGGTCAACATTTCGGACCAAACCACTCGGACCACTAACACCCCTATCTAGAATAATGAGCTTTGGTTGATTGATTACATATCTCTTTTCTTTATTGTTTTCTTTTTTGTTATATTCTCAAAAGTTGGATAACTGATCATGGCCTAGAAAGTCGTTTCTAAAGCTTGGTTTTCACAGACTTTAATAAGGATTATTTGATAATTCCCCTAAATTGACATAATGCATTGCATAGTCCTTATTTATTGATTATTTTGTGTTTATTACGTTTTGGGCATAATTTTAATTATTTATTTGTGATAGGTCAAAGACATGAGAGGCAAATGAACAATTCAGAAAAGTTTTGTACTTCTACTACTACACTCTACAGTTCATAGTCAAGGCCCAACCCAAATTGCAGGCTTTTCTGTCCCACATTCATTGCGGCGCGACAAAGGCAACACTTTACTTGATGACGCAACGTTGACTTGTTTATTATGTAAATAATCACACAACCAATTAGGATTTGTTATTGGGGAATATTATGAGGATTTTGGAGATTCGAGATAACCCTAATTATCTCTATTAATAAAGATCAAATCAGATCCAAATCATATATCATCCTAGCTTAGTTTTAGTTTATTTCTTTTTCTTTACTTTTTCTTTGTAAGTTTTAGTTTTCTTTTCAAAATTTGTAATTAGAAGGAGCAACAACTACTTTCAGATCAAGATCAATAAAAGAAGAACCTTTCTCTTCCCTTTCTCTCTTATTCTTTATTTATTTTATGTTTTTATTGTTCTTGCGATGATCTTCGCCAAGACCCTCTATTCAAAAGGTCAAGGAAGTCATGAGCAAGATAATCTTATTCAATTGATCTGTTTTGCCTTTGTGTTTCAATGTTTACAAGTGACAATGTCTTGGTAGCTGATCATTAAATCTAACTTAGGATTTCCTTAGTTTTGATGATTTAGCTAAGATTAGATCAAGTTAAATCATTCTTTATTAGGAATAATCATAGATAGCTTTGATGATTTTGTCTCTCGAAAGATTAATCATAGATTTTAGACTATTTTTTGTGCTTAGAAAGATTAATGTTTTGATTCAACAACATTAGATTGTTGATTGGATTGAGATAAAATCAAACATAGACAATCTGATAAGGTTGATTGTACTTCGTGGATTTGACCGATCTAATATTTTTTTACATTGTTAACTCCATCTTTCGTTCTTCTTACTATTTTCTATTGGTTTGATAATTCTAAATCTATTTTAATTGGTTATTTTACTCTTGATTGTTTTAAGTCCCTTTCTTGCCAAGGTTTTATTTTATTTTTTATGTGCTTTTTTATTCGATAATTTACGACGAACAAATTGGTGTCGCTGTTGGGGACAACGGTTTGATTCCAATTTCTAACGAAATCGGATTAGGGTTTCCAAAAATTCATGTGTTATTTTTGTGAATTTTTTTAAAAGGTTTTTATTTCCATTCTTGGACAACTCAGAGTTTTCTAAAAAAAGATTTAATACTTTTTACTGCTAGTTTACCGTAGCACGACGAACCCTTCACGTGGTGACCTGATGCATTGGATATCGATATTTGATTTACATGTTCTTTGATGTTTTAGAATTTTAATAAGACTTTTTAAGCATTAAAATTTTAAATCGGGTTTGTTCTGTTGCTTGTAGGAGGCGGATTCAATGATGAAACTACGACTAGAGCTTTCATCTAGCCAACCAAGTCAAATCCTCAACATAGGAAGCAACGTCATTTCTTTCCTTTTTTTCATCTTCTTCTTAATTACATTGATATTGTAGTAGGACTATATTTGTAAGTTTTGAAATCAATCAAAGAAGGATCGAATTGTAATAATTTTATGGAAGGATGAAAGTGGGACACAACTGCCGCGGTTCCATTCTCTGTCCAAAATGGGAGGTAAGACTCGTTCCCCCACGAAACTACTTCCAGTGGATTTCTATACTACTTTTGTTTGATGATTCCTATATACTTAGATTTGCACTTAGTAAATGAGTTCCCTTATGAAGATGGCATTATAAGATAAGAATTAGATTTCATCACTGATTTTTTGCCTTATTAGAAAAATTAAAATCATCATAATAATCCAAATTAAATTAAAATTTGGTAGACTTTGAGCTTAATAGGGAAAGCTAATTGAAAGTTGAACCAATTACACTTCTTGATTAGATTCAATACCTAAGGACGATCCTGCCTCACTAATCAAGGGAATAAATTATATATCTATTCTAGATAAGAAGGTGACTTAAAAGTGTATTTGCTCAACATTGTGTGTCACCTCTTTTCTGGGGATCCGACTGGTGGGTTCTAGTTTTAGAGAGCTGGGTTGGATGCTTAAATTATCCTTTGAAATAGTTAGAAGTTGTTTAGTCCAATAGGATCCTTGTAGGATCACTATGTGAATTTATACACCAATTTTTTGTGCAAGTCTCATAGTGTATGATCAGTAAAAGGTCTCAACAAGAACCACTTGAACCATTTGATACAGAGATCACAATATCTCATCCACTCCCTAGGATTAAGAGAAACCTCAATTTCTTTCCTGTCCCTCAAGCACTAGACATGAAAGATTAACTTTCGATCCCTTATCAACCTCCTATGGAGGATCAAATAACTTTGAATGAGTTGTTTGCACCAATCATGACCACACAACCTCCTTGTATTGCACTACCTGTGACAAATGCAACACAATTCGAAATTAGGGCAATTATAATAAATATGTTGCCTAAATTCCATGGGTTTTAAAGTGAAAACTCTACAATCATTTGAATAGATTTTTGACTATTTGTCAAACTTTTCGAAATGGAAACTTGAATGAGGAGAGTGTCCATTTAAGGTTATTCGCTATTTCCGTAGAAGATCATGTTGCAGTGTGGTTAAAATCCTTGGCTAGTAACTCCATCTCCACATGAAATGAGTTATCAAAAAATTCATAGTCAAATTCTTTCCAATGGAAAAGGTTGTGCAATTAAAAAATTCCATTAGAAATTTTCAAGAATGACCAAGCGAATTTTTTTTTCCAGATTTGAAAAAGATTTAATGACCTACTTGTCAAATGTCCCCATCATGGGATTGATAAAGCCTAGTTTATTAATTTCTTCTATGGAGGGTTACCTATAGGTGTCTAAAAATCAACTTGATTCCCTCACATCCAGTGTCCCATCCCGACCCATAGCATCTAAGGCAGGGTTCCATCTCAAGCACGAACATCAATAGCTGAGCAATCTTTGCAGAGCATCATAGTCGAGCGAGATACTTTCTTTGTACTGCTCAATAGCATCTGCGATGCCCATCCACTTTCTTTGCAGCTTCTACTTCGCCTTTCTTTATATGGATCTTTATCTAGCTATATACCTATACTATATCCCCCGATCCGCAACTGCACCTCTCCACAGGTTGGGATATGAAAAGGAAGACCGGATTTTCCTTATAAATGATAGTACATGTATCCTGTTGGAGTCCATGCACAAAGAAAAAATTATGAATCTAACTCCTAGTCAAACATATGAATTTCTCATTGAATTAGCGGAGAATACTCAAAACTGAAGTAACAACTTAGGAGAATTTGATAAATATGAGTCTAGGATAAAAAAAACCAAGTATGTATGAGATCAAGATGGATCTCGATCTCAAGAATGTTATGAAAAGCTTGGTCCGTGGTGTGAAAAATTTGAACAAGAAGTTCAATATTTTCATTGTAAAAGTAAATCACCACGAACACAACCCAGTAATACGTGTTGGAGTTGAGACAAACAATGCTTGTCTCCGATGCGACAGTTGTGACTATCAGGTAGAAAATTATCCCAACCAATGCAATTGGTTTATATAACACTTATAAGAAACCTACCTCCAATTATTTTAGTCAAATTTACCATCTTGACAATATGTTTCATCCAACATTTTCTTATAAATAAAATTAACCTATCTAGTAGGGTGGTGCACTAGGTTTCCAAAAGAGTTATGCCCGTCAGTCTCATCCTACTATGAACCATGCATTGATTCCACAACAATCATACTCATCTTAAAATTCAGATCAAAAGGTGATCATAGTTGACCCAATGGAAAATTATTCCCCTTAGTTGCTGAAAGCGCCCTCGATCCGCGGGGTGCGTGGATCCGCTTTTGACCTTTGAGGTTTGGGAGTCGCCACCTAGTTATTGTGGTCTAGGAACCAAACTGACTCTAAAATGGATAAAAACTAATCTACTATAGAAATCTGAATCCGGGGATCATGTTACGGGGTTGGAAGGTGTTAGGCACCAACCCCGCCCGGCCAATGCCGGTCTCTACTTATCCCAAATAAATCTACATCGCTAATGACAAACCTAGATTAAAAAATAATAAAAAAACTTACCTTTGATCTGCAAAAGTGCTATTCCGTCAGATCTGGTGAAAATGACTCCTTGTATCGTATTCTTTACTTCGTTCTATTTCCGGATCTGATTTCTGATTTCCGAGATAAGGTATCTCCTTCTTGGATCTGGGTGCTTTGAATTTGTTGTGGATTTTTGGGATGTTTTTGAGAGGTTTTTGGGTGTTTTTTAGGCTAAAATCGGAGTAGGGGTGTTAGGGAAGGAGTTGGGGCTCCAAAATTAGGGTTTTGGAGGGGTTGTGGAGGCTTCTTCACCTATTTTTTCTTTGATACGAAAATAGGGTGTGGAGGCTCCTATTTATAAAGTTTTTAGAAGCATTTAGGGTTTGATTAGGGTTTCTTTTAGGGTTTCAATTAGGGTTTTGACTTAGTCTTTAGGGTTTTAGGGTTTTGACTTTAGTCTTATGAAATTGACTTGATTAGTTTTAGATTAGGGTTTGGATTTAGGGTTTTGACCTTAGTCTTATGAGATTGACTTGATTAGTTTAGATTAGGGTTTTGATTTAGGGTTTTGACCTTAGTCTTATGAGATTGACTCGATTAGTACCTTGACTTCAGTCTTGCTTGATTGACTTTAATTTTGACTTCAGTCTCACTTGATTGACTTTAATACCTTGACTTCAGTCTTGCTTGATTTACTTTTAATTTTTGGAGAACCCCCCTCTAAAATATCTTTAATTCTTTGGACCCCCAAATGGAGGGGTCCTTAAAGAAATATCCCATGAACCCTCAACAATTTTGCCTGAGAGTCCAATTAATCGATTTTTTAGGTTCAAATTTTTAAATTAATTTCATTAATGTTTCACTTTAATTATTTAATGTTTTATTTACTAATTTTGAATTTTTTAATTATGAAAATTGTGAAATTACCGTTTTGCCCTCGGAGATGATTTTTTACGTTTTAAGTCGTTTTTCAATGTTCCAAGATGTTTTGGAATCAGTTTTTCGTAAGGAATTCAATGGGAATGTTGGTTTTTGTCATTTATGAAGTTTTTTGCATGAAATGATCGTGAACTTTATGAGGGGTATTTTTGTAATTTTGTCAAATTTTGTGAAAATTGGCGAAGTGGTTTACTTGGTTTCGATTTATTATTTTATGTGTTTGAGTGGGTTTTCCTAAGCGTAACGTAGGCTCTAGGGTTATTTTGAGGTTAGGGGTATTTTGGTAATTTAATCATTTTTAGTGATTTTTATCGTAAAGCTTCTTTTTGGTTTGCAAGATGATGATTTCTATATTTCTAGGGTCGTATTTTCCTAGCGTAGCGTGGTTTCTAAGTTTTGTCAGTTCGAGATACCTCATCCGGATTTCTGAAACATATCTGGTAACAAAATAAAGCATTGGAATAGACATCCATCATTGGGAACCTTTGCGATCGGGTTGACGAGTTGATTAATCAGACGAGTGCAAAAATGGGGTGTCTACAGATGCCCCTCTTTGGCAGAGGGTTGAAGCAAACTAGATAGCAAATATATCTTGATAAATTAGTGCGATATCCGAATGCCAAAGCTAGTGACAGTTCTTTTTGCAGCCTAATTTAACAATTCGTCGGGGTATTCCGATCATTGAGCATAAAACTCTTCCCGAACTAGAAAAATGTCAGGTCTTTGAGCGCGAGCTCTCACTGGCAGTGTCAGATCCTTGAATTTTAAAAAATTCTCCTTGACTGATATAACAACTGTGCAAGTGTGTGGCTTAAAATATGAGCATAATTTGAGCATAATTTGAATATGAGCATAAACTGAGCAGAATTCCGAGAAAACCCTCGGCGGCATCTGAGAATAGTTCCGAGAAAACCCTCGGCGTTAACTGAGCATAGTTTCGAGAAAACCCTCGGCGGCATCTGAGCATAGTTCCGAGAAAACCCTTGGCGGAAACTGAGCAAAATCCAAGATAACCCTTGGCGAAGACTGAGCAAAATCCAAGATGACCCTTGGCGGAGACTGAGCAAAATCCAAGATAACCCTTGGCGGCAACTGAGCAAAATCCAAGATAACCCTTGGCGGAGACTGAGCAAAATCCAAGATAACCCTTGGCGGAAACTGAGCAAAATCCAAGTTAACCCTTGGCAGCAACTAAGCAAAATCCAAGATAACCCTTGGCGGAAACTGAGTAAAATCCAAGTTAACCCTTGGCGGCAACTGAGCAAAATCCAAGATAACCCTTGGTGGAAACTGAGCATAATCCAAGTTAACCCTTGGCGGAAACTGAGCAAAATCCAAGATAACCCTTGGCGGCATCTGAGCAAAATCCAAGATAACCCTTGGCGGCAACTGAGCAAAATCCAAGATAACCCTTGGCGGCAACTAAGAAAAATCCAAGATAACCCTTGGCGGCATCTGAGCAAAATACAAGATAACCCTTGGCGGAAACTGAGCAAAATCCAAGATAACCCCTTGGCGGAGACTGAGCAAAATCCAAGATAACCCTTGGCGGCATCTGAGCAAAATCCAAGATAACCCTTGGCGGAAACTGAGCAAAATCCAAGTTAACCCTTGGCAGCATCTGAGCAAAATCCAAGATAACCCTTGGCGGAGACTGAGCAAAATCCAAGATAACCCTTGGCGGCATCTGAGCAAAATCCAAGATAACCCTTGGCGGAGACTGAGCAAAATCCAAGATAACCTTTGGTAGAGACTGACTGAGTAGAACTGAGAACAAAAAAATAAATCTGAGAGAGAAACGATTGAAAATGAGTCTGGAGAAGAGTGGTTGAATCTGGGAATAAATAAATTTGAGACAGAATGGATATCTTATCTCCTATGTGAGATTCAGATTGCATTTGTTTGAACCTCAAGGCTTTATCAAAAAAGTTTTGTATATTTAAAACCTGAGTTTGAACCTCAAAAGTTTTTTGAAAAATTGTTATCAAGAGAGTAACCTTAAATTTGGAGTTTTCATTATTTTTTTAGGATTAACATTGCTCAAAAACAAAATGTCCCTAGTTTGACAATAAACATGGCATTGAAAATAATTGAACACATCATTAAAAAATGCCCCTAGTATAAGGGGGGAAATTACATATCTAGAGGAAAAAGAAAAAATGCCCCTTGTATGAAGATTTCAAATATTTGATTACCACAAGCGCAATAAAGATCCAACTTTTAATTTTGATTAATTTTATTAAAGATTTTGAGACAGGCTCAAGAGAGCAAAATATTTCCTTTTGAGACTCATCATAGAATTCACCATTTTCTCCATTGGTTCACTTGGGGAAGTAAGAATTTTCAAATCGATCGTAGACAAGATACTTGTGGCTTCTAAATTTATGCCTGGTTTAAGCTGAGTATTGAACTTGATTATTTGGATTTCTGATGTTTCAGCTCGAACTGCTCTCAGCTCGGGATTTTTTTTTTTTTGCTCTAACTTTTGCCTAGATCGCCTTTCCAGGTTTTCAATCTATCGAGCTTGCTCTAACTTTTGCCTAGATAGCCTTTTCAGGTTTTCAATCTAGCGAGCTTGCTCTAACTTTTGCCTAGATCGCCTTTTCAGATTTTCAATCTAGCGAGCTTTTTTTTTTTTCTTGGCTCTGATTGTTGCCAAAGTTGTCCTTTTAGATTTTCAACTTTGCGAGCTTGCCTTAATTTTTGCCTAAATCGCCCTTTTCAGGTTTTCAACTTAGTAGGCTTCATCATTTTTTTTTTTTTATCTTTTTCTTTTCCTCTAACCTTCTAGAATTACTGTCTGATCATGTTCTACTACTCTCCTTGACTTTTTCACACGGTACTTAAGAGGACTTTTATAGGTAGGCTTGGGACTAGGCATAAAATGAAAGGGATTTTGAGGCTCAAAAACCCAAATGCCCCTTGTGTGACATTTCATTTAAACTTTTTCTTGAATTTTCTTCCCCATTCATTTGAATTTTTTGTTTTTAGATTTTTTCTTCATCGGGGAATCTATTTTTTTATTTTGATGTGGTCGGGCCTGAAGTGACTTCTCAGGTTGCCTACGTACCCCAAATTTTTGGGATCAGACCAAAACGTAGTTCGGATCTTCCCTCCCCTAGGTTAGGTGATCAGGCTAAGAAATACAAGGCACAATATATTTTTTTTTGAAAAGGCTGCAAAGGACTGAGAAAGGAGATAATGAACTGGGTAGCAAGAAAATTGATTCGGCCAAAGATGACCTCCTTAAATGTAGTACCGTTTGATTTGGTCAAGGTTGGTTGGTTCTGGTAACTCAATTCCATCATGATCTTGAAGTCTGACAGCTTTTCCTGGTAATATTTCTTTGACGATGAACGGACTTCCCCAATTTGGTTTGAACTTTCCCCTGGGATCAAAAATAGGTGCCCTGTTCTCTTTGAGTACTAAATCCCCGACTTGTAAGTGACGGGCCTTGTTTTCTTGTCAAACGCACGGGCGACTCTTCTTTGATAAGCTTAAACATGACACAATGCTCTTAGTCGTTTTTCCTCGATCAAATTGAACTCTTCATATCATTGGCGAACCTAGTCTACTTCTGACAACTGACTTTCTAACAAAACCCTGAGAGATGGAATCTCTATCTCAACTGGCAAGACTACTTCCATGCCATATATTAAGGAGTAAGGAGTAGCTCCGGTGGATGATCGAATTGAGGTTCGATATGTCCATAGCGCAAATGGTAGTTTTTCTGACCAATCTCGATGTGATTGACACATTTTTCTAAGGATAGTCTTGAGACTCTTATTAACTTCTTCAACCGTTCCATTGATTTGAGGACGGTAGGGGGATGATTTGTGATTCCAGATCTTTAACTTTAAACACAGAGTAGTGATTTATGCTTTGAAGTACAACCCATTATCAGATATCAGTTCAAAAGGTATCCCCATATCAACTAATAATATATGATTTGCAACTTAAGATGTAGTGAGGATAGCACTGATACATTTTATAACATCTTCTTTGATTCCATCGATATAGACGAGTATTTATTCCATGTTGAACTACACCCAAGCTTGTACCTATCATACCCTCATATGATCACACGAACAAGTCTTTTGAAATTTCTGAGTAAATTCATTATTCCCTCGTGTTCCTCTAGAGGTAAGATGGTTTCCATTTGAATCTCTTTAGGAATTATTTCATGCTTCGAGGTCAAAGACCTTTCCTTTCTCGATTAAAGGTTGAACCTGACTCTTATCTTCTTGTTCAGAACAAAAATCTATCAAATTATTAGTTAATTCGTTAATGCGCTTGAGGTATTCAAAAATTTCCTTTATCCGATCAATTTCAGATGGGGCGACAGACACCTCTATAGACTCGATGAACTAACTTGACTCAATAGGAAAAAAGTAAACTCAATCTAAGGAAGACATGACCTTGCTAGAAAAAAAGACTCGAGCTAACCCAAATGACTCATGAAAACTCAATACAATTACCCACAATGGGCTTGATTAGGACTGAGGACTGAGACATTGCTTACAACCGGTAGGATTGAATCACTATGATCTTCAAAGAACAACTGGATGATGTTGAGAAATTTTGAGGTCATTTCTGACTGTTGATTTGATATTGACGTTTATTCTAACTGACCGGATTTACAACCCTAGCTAGATGATAGACGATTGAGCTTAGATATAATGATAATCTTTAAACCTCTTTGAAGGTGAATTTAACCAATTTCAGTGTCACCCCCTTGATAACATTTTAAATGAACCCTGAGATTTTATTGACTTTTGTGCACCAATCCATTAAATAATTCATCAATTCAATGATTATTCAGAAGAAAAATAATTATGTTGCACTCTTGAAAATTATTGGAAAATAATGTTTTTATTATATAAAAATTTTCACAAATCTGATTATTTTTTGCAACATTTTTTGGTAGTTTTCCAAGGTCCATAAAAACTTTTCATGCAAAAATAGATCTTTTGCAAATTATTTTTCCTTCTTTTTCTTTTCTTTGGAAAACATTTTCTTCTGAAAAATATTTTTTCTCTGAAAAATAGTTTTTTATTTGGAAAGTATCTTCTCTTGGAAAATATTTTTTGGAAAACGTTTTTTCTTAGAAAACATTTTTTTTAGAGAATAACACTTTTTGGAAAACACTTCTTTTGGAAAATATTTTTTCTGGAAAATACTTTACCTTTGTAAACTATTTTTCTTCTTTGAAAATTTGATTTATATTTCGATTTAAATGGCCCGGTCCATCAGGATTGTTGGATCGAGTTGGGCTGGGTCATTTGCAAGAGATGGATTTTTTATTGGGTCGGTGCACCCATTTTGATTTTCAAAAATAACATTTGATCCTTGAGGACAATCATACACTCTGATCTACACCATTCACATCACTTACATACATTCATCAATCAACAGGCTCCATTCAATAAACAACCCGGGAACACCCACGATAAGTTCGAGTCGTGACCTACTGGGAAGGTTTCTAGACTCTAAGCTTACTACGTGCAATGCATTTTTATCTAGCCACCCTTACCCAAGCACACCTATATACCTTTCGATACGTGGTGACTTGGTTTGATATACCGTATAGGCGATAATCTAAAACCTCAATTCACTTCTCTGAAGCCAAAAACAGCCAGTTTGATCTCCAGTTGAGAGGTGGCGCACAATACTGAGTAAGGGCCCACTTAAATACCTCTCGTCTAGAATAGACGTAGTCTATCCCCCTCGTACAGTAGGGTACAGCGGGGCAAGATCTGCTTAGGCACCGGTTTTGACCAAGAAGTGCAATTGATATACTTAGATTACCTTTTATTCCTACAGGTACGAGTCAAGAGTTGTAGCTTTCAAAATGGTTTGGCATCCCACGAGGGGATCGACCACGTACTAGTACTACGTTGGCAATCGGGACATGTGACTGTGTGGCTTACAATAGGTCAAAGGCTCAGGTCGCTCCAGCCTGGGTGCATCAACATACTTCTCAGAATCACCTGATCAGACGGTATTGATGCCCCAGTTTGATATACCTTAAGGTACGTGACTGGAGTTGTGGTTTTCATGAATGACGTCGCATCTCCGAGGAGACCGGGTCACGCACTAGTACCACGTTGGCTATAAGGGACATGCAACGTGCAATGCAATAATATAAACGTGCTAGTGGTGTGTGCGAAACAGGGTGGGGTGTGCCCGGGGCCTTTTTAGATAAATGGGTCCATAGGCTTGATCGAAGCACAACATATATTCAAGCATTAATGACATTAAGTATAGATCATACCAATCAAATTATCAAAGATTGAATAAATGCATATGACAAGAGCAAGCATAACACATTAAATCAATAGCATCAAACGGCAAAGGAAGAACTGATCATGATCAAATATGCATATATCATGGTAAATCAAACAATGAATATAACATGGAATAACTGATCCAATCCAATATTGAAACAAGCACACAATTTTTTAATCCAAATCAAATGGATTTCTTTTTTTTTTTATGATCTAATCAAAGGTGATTTTGGGGTGACCCAAAATAATTTAAAACTTCAAAGAAAAATTGAGGATAGAATGGTAATTGTGGAGTAATGATGAATCTTTTTTATTTTTTTCAAAAAAAAAAAAAAAAAAATGAACAATACCAATTTTTTTATGATCCAAACAAAAATCACTTTGGGTGAGGACCAAACTAGCTTGACTAACATAATAAGATTTCAAAATTACTAAGGGTCATTATGCCACGTGGGTCATCATGTCAACAATCCAATGTCACAATCTTATAGATTTTGATTGAAAAAATTTAGATCCGACTATAAAATTTACATTATATTTTTTAGCTTTGATCCAAGATTTTGAAAATGAGTGACTATGAAATCAAATTTTAAATAAAAATTAATTTTTAAGAATTTTCTCAAATATTTTTTCTTTTTAAAATTCTTAGATTTTCATCCGCCACAAGCACGTGGCATTGAATCACTCTTGAGTACCACGTGATGAAGTCAATGACTCTTAGTAAGAAGGAAATCTTACCAAACTAGTAAGACTAGCCCACTTTTGTTTGTATTTTTTTTTTTTTTTTTAAATATCCAAATAACAATAAATATGCCAAACAAATTTTCAAAAAATAATTTTTAAAAAAAAAAAAAAATGTGTTGTTGCCACGTGGGGAAGTCAAAGACCATTAGCAAGATTTGAAATCTTACTAAATTGGTGAGGATAGCCTCACCTTTTTGTTATGTTTTTTCTGTTTGCTACCAACACCCACAACCCACGTTTTTTTTTTATTACTACCACCACAAAAACTCACACAACTCAATTTCTTGGTCCTTTTTCAATATGCTATCAGCACATCACTTATTTGTTGCTGCCAAACAAGCAACACTTAAAGCAAATCCCTTTTATTTTTCATTTATTTCAGTGTTGCTATGCTGTTCGTAACATCAAACAGCAAAATAGAAATTACAGCAAAAACAATTCTTCATCTTTCATTGGAGGTGCTGAATGGATCAACCTCTTGGCAGCGTATTTCTCTGATTTAAACTAATAAAACATCATATAAGTGGTTACCAATCCTATACAGCGTCAAAACTCGCATCCCTTCTTCTCAACAAATGTTAGATAGAATTAAAAACCCAATTTTCTCTCCAAATCTCCAAACCTCCATCTCTCCAACAAACCACATAATCTCTATTAAACGTCATTCCATCAAAGAAACGACAATAGTGACCAAGTAGAAAACCAGATCCAACGATTTTCTAATTTTTAGCGAGAAAAAGAAATCGTTCTACTGAAGAAAAAGAATCTGAGATTTTAAATGAAATATTGCATCACCGTATTTTGAGATCTCGGAATGAAGATCACAGCTAGAATGAATTGGATTTTCTTTTTATCTTGAAGCGTAACAGGCAACGTGTAAGAGACGGCCAGAGAGAGAGAGAGTAGGAGAGAGATGGTGTATTTGGTTGGGTGTTGTAAAACAGAGGTGATGGAGGACATTAATGGCTGGCTTGGTTGACAAAGGAGATGAAGTGCAGGTGATGATGGACTGATCAGTAGGCAAATCTTTATTTTCTGTTCTTTCTCCCTTTTTTTTTTTTGTTTTATTTTTCTAAACGATTTAGATTGAGAGGGAGAGAGAGAGAGAGGGAGAGAAGAAGGAGAGAGACGTTCTCTCTCTTTCTTGCTGTTTTTTTTTTTGTTAAAACACATTTGGGGAAGAAGATAATAAAAGAAAAAATAAAAAAAATAAAAAAGATCTAACAGCGCACCACCTTTAAGGGTTCGGCAATTAAAAACGTATTTCTGTTAGGGGCACACCACCTTGAAAAATATGTGTTGCTGTTGGCAGAAACTCAAAAACAACCTAACCTTCTTTTCTTTTCTTTTATTTCTTTTACTTGCTTGCTGTCACACGCCCACATGCCATAAAAAACACTTTTTTTTAAAAAAAAACGTATTACTACCAAAAACAGTTTTGACACCCCCTAAATTTTTTTTCAAAATACAAATCGACACTAGAAGAAAGAAAAAAAACAAAATAACAGAAATTTGAAAAAGAAAATGCTATCGCCAAAAGATAGATCGGCGAAAAAATAAATAAATAAATAAAAATTAAAAAAATTAAAAAATTAAAAAAAAATTAAAAATAAACTTCGTGATCCGACAACCGTTATCCTATCCTCAATAAAACCTTCCATCTTGAAATCTCATATTATTTAGGGTCACCCTAAATGAACTTGATTAAATCACAAGGATAATATACCGAATCAAAGTGTTCAAAATCAAATCAAATGATGTTAATAGAGGCTAATACAAGATATCCCAAATAAAAATGGGTTATCAACCATTCTCATTTTCATGTCTTTAAACCCCCGATATCCTGCATTATTTAGGGTCATCCCAAATGACCCTAAATCAAATAATATTCCACAATAACATGCTCAAAACTTAATCCAAATCATACCAAGAAAATGTAACACAATCCAAAAATATAAATAAATAAATAAAATAAATAAACGAATCAAATAAACAAAACAGAAAATAAAATAAAAAAAGGTCTAAATAGCAATGTTCCCATACTTGGGGTTTTTCAAGTTTGATCCTCAATAGTCCCCAGTGGAGTCGCCACTGAAAGCGCCCTCGATCCGCGGGGTGCGTGGATCCGCTTTTGACCTTTGAGGTTTGGGAGTCGCCACCTAGTTATTGTGGTCTAGGAACCAAACTGACTCTAAAATGGATAAAAACTAATCTACTATAGAAATCTGAATCCGGGGATCATGTTACGGGGTTGGAAGGTGTTAGGCACCAACCCCGCCCGGCCAATGCCGGTCTCTACTTATCCCAAATAAATCTACATCGCTAATGACAAACTTAGATTAAAAAATAATAAAAAACTTACCTTTGATCTGCAAAAGTGTTATTCCCTCAGATCTGGTGAAAATGACTCCTTGTATCGTATTCTTTACTTCGTTCTATTTCCGGATCTGATTTCTGATCTCCGAGGTAAGGTATCTCCTTCTTGGATCTGGGTGCTTCGAATTTGTTGTGGATTTTTGGGATGTTTTTGAGAGGTTTTTGGGTGTTTTTTAGGCTAAAATCGGAGTAGGGGTGTTAGGGAAGGAGTTGGGGCTCCAAAATTAGGGTTTTGGAGGGGTTGTGGAGGTTTCTTCACCTATTTTTTCTTTGATACGAAAATAGGGTGTGGAGGCTCCTATTTATAAAGTTTTTAGAAGCATTTAGGGTTTGATTAGGGTTTCTTTTAGGGTTTCAATTAGGGTTTTGACTTAATCTTTAGGGTTTTAGGGTTTTGACTTTAGTCTTATGAGATTGACTTGATTAGTTTTAGATTAGGGTTTGGATTTAGGGTTTTGACCTTAGTCTTATGAGATTGACTTGATTAGTTTAGATTAGGGTTTTGATTTAGGGTTTTGACCTTAGTCTTATGAGATTGACTCGATTAGTACCTTGACTTCAATCTTGCTTGATTGACTTTAATTTTGACTTCAGTCTCACTTGATTGACTTTAATACCTTGACTTCAGTCTTGCTTGATTTACTTTTAATTTTTGGAGAACCCCCCTCTAAAATATCTTTAATTCTTTGGACCCCAAATGGAGGGGTCCTTAAAGAAATATCCCACGAACCCTCAACAATTTTGCCTGAGAGTCCAATTAATCGATTTTTTAGGTTCAAATTTTTAAATTAATTTCATTAATGTTTCACTTTAATTATTTAATATTTTATTTACTAATTTTGAATTTTTTAATTATGAAAATTGTGAAATTACCGTTTTGCCCTCGGAGATGATTTTTTACGTTTTAAGTCGTTTTTCAATGTTCCAAGATGTTTTGGAATCAGTTTTTCGTAAGGAATTCAATGGGAATGTTGGTTTTTGTCATTTATGAAGTTTTTTGCATGAAATGATCGTGAACTTTATGAGGGGTATTTTCGTAATTTTGTCAAATTTTGTGAAAATTGGCGAAGTGGTTTACTTGGTTTCGATTTATTGTTTTATGTGTTTGAGTGGGTTTTCCTAAGCGTAACGTAGGCTCTAGGGTTGTTTTGAGGTTAGGGGTATTTTGGTAATTTAATCATTTTTAGTGATTTTTATCGTGAAGCTTCTTTTTGGTTTGCAAGATGATGATTTCTATGTTTCTAGGGTCGTATTTTCCTAGCGTAGCGTGGTTTCTAAGTTTTGTCAGTTCGAGATACCTCATCCGGATTTCTGAAACATATCTGGTAACAAAATAAAGCATTGGAATAGACATCCATCATTGGGAACCTTTGCGATCGGGTTGACGAGTTGATTAATCAGGCGAGTGCAAAAATGGGGTGTCTAGAGTTGCACAAACGAACTTTTCATTAGAGGCAATGTTGATAAAGTTATTAAAACATCAACAACTTATACAACAACAACAACAACAACAACAACATGCCAACCAAACACAATTTCAGACCAACCAAGTGAATACACAAACAATTTCTAACCTTGAGGTTCAATTAGGTCAATTAGCCATGTTTGTTGGAGAGAAGAATAAAAGGCAGTTCCCCAATTAGACAGTTTCAAATCCAAGAGGTTGTGTTCAAAATGTTCTAAAGGGACAAGAGGAAATAGGAAGTTAATTAGGTCCGTTTAATGATTCTGCTCACACATTCTGTTCTGGAAAGCTTGTGAACAACCATATTCATGCCCCTAATGAGGAGTAAGAGTCTCCAAACTATGTGGATGACTCTAACTCTAAAAAGCCTATGATAGAAGATGATGACTAAAAAAAAGAAAATCCTCCACCACATGAGCCACAAAAATTCATTCCCAAAGCCCCATTTCCACCTAGGCTAACAGACAATAGGGAAGTGGAAGCAATTAGAAAGGATCTTAGAAGTTTTTAAGAATGTTCAAATCAATATCCCCTTATTAGATGTGATCAGACAAATCCCTTCTTATAAACAATTTCTCAAAAACTTGTGTAAAGAGTGGCTGTGATAACAGCCCAATCATCTTATTTGATTCAATAGGCAATGATGACAAAATTCAAAGATCCTAGATGTCCAACAATTTTTGTGCACATAGGGGACATAATGATTGAGAAATGTTTGTTAGACCTAGGGACTAGTGCAAACCTATTACCATTTTCTATTTATAAAAAATTGGATTTAGGAGAACTCAAAACCACCGATATAATATTGAGTTTGATAGATAGACCGGTAAAGGTGCCTAAGAGAATTATAGAGGATGTTGTAATCAAAGTAAATGACTTTTACTTTCTAGTCGACTTTGTAGTTCTTAACACTAAACCTGTCTTTAAAGCTAATAGTCATGTTCTCGTCATCCTAGGCATATTATTTTTGACAACTTCTGATGCTGTTATTTGATGTCAAAATTGAATAATGACTTTAGTCTTTGGAGACATAGAAGTGAACTTGAATGTCTCCCACAAAAAATGTTAATCCACCAATAGAAGATGTCAACATGATGACTTAGTCAACATACATTTTAAGAATCAGAGAATGCTGACCCATTGAAAGAGTACTTGGGCCAATTTAGCCTAGACTTTGATGTAGATAAATCCATCAAGGAGGTCAACTTTCTATTTGAATCTATCCTTGAGATGGATCAACAAAAATGGCAACAAGAAGTCGAGAGTCTCCCTACTCCCCAAATTTCTCCATCACTTAGGAGAACTCCAAAATTAGAGTTGAAATAGTTGCTAGATACCCTGAAATATATGTTCTTAGGAGGGACACAGACCTTTCTAGTTATTATCTTACCGAACCTAAAATAATTTCAAAAGAAGCAATTACTAGATGCTCTGCGAGAACATCATAAAACTATAAGTTGGACCATAGCTAATATCAAAAGTATCAATCCCTTTGTGGTTATGCACATTTACCTCGAAGATAATTCTAAACCATCGAGAAAATCACAAAGGAAGCTGAACCCGCTTCTGCATTTCATTAATAATAGCTTCTATTTTCATCTTCACTTACGACTATAGTAGCCACATTTTTTTTTCTTAACAAAACACATCATAATTTTCCTCTTAGATCTTCTTGTCTTCTTTTGTCCCATTCATACACACTTACATCAACCATTGGAAGCAGCCTCCACATGGCTTTTCCTTCTTTCTTAGACTACCCTAATGTACTTACCATCCATCTTTCTTTTTACTCACACTTGACATTTGAACTTCATTAAAAGGGCATCGACGCTTGGCATAATCATATTTAGGCATTGATGTTATTATGAAGGAACCACAACAACTAAATCGATCGAAGTAATCATTAGGTGGGTTTTGTTCATTTTAAATTTAATAATTTCATTCTCACCCTTATCTGCTTAATTGATTCTTTTGTAGGATAACATAAATTAAGTTAGAACCATGATTGATTGACATACATAAAATAACGATTGGAGAAAATCGTTGTATCATGCGACATTTTTTTTTTCATTATTTTCAATCTTTGAAAAAAAATGAAAAAAGATGGTGCACCAATCTGATTTTGGAGTTGCCATGGTCGGCTCATTATGTTATTCCATTATTTACTTTCTATAGAGTACAACCATGGTATCCCCAACTCGAACTTCAATCAAGTATTGACTAATCTCATATTGATGAGCTCATAGGAAAATTATTTTGATCCAATCTTGAGGTATCTTCTAAAAAATTGAGAAATTCAATGATTTTTCATAAAAAATCATTGAATCAAATTAAATTGATTTGCTTTCCAACAATGAGTTAACTCACTATTTTTCAAGTTTTGACTTGATTCAATTGGATTTTTTTTTCCAAAAAAAAAAAAAAAAAAACACAAAAGGTCTTGGATTAACTTACTAATATTTGGGATATTTGACTCGGTCCAACTTCAAATTTTTCTAAGGATTGAGTTAACTCATTAATGTTTTTTGAAGAATTGATTCGCAATTTATAAACTATTAAATCAATGTTGAGTTAACTCACTAACTTTTGGTGGATATTGGATTGATTAAATTGGAATTTACTTCATGGGGGTACTGTGAGTTAATCCAGTAATTTGTGTATGTGAACATAATGGGAATTAAGATTTATTTATTTAGAGCTCATTGGTTTTGTGAACATATGGCACTAAATTTTTTTTTTTTCACAATATTTGACCAACGCAATTAACCATTTTTAGAGAAGATGTGCATTATCTCACCATGTGAGTATTAACACATTGGATGTGGATTAGGCTTTTCAAAGTCATTTCCTTTTATGTGAAGTTCGAGGAAGCTATATGATCTCTTTGTGGAATTAAGGATTTGAATTGCTAATCTGGCATGAAATGATCAAGATGATTCATTCCCAATCCTTGAAACTTGACCTTGACTTAAGTCTTCTTAATTTTGACTTAAGGACCATAAACCATAGACCATAGATTGACTGTAGTCTTTACCCGTTGACTTTAGGATGATTTTGGATCGTAGTAGAGATTGATCACCTTGATTAGAGGGATTTGGTGCCTAACACCTTCCAAAATCAGTAATTCCACCCCTTTCCCATTTATCTTACTCATGGATTGACCCGATTCCTATTCGAAGTCAATTTTGGGTTCCTAGACTTAAATTAAGTGGCGACTCCCCAATCCCTCAGAAAATCCCCCAATTTCAAATTATCTTCATACTTTTTTAGTTTCATAAGAAGTGTCGAGACACTTGCATTAGGATTTATGTTTTCTTGTACTTAATTCTGAAATTTTTTCGGGTACTATGCCTATTATAACTTTTGATCTTTTTCGATTAAGTTGTAACAAAATTTTGGAATTTAATGTCAAAGTTGATTTCAATGTGATTTAACCATTTTCTATTTTTCTTTCTTGCATTACATATTTAAACAATATCTAATTTAGGTTGGGCGTATGGGGGTCAATTTTAGTTTCGTTGCATAGTATTTTGATTAATTAGATTCATCTTAAAAAGCAAAAAAAAGTTAATTAAAAAAAGAAAAAAATATTTTCGACAAGATCTGAGTATGTACTTTTAACATTTGAATTTCAATAACTAGTCTCATGTTTTAAAAATTCTGATGTTCGGTCTTTTTTAGTATTCCTCGTTAGAAAATTACAGAAAAAGATTACTTTTAAAAAATGAACATCATTTATAATTGAGTCATTAGAAATCAAAGCTTAACTGAATAATTGTTGACCTTCTTATATGTCTAGAGTATTAGGGAAAATCAAATTTAGTAAAATTTAACTTCCTTGTCTTTGGTTTGTTGGTTAGAAGAAAAATAGAATTGAAAATTATTATATCTTGGACAGTAACCATATGATCAGACTGGGTACCTTGAAAATGACTACCTATTTTTAAAAATGAAAAAAAATAAAAATGAAAAAAATGGTGTCAGTAAAGAAAACAAAAGGTAAAAGAAAGTTCAAAAAAATTAAAGCTAAAAGAAGTGCAAAAAAATCCAATGAAGCTAAATGAGAATATTTCAATAAAGTGAAAGTAGTCAATGGTAAAAATGTGAGTAAACTAGAATATCACATATAAAGTCCTTTAGAGGTATTAAAGTGAACATACATACCTCTCACTATTCTAGACAAGATGCTTAGTTTGGAATTCAAACTTAAGTTGACCACTTTGGGTGGGTAGGAGCTAAACCTTATTCTAAGAAACTGACATTTTTGGTTTTCAGTTAGAAAAATTGCATATGTACTCAGGGTTAATTAAACTCTATAATTTTAATGATTAAGACTCTTATCAAGTATAACAACCTTTGATTAATTTATGAATTTGTTTTTATGTTTTCAGTATATACCTAGATCTTGATCTTAATATTTATGAAAATGTTTGACTTTTGTAGGTAATTTTACTGCGAACGCTCATGAGTCAAACTCGTCCATTAGGGGCAACCTAAGGGCTTAAAAACTCGCTACATTCGCTAAATACAGTTGAGTAGCCTATAAAAATAGTTTGTATTTTATTTTTTGCTTAGGACTAGTCAAAACTAGGTTTGGGGATTTGATCAGGGTTTAGAAAGTCGTTTCTAAGGCTTGATTTACAAAGACTTTAATGAGGTCTATTTGATAATTCTCCTAAATTGATGTAATGTATTGCATTATCCTTATTTATTGATTATTTTGTGTTTATTGAGATTTGAGCCTAATTTTGATTATTTATCTGTGATAAATCAGAGATACAAGAGGCAAATGAACAGTTCAAGAAAATTTCGTGTTTCCTACTACACTTCAGTGTCCACAACCAAGTTCCAACGCATATTGCAGGCCATTCTGGCCCATATTCACCTCGACACAATAAAGGATCCATGTGACGCGGTAAAGGCATTAGTTCACGTGATGGCATAACACTGACTTGTTTGTTATGCAAAGAATCATACAACCAATTAGGGCTTGTTACTAGGAAATATTACGAGGATTTTGAAGATTAGAATAACCCTTATTATTTCTATAAATAGAGATCAAATCAAAGTCAGATCATATATCATCTTAGCTTAATTTTAGTTTCTTTATTTTTCTTTGTAAATTTTAGTTTTCTTTTCAAGCTATGTAATCAGAATAAACAATAGCTATTTTTGATCAATATCAATAAAAGAAGAACTTTTCTTTTCCCTTCTATCTTATTCTCTCTTTATCTTATTTTTTTTATTCTTGCGATGATTTGTGGCTAGATCCTCTATTAGAAAGGTCAAAGAAGTCATGAAAAAGATAATCTTATTCAATTGATTTGTTTTAGGTCTGCGCTTCAATGTTTACATGTGATAATGTTTTGGTAGCTGATCATTAAATCTAACTCAGGGTTTCCTTTGTCTTATGTTTTTATTATTTTTGCGATGATTTGTAGCTAGACCCTCTATTAGAGAGGTCAAGGAAGCCATGAAAAAGATAATCTTATTCAATTGATTTGTCTTAAATTTGTGCTTCAATGTTTACATGTGATAATGTTTTGGTAGTTGATCATTAAATCTAACTCAGGGTTTCCTTTATTTTAATGATTTAGACTTAGATTAGACCCAGCTAAATCATGCTTTATTAAGATTAATCATAGGTAGCTTTGATGATTTTATCTTTCTAAAGATTAATCATAGATTTCAAAATATTATTTGTGCTTAGAAAGATTAATCTTCCGATCCAACTTGGTTGGATAGAGATAAAAATCAAAACCAAACAATCTGATAAAATTGATTGTTCTTGATGGATTCGATTGATCTAACTCTTTTTACATTGTTAACTCTATCTTTTGTTATTCTTATTATTTTCAATTGGTTTGATCATTCTAAATCAATTTTAATTTATTATTTTACTCCTGATTGTTTTAAGTTAGAATTTGAATCAAAGTTGTCTCTTTGGATCGACCCTTACCTGGCAAGATTTTATTATATTTTTTATGTGCTTGTGTATTCAATATTCTACGACGAACAATAACTATCAGACTTCTAATCTATATTGCATTCTATGATAATTAATTTTAGAACCTATTTCATTTTATGAAAAAGAGAGCAAATCCTTGTAAATTACGAGTCATCATTTTATTTATTTTTCCTGTTTTGCACTAATGTAAAAGAACAAAAAAGTAGAAGATTTGAACTTCAAAAGAAAAAGAATTAAAACAACATCCCAGGAAGGTATTTTTAATTTGATTTTCCAAGATTAAGAATGCAACTTTTATTTTTAATTTTTTAGGATGTGATTATATCAATGGATATCAATCATATGTCTTAAGTTATGGAGTGTAATCAATACTATGTGATCTGCAACTGGTCAATTTCTTATAAAGAAAATGGCAACGCTTCATTATTACTTATTTTATTATATATAAACTAGAGAAGAGATACAAAAAAAAAAAAAAAAAAAAAAAAAAAGCCTATTTTGAAGCTTCTTAACCCTATCAAAAGTGGTTTACAAGTTGAAGCTCCATGAACCGTCAATTTTTATGGTTAACTTGTAAACTAATTTTGATGGGATTTAAGATCTCAAAATGAGCTGATTTTTTGTGAGTATGATCTCTACATAGTGACAAGATGATCCACACAAGCCCTAATCCATTGCTTGCCTAGACATTTTTTTTTCTAGATAAGAATAATCTTTTAGTTTTGAAAATAAAAAATTAATTAATGTAGATTTGTGTCAACAATACTCATACTTTTCTCATTATAGTAAAGAAATATAATTTTGAATATATTTATAGATTTATTGAATGGTACCTTTGTTATTTAAAAATATTAATAATTGTAGAATTGAATCAAATAATATTCACCCTTTTGACTTGCTTTTAGAATAAAAAAAATATTATTTTATTTTATATATTATCAATAGATTATTTTAAATATATTAATATCAATCTATCAATGTATTTCTTTGTAATTTAAAGAATATTGATTAATTTAGATTTATATCAATAGTGCTTATCCTTTTCTCATTACGATAGTGGAAAAACAATGGCCATAATTATGATATTAAGTAACAATGTTATGTAAATTTTTTCTTAAAAAAAAGAAGATATTTTTCATACTTAAATAAGAGTAGTTTGTTTGTCTTATTTTGAAAACTATGACTATTTTTTTAGGAAAGATATTTTATAAATTATGACCAGGGACGAACCCAAAGAATTTTATTTGGGCGTGGGGGGACTAAGATTATGAAAATGAAGTTAAAAAATTATAAATAATAAATGAATTTTAGAAAATCGAATTCTATAAAAATGAGAAAAAGTGGTTTATTGGCTTCTTGCAACTCAAACTCTCAAGAATGGTTTATTGGCTCCTTAGTAAGATTTGTTTAGTAACAAACTTGATAAAGTAAGTAAGTTTTATTATTAGAGTTGCAACTAATATGTTGGTCGATAAATCTTTCTAAATTTTTTTTTGTGGGGGCCACACATCCGCATTTCAATTTGTTTGTGGAAAGAGTTTTCTTATCCCAAAATTTTATATATAATTTTTTTTTTGGGTTGGGATAGGGATCAACCCACGCCCAATCCTAACTGTACAAACACCAACCTACCCCTAGGCATGAAATGTTCAGCTTGTGCCCAACAAAAGTCGGGTTGTTAATGTTGGAAAAATCTATAGAAATTTGAAGATTTCTGTGATGAAGAGGGTCAATTTGATCTATCATTTAAGTGGGATCCACATTTTATTTAAGACGGGACTACTTGGAAACTTATTCTTCTCTTTGAAAAGAATAATTTCATTTATTAAGTTGTCGAAAATCTCTTTTGGATGAATGAGAAATCGGTTCCAAACAACCCCTAATAGCCATGGTTTGTTAGTATATGGTTTGTAGAACTATTAAGTTTATTAGTGAAACTCTTTAGTCCCACATCGGATAGGAGTAAGAAATTTGTGTAGTTCTTATATATAACTTCTCACATCACTTAAGCGAATATGAGAGAGAGACTTGGGTAAGTCTACGCACACGTAAGGGGCCTATGGGCTCAAGAAAGATTTAAACCATATGTCCAAAAAATCCTTAATGCGTGTGTATGCACACGATGCGCGCTCAGGGGGGGATTGTGCAAATTTTGACAATTTGGATTCACGTGAGCATGCGCGTCAAGCTTGGGCTTAATCTGAATCTTATTTTCTAATTTTCTTTTGAAAGGATGCACCCCTTAAATCCTATCTCGTTCTCTATGGTGTCTATTCGTTTAGAAAGGTTGTCTTCACAAAGACACCTCTCTTGGGTTGTGGGTTGTCTCTTAAGAGACATCTTACCTTTTTCAAGAGACACCATGTCTTTTAGAAATCTTGTCTTTCTCAAGAGACACTATGTCTCTTCTTTTTTTTATAAATAAGTCATTTCGACCTTGGTTGTCATTCATTTGATTTTCTCTTCTCTCCTATTTTACTTGCATTTTAAATTTCTCGTCTGTATTATTTGAGAGTACAAACTTAGCGTTCAGTTCACTAGATGTGTAGATTAAAATGCTGCCTTTACATGTATGATTGTTGTATCTTGGGAGATAATTATTCATAAATCCGTGAGCATCAAATTGAGGGAATAAAATTGTCTTAAGAACATTGTGTTAAACACAAGTCTCGATCAATCTTTCATTTGTTCGGTTTGAATTTCTAACTAGTTATGATTTTACTTATTTTGAATCATTTCTTGCTGATTATTTTGTGAAAATAGATTCTCGAGTATCTTATCTATCAATTAATAGTTCATTCCTTATAGAGAGATGCTGGAGCAACATTGAAATTGACATCTTTTCACACATTGGTGTGCAGAGAACTATATATGCTTCCCACTCATATCTCAATGAAAAACATCTATGAATTTGTACACACATCCACGTCAACAATGTTTGAAACGTTGTCAATTTCAATGTTACTTCAACATTTTCCAAATATTTATTGTTATTTCGAGCGAGAGTATTAAGAACATTTCTTACATTATCCATGGCAAGACCCACCATTAAATATCTCATCCAACTATTTTCATTACAATAGTAACCCTCAAGTACATGATCTACACTCTTGGAGATATTGAGTCCCTATCAACTTTTAAAATCGATCCATATGTCACTTTCGAGGGAGTCATAATAGAATAATAAATAAATCCTAGATTTTCTTTAGAGTTTTTATTTTAAATATGGTGAAAGGGCCTAAAATATGGCCAATTGGAAGAAAATATACTCTTAAACGTTAGTAGTTGGATATAGCTGTATGTTGGTTATTTTTTTAAGTTCAATAATCTGCTTTTTGCCCTTTAGAGATTAAAAATCATGAAAAAAAATAAAATGTTAAGCTTGATTAATTTAAACCATCAAGTAGGTATTATGTTATTAAGTTATTGGAGAGTTAGGGGTATCTTTCAACTCATTTCAACATGGATTACATTAAGCTACCAAACTTTATTTAGATTTACATATTCTGCTATTATAAGATCTTTTTCTATTAATTCAATCAATGATAAATATCATTGTTGTACATCGTGTTATCTACTTAGAGTTTCAACTTACACCAAAACACTTCTTCTCACTATTGTAATGAGCATTATTTTGAAAAATAATTCCTAGACTATCTTAAATCGACTCAATAGATCCAAATAAAAACATCATGGTTAGCACATATCTTCACTGCACACATAACAAGAAAAACATTCAATGTTATATTTGGGACTTGAAAAATGAGTACAAATAAGGCATCTCAGAGTGTCCAACCTATTAAATCCAAACACGTAACACTACGAAAAAAAGCATCTCATGATCAAAATGATCTCATTCGTAATATGCACTTTTGATGTAGGCAATGAATATATTGTATAACTTTTGTAAAATAAATGGTTTATGATAATAAAGGACTCCCTTTATATATTTATTTTAGATTGGTAAGCTTGTTTTTACTCTTTAATGAGTTTAGTAACTTGGCGTTGGCATGATTTGAATCCAGGTCTCTAGTATCATCATCCAAGGATTTTACCAACTAAGCTAGTTGGCACTTGCAATATTAAAGGATTTAAGAGAATGGGCAACCCTATACACATCTGAATAAATTCTTGAAAAATTATATCACCTTATAAAAAAGAACTTGGATGATGAGAGTGTGAAGTTGCATCTTTCCTGCTTACACTGGAGGATCATTCAATTGTATAGTTCAACTCACTCATTCCATATTTCATCTACAAATGGGATAAACTCTCAAATAAGTTTATAGCCATATACTACCCTGTAACTAAAATCGAAAATATTAGGAAAGCCATTAGAAGTTTCAAAGGAAGACTTGATGAGGAATTAGCCTAAGCTTGGAAAAGATTCTGGGACTTACAGGTTAATTGTCCACAACATGGGATTTACATAATGCAGCTAGTGCATCCCCTTTACAAGGGCTTGCCAGCAATGTAGAAAACCTAAACTGAGCCCATGCATAAAGAAAAGTTCTTACACCAAACTCCTAATAAGACTTATGATTTTTTAGTTGAGTTAGTTGAGAGTACCCAGAGTTGGAGTAGTGCAAGTAAAGAATATAATAGAGAGGATTTAAGAACTTGAAGACCAGATATATATAAGGTCAAGTCCAACCTTGAATTGAAAAATGTCATGGCCAGTCTCGTTCAATGGAGTATAGAATTTAACTCCAAAAATCAACACCCTTGCAGTGTCATCTTTACCTAGAATTCAATTCCAAAAATTCAACCCTGTTATGAACATAAGGAGTGAACATCCAACCATGTGCATTCTATACAAAAGCATTGAATATCAAGATATTATATTATCCAAGCTTTTCCATTATTAAGGTCGAGTAGGCCAAATCCATTAACTCATACAATACCTTTAGAAAACCCATGTCCAATTCCTATTATAAGATGTACCATCCTAACACTAGGTATCATCTCAATTTCTCATATCGACAAAATTATTCTAGTCAATATCAGGATGGGCCTCTTGAACTTCACAAAAATTTCTCCCAGAAACATCAAACAACAATTTCTCAATATCAGTCTCAACAGAGTCAATAACCCAATCAATGTATAAGTCTTGTCCTAGATAATATGCCTAACTATTTGTCCCCCAACACACATCATCAATGGAAGCCATGATAGCAGTTAAAATAACCAGTCCCCACATGTTACTAGGCATTCCAGAGTTTATATGTAATGCATTTAATATTTCCTTAAGAGATCCGTTCTTCCTTGTCGCTATTCCATTTGACTTTGGTGAGTATAGAGGCGTGACTTCATGTATAATGTCATTTTATTCACAAAAATGACTTAGGAGATTAGAATCATATTCTCCTCCTCAATCAGATCTTAGTCTCTTAATCTACCTATCTAATTGATTTTCTACTTCATTTTTATATTTGAAAAACATATCTTCTACTTCATTTTTTACTTCTAAGAAGATATACTCTTCTAATCTACACTCAATATTTCTAAAATCTCAAAGATCACTATGAATAAGATTAAGATGTTCTAAAGATGTTTTTAATATACTATAGTGTGGCTTATGTGTAAATTTTGATTCTACACAAATCTCGCATTTATCTAATTCCTTAATTTCTAAATTGGGTAAAATACCTAAGTTCTTCAATTTCTTTAATTTTCCTACATTGGTGTGACCTAGTCTAGCATGTCATAAAGAAATTGACTCAACAAGGTAAGTAAAAAACAATGTAATTTCATTCATAACATTAAGTACAAACAAACCCCATTACAATATCCTTTTCTTAGAAATACCCTATTTTTTTTGTCCATACTAGTTTGTTTAACTCAAACACAAGTTTTATTCTAGTTTTGTTCAAAAGAGACTAGATACAAGATTTCTTCTAATGGCAAGAACATGTAGAACATCTGTGAGTACTAGAATATTTTCAAAAGTCAGCTTAATGATCACTTTGCCTTTTTCTAGCAACTTAAGATGTTCTTGAATCTCCTAAATAGACTACTCCATCTCCTACAATATTGTAGGAAGTAAACATCTCCCTGTTTCCACATAGATACCTTGTAGTACCAGTGTCAATCACCCACTCCTTAGGATTTTTCACAAAGCTGACTTCGGAGAGAACTCCAACAATTGTGTCATCATTAATTTTAATTAGATTCACATGATTTCCTTTCAACTTTTTCTTGATTTTCTCGAATCTGCACTTAGTTGCATGATGACCATGTTTACCATACACGAAATAACTTCCTTTTGACTTTTTGAAGCCAACAGTATTCTTTGGTCCCTCTTTTTTAAACACCTTCTTAGGTTTGAACCTAGATGGTTGAGAGTCTCCTTCTATGAGATTAGCTTTAATGACAAATTATTTAATCTTAACATTTTTCCCTCTTTGTCTACTAATGTCTCCTATGTTGATGTGGACAATGAGGTCTTCAAGAGATTTATCTTTCTTCTTCTACCTCAAATTACTCTTGTATTCATTCCAGTTTTCAGGAAGTTTCCCAATTAAAGATGAAACTACAAACTGTTTTGGCAATTTAATGCCTTCATACATTAACTCGTGAATAATGTTTTGAAATCCGTTCACTTATTCTATAATCGACTTCCCATCATGAATTAAAAATTCTAGAAATATTTTAATTACATATTTTTTGACACCCGCATTTTCTATTACATATTTTTTCTTTAATGCCCCCCACAATTCTATAGAAGTCTCATACACACAGTAAATATCATAAAAGTGTTTATAAGACAACATAAAATATAATTGTTATAAATTTAATCTGCTTTGAACCAATTCTGTAGATTAGGGTCTATTTCTATAGGTTTTTCTCTTTTGCGTATGAACAGTACATTAAGGGTTTTAAGGAAAAAAACATCTTCTGGCTCCATATTCGGTAAAAATTTTCATTAAAGGGTTCTGGTTTAAACAAATCAGGTTTCACGTGTTCGGGTTTGAAATCCATGTTTCAAAGTTCAAAAATAAAAATAACATATATGTAGAATTGATTTTAAGATTGTTGGAAATTCTGATTCTAGTTTGTTGGAGCAATAGATTATAAGTAATAGTATAATGTAAATAACCAAAGAAATTGGAAGAACTTATCGGTGACTGAGGCACAGAGAAGTCGTTGTCCTTAAAACCAATTTTGCCCTCTTAGGATTGAATCCTTAGTGTAGTTGATCTCAGGCGTCTGGTTTCCAAGGTTCAATAGTCATTCCCTGCTAACTGTGCACTCGAAAATAATAAATCTACGGTGAATAGGGGATGATCTATTTTTATAAGTAGTAAACCCAACGGTTCACAATAGTAATATAGACACGTCGTTTGGACTTTTACGTGCACCCACGTGAGGCTTAAATTTAGAGATTTGTACCTCCCTGCGCGCACATTGTATGCTCACACACCCATTAAGGTTTTCTGATGGGTTGGCCCCAAACATAATGGGCTACAATCCCACGGTGCTTTAGGCCCCTAAGTGCGCGCTAAGTCCAGTCTTTTTCTCTTTTACACTCAAGCAAAAGTGAGAGAAGGATCATAAATAAGTTGGAAACTATTCTTGTATTTATTTGATGTGGGACTAAAGATTTGAAGAGTTGTTTTTACAACTCTCATAATAATAATAAAAAAAAAGGAAAATATTTGACTTTCAACTTATATAAAAGAGGAAAAAAAGAAAAAATTGTGGCGCCCCACCAAACGCTAACACAAATCCCAATGATACCTCGAGACACTAGGTGGCGCCTCGAAATTTCGGCATGGTCTCCTTTATTTATGTTAGCATTCCACAGAAACTCAAACCTGATAAACTGATATCCAACCAAACCTTAATATAACAAATGTCAAGATTATACAAGGTACAGAAGATAGTAAGTTCCGAATGGCATAAGGTTAGATCAGAGTTGCATAAAATGATAAAATATATAGGATTACAAAAATTTATCCTCACTCTAACAAAACCCTATTACTTGGCCCAAAACATTATATACACCTCCTAGGACGAGCAAATTCGTAGGAGAAGTAGTCCTAGTGCTCACCAAGTAGTGGACTCTGATCGTTTATTTGACCAGCCAGATGCTCCTCGACTAATGGGTCAACACTCGCATCACCAACTGCAGGTTCTACAACTAAAAAAAATGGAAGGAAAGAGTAAGTAACAATGGTTACTCAGTAGGTCCATAAACAATTTCTACTAATAATCTCATCTAACGTGATCGAGTAATCATATTGATACATTTTAATACATGCAAGGTTTACAAAATAGAATACGATCAACTGGTACATATAGCTAGGGATAAGTAACTAAACAGTTTAAAATTTCACATAGCATCAGTCATCCATACTCATTATACATTTTCATTCTTATGTAAATATGATTGACAACATTGAAAGAGTAGACATGCTTTTCAGTTTATAATTTGAAATATAACAACAGATACATATTACACACTAGTGAAATATTAGAATTAGAGAGTTGGAATTCACGATTGGATCGCTCCTAGTCAGGACATGATGTTACAACATAAATCTGACTTTTAGTTCTTGATTTTGTGGTTGGTCGGCGCACGTACCACACTTGGTGACCATTTTTCTGGCTCAAGCAGGCCGTTTGATGTGACCGTAAGCAATAGGTCTCTTTTCGATGTGTCAGAACGTTCGACTACTACTAGATTGTTAGTGATCACTGACCAATCATCTTCTTCTATGCCTATCAAACGTGCATGTGATTCCCAAAATAAATAACTCCATTCGTGTACGACTACAATACATGTTCACTGGTAAAGATAGAAAGGAATGAACTTGGATTCCAGTTGTGACTTCACTTTCATACGTGTCCCATACCACGTATGAGCTTGGTGGTCCCTACCCATACATCTCAGGATAGTACACTACTCTGGATGACATGACGTATTATCTTTTCAAGCATTCACAGACTCTTTAACAACTCACAATATATATATATATATATATATATATATATATATATATATATATATATATATATATAATGGGTCCCGTTCAACACCCTACACTTTACCCTACGTGTTTTGTCCTACATGGGTTAGAAGTTTTGGAATAGGCTGATTTTTGGTGATGATGATCTCTATGGTGAGGAGATCATCCTCACCAAAAATAAGCCCATTCCAAAACTTCGAACCCCATAAAAAAGGTTTACAAAAAATGGACGATCGACGATTTTTCAACTTGTAAACATGGGGCTAGAAATTTTAGAATGGGCTGATTTTTGGTGAGGAGGATCGTCTAACCATAGAGATCATCCTCACCAAAAATCAACCCATTCCAAAACTTTTAACCCATGTAGGACTAAACACGTTTGGTAAAGCGTAAGGTAAAGTGTAGGGTGTGGAATATTTCCCATATATATGTATATATATTATTTTTCTGTTAAAAACAAAGGAGAAATTAACATAACACGGTTGAGAATGGATATCAAGTTCTTACCATGCAACAATGGCCCCCCGGCCTAAATAAAACAACAAAACTCAGTCTCTTTGCGCTAACAGAATTTAAATAAATATGTAACCATTTATTATCCTTGGATATCCCTTCAACAACCTACATACAAAGTAAAATGTAGACATCACCTTTCAAGTGTGATTTAGACATTTTACCGTTTCATCCCCTTCCCATTTTTCGATGTTTTCATTTCTCAACTTTTCAAACTAAAACTTTTTTTTTCAAGTTTTCAACTTCACTTTAATCATTTAATTGAAAATTTATCAAGTTTTTTTAAAACGGGGTCTCAATGGGTACGCGAAAGCAAACTGTCAAAATTGGAAAAGCTGGTGAAAATTGGCTAAGTGTTGGAAACTCAAAATTTCAAAGTTCTTGAAATTGAAAACGAATTTTTGAAAATGAAAGCTTTGAGTACGAGATTCGACACCATATAATTTTTATAGTCTAATCTAAAGTAACACGAAAGACATTAACTTTTGAAAATTTATCGAAAACGTCAAAATTTACGTTTTGTTCTTGAAACCAAAATTCGAATTTTGATCCTTTGAGATTTGGATCTTGAAACCATTCCCATTGTTCCGAAATGGGGGATAAAACCTTAATTTCATTAAATAACTTAAAGTAAATTGAATATAACCCAAAAGTCATAAGTTGTTTTGAAAACAGTTTTGTCGGTGGCTGTCGATAGTAGAAGCATGGTTCTGTCGGTAGCATCAATAGAATGACCTTCAACAGGTGTTGGTGGGACCGACAACTCCTGCCGACAGCATTGAACAATTTCTCGAAGTTGGGTTTTTCAAAATTTTCTTCTGTTTTTCGAACCTTCCAACCCACCCATAAATTTTAATGTTAAAACATGATAAAACACATCAAATCTATATTTCTAACATGAATTGCAAATCAAGCAAAGATTTCTACGATTTGAAATAAGCAAAAAGTTTTCTTAAAACCTAAATGCACATTTCGAAATCTAAAGGTTACCACTAAGATTCGAAAGTTCCCTACATGGTTTGTGGAAGCAAAATGTGATGAGCTAGCACAAAGGATCAAGGTTTGGCAATACGAGAGACAAGTTTGGACTGACTTGGGTGCAAAACGAATGAGTTGATCACGAAACCCTTGATGAAGGTGTCCTTCATCTTTCAATGATGGTGGACGACTCCTCTTCGACGTTGGATGGGCCTCCAAGTGGGTAGACTCAAACCCTCTTGCTGTTTTTGGTGAGAGGTCAAGAGAAAGAAGCAAAAATGAGGGTTTAATAGGGTGAGAACGTGGATTTGTTTAATGTCGACGATTTTTCTTCTTCGTCGATGATCAATACGGGCTTTGATCGCGATGGATTTGGAAGGGAATGGGTTTGAAACCCTAGGATTGAGAAAGGACGAAAGATGATGTTTGGTTCTTTGGAGAAGAAGATAAGTAACTGAAAAAGTGTTTAACTCTCTTTTATATAATAAAGAGCTAAGGTAGTTTTTGTAATTTTTTTCCACTTGTTTTTATTTTCAGCGGTAACCCGACTATTTGGATTCAGAAAATGGCGAATGAATATTTCATTTAGAATATTTTTTTCATTACGGACCTAACGATGTGGTTGAATTTTTATGATTCCCGCTCTAACAAAATTTTGCTATTTTGGATCCCACTCAACACGAAATTCGATGATTTTCTAACTTTTTCATCCAAACTCAAATTCGGACATGCATACAGGCTAATATATATATTTCTACCTTTTTAAATTCAATGGCGAAGTTAATTTTTATTAAAAATGAACATAACAATATTCGAGTACTTTACTTTTTCTTTAGAATTTTCCCGCAATTTCATTTTCGAGTTCCCTCGAGATACAAGTTAAAAATTTGGGATATTACAAAAATTCTTTTTAGTTTATGTTTCACCAAATAAGGAAATTTCTACTCTTTACAAGAAACACTCAAAAGGTCTAGAATTCAAACCTTATCCTCAAAATAAAAAACTATAAATTTTACAATAATCCCCTATAGATTCATAGTAAAAAGAGAAGGGAGCGCTACTCATACAAGGTGAAATTCTGGATTCCTAATGTCGATGTCTTTTGGACTTAATCAACACTTAGTATAGATAGACTGAACTCACAAGGACTTGGTGTAACTAGGTTACTTAACCCTTTTTCTTTTAGTGTAACTTAACTATCATATCATACATATTTTTCTTTCTATGACCGATCGAATTTTTATCGTTTGACACTTTTTGGCCATTTGTCGAATCTTGGTCTTTCATGCATATCTTTGAGTTGGTGATTAGTCGCATATCTTTGGGTCTTTCATGTTCTAATGCCCATTTCAATCATTCAATAATGTTCAACTATATCTTCTCAACTCTTGGTTTAAAACTTAGTTTTTCCAATATGTCATATATCAATCCTGAGTATGAATGAAATTCACATTTAAAAAAAAAATTAATGGGTTCATTCAACACACAAATTTAAATAGGAGACTTCAAGTTTCATGACTCAATGTGCCGAGATGTTTTGAATATTTCATAATTTTTGAACAATTTAGGTTCCTTAGATTTAATGATGTAGGGATCTTCTTTGCTTGAGGTGAAGGTGTTGTCATTGAGTTGGCTCAATGTTTGTTTTAAACCTTCAAACAATGGATTTTTTTAGTGACACAGAGTACCGAGTTGACTTGCAAATTGTCTTTGGGATCCAATTCTTCTCCTTTTGTCTTTTACTCACGTGGCTAATGAATCAAAACTTCTCAGGTTAAAAATCTGTATTTTTTTTAGGCATTTTGTATTGCAAATCAGATTTATTAGTGTTGGTGGTCCAAAAATTTGTTTTTTGGGGGGAATAGATTTAGAAGGGTAAAAGTCATTTTTTTAGGACTATTCTAATACTAAAAAATTGATTTTTACAGAATTTGGTTTTGGAATGCTTAAGAAATTTTGGAATTTTGGACTATTTTAATGCCACAAAAGAGAGGGGGGGGGGGGGTACCGTAAAAATTGGATTTTTTGAACTAATTTCGGGTATAAAAAAATTATATTTTTTTTCATGATGGTTTTGGTATTACAAAATGTGATTTAAGGTTTGGTTTAAAAAAAAAATTATTTTAATAGGTTTGGAAGAGAATCAATTTTTCTACAAAGCTGAGTTAACTCGCTAATAGACAATGGCACAGGCATTCCAAATTTATAGTTGAAGGTGGGTCTAATGATTGCAAGAAAAATCAAAATTTATTTAATCACAAATTAATTTACCTCACCTTGCAAAATTTCAATAAGTTTAAGAACGACACTTGCACACACATCCAATTGAGTTAGATTTAGTTAAATCATGGATTTCGATTATCCAATGAGCTAGTGAGAAAAGCAGTGCCGGAGCATGCGGGGGAATCCTTAAACCACAAGTTGATCAAATACCAATGGTTCATCTAAATCCAATTTGATTCACTGTACATAAGATGTAAATATCGAAATCCAATATATAAAAAAAAAAAAATGAGAGTCGAAAAATTAAGTGAAGTTAAGTACATAACCGTGTAAACAAGTGATTCGGGGGCCTAACACCTTCCCCAAGCCACAATTGAACTTCCGAACCTGAATCTTTGATTCATAGATTATTCCCTAGAGTCAACTAGCTAAAAAGAATTAGTTTTAAAATCAAATTAAATCGGATACATAACTGTTAGAGAATAAGATGCATGAGATACACTGTATCATTGTTAGTGTATCTCATCACAAATGGAAGGTTGTGATGAAAAGGATATTCTAGAATATATATTGATATTTAGAATATATCAATTGGGATATTCTAGAATATTTATATTAGGTAGTTTTCATATATCTTAGTTGATGTAATGTCTATAAATATCTTATTGAGGCTTTTGTAATATTCATTCAAGAATTCTCAATAAATTCATATTTCTACAGTAACCATATACACCCAGTTTACTCAATGAATGGTGGCAACTCTATATCACGTGGCAAACAATTCCATCTCAATATACACCTAATTTACTCAATGAATGGTGGAAACTGCGTACCACGTGACAAGCAATTCCATCTCAGTATATATCTAATTTACTCAATGAATGAAATTTTGACAATATGTTGATCGTAACTGAGCTTATTTCAAAATTATCTGTTTCGATTTGAGGTAAAACTATACAAGAGGGAGGATGTGTCGATGTGGGAGCCAATAGTTCATTCATGGTCCTCTCTTTTACTGGCAGAATGTGTACTCTATTAGTAGGATTACCTTGACTGTTCATTTTATCAGTGGGATTGCCTTACTTATTTTCCATGTTTTGCTCGAAGAACGTAATACCCTAAGTTGTACGGATAATATAGAGAGTTCTAGAAATCTTAGGATCCAACGGTAGAATATCGTTTCTAAGACTACGTCTGTTGAGCATACACCAATGCACATAGAGTCAAAGTCAAACAACCTAATTGACTTGCTATAAGGGCCTAAAGCTAGACATCTCCTAATTGTTTAGAAACATCGAATCAAGCATTTCAACCCGATTCTCTTAAACCAAAGTCAACTAGTCAAATATCTAGATAAATGGTGGCACGTAATGCATAACAATGACACTCTTAAATCATCTCTAGTCTAGAATAGATGTAGTCTATCCCCTTTGTACAATGGGGCAAGATTGTTCTTAGGCACCAATTAGGGTTAAGAATATCAATTAGGGCAACTTGAAACAGGTCTCTCCTATTCAGCTCGATGGCCGTAAGGTCCAAGTCTACTAAATTTTAATTATTAATTGGGTTGATTTGAGTGATTCAATTTAATCCTAGAGGGTAAGGAATCAATGATGAAATCTGATCATTATCTTATTGAGTGTACTCCCTGTAGGTGTGCCCTTCGACTAAAATGGTGAATCGGTGTGTGAAAACTAGAAGAACTAAAGGCAATCAAAAACCCACTTACAATAGATTCGTGGGGTGTTAGGAGAATTTACTTCCTATTCTAGATGGGTGATACCTAGATGAGTCAACTCGGGGCACCGACACCGATTTTAATGTATGAACCCGAAGGATCAGGATAATTACGTCCCACTATCACTCAAATCTTAATTCTATTACAATTTAGGCCTTCCAAGATAAATAAAATTAATAATGAGTAAAAAAAACTTATTTCTCAAAACTTTAAACCTAAATTAGTCCCAATTTACTTCTAAATTGGTCTTAAACAAAATTTGATCTTCTTATTCGTCTACCTTCAAGATTCATCTCCTATAAGAGAAAATAATAATTTAAACCTGAAATAAAAGCTAAAATAAAAGAGAAAAAACTTTTTAAAAAATTAAATTTTTTTTTTTTATTTTCCTTAATTTGAATAATTAATTACGCCAATCCTTGGTAGCGACGCCAATTTGTTCGTCCTATAAAGATGTTTCTAAAAATGACAAAAATAAAATATAAAATTAAAATTAAAAACCTACTTTAAATTGGCAAGTATGATCATTCTACTGAGGCTTGGAGGACTAATATTGCAGTTTTAAAAAATCCAAAAGAAAAAAAAATGTGTGATTTGAAAACTAATCTAAAAACTAATTAAATTAACTAAAAAAATATATATTGGAAAATATCTAAGGAGACTGAATCTACCTAAGATAATTAATTTAAATCAATTTATTTCCATGTTCTTTTTGGATAACTCAAGTCAAGAAACTAGGAAAAGTTCTTAATTTGGAAAGTTTAAAAATTAAAATTCTTTTTTTATAAATCTAAGATTGAACCTACATCACAACAAGTATCTAATATAATAGGTTCTCCCCAATAGTAACAGATCATGCCCAAGATGTGGGATATGAAAAAAATTAATAACAAAATTTTAGAAATAATATTTGTTGAAGAGAAATCTATTAAGAACTTTGAAAATATGCAAAAAAAATTATAAATAAAATAAAAATTAATTAAGCATCTTTGCTTCATCAATCTCCCAAGATTGGGAGATTAGTCAAGACCCATTGAACTTGTCCTATTTTGATAAATGAATAAAAAATTAAGTTTAAAATGGTAAAACGTGACATACTTAGAGTCTTTGACTTGTTACATATTTTTGACCAATTTGAAGTCCTAATTAGCTTTGTTACATGAAATATGGATTTGTTATCTTCTAAATCAATTTGCTAACCCTTAAATCTCACTTTATTTCTATTAGTAAGTCGAAAGTTATGAGCAAAACGATATATTGTGACAAATTTAGAATTTGATTTTGTCAATTTGGAACCATCAAATCTCTTAGACCATGTTTTGACTTTGACTTTGGTAGTTTCTCACTTTTTTAATTCTTCAATTGCCATCTGTTTTACCTATAAGAAATAGACAGATAATTAAACCCTCAAAACGCATGAAAATACATGCACTTTAGTAAGTAAAATGTAACTTATGATAAATTAACTATTATGCATGATTTTATTAATAAATCATAGCTCTTAGATTAGAAAATATGGTTAAATGCTTTATAAAATAATGAAAAAAATACATTCTTGTAAGCACTTAACACCGAGTATGATGGATAAGGAGAAATAATTGAATAATACTTAAGATTCAAAATTGTTAAAGAGAAATATATTAAAAATCTTTAAAAATACATGTCAAAATAAATAAATAAAATAGTAAAATTAAATCTAACTAGTTTACTATGACTTCATCAATCTCTATAGAATGAGAGATTAACCAAGCATGATCATGGAGACACAATAATAAAAATAAAAAAAATACTCATCTTTCTTATTAATGAACTCCTTGAAATCCTTGGACAAAATCTTCCTTATCTTCTAAACTTACAATAAAAAATAAAACTTAAAGTTAAAAGATGAAGAGGAAGAAAAAGAGGTTAAGAGAAAAGAGTGAGCCCCCCAAACTAAGTAATTAAGATCTTTTTATAAAGAAAAATTATGATTGTTTTGGCAACATGTTTTTACCCTCAAAACGTTTGAATTGGCTCTCCTTTATAAAATAAAAATATTTTTTCCCTCTATAAAAATGTGGGCTTCGAAATCTTTGGAGAAGTTTGAGCTCATCTATATGGATTAAGGAGTTGCTACCATTCAATTAAGATGTGAATGAACACCATAAATAAGTTTTTAAATTAAGATTTTTCTTGGCTTGTAGTGAAGTAGATATTCAAAGGATATAAGGGCTTTTGATCTACCTATAGAATCTAAGGTATGGGAGTTCGATTGAAGGACAATGAAGGTGTTAGGCACCTCGTCCCTTCCATCTATTGATAGTTACTAAAATAATCATTCAAATGAAACTTTAAAACTACTTTTTTATGTTTTAAAGATAGAAAATATTATAAAGGAGTTAAAAGAACAAATAACTATAGTTTAATTTACAAACTAGAGAATTTAAGACAATGATCAAAGTGTATACTGGACTTTTTTGTAAGCTTGGAACTTTGGTAAGAATCCATTTAGATTCCATCATTTTGAGTCTTCAAGCCATATTTTATACTTATTTACTCTATTAAGAGTCTTTATTTGTTGGTTTAGTCCTTAAATCATGTCCATGAGTTAGACACAACTTATTATAGAACTAAACTTTCATGTATGAGATGTTGTCCCTATGGGACTATTTGTTAGCTTAGAGAGTTAGATATAGACCTAAGTAAATTTTCATATTTAACTTTTAGCCATTTTAGAGTAGAAAGATGTGTATGTGTTTATAGTGTATGCATAAAGGATTCCTATTAGGACTTATTACATGATTTATTCAAAGAAGATTACCTCATGTTGAGGAATTACTCTTTTATCCTCAATCATATAAAAAAATAAAGCCAAAGTAAGAAACATAAATGAAAACTTATATAAGTAAATAAAATTGAAATAAAAAGAACTTGAAAATTAAATGCTCACTAGGAATTTATTATGGACTTATAGAGGAAGATGACTTCTAAAGAAGAATTACTCTCTACCCCCAAGCCATCAAACTAATTATGAAATTAAATACTACATACTTGAAATTTAAATTTACATGAAATATAACAAATGGAGGAGTTAGACGAAAAAATTTATAAGAAAATTTGTTTCAAAATAGAAATTTAAATGTTACATCCCACCTTGGTGTCTTCTTTTTCTTCTTTCTTTTAGTTTGGCTTATGGAAAGATAAGAAATTTATTAGATAAAATTTTGGGAGGATTATAAGGCTTAGAGGAAATAATTTGATAGAATTTTAGATCACTTGAGCTTTTTTTTTAAATTTGTTATGGTTCTTCTATTTATAGGATTTTGAGAGGCCCTTGGGATAGTTTTATCCTAAATCTTAGAGTTCCAATAATTTACAAAAAAAAAATCATATAGAATGATTTCATCTACCCCTCATTTAAATGTGTTTAACAAATCAAGATGATCAAGGGATAAATTAGTAAAAATCCAATAGTTTCTAAAGAATTTGTTAAAGAGTGGTAAATTGGTTCTAGACCCTGAGCTTTGAGACAATTGAAAAAAAATTAAGCCAAATGACATGTAAATCGTTGTTTGGATTTTGAATATTCTAAACTTTCTACTTAACTAGATTTCTAACGATCTAGGGATATGAGTGTCTTTACACATCAAATTCTAGAGCATTTTCTTAGATAGGCAAAATTGTCATAATCTCTTGAATTTGATTAATTTATATTGAATCCTCTTTAAATAGTGAATAAAGTTAGAAATAATAAAGTAAATTATACCTAATGAGTTTCAACAAACAAAGGTAATGAAAGTAATTCTACTTAAGTGGGGATCAAATGTGACTTGGAGTAAATTGTAGAAGAATAAGTAAAAGACTAAAAAGGTTATACTTTGAAGAATGATGGGCTAATGCAAGGGTATGGATTGGAAGAAAAAAGGATTTTCTTGAAGAATAAGCCATTAAGAATGGGTTTAAGGGGTCATTTCCCCTAAACAATCTTATAAGCACATATACTCTAACAAACTCAATCGAATGGGCTTTGATTGAGGATGTTGGAATTTTGATTTTTTTCTTGAAATTATAACTTACCCAAGGTTTTGTGAGCAAAATACATAGGGTAGTGGGTGATCCACGACCCTAAGGAAAATTCCTCTAGGTTGTGGGTTACCCAAAGCCTAGCTTAGTTTGAGCTTGAAAATTATTTTGGAGAGTTGGGTTCCATTGAAATAGGACCCACTTGATCTACTTTGAAAATCTTAATTAGGCTTCTCTTTGTTGGATTTCAAGAGCTTTTGGATTTGGTCTGGATAAGTTGGGGTATCTATACTCTCAATTAGAGTTCCAATCCATTCATAATGTTGAAATATAATATATTTGGAATTTCTGATTTGTAGCGTATTTTACCAATGAAAAGTCCAAATTAATCTTTCTTTATGAAATACGAATTTGTTCTCCTTAGAATTAGTTTTTTAACCTCATTGACTTTATCTTAATTCGATATGAGTCAAAAATTATGATAAAATGATATGATGTGATAGATTTAGAGTAAAGAAAACTTGATTCTGTCAAATCAAGAACCATCAGATCTCTTGATTTTGATTTTGACCTTGATTTTTTGAATTTGACTTTGACTTAGTAGTTTTCCACTTTTGAATTTTCGACTTCGTCTGACTTATATACAAAAATATAACATGTAATAAGGATCTATAAATTTCATGCAATTAACTGATAAAATATGAAATGTAATAGTTTAATTATGATCAAGATTGACAATATAGAAAACTTGTTAAGTGCCTTACCTAATGATAGGAAAATATAGACTTGTAGACACTTAACCTAAATTAACCTAGATTTTATAAGTCCCAAGCAAAATAGAAAATTAAAAATAAAATAATAAAAAGAATATCACTTTTGTAGGTCTCTCGACTGTATTTAGGGAATGCAACAAATGCTTAAACCCTTAGATTAGCCTTAGTGGACGACGCTACATAATTAAAATATGTATTCAATCTAGCAAATGATTTCCACCAACATTAAGAAATTAGGTGGCTATTATACTCTAGGTCTATATTTTTCTTACATAGTCGGTGTCAACGATCTCCAAACGACTTATTTTCTAACACAAGAAGAAGCAAAGTTTTCTATACTTTTAAGCAATATTTCAATAACAAGGTTTTTCTATGCTTCTAAGCACTTATCTTGCTTTCAAACCATAGATACTATCATCTCCCATTGTAAGTGTGATTTTATTTTATTTTTTCATTTATATATTTTTTTAATTATTTTTAGAAATTTTAATTTATTAATTTTTTTTTAAATATTTTCTCATTAAGATTTTTCTATGCTTCTAAGCACTTATCTTGCTTTCAAACCCTAGATAATATCATCTCCCTATGTAAGTGTGTGATTTTGTTTTTTTCATTTATATATTTTTTTAATTTATTTTCAATAATTTCAATTTATTGAATTTTTTTAAATATATTTTAAAATTTTGCTTTAGCAAAAAAAAATATTTTTAATCTTATGTTTCAGGCTTGTTCAATAAATTTCATGTTTATAATTTATATATATTTTTTTATCACTAATAACCACTTGATGATATATTATCTAACAAAAAATAGAAGAAAAAAAGTTTAATAGGATACTCTAGAAGAATTTGTTAAAGGCAAGATTTTTAATTATGTCTTTGACGCAACAAAAAGGATTTGAAAGTCAAGATAATATTTTTATTGGTGATGATGATTCTTCCAATGATTCTAAGGAGATACATTTGGATTCTCGTAATGAATATTTTCATGATCATGGAGTAGAAGAAGCTAATGATTAGGTAGGTCCGTTTGTTGAAATGATATTTGATACTGTAAAAGAGGCATATGATTATTATAATGGGTATGCTAGAATTATTGGAATTAGTGTGAGGAAGCGAAGGACAAGTAAGGTTCAATCTAATCCCAACAAAATCTATAGCCAAACATTATGCTGTTATACTGAAGGTTCTTACCAAAAAGTCAAAACACCAAAAAAGAGGAGAGAAAATAAGAGATTTCAATGCCCAACAATATTTCATATGATCCTCAATTCTAATGGAAAGTATTTAGTGACTAAGTTCATAGCGGATCATAGTCATAAACTTGTCCTACCTGAGAGATCACATTTATTGAGATCTCACAGACACATAGAGCCTTAGCAAGTTGGACTTGTAAAAAAATGCATTCATCGAGACTTCGACAATAAGAGATTTTCTCCTACATGTGTGCAAAAGTTGGAGGGTCCCAAAATCTTAATTTCATTCAATCTGATTGCAACAATCTAGTTCAAGGACACGTGTTGAGTTTTTCAAGAGAGGTGACGCACAATACCTCCTTGATTATTTCAAGCAAAAGAATAAACATTTTTTTTTTCATTTCGAACCAATGAAGAATACGAAATAAGTGGAGTTTTCTTTTGTGATGCAAATTCCAGACGTGATTATGGGTTGTTCGGTAATGCGATTTATTTTAATACAACTTTCCGAACAAACAATTATAATATGGTATGTGCACCAATTGTCGGTATTAATAATCATGGACAAACACCCCTTTTTTGATGTGATTTGTTAGATGATGAAATAACTGAGGGCAATTATTTGGTTGATTATTTCTTTTTTGAAAGCGATGGGAGGAAAAAAAATCAAAGACTATATTTTCAGATCAAGTTATGGAGATCGCAAATGTTATTATTGTTAAATTCCCAGAAACGCATCATAGATTATGTCTATGGCACATTTATCAAAATGCAGGAAAACACTTATCCACCAATTTCAAATCACTCACTCAACAATTCAATTAATGCATATTTGATTCAGAAACAATTGAAAATTATGGGTTGAGAGATAATGAGTGGTTGCAAGGGTTGTATAAGTTACGTAAAACATGGGCTCAAGTATATGCTCGTGATCATTTTTGTGCGGGTATGACCACAACATAAAGAAGTGAGATCATCATCAAATTTTTGAAGGATTATTTTTCTAATATTGTCATTCTTCAAGAGTTTGTAGATCAATACTCAAAAGCCATGGCTAGTCGAAAGGAGAAAGAAAAGGAAACAAAAAATAAGTCATGACAAACAACACCTATTTTATTTTTCAATTGGTCTCTAGAATGTGAAGCATCCAAAATATATACAAAGAAGATGCTCTACTCCTTATAGGAAAAATACAAACGAATTATTGACCATCTTTTAAAATTAGAAGAAAATAATAGAACAATCCAAATATATAGTGGTATAGATATGGATGGTTAGAAAATGGTACGTACACTTAAATATAACCAATCAAAGCAATTTGTATAATGCATTTGCAGAAAATTTGAATTCCATAGAATCCTATGCTCTCATGCGATAAAATATTTCATGACTTAAAATTTTAAAATCTACCCTATCAATACTATTTAAAGAGATGGACCATTGCTTCTATAGATGAAGTGGTTTTTTATTCATATAAGGATGCAATTTTAAGCAGCATTGATCCTACTTGATAATTCATCATAGTGAATTATCACATATTTCACAGAGAATTGTAGCAAAGAGTGCAAAGTCAAATGCAACAACTACTTTTGCTAAATCATTATTTTTAGAAGTAAAGGCAAAAGTAGAGACATTTTCAATTTTTGAAGAAGAATTGGTTAGAATATCTGAGAAAAACACTTATGATGCTCATATTAATTCAATACCAAGCTTTAATGAGGATGTTCAATTGCGAGATCCAAAAATCAAACAGGTTGAGACTATCATAAAATTAGAATTAAAAGTTCTTTGGAGACTAAAGCACCAAAAAAAGGGCCCTATCTAAACAAACAGGTTAATCGTTATATGTATTAAAATGGAATGCATTTCAATATTCTTTTACTTATATATTTTTACTAATAGCATAATAATTTTATGCAGGTAAAAATAATAGAAATGTTACCAAAATACAAAACATGGGTGGATCATTAAACATGCATCAAACTACCCAGGTTATAATTTACTTTAATTAATGTTATAAATTACTTTTATAATGGTTGAGTAAAATATAATATGTAAGTTTATTCATTCTTATACAAGAGCCATTTGGATTGGCACAACAATCATTGTATAATTAGTACCCAAGTCAATTACCTCCATGATCAGGAATGTACCAATAATATAACTACATAGGGTATACAAAACAAATAAATAATCAATTTTTTTCCAAGTGGTAATTTCATGTCTCAACATGTATGTAATTTATGTCTTGACACTTTTCTTTAAACTTAATGAAAACCATCATTTACTTGTATGCATCAATTATTTTATAGGTACTTTCGTCACAAACTCATGAATCTCAATGACCGGTTCAAAGATTAGATTTTCTAGATTCATCATCATAGTAAGTATAATTTTTACCAATTAAATAATGTTTGATATAAAATCATTTATTGTATTATTAGACTTGTAAAATTGATGTCTTTTCTTCATTGGCTTTAACATGAATCTATGTTTGTAGTTGAAAGAAAATGAAGAACCAACCTGTGGAGGACTTCTACCAAGGCATAAAAGTATTTTTGCAAAGATTCAAAACCATGAAGATTGCTTAATTTATTATATCTTAGAAGACATTTTAGTCTTTTTTTCTTTTTTTTCTTTTTTTTCTTTCTATGAATGATATTATTTCGTCAAACGTTATTTTAGTTTATAATATAAGTAAGAGGACAAAAAATGTTATGAAGTTACATCATATACAATTGAAACAAATATCATTAATTCATTTATTTTTTGTCAATTGATTCATGATTTTGATGTTTATGTGAAGGGTAACTAACATATTGAATGATATCCTTAACCACTACCCAATGCTGCGTCTTGGTGTTTTAACAATGATATCCTTAACCACAAGGAGATCATATGAATGTGTTTATATTAGGTTCCAGTCTCAAGTGTTTTTGTACCACGATAGAAATTCAAATGGAACTGATAGCACCTCAAAAGGGATGTATATTAGGGAAATGCCATGTGATGTTCAAGTACTACTGGTGTTCCTTTAATGGGTGAAACCAAGGGTCATTGGGCTCATCTCGTGGCTTCAAAAATCATGATTTGATTATTTATTGTTGTAGAGGACAAAATTCTATGAACTTTGAAAAAAAAGAAATTCTAAAATAAAACATCATTTTTCACCTTTGAATTTCAATTTTAAGTTTTGGAGTTATGAGGAATTTTGATACCCACCCATTTTCAAAACCTTAGATCAAACTCAAAACAAAAAAATTTATTTTTTATTATTTTTTATTATTATTATGAGTTTTTGGATGAAGCTTAAAGGGCTGCGGTGTTGCACTACTGATGTGGTAATCCATTTTAGCCAAACAACCCTTAGTAAGCATTAAATCTTATTATGTTAATAAGGAAAGTGTTTCTCATTTCAATTTGAAATTTTGCTGTTTCAATTCAACATCACCGTGATCGAAGTTCTTTGTTATAAGTTAATAGTTGGAATATTTTAAGAAAAAATAAAAAAGAGGGTGTGCTCAATAAAGAATCCCATAAAATCCTCCAATAGGATTGGGCGGTCATAGTCCATCAACAAAATCGCACTCAATAAATTAGTCCTCAAATCTAACCTTTGTACGGAGTTTGATTTAAATATACTGAAATTGCATAGAGTATGATTGATTGGAAGAGAATATACTTTTAAACCTTTGAAGTTGGTTTCAGCTGTGTGCTGCCTGGATGCTTATTTAGTTCATTGATCCAACCTTTACTTATTGCAATTAAAAAGATTAAAAAATAAAAAGACAGGTTAAAAAAAATATAGAAAGATAGGTCAAACCCAAGAAGTAGTAATTATGGTTAATTCAAAACATCAAATACATATTATCTTATAAAGTTACAGGACAGTTGTTTAATTTTTAAGTTATTCTTCAACTCAATGACAACTCATTGCAACATGAATCACATTAAACCATTGAACTTAATTTATTTAAGAATAATGATGAATGCACACAATCTTGGTACGTGGCTGACATGGCAAGGGCACAGAACCGTACATCTTTTTCCCATGTATCCCGATGAAAATGATTTATGGTTCTGTGCACCCAATTGCGTACCAAGACCGTGTGAATTCATCACGACTCTTAATTTAAATATATATATATATATATCTTCATCACGTCTTCGGTTCTATTTTACTCGTTCAATCAATTGTATTGTTATACTTTGTCTTATCAACTTAGAACCGTCAACTTGCACCAAAACATTTCTTCTCACCATTGTAGTGTGATCATCACCATTCCAAAATATTATTCTTTGACCATCTTTAATTAGACCCCATTAACCCGCATAAAAATGTAGTCAACATATGATTAGCTCATGTGGCAAGAACAACATTCCCTGCCTTATTAGGAATTAGAAAAAAAAAATGAGTACAAAGTATACATTGACTGAGATATCTTGGAGCCTCTTATTTTTTTACATGCAAGATAAAGGAAAAACATCTCTAGCAAATGTTCTCATTCAATGAATGCACATTTGATATTGTTGGACTAAATATATTGTACAAGTTTTCTAAAAGAAATGGTTGATGACACTAAAGAAGTTTGTTCGTTCAATCAAAGAGTAAGTACATAAACTTGGTAGATACATTTTTCTTTCTTAATTTGGAGAAGGATATATGCAGTTTGATCCTTTATAAGGTCCTTGAATTCAGGTTTGTATTTTTTTTTTTTTTCCCCTTATTTTATTTAATGAATGTAGTAAACGATGATGTATGTTGTTGTAATCAAGTAAATGGAAGTATAATTAGTTAGGAAAGAAAGTACTTCATATTGCCTCATCTGGTTTGTCATCTTTGGATTCAACTTAAACTATCACTTGCACATGAACCCAGCTATATATGAATCCATGAAGCTTAAGGAAACAACATTTTTCTAACTCAGTAGCGGTGGGTATGTGATGCTCTAGTAATGGCATTGCATTTAAATCGGTATGTGATGCTCTAGTAATGGCATTGCATTTAAATCACAGTAGGGACGCACGGCCATACATGTGCTATGATAACTGAAGGATTTATTATTTATGAGATAAAATATTTTTGAAAACACCCACCAGGGGTTAGATAAGATGGTAAGGAGTGACTGGGTTTGCTCCTAGGTCGGGACTCCGTGTCTCTACATGCCCCTCCACAGAAATATGGCTACTTAAACGTCGTAATACGTGACAAGGAGTTGGATGGCGCCTACAGCCCAGGTAGATTAGTCTCACCAAAGGTGGGGATACTTCGGTGGCCTTCCCCCCTCCCCCAGTCTACATATAGTTCCACTTCTGCATTTTTGTAATGGTATTTATTATGAAATGTTAGTCCCAGAGATGAGAGTTTTGTCTCTTTGATCTTCTAGTTGACGATGTTTTTCTCAAAACCTAGTTTGTCAGTATGATTTTTGGACTCGAAGCGATTTTTTTTCTGCCCGTACATGGTCTTGGTCTTTTCCTTTTGAATTCCATTGTAAACAGAAAACACCATGATACAATCAAATAATTATTAATGAAAGTCATGATGGGATTTAAGAGGAAGAAGGATCTCCTTACTAGATCGTACAAACAAGCAAAAAAACAAAAAAATACAATATGCACAACTCTAACAACGCGTATGCCACTCTAAAATCCCTCAGCTTCCCTAAAACACCAATAATGAGTTCTTCACGTCATAGTTCATCTTCTCCAAGTTCGGTGTAACCGCAAACTGAATCATGGGCGGTGGTCCACATGCCAATGCAAGCGTGTCATTTGATCCTTCAGGTATATTCTCCCTTAGAATAGCCTCTGTGATGAACCCCACACTATACTTCCACCCTTCCTTCAATGACTCCCCAATTACATACCATACCTTCAACTTCTCATACTTCTCCGCCCACGCATCGAGTTCCTCCCTTAGCAATATATCATCTTCGGTTCGGTTTGCATACACTACATACATCTCTGTATCATCTTCTGGGTCTTTCATGATTGCCTGAATTACCTGATAGATGGGTGTGATGCCTGTACCACCTGCTATCATTGCAAGCCGCTTAGCAAACCTTTGTTTGCCATGAATGATGAAGTTACCTCGGCCTGTGTACTCAATGTGGCCTAATGGACCCTTGACGTCAATTGTTGAACCCAATGGGAGTGAGTCTAGGTATTGTGACATAATCCCACCATTAGGAAATTTAGGGTTCACACCCTTGAAGTAGATCTTGATGACAAGATCGAAGTAGCCCACTACGTCAATGAAGCTTGTAGGAGTGTATGCACGGATACATAACTTATCGTCTATGCTTGCGCAAAGAAATATATGCTTCCCTAGTGGTAACCCTAGAACTTGATCAGGAGATGGCAACGCAAATCTGAAGATACGAACATCATGGGAGATTGAAGTTTTTGATATAAGTTTGCATTTTATTTTCTCACGTGGTATTAGAGCTGGGTTTCTTGAAACTACGTCTTCTTTAATGGGGGCAAGGGGAGTCATGATTAATCCACCGTGGACTGAGTTATTCGGTGAAGTGATGGATGAGTCAGAGGTGTAACCCGTGGTGATGAGTTCACCGATTCGATACTCTTCAAGCATCCCCTTGGCTTTATTAGAGTGAATTGCATCAAATTCTTCAGTGCAATCCGTACCCGCATTGATGAGGATGCTATCAACGCCTCCAGGGTGGTCTTTAAGGAACGAAGTGCAGTCATAGACGTGACCATGAACAACAATCCAGGTTGACTCGGCCGAGTTGTGTTTTTTCACCTCGTACATGGAGTACATCCTTGAAGAAGTGTTCATAAAGGGTGTGGAGACGCTCTTCTTTAGGGTTTGCTGAGTTTCGGAAGTTAACTCGAGATGCTTTTGCCGAGCCATCCATCCACCGGGTTGGTTTCCAGGTTGAGTTGGGTGCTCGAACACGAGGCCAATCTCAGTCTTTCGTGGCTTGCACACGTTTATCTTCACTCGGAACCAGCAATTATTCATCATCCCCTGCACATAACACCATCAGCGTATTTTAACACCATGAGCTTAAGAATACAACAAAAAATAATGCAACTTGCATTTGCATGTAAAACTGGTAGGCGTGGTTTCTGGATTGGAAGATTGAGAATTAACACGGACGATCCGATTTGACTCGGAAAATTCAAGTTATCCCATATGGGTCCAAATAAAATTGGTAAAATGTATTCATAAATAAAAATAATTCATTTTCTACTATAAATTGGATTAGTAGATGCTACGATCACAAATCCACGTGCTATATTTGATAAGAAGCATTTAAATTCCCAAAAATATTTCATATTATAAGAAAGGAAAATAAAACTTCAAAATGGATCCCTACCAATTAACTCAGCTGAGTTGAGAAATTCATTGAGCTATCCACTTCATGGTAGAAAAAACTAGTAAGGCATTTTACAATTATGAATTTCAAGATTCATAGGATGTCGCGTGTATTGGAGATTTTCCCGATTTTCAACAATACAAGCGATGTCGTGCAATTGGTCAATCAAAATTCTGTAAAAACCTAAATTGATTTTTCTTTGAACCAAAATTTTTAAAGAAAACTTCTATTTCTACATCAACTTTTATTAAGAGCACCCAAGATCTATATTAGTACCGTGATAATTCTTTGGTGATTTCATATGAATTGAGGTTCTCTTGGCCAAAGTTGGTGTGGCAATAGAATCTCTTTTTTCAAACCTATGTTACCCAACTCATTTTTACTAATCTAAACCAGGAACAAGTTCACGGTACAATTCGTATTGAGTTCGTAAAATCAAGCAAACCATGAACCCACCAAATTTTGGTTGGGTTCTGCGAACCAAAACATTTGGTTCGGCGAACACAAGTATGAAATTTGACAAACCAAATATTTTTTTAATTAATTTTTCTATTATTTTCATTGTTGATATTTAAAATTTAGACTATTTTACTAAATTATTTTTATTTAATTTAAAAAAATTAATATTATAATTATAATTATAACTTGTATACTTGAATTATATATATATGCACAATTGAATCAAGCCTGTGAATCGAATTAACAAATCCAAAAACGAATTTTCTCTACCTATCTCTACGAATTGGGTTCATTTTAGACAGGAGAACCGGAAACTCCAAACCCGAATTCGAACACACAAACCAGGTAACATAGTTTCAAACCATACCCTAACGCGACTCAGTTTGTTCTCACTAGTACCAATAGCATAATATTTCATAACTACGGGTCCATCTTATTGGATGAAGGCCAGACCAATCAGTTGAACCAGTAAGAAGCCCACTGATCCTGCTGATTGGTGTAATAGTTGGACCACTTACAGAGGATATATAGAAAACATTAACATGTGAATGTCATATTTTGCTATCAAATGGGCCCACATTAAAATATGTGGTGGGAAGAATAATACGTGTAGTTGATTGACTTTAAGAAAGAGAGTAATCTAAATTTAAAGGCCACAAACAAACGCACCATGACATTCCAGATGAGCTTTTCGGGTTGAGTGTTGTGGGTCTCATCCCAGGCTCGAACAGCTATTTCTTTGGCTCCAAGTAGGTTAAGAACATCAACTTCTAGGGACCAGAAGCACCAGCACCAGTATTTGCCATACTTGTTAGGTTTCTCTGGGTGATCTAAGGTGCCCAATAGCCATGTCTCTCCACCATCCAATGTTACCTCCACACGTGTCACCTTGTTCCCCCCACCTGCACCAAGAAATTAATAAATAAATAAATAATAATAATTAGGGATCATTTAGCAATCATTATTAATAATTGATTATTTTATCCTGGTAAAATAAAATTAAGAAAGTTCATAAATGGTAAAATTGTTAGCCCATACTTATTTTAGGTATGCCTATAATGAATCATTTGTGTCTCGAGGGACATCCTCACCAAATGATGATCATTTATTAAGGATGTGTTTTATTAATCATGGACAATAGGTGAGAAATCCATTTTTCATAGAAAATCATATTTTTCATGTGTTTGAATGAATTTTTTCATGAAAAATAGATTTCCACCTTGATCATCCAAAAATCCAACAAGGACTGGATTTCATTTTCTCACTTATTGTTAAAACCACAATCTCTTATTTTCTTATTCTTCTTCTTTCCCTTCATCCTCCGTTCGCTCCACCCCCTACTACGCCTTTGCCGCTACTCTCTCTCTCCCTCTCTTTTATTATTATTATTTATTTATGTTTGAGATGCAATCAAATGATAGAATTTGATTTTTTTAACCCAACCCATTTTTCATGGATTTCAAATTTCATAGAATATGAATTTCACCAGAAAGAGACCCTTAATATAACTCATTCTTAAGAATTGATTATGATATTATTAGTAGAACGTATTCGAGAAAATAATTAGCTTTTAACCTAAATATCTAATAATGTTAACCCAACTTACTAGTTAGGTGAAGGTGCCAACTTGTCTAAGGGGAAAAAGCTGGTTGAAGTATGCAAATGTTGACTCCATGACTTGTGTTCAAAACTTGCCTTAAACTACTAATCTAAGGCACTAACCCATTTCGTTTTTAAAATAAGAAAAGAGAGATTCTATTGCCACACCAACTTTCTCTAACGCCACCCCAATTCTTATTTAAATCGAATTACCCCAATTCTTATTTAAATCGAATTAGTGCACATGTAAGGTGGCATTAGGAGAGGTTGGTGGGGGGCAATAGAAGCTCCCTAAAAAAAAAATTGAAAAAATAAAAATAAAAATTTCTTCCTTAGTAAAGACCGGAACAAAGTTTGCTTTCAACCCCACCCCCTTTTGAGATGGAGACAAAAAGGCCAAAAATAAAATATCCAATAGCTCGTCTCGTGAAGCACTGTATGAATGGGTCTCCTTACCCTTATACATGGTACACACACTCATGTCATATCTTTTTCTTCTAAAATTTTATATAATGCCACGTGTCTTTTCACTTTCATTATAATAATAAAAAGTGGAAATAGCCAATTTATACTCAATACTATGGTTTGAGTATACGCAACATCAATCAACTTTTCAATATTAAAGTTTTTTAAAAAACAAGGCAAATCGATCTGTGTGGGCGCATATTTAAAAAGTAGGGAGCATCGAGGTTCATGCACCTAACACCCACTGTATGATATTTTTTTTCTGTATTTTTAAAAAGCCACAAGATTCCACATCCAAAAGATTCCATATAAAATACTGAAGAATGAATCACTCACCGGAATATGCGTAGCCCCTTAACGTGTAAGGCATCTGTGTGGTTGCCGAATTAATCGGCAGAATCTCCTCATGATTCGGTGTTGTAATAACCGAATTTATGTTCAACTGGTTGATGATATGTTCGGGCTTATACCACCAAGCTGTTTTTCAAAATTTTATCGTGGAACGCAGAAACACCAAATCATTATCTCAGTTCAGATTCGAGATTCGAATAGAATCTAGCTAATAATTAATTATGAGAGTTGAAAGTGGGTGCGTAGTGTACCTTCGGCGTTTGCTAGCTCTGCGTCCACGTGGGAAGGGAGGACCCTATTGTCCTTAAAATGATAATAATTCTGTGACTCCTCCGTAGTAACTATAATTCTGGTCAACCATTTTACCATTCTACCTCCAATAAATCCGGGTATGATCATCCGTACTGGAAATCCATGATCTGGTGATAAACGGTCACCATTCTGCATGTAAGCTAATATGATGTCTCGCGAAGCATCCATAGCAATCTCCTTCCTTAAGCTTGTACCGTACTTAGACCCACCACCACCAGGTAGATCTTCCGCTCCTTCGAAACACACATTAAGGGCTCCTTTACGGCGGCTGAGGATGCCGCATCGTTTGAGAACATCAACCAATCGTACACCGCTCCACACTGAAGTTGATACACCCGCAGCACCCCAGTTGAACCCAATGGTTTGTTTCACCATGTTTTGTTCTTTACGTCTGTTACCCGCGCAAACCAGTGTTGCTGGGAACTCGCGAGTTGGGAACTCGGTAACGAGTTGGTCCATAGTGAATCGCGTGGGTCGTTTAACGAGTCCACAAACTTCGACGGTCCAGTCTTTCCAATTAGCTTTAGGAACTGGACCGTGGTTCCGTACGTAGTGGAGTGGAACCGGTGTGAGGAACCCGTGGTGCATTAAACGAGTCAGAGGTGGTTCCGAGTTGAATGGGTGTTTCCCTGTCAGACGGATCATTGAAGGGTTACGCTCGATCCAACTGTCAGCCGTTGCTTCGTCTTTGGGATCCAAGATCGACGGTTCTAATTCGATATTGAGTTTGCTGAAGTCTATTAAATCGCTCTCTTGTTCTTCGTCGCTTGACGAATCATCTATGTTGCGTTGGTTTTTGGATGAGTTTGATGGGAAGTTGCAACTACGCGAAGGCGAGTCGGATCGGTGGTTTGAACCAGTTTTGAACCCACGAATCATGGTGTTTAGACCGGGTTCGTGGCGATTGAACTGCCGGTTCTCTACTGAAGCCGCCATTGGAGACTGGTGTTCTCTTTCTCTTTCTCTTTCTTTCTCTCTTTCGCTCTTGTGGTGAGAGAATAAAGAGTTTGGACGTGTGGTTAGGATCTTATATAGGGTCGTGGGTTTGGAATGGGTCGAGTTAAAATGTGGGATCCACACACCACACTTACGTTAGATGAAGGGTGACGTCAGCAAAAGAAAATCGCCGAGCCACGCTCTAAAGACGGACGCCGTGATAGTCGAGCCGTGGTTTGAGTTTAGTACCATTTTTGTGGGGCGTTGGCTTGGCTACAGCCACACGTACACACCCCGTGTACTAAAAAAATCCAACACAGCTTTTCCTTCATAATCAATCAAACATACTACGCGACTTTTCTAGGTTCGATGGACACGTGTTAGAATCTCAATAATTCTCTAAGAATAGCTATATTCTCTTAGCACATGTTAATATCACGTTTGCCCCTTTGAGACTGCATTTTTCCACCTTTAGGAAGACTTTTCTAGTATCAATCAATTCGACACTTTCAATGTTAAAAAATTAGTTTTCTAGGATTGATACCAATTTTTCATGGATTAATTTTTTCTTAAATAATATTTTCCAATGAATTTGAATCATGTTAGGTTATTATTGTTAGCTGGTCGTATCACTGATTCATAAATACTCTCGCAACTTAATTAATTGTTTGTATGTAGACTTATTAAGGGGTGGCAATCTTAAGTCCTAACACGAGCGTGGAACACAATTCAAAAATTACACGAAATTGATGGATTTACAAGGAGGATATTTTTTGTAACGCACGAGATCATGACACATGGCATCACTAGCAACTCAGTATGCATTGACTTTCTCTAAAGTACCATGTCCGATGAACTAGAAAATCTACAACATCCCCACCTTGGGATAGGAATGATAAGCTGGACTCGGAATGATATTTCACTGTAGGGGCAAACGCCATAATCGAATCCCAAGGAATTAGGGATTTAGGATAAAGTAAGGTATGATTTGATCCAAAATTCGAGAGATTATCCTTGATTGAAGGAAAATCCCCACATAATAAGGAATGAATAAAAACACATTCCATAATAAGATACACGTTAATTCGTTACCAAAAGAAGAGGGAATATTCTGTTTGATAAACGACGGAAATCTTATAAATAGGAAAAGAAGAAAAGGTTGAAGGTAATGGATTCTTCCTCAAAATTAGAATTACTAATCATTAATATAAGATTCTGACTAAAACATCGAAGAGGTTGTGTTGTAGGCATCTCGAGGAACGTAACGAGCACTAAATAAAAGAAGGAAGTTGAAGATCTCAAGGTCGTGCAAGAAATTGTATCTATAATTTAACGTCGTTCGTGGGAAATGAACAAGGTGAAACAACTATCATGGCAAGAACAAGGCAAGAAGGGAATGGAAATAAAGAAACAACACCTCAAGGTGAGGCTGATCATCAAGATCCTATTCAAGCTATGCATCAGTTGCTCATGCAAGTGAGGACGAAAATCAATGTAGGATTGGAGAAGCATGGTATGGAAATAAAAACCCTTAAGAAGGAGAATGAAAGGCTACATCAACAATAAGCTGAAGGTACGGAAGGAACTGGAGATCGGGACATCAAATGAAGGATATCTCAACAGACGGATCTGAACAAGTAAATCTAGAACAAACTAAGGACTCAAGAAGGGCTGTAGTTGTCGACGGAAATATCGTTGCTCGAGAGCACATGACTAAGGAAAAAATGGAAAATTTGCTACAACGAAGAGATGACAAGAATACCCAAGAAAGAAATGCTGGTAGAATAGATCAGAATGTAATTCGAAAACTTCAAGGAACCCCATTATCGGAAGCAATAATGGTAGTCGAACCTCCGAGGGTATTCCATCTTCTAAAGTTTGAAGTATTTGACTGCACCACAAACCCGTTGGAACACCTTTTTCCATTACAAGAACCAGATGGTACTCTACCATGGAGACGATGCGTTAATGTGCAAACTATTCCCATCCATTCTAAGGTCAGGCACAACCACGTGGTTCCAAGGACTCCTTTCTGGTTCAGTTAAAAAAAATTCGAACTTGAAGAACTCTTCATCACACAACACATACATAACAGGAAGTGAAAAGTTGGGGTAAATGTTCTTTTTCACCTTAGATAAGAACACGAAAAAACTATTCGGGCATTCACATCCCAAGTCAAGGTAAAACTTTTAACCGTCGAAAAATCAGATGAGAGGTCGGTATGTATGGCATTCATGATTGCCGTAACTCCATGAACTAGGCTTCATGAATCATTGATAAAATCAGGGCCCATGAGACTTGGAGGACTTTTATGTAAAGGTAGAGAAGTACATTCTAGTAGAGGAGTTGATGAAAGTATAGAGCCAAACAGCAAAGACTGCCATCGTTAACATAGTTGATCTAGAACAAAACCAAATGAAATTTTGACTAAAAAGAAAGGGTAGAAAAGAGGTCAGGACTCAAGGGCTAGAATATCATGGATGAAGAGACATGTGTTTACTCCTTTAAATGAAAGTCTATTAGAGATCCTCAAGCATATTCAGAACAATTCAAGTTACATACTACCTCCACAAAAGTACCGAGGCAAGCCAGGGAAGCCTTATTGCAACTATCATAGAGTAGAAGATCATCCCATGGATGACTGCTATCGACTCCGGCTCATTATCTAACACATGATAAAATAAGGGAAATTAAGAAGGTATGTAGCAGTAGTTGAGAAAAAAAGAGGTCGACAGCAAGAAGTCAAGCGCCTACCCCTCATCCTCTAAGAGTAGAGAACCAACAACCTCAAGAGGAATGAAGGGTAGTCCATACAATTTCTGGAGAATTTAGATATGAGAAGAACACCAAGAATTCAATTTGGAACATGATAAGAAAAGTCAGGCATGAGATCATGTGAACATAGCTCGAGTGTCCTAGTCAATATGGGGAAACAAAGCTGTTGTTTTCACACAAAAGGACCTCGAAGGAGTTGTATCACCTTATTTCGATGCATTGGTCATTACTCTCCTGGTCAGGAATGTAAACCTTAGAAGAATTCTAGTAGACGTAGGGAGCGTGGTAGACATCCTTTTTTATTTCAACGACAGAAAAAATGGGGGTAGCTGCTGTGTTAGACCCTCCATAGATTACCATCTTTGGATTTAACAGCTCACCAACTACTCTAAAGGGGAAATTACCTTACCATTCACAATAGGACTAAAGGTCGTCATGACCAGATTTGTTGTAGTAAATATTGAATCTGCTTACAATGCTATACTTGAAAGAAGATGGATCCACAACCTCAAAGTTGTCCCTTCCACCTATCATCAGATGATAAGATTTCCTAGCAAGAAAGGGCCAATGGAAATCAAGAAATGCCACAGAGGTGTTTCGTGACATCATTGAAAGCCGAAAGAAGCCCATCAGAAGCTAGAGTCAGAAAAAAAAAAAGACCTTAGGACACTCAACTATAGCAATTACAACATGAGCCATCATCAAATAAGGTGGTAGCTATAAAAAGAAATAGATCTCAGAAGAAATGGAAAATATACTACGTTCGTCAAAAATTATTGCCAAAGGAAGATCATAAATGCTTGATCATCTTTTTACAAGCCAACAAAGATATATTCACATGGTCTGAGGACATGCCAATCATTAATCCTTGGGTAGCATACCATAACCTCAATGTTGATCCAATGATCAGATTGATCAGACAAAAACTGAGGCAACTAACTACACACCTTTGAAATGGGGTAAACGAAGAGATTGAGAAGTTACTGAGGATTGGATTTATTAGAGAAATAAGGTACCCAGAATAGATCACGGGCATAGTAGTAATTCCAAAGAAAAGCGGACAGGTCAGGGTATGTATTGACTTCACAAACCTAAACAAATCTTGTCCAAAAGACAATTTTTCACTCCCGAGAATTGATCAACTAGTTGACACTACTTCGGGATACAAAAAGTTGTCCTTCATGGATGAATATTTTGGGTATAATCATATACTACTCAGTTTCGAAGATCGGGAGAAGACAACCTTTATCATAGAATAAAGGTTGTTCAACTACTGAATCATGTCGTTCAGATTGAAAAACGCGAGAGCAACCTATCAAAGGTTGGTGACTGAGACATTTGAAGATCTAATAGGTCGGATCGTGGAAGTATACATCGATGACATGTTAGTAAAAAGTAAAAAAGACAAGAGATCACCTACAAGACCTCAAGATAGTTTTTGAATGACTCAAATGGTTTAGGATGAGGTTGAATTCGTAGAAATGTATTTTCGAAGTGTCTTCAGGAAAGTTTCTAGGGTACATAATTACATAGAGAGGGATTGAAGCAAATCCAAATCAGATCTGAGCCTTCTTAGATATGTTGAGCCCAACGACCATAAAGTACAAAAACTCACAGGAAGAATTGTTGTCCTAAACAGGTTCATTTATCATGTTTTAGACAAATGTCGACCATTGTTCGACCTTCTTAGGAAGGAGAAGAGGTTCGAGTGGAACAAGGATTGTAGATAACATTTCAAAATTTGAAACGATATTTTAGAGAGCATCTAATATTGATTACGTCCAAACTTGGAGAAGAATTGGAAATCTATCTTGCAACCACAGCAATCTCAGTGAGTTCGGTCCTATTTTACTTAGATCTCAAGTGAGAATACCCAATTTACTTCCTCAACAAAACGTTGGGTGAGTTCGAGGTTAGGTATACATGAACTAAGAAAATCTTTTTGGCTCTAATATACTCCGCACAAAAGCTCCGACCATATTTCCAATCACACCGATTTAAAATGGTCACAGACTACCCATTCAGGGAAATGTTGTAGAAAACTAACAAATCAAGGTGAATGGCGAAGTGGGAGATAATGCTCGGAGAACATGATCTAGCATACGAGAATATAACCACTCAAAAAGGGCAAGTAGCGGTAAATTTCCTGGTAGACTTCCTTGTAAACGATTAGAATTGGCTGGAGCAAGAGGTTGTCGATCAAGAAGTAGTCGAAGGAGAAGATATTTGGGGAGTTGAAACCAAATGGAAAGTGTTTGTTGATGGATCCACAGACCAAAATGGTTTGGGGGTCGGGATTGTAATTGTAACGCCGAGTAATGAAAGGTTCGAAAAAATTGTGAAACTCATATTCAAAGCCTCAAATAACGAAAGTGAGTATGAAGAAGTACTAGTAGGGATAAGGATGGCAAAAGAGCTCAGAATATAGAAGATTCAGCTATTAATCGACTTACAATTAGTAGCAAACCAAAACAATGGGAGGTACCAAGAAAAAAATGGGAGGATGGCTAATTACCTAGCCTTTGTAAAAGTTGAGGTAGCCTCTTTTTGTGAAATTTGAATATGTAGAATTTTTCGAGAGGATAATAGGCACGTCGATTCTCTACCTTACATTACGTCTATGTTAGGAGATATAGAGTCCCTAAAAATCCCAGTTGAATATCAATACAGGCCGAACATCTAAGAACGATTTGAAAAATGCATGCAAATCGATCCATGTCTGAGCTGGATGGATGATTATATCGAATATTTATAAAACTGAAGGCTGCCTCGAGATCATAGAAAGGCTCGGAACATGTTACGAAAATCCACCATATATGTCATGGTTGGAGGAGAATGGTAATGGATGTCTTACTATGGACTGCATCTAAAGTGTGTTAAAAATTATGTTCAGTGTCAAAAACATGCTAAGGTAGCTCGACAACTAGTAGGGGAGTTGCATCCATGGTGAGTTCATAACCATTTGCAATTTGGGGAATGGATATTGTGGGACCTTTACCTCAGGGGTCAATTGGAAGAATATTTATTTTAGCAGCAATGGATTACTTTACAAAATGGATTGAAGCCATACCGTTGGCTCGGATAAGGGAAGAAGAGGTAATCAAATTCCTTTGGGAACACATCATAACTAGGTTCAGAATCCCGTACGCACTCATCTCAAATAACGAAACACCATTCAAAGGGAACAATGTCGATAGTTATTGTAAAATATATAGAATACGATCTCTGTAATCTACACCAAGGTATCCACAGGGAAACAGACAAGTCGAGGCATCAAACAAAATCATTCTCGACAATTTAAAGAAGAAATTAGACAAACACAAGGATAGATGGATAGACGAGCTTCACAATGTCTTATAGGGATATCGAACAACCCCAAGAAAAGGTACTAGGTACTCTCCTTTTTCTCTGGCTTATGGAACGAAAGTCATCATACTGATTGAAATACAAATTTCGACTACTCGAACCCAGATAGCAGAGACTAAAGAGAATGAAGAAATGATTGTCTGAAATTTGGACTAGCTAGAAGAACCTAAAGATAGTGTCTTAGAGAGACTCAGGTGGTATCAACAACAGCTGAAGAGGTCCTATGATTGAAAAGTATGTCGCAAATCTTTTAAGCTAGGGGATATGGTATTGCGTAGGGTATTCCCGAATACACAGGAGCAAAATAATAGGAAGCTTAGAGCTAATTGGGAGGGACCCTACATCATGCATAAACTCGGGAAAGCTGGAGCTTACCACCTCAGAACAAGGACTAGAGATATGATTGAGTCTCCTTGGAACGCTTACAATCTAAAGAAGTATTACAAGTAAACTTCAAAGAATTCTAAAATTTCGACTAAAACTTTCTAACTATCCTTTTAATACGTAAGATAACCTTCTAAAATAAACTCAAACAAGGAATAATCCCCCCCTCCCAAAAAAAAAATGCTAAGCTAAAATTTTCTAGAAATAAAAAATATATATTGACCTATAGATTGACCTTTTTTTTGGCAATCATAAGCATGTCCAATGTGAACATTTGTATTATAAGAGTCATTCTGATTTACGATTGTAAAGTTATGCCCATTTGAAGATAAGGTGTGTTAAGTCTTTCAATCCATCTCTTTTGATCCTCCTAGGCCATAAACTATTTTACAACTCGTTCTACATTGGAATAACTTTGGACCAAGTCAAATGGGGACGCAAATTGCACCCATTACCTAGGCCTGAAAGCAAAATTAATCAACCCCACCCCACATGCTACATCATTTTGTTGTTGCACGCAAGTTATGAAAGAAGCAACTTTGTCATCAATAATAAATGCAAATTTCATGTAGTCATTGATCTAATAGCTCCAGTGCCAATTCATTAATATAACACACAGATTTTAGACCATTGTATGGCGGATCCAAGACGTTATAGCCTCTGCTTGAATGGCTAGAGCTGAATATTTTACCAAAAGATCATCAATGTTGAAAGATACACTTCCAAAAAAAAAATTAAATAGAGAAATATAATACATGTTGTGAACACAACTAATTAAGATAAGATATTTGGTGATGATCTTTATTACAATGACCTTAACCATTCATGTATTAGATTTTGAGTTTTGTGAAATATTTTTATTTGAGTTCCTAATGATTTAATTATTCACCAGCATAATACGACGAAAATTGCACAGATCTTGAATAAACATACATCATGCATGAACTCATTGTTTATTATGTTTGCAAAATATAAAACAAAGAAGATTCATGTTGGAATTAGAGATTAATTAAGATAATTAAATAGATAATTGAAATTGATCGACAGCTGTAAGGGAATTGGTTAAAAGAGAGAGCCAGTCAAGCCGAAGAGAGAGAGAGAGAGAAGGGTGAGAAGTGGCGAATGGGAGGGTTGAATGGCCAATGAAAGGAACTGAGGGAGGTGTCTAACGAAACCCAAGAGACCAAAGTGACTCAATGTTTCACCAAAGGTCCAATGCCCCTTTTAACCTCTTCCCTCTCCTATTGGCCACAGCCACAACAGCTGGTTCAGCCAAAGCCATTCAACTTGTCAAACTTGTCTTTTCTCTCACTATCGTACATTTTCTTATTTCACTGCTGGCTGCTAAAAGTACTTGTCAAAGCCAGAATAAGGAAAAGTGACACATTAGAATACTTTTAAGGACTTTTCTACTCTTTATTTATTTTATTTTTTTGGGTTCTCCGTTAAAAAGACAATTGAGTCGAGGAAATGAGGAGAGAGGTCAGGGTGAGGGAGTGGGGACAAACGGGGCTTGTAATTAATTGAACATAAAAAGGTAACTCAAAGTCGGGGAGGGGGGCAATTGCCCCCATCAGCTTCTTAGTCCTTACTAGCTCTGTGGTGTCTAATGTGAAAATTCTAAAAGAGGTCTTTTTAATATTTTAATATATTAATATAAATTAAGGGTGTCAATGAGTATCCATTTACATGGAACCGAAATCGAAAATCTTAATTTCGATTCTTTTTTTATTGGAATCGATTAGAATCGGATCTAATATGGAATCCAACTGATAGGAATCGAAACCATTAGATTCTATCCAATGAGTACCCGGAACCGATTTATTTTATTATTTATTTTTACATTATACATGATTCAAAGTAATCATATATTTTAAAATTAACATATATGATAGAAAATTCTTCAAATTTCATATAAACTAAATATTTGAGTTTAAGATGAGTCATTTCTTTTTAAATTTATTACTTGTAAAGGAAATACATTTTAATATTTGAAAATAAAAATCATTAAATCATCATTTTAGTGGAATAAATTATTATTAAGTTGATAATTTATAAATAATATGTTATTTTTTAGAATTTTTTTTTATTATAATGATTTTAAAATAATTTTTCTCATTCGATTATTGAGAACCGGAACCGATAAGATATAAAGGTTATGGTTCCAAATATCATAGGAATCTACCCGGAACCGACCCATTGACACCCCTAATAGAAATAATATTAATTAATTATCTAATAATAAAAAATCACTTAAATTTTATTTTTTCTGATCTTTTAAGATACAAATTATTTTCAATAAATAATAAGGCTATCCACTTAAAAACATGAAAAAATAGGATTAAAAAAATTCCTCCTTTAATAATTCAAAAATAAGTTAACAAACAAATTTAATAAAAATTAATTAATTAAGTGAGTTTCTATTGTCGCACCAACTTTTGCTAATGTCATCCCAATATGTGTCCAATTTTTTGGTGATTTACATATGAATTGGTGCGGCAAAATACTCTTATCTTAATTAATTATGTGAAATTTAAATGAGAATAAATAGATTAAAAACGATGATGAAGAGAGTAAAGATCAATTGAATTTTTTTAATTAATTCAAATATTAAATTCACCTTAATAAAAATGCCCTCTTTGTGCCTCTATTCTCTAAATTAAATTGAATCTCTAACTAATTCTTTAAGTTGTTTATAAAGAAAAATTGTGTGTGTGTGTGTATGCGTGCATGTGCGCTCACGGGCGAGAGAGAGAGAGAGAGAGAGAGAGGATGGAGGTAATAAGGTGAGATGTGTAAGTTGAAAACTTGAGAAACGAATCTTTTTTTTTTTTTTCGTACACCTTCAAACATGGGTGGTATTTCAGAGTTATTTTTAATTTTAATTTTTATGAATATTTTAATGACAAGGGTATGAGGGCCTAAAAAATCATTAAAAACAAAAATAAAAAACCCTATTAAGTTTCACAGGTTGTGTGCATCGGAGATCTAAACAAATTTGATTTTTGGAAACTACCAATTTTTCATTGGATCTAAAAGATCTGAATTTTTTAAACTTTTTGGAAACTTTCTAATTTGACGAGGAATTCGAGAACCTTAAAGTTTTTTTTTTTTTTTTTTTGAGAGGGCCTTCTCTCATCTTTGGGTAAGAGTTTATTAAATGAAATTTGTGGGGAGGTAGAGTAAAATTTTCACCCAAAGAATTTACACAAAAAATATATATTATTTATTTTAGGGGATCTTTCCTCAACTTGGGACAATGATTTATTAAAAAAATTTACTTTCCATCATGAAAATCTTAAAAGTTTGGATCCAAAATGGTGTGTCATCCCTATAGAATAAGTGTTGATAAGAGTTTAAAACACAGCAGGCTCCCTATAATTAAGTCATTTTGTGTATGGCATGTGTAGATATTAGAGGTTCAAGTGGTTTATACCCCATCTACGTGGGTTTAGGAGTCGCCTCCATTCAAAAAGTTAAAGTGTGAATGGACATCATAAAATAACTTCTTAAATTTCGTTTTTCATGAAAATAATGACTCAAATCTTGTCTTCATCTAGAAGTAAAGGGTAAGGAGATTTGGTTGTGAGACAAAGACAGTATTAGACATCTTGTCTCACCACCAAAGCGGTGGTTACCAAAGGATGTTCAAAATGAAGTTGAAAACTATTTTTGTAGAGATTTTTGAAGTTAAAGGGGATGAAGGAAGTTAAGAGTCGAATGGACTATAATTTGACTTATGAAATTACAAAATGGAATCAATGAGCAAGCTTAGATAGACAGTTGTGATTGTTGGAATTTTTTGGAAGCTTGAGATTTTTGTGGAAATGTTAATAGATTTCACCTCCTTGAGTTTCAAACTCTTAAATCAAACATATTTACTACCTTATAAGAATTCTTTTTGCTGGTTGAACCCTTAGGAACATATCCATGGGTTGGATAAATTCCTTTAAAGGGCTCATACTTTATACATGGAAATATGTCCCTAAGGGTTGGAAAGAGTTGTATGTAGATCTACAAATATCCACCCATTAACTCATAGCCTTTTGAAAATAAAAAATAAAAGGTGGTGTGTGTTAATTGTGTATGCATGATATGTTCCCAAAGGAACTTATTAATGGACTTATAAGAAGGAGGTTACCTCTTGAAAATGGATTACTCTCTTCCTCCTTAGCCATTAAAAACAATAACCTAAACTAGAAATTTAAGTACTTGGAATTGAAATAGACTTGAAATAAATTGCATGAAATTTAAATACTCTTAAAAAGTTTATTACAGATTTATAAAAGGAAAATCACTTCACATAGTGAATATCTAATCTCTTTAACTCTATGCCATTGAAAGTAAACAAGTACATTATTGCTAGAATGTAAAAGTGCTTAAAAGTAAAGAAAATGGGTGGATAAAAAAGGGAATTATTACATAAAAATAGAAAAATAAAACTTACACCCCACCTTGCTCCTTTTTTTCTTCTTATCTCTTCTTTTCCTTAGTTTAGGTTTCTATGATGTGTGAGATCATATTTTTTATCGGTTTGTGAGATCATGCTTGGACAGATTTTGGGGGTACTAGAAGGCTTCAAGAAGAAAAAATGATAGAATTTTGGATCTTAAACTTGCCTCCTTCATTTCTCTTGGATGGGTCCTTTGTTTATAGGCTCTAGGTAGATCCTTTGGGATAAGCATGTCTAATTTTCTTAAGTTCTCAATATTCTCAAATAAACCTCAAAGAATGACTTCAACTGCCTTCCATCAATTTGTTCTTGATGGTTTTTTACATCTACAATCTTAGCAATCATAATGATCAAGGGTTAGGGTTGTAATAACCTAATAGGTTCTAGAGAATTCTAATTGAGGGATAGAAGTATCTAAATCCCTTGACTTTAGGTCAATATCTAGAGAATAAGTATCGATGACATGTAATTATGTATTAGGATTTTGGACTTGTATATCATTACTCCTAAGTAGGCTTCTAACAACCTAAGGATAGAAGGATAACAAGCCTAGTGATTCTAAAGAATTCTAAGGGATGGGCAAAATGGTCATGGTCCATAGAATGTGGTCAACTTACAAATAATTGCAAGAAGACTATGAACAAGGTTAATGAGTACAAAAGTAAATCACATTAATTGAGTTTTAACAAAATGAGATTAGGATGATAATTCAACTTATGTGGGGACCAAAACTTGACTATGAGTTAAGATTAGAAGAAAGTGAGAAAGACTAAAAGTCTATGTGAGAAGATTATGTGACACCTAATGCAAAGGAAATAAGTAAAAAAAAGGATTTCCTTGAGGAAAAAGATACTTAAGAGATAGTTTATAAAATAATTTCCTTTAGCACTCAAGTACACACATCCTTATTAAATCAATGTAACCAAATGATCGTTGGGTGAGGAATGGATTAAGCAAAAATACAAGGGTCCTTGGGTGAGCTAAGGACCAAATAAAAATTGCATTGGTTCGTGGGTGAGGCAAGGACTAGGCCAAAAATTAAAAGGTCCTTTGAGACCTTTGGCTATCTCTGATGATGGGCTTTGAATCCTTTTTGAAAAAAAAATCTCCAAAACATTTTGGGGTTCTTGGGCTTGAAGGTTTCTAGGTTTTTCCAAGGATTGGCCAAACAAGTTTTGAGTGTCTAATGATACCCCCCTTTGTAAGAGTTGCCCGCAATGAATCGCAAAGGAGTAGACAAAAAACCCTTTAATTAGTTAGATAATCCTAGGTTAGAGAACTTCGTCAATTTTTTCCTCAACAAAACTCAGATCATAATAACTTGATATGAAAAATAAGAAAATATGGTCTTCCCAAGCTTAGAGTCTGATAGGGATTAAACTGATTTGCAATTCAAGGCTTTTTTCTTGGCTATGGCTCTAAAGCTCTAGAATGAAATTGTAATGATAATTGTAAAAGATTGTAGAAGAGTTGAGACTTGATGATCTGAGATTACTTCGAACGAGATTGATTTGGCACTTGACTTCTTCAATAACAACCATGTAGGGTATAAATTGTATCCAAATTTTGCATATGAAATATTTTTTTCTTCATTTTTTTGCTCTTTTTGTTGCATTTTTTATAGTTCTTTTCTTTGATTTTTTTTTTTTTTTTTTTTTTGAGCAATTTATACTCATGTTAAAGAGTAGTTGAGAGGAAAGACTTAGGTGCTGTTTGTTAAACTGAAAAAAATAAGTGCTGAATAGCATTAAGCGTTGAATTTAAGTGCTGAAAAAGTTGTTTGTTTAGATGCTGAATCATATTTGTTACACATTGCTGAAACTGGTAAATTATCTTTGTTACCCTTACAATCATATTATACATTGTTTGCATGTTTCAAATGCTTATTTATTATCAAACACAATAAAATTTATTATTTCTTCTAAAATTAAAATACAATTTATTTTTAAATAATAAATAATACTCAAATCTTCAATTTATAAATAATAATTTCTATTTATAAAAGCCCATCAATTTCAAATTAAAAATAATAATGTCATACAAGTCACCAAAATTTGAAATAAACTTTAAAAGAACTTAATTTTGGAAGAATAATTTTCAATGGAAATGAAGGATGTGTAATTATAAAAGCACCCTATGAATTAATAAGGGCAACCCACATTATAGCAATTTTTTTTTGTTTTATATGGGTTAAAGTTTTTGGAATGAGCAAATTTTTAGTGAGGATGGTCTATATGGTCTAGAGATTATCCTCACTAAAAATTAGTCCATTTTGAAACTTCTAACTCGTCAAAAATAGTTTTCAAAAAAAAAAAAGGGGGACGATTTACGGTTCTTGAACTTGTTTTGATAGAGTTAGAAGTTTCAAAATGTGCTGATTTTTGATGAGGATGATCTCCTCATTGTAGAGATCATCCTCACCAAAAATCAATTTATTCCAAAACTTTTAACCCATATAAGACAAAATAATTTAGCCATGGTGTGGGTTTATTAATTTGTGGGGTGTTTATATACTTATCCATGGGATATAAGAGGTAATATATTTTTAAGAATAAGGGCATACTTGTCCATGCTCAAAAAAAATAAAGGGCTTACTTGTCCGTATTGAAAAAAGCGAAGTGCTTTCCGCTTCAGCACTTTTTTTTGTTTTTGTTTTTGTTTTCCTTTTTTGAATAAATAAAATGGCCGAATAGAATTTAGAAAAGGTTAAAATCTGAGTCGGGTGTTTTTTTACTAAATAAAGAAGTCTTGGGTTATGACTTCCCATTCGCCCCTTTAGTAAAGTCATCCCCATATTTGGAAATCATTTATCCTAGTAGGGTTTGGAGACTGTGAACATGATTAAATCTACCTTGACATGTACATTAAAATCTGGAGATAAGTTATCTGGCTATTTTTCTTTTGATTTTTTTCTTATTTTGTTTATGTTCCATTATTACCCCAGGTACCGGTTACAATTTTCACCAAGTCCAATTTTCTATCATTTTTGTACATTGATGCCCTTTTAGGATTTTCATCGTATCCGTAATTTTGATCTTGTCATGATTTGTTTCTTTTACTCATAACGCCCTTTCGAGTTTTTATTGTACCCTTTCAAACCATGCTTATTTTTTAATTTTTTTTATTACCTAACTTAAGCTTTTTCCAAACTCTTTAATGACTCTTGTAGCTTGGGAATCAAACTGAGTTACAAGATCAAAGATATAAGATTTTATGTTGCCAAATGTTTATTTAATTGCATCATTACCGATCAATTGACTATTGAATCTTTACTTTCAAGCCTTCGCTTGATCAGAGAAGTCTTTATTGTAGGACGAAACATAGGTTAGGGTTGGGATAAGAAAAAAATTTAAAAAAAATCCCAAAATAAAATTAATTAGGATAAATGGAACTGGAGTATGACCTTAATATTTTTCCTAATCAATCGTTTTATTCCTTTAAGAATAATTTTTCATTTTATTTTATTTTTTGATTTTTTTGTCTTTTTAATCGTTCACAATTTATACTCATGCGAGCCATGAGTTTCCCTTATTCTTACGTCGTTCACAGTTTATACTCGTGCAGACTAGGATTAATTTTACTTTTTTTAAAATTTTATTGCCTCAATTTTTTACCCTAGTCTATATGTAAAGTGGCTTTGTGACATGCCCAAATTCTGAAAGCTCCTTCGATCCGCGGGGTGCGCAGATCCGCTTTTGACTTTGAGATTTGGGAGTTGCCACCTAGTTATTACAGTCTAGGAACTGAACATTGACTCGAAACGGATAAAAAAACTACTAATCTACTAAAAAATACTGAGTCCGGAGATCACATTACGGGGTTGGAAGGTGTTAGGCACCAATCCCGTCCAACAAACGCCAGTCTCTACTAATTTTCAAAAACGATTACATTGCTAAAAAAATCTAAATAATAATAATAATAATAATAATAATAATAATAATAATAATTACCTTTGCAACGTAACGATTTATTCCCTTAGATCTGATAGAATAGCTCCTCGTATAGTACTCCTTGTTTTGTTTTATCGTCGGATTCGCTTCAGACTTCCAAGACGAAGTACCTTTTTCTTAGATTTGAATATTTCTGATTTATTTATGGATTTCTGGGTGTTTTTGAGCAGTTTTTAAGTATTTTTTGAGCTAAAGTTGGGGTATAGATGTTATGTAAGGAGTTAGGACTTCAAAATTAGGGTTTATGGGAGGCTAGGGAAGCTTTTTGACCTACTTTTCTTAGGGTTTATTTTTTTATACGAAAATAAGTTGTAACGACCCTTATTTATAGATTTTTTAAAGTACTTTTTAGATAGAGTTAGTGTTTAATTATAATTATTTTAGATAGAGTTAGTGTTTAATTAGAATTATTTTTAAATAGAGTTAGTGTTTAATTAGAATTACATTAGATAGTTTTACAGTTTAATTAGAATTCTATTAAATAGTTTTAGAGTTTAATTATATTTCTTTTAGATAGTTTTAGAGTTTAATTAGAATTCTTTTAGATAGTTTTAGAGTTTAATTAGAATTCTTTTAGATAGTTTTTGAGTTTAATTAGAATTCTATTAGGGTTTTGACTTTGATCTTATTAGATTGATTAGGGATTTGACTTAAGTCTTACTTGATTGACTAAAATTTAGGATTTTGATTTAAGTCTTATTTGATTGACTTGACTTTAGGATTTTGACTTAAATCTTACTTGATTAACTTGAATTTTAATTAGGATTTCACTTTACATTAATTAATATTTTAATTATTAATTTCAAAATTATTAATTATTAAAATTGTAAAATTACCATTTTACCCTCGAAAATGACTTTTTGCGTTTTAAGTCATTTTTTAATGTTCCAGAATGTTTTAAAATCGATTTTTCGTAAGGAATTCAATGAAAATATTGGTTTTTGTCATTTATGAAATTTTTTGTACGAAATGGTCGTGAACTTTATGAGGGGCACTTTCATAATTTTGTCGAATTTTGTGAAAATTGGCGAAATGGTTTATTTGATTTCGATTTGTTATTTTATGTGTTTGAAAGGATTTTTCTAAGCGTAATATAAGCTCTAGGGATGTTTTGAGGTTAGGGGTATTTTGGTAATTTGATCATTTTTAGTGATTTTTATCGTAAAGCTTCTTTTTGTCTGCAAGATGATGATTTCTATGTTTTTGGAGTTATATTTTCCTAACGTAGCGTGGTTTCTATAGTTTTGTTAGTTTGAGATACCTCATCCAAATTTCTAAAATATATCTAACAACAAAATATAGCATTGGAATAATCACCCATCATTGGGAACCGTTGCAATCGGGTTGACGAGTTGATTAATCAGGCGAGTACAAAAATAGGGTGTCTACAAATTCTAAGAATTTTAAGGAATTTTAAGGCTCAAAATGGTTAAACTAGGGTATGATAATTTTTGGATAGTTGAAAAATGGTTTTTCCTCATTTCAAGTTATGATCTTTTAGGTGTAATACCTTTTGATCGTGTCACCATTAATTGGCTCAGGAAAAATCTCCCCATCCATTTCTGTAAGGATTAGAACACCACCTGACATGACTTTCTTAACAACGAATGGTCCTTCGTAGTTTGGGTGAAACTTTTTTTTTGGCATATTCTTAGACTGGAAGGATTTTTTTCAGGACCAGATCTCCTTGGTCAGACCTTTTTGTTGTAAGCTCTTGTTATTGTCCACTGCTAAATATGCCCATGACAAATAGATGAGAGTCATTTTGTTTCAATTAGATTGAGTTAGTTGAACCGAGATTGAACCCATTCTACTTATTCTAGTTTTGTTTCCATCATAACCTAGAAAGAGGGAATCTTGATTTAACCAACTCAATCTGATTGAAACAAAATAACTCCCATCTATTTGTCATGGGCATGCCTAGCAGTGAAGAATAACAAGTGCTTACAACAAAAAGGTCCGACCAAGGGGATCTAGTCCTAAAAAAATCCTCCCAATCGAAGAATATGTCAAGGCACTTGAATTTAGTCGGTAGAGGTGCATTACGGTAACAACATAGATCTTTGAACCTTGTCCCTCCAAGGGAATCAGTTCCCTTTAGCCTTCGTAGTTTCTCTTGAAATGCTTCCAACTAATTAGCAAATTTCTCTTCAATAACACTTTTCTCTAGTAACCTTTCCAAGTTAAACTTTCCCTCATGAACAACCTCAGTTGGTACCATAGTTTATATGTAAATTGGTATTGTTTAAGGAAGGGGATCCGTTGTGGGTGGCACAATGCCTAGGTTCACAATCAGAGTTGGTCTTGCGTTTGTTGTTGAAAGAGTAGTCAGAGTTATGGTGGCATTAGGTACAACTTAAGCAGATCAAGAAGCTTGGTGTTGAGAAGGGAGTGCAAAACTCGAGTTCTTCAACAACGCTCTCAGCAATTCATTTATACTAACCATTTCCCTTTTCATAGCCTCAAACTCTTGCAAATAAACTATCTTAGCCGGATGAGGTGGATCCATAGTACACTTTGTTTTGATGAACTTATTATACTGCCCTTGGACCTTAGATAATATAAGTATTGAACGTAAAGTCTCCTTTTGATTGATGGATGACCCTTGTGATCAATGTTGGATTTTGTTTTAATCATTTTGTATCTTGGCTTTGTACATTAATTTTCATATGCCTTGATGGTAAACACCCTATTTTTTCTTAGGCCGAGCTTGAGAGCACCAAAAACTTTTGAGAAGGGGCTTGACCTAAGAAATTTTCAAGAGGGTTCAAAAAACCCATTTTTGGAGCAATCATAAGGCCTAAAGGCCATTTCTGATAAAAAAATGCATAAATTTTGCCTGGTATAGGGATAACTCACAGTTAGTCATAAACTGGCCAAGCAAAAAATTTGCTTGGTATGGGGATGACCCATGGCCAAGCAAAAAATTTGCTTGGTCCAAGAGTGACCCACGGCCAGGCATAATTTTTGTTTAAGCTTTATGTTACCCAAAGCCAATTATATTACAACCCATGTCTGTTCGAATTTGGTTGGGGAAAATCACCATTTACCCTATTTATTGATGAATTTTCCCCAAAAAAGTCCTTCTATTTTACTCTTTTTTCCATCTTTTAATTCTTCAATAAACCCACTATCATGGCTTTTTTGTAATTTTCATATTCTTTCAACAAAGACCCTTGGTCAAATTAGTCCCCACATAAGTGTAATTACTACCGTAACATCATCTTGTTAGAACTAAACTAAGGTAGATTACACTTATGTCCTCTAAGTCCATCCTCAATCTAAGAAAGCTTAATGTAATTAGACGAAGTTCAATAGGTTTTGACAACTTTGCCCAACTTAAAAATTCTCTAGAACTTGTAAACAAAGAAATTATTAACCTTAGGTTGTTAGAGGATTAGTTAGGTTAGTTGACCTTAATGTCCAAAATCCAAGTCCATATTTACATGTCATCTAGTTTAGTTCATTAGGATTTGAACCAAAGTCAATGGCCTAGGACTCTTTTATATTCCTCAAAGAATTCTCTACAAACTATGACCTTTAACATTTTTATCCTCTTGATCATCATGATTGGTGAAACTTATAAGTGAGTAAAAAGACAAAAAAGTCCAAGGAGGGGTAATTTGAGTTTTCTCTAGAGGTTTTATTAAAAATATTGGGAATCCCATGATTTAGGACAACTTTATCCCTAAAGGTCTCCCAAAATCCTATAAATAGGACCCCTATCCAAAAAAAAAAAAAAGCTGAAGTAATCTAAAATTCGGTCCAAATCTCTCCTCAAATCCTTCTAGCCCACCAAATCTTTTTCCAAACTTCAGAAAACATCTAACCAAAAAGAAGAATAAGAAAAAGAAGAAGAAATGATCAAGGTGGGGATAGTTTAATTTTCAAATTTATTTTTATGTAATTCCCTCTCTAAACCTTCCCCCTTCTACTTACTCCCTTCTTTTCATTTAAATAAATTTATTTAAGCTTTTTTGTCTTTAACAATATAGATCTTAGCTTACTCTAGTGAGGTGTGGAAGTTGAGAGTAAAACCTCCTAGAGGTAATCTCTTCCTATAAGTCCTCAATAAACTCCATGAGAACATTAAAATAGATTATATGTTCTTCACTTCCTTGCAATTGAGATTATAGGAATAAAGATTTCTTTTATTTTCTTTCTTAATGGCTTAAGAGTTAGAGTGTAATCCCTCCTTAGAGCTAATCTTTCTTTCTAAGTTCATTACATGCATATACTACATGCACACACTATATGCACACACATTTACTTTATTTTCCTTTAAAATAGTTAAGAATCAAAGGTGAAGATCTACCTAGATCTACACCCAACTCTTTAAACTAACAAAATAGTCCCAAAGAGGACACATCCCATGCATAAGGTTCCTAGTTTTTCATGGTGGTATCCAACTCATGGACACCTCTTAAAGGCTAAATCAACAAAAAGATGCTCCCAAATGAGCACATAACCCTTTAAAAGAGTCTTAAAATTCAAGAAGGTGAAATCCACATGGATTCCCACCAAAATCCTAAGCTCACAAAAAATTCCAACAAGTAATATTTCTGTTTTAACTTGCTTATTAGTTTAAATCTTTCATTTTCTAAAACTAGATTATGGTTATTTTGTTTCTTAAATTTTTCTATAATTTATTTTATTTTTCAAAATCAAAAAATAGTTTATAATCTTCACTTATAGTCATATATTGGTAACCGTTTTAGGATGGGTGGGATAAGGTGCCTAACACCTCCCTTGCTTCTCAACCGAACCTCCTTACCTTAGATTTCTAAAAAGACCAATCCCCATTATCCTTGGATATATGAGTCACTAAAATCCAAAAAAAGAATATCTTTATCTTTGAATGAGATCTCAATTCCAGCTACGATTTCATTAGATATCTTACAACTAGAATCCCTCTTTTTTCGATCCGGTTCCTCCACTACTGCAAACCCCAGTTAGATTCAAGAATGATACATTATTTAGTTATTCGGAGAACCCAAGTACTCTTTTTCAAATTCATGAAACAACTCTCAAAGATCTTTTTCCCTTTTGAAAGATACATGAGCAAAACAATCAACCTATTGATAAAAGAACATGTTTATAGTATTCATTCATACTTTAATTGAATGGTGGCAACTCATAAATATGTGTAAATGAGCTCAAACCTCTCCAAAGGTTTCGAAGCCAACATATCTAGAACCTGGCAACTCTACTAGAGAAATCTAGGATTCAAACCAAATTTTAATAACCATTGGTGTAGATTTTGAAACATTAACTAGTTATTTTTATTTTTTTCTTGTAACTAACATTCATATTTCTTTTGTGTTCTTTCTTGTCAAGTAGTGAATGTTAGTAACAATGAGGGATATATTTGGGCTATCTTGTGGGTTGATTTACTTGTAAAGTTGGCACACATTTTTTTTAAAATGCACTTAAGCAAGTCTCAATCATAGCCAATGCACAAACCACTCATCCTATAAAAACTCTTTAGCCCCGGATTCAAGCAATCTTATGCCTTGAGGTCACTCACCTTAAGATACGGAGGCAAAAATATCAAATTCAATCACCAACCTATGAAATACTTGCTTCGACTTGTGTGGAGATTTGAATATTTGAGAACCTTCAACCTACCTAACATCAATCATGCATAGCTTTCAATTAGAGGTTTAGGACACATTTTGAAAAAAAAATCTCAATGGATTGTGTGCCAACTCCTTAAAGCATTGTAAGCTCGTGTCGACCCACAAAGGTCAAATTGTAAGGTTTTTTTTCGATGATTCATGAAATAGAATAAGATATCCCACCTTTGATAAGGGGGTATTTTCTCTTTTTCTCATTCTTTTAAGCCTTATATGACATTTCCTTATAACCTAGACTTCCCAAATTCAATTTCCAACTTGAAGAGAGTCAAAACCCAGCAAAACTAGTTGAAATCTAATGTTGAAAAAAAATTGTAAAAACATAGTTCTGGTTCATGGGTTACCCATGGCCAAGGCAAAATTTTGCCTAGTCGTATATCAACCTTGGCTAAGGCAAAATTTTTGTTTGAATGTACCTTACCCATGGCTAAGACAAAAAAATTTCCTAGCCGTACCTCACCCACGAACAAGAAATTTCTTAGCTTGGAATGGCCTTACCCACGGCCAGAAATAAATTTTGGTGGTATCTTCCCTCACCTTTAGCCAGAACAAGTGTTTGGCCTAAATAGAAGTTCGACCATAGACTAGAACAGAACCTGGACTTTTCCCCACTCTTGACTTTTTGTGATGAGTTTAAATCTGATGTGTCTTTAAATTCCCACTTAGAATTGAGTTAAATAAAAAAAGAAAAAAAATGGCACGGATCTGTAAATGAAAAAAAAAAAAGCGATACAGAGCCGTACAACACGGAATTGTATACAAAAGGAAAAAATAACACAGAGCTGTAAATAAAAAAGGAAATAAGACACAGGGTTGCACAACAGAGTTTTAAATGAAAAGGAGAAGCGATGTAGAATAGTAAAAACACAGAGTTGTGAACAAAAAGAAAAAATTATGTAGGGCCTCACAACACGGAGTTGTAAATAAAAAAAAGAAACAATATGGAGTCACAACAACACAGAGCTGCAAACGAAAAGGAAAATCAATACGGAGTCGTAAAAACAAAGTTATAAATGAACAAGGAAAAATGACACAGAGCCGCAAAGTAAAATGTTGAACATTTGTTTGCCTAGAATTGGCAAAGAAAATTTTTAAAATCTAGGAATCTTTTTTATTTTTTATTTTTTTGAAAGAAAATGAGCATTGAAATAGTTCTCTCAAGTGTAACCTACTAAGTAAACTCAACTAAGAAAAATTGGATTGGATTGGGATCACATTTGGACAGTGTCTTGGGGTATCGGAAGGCTTCAAGAAGAAAAAAATGACAAATACTTTGGACTTAAGAGTTGTCTTCTCCTTCCTTTGCCTTGGATGGGTCCTCTATTTATAGGCTCTAGGGAGACCTTTGGGGATAAACATGTCCAATTTTCTTAAGTTCTTAACTTATCAATGATGGTATTTTACCTCTCCATAAGTTTTAGTAATCATGATGATCAAGGGGTAAGATTGTAAAAGCTTACAAGGTTCTAGAGAATTCTAGTTGGGGAATAGAAGCATATAAATCCCTTGACTTTGGTTTAGGAAACAAGTATCAATGACACGTAATTATGGATTAGGATTTTGGACTTTTATGTCATTACCCCTAGCTAGGCTTCTAACAACCTGAAGATAGAAGTGTAAAAAGCGTGGGGATTCTAAAGAGATCCCTAGAATATGGTCAATTCATAAAGAATTGCATGAAGACCTCTTGAATTATGAATAAGGTTAATGGATACAAGAGTAAATCACCTAAATTAAGTCTTAACAAGATGAGGTTAGGAAGGTAATTCAACTTATGTGGGGACCAAAACTTGACTAGGAGTCAAGATTAGAAGAAAGGGAGAAAGACTAAAAATTCTATGTGGGAGGATTATGTGAAACCTAATGCAAGGGCAAAGAAAGAAAAAAAAAAAAAGGAGATTTCCTTGAGGAATAAGCCAGTTAAGGGAGGATTTAGGAAGTAATTTCCTTGGGCACTCAAGTGCACACATCCCTAATAAATCAATGTAACCAAATGATCTTTAGGTAAGGAGTGGACTAAGTAAAAATACAACATTCCTTGGGTGAGCCAATAACCAAGGAAAATTATTCTTGTTTGTTTGTTTGTGAGGCAAGAACTATGCTAAAAATGGCTTGGTATGTAAGTTACCCATGGTCTGGCTGAAATCTTCAATTAAATGGCCCTTTGAGGCTTTTGGCTATCCTTGATGATGGGATTTGAAGCCCTTTTGAAAAAACTCTTTGTGTCAAGCCCATTTCTGAAAAGTTTTGGGGCTCTTGGGCTTATAGGTTTATGGGTTCTTTCACGGATTGGCCAGACAATTACAGAATGCAGTTTAATATGTTTAATCCCCATCCAAAAAGAACCACGTATACACCATATCTTGCTATAAGAATGGGACACCCATTCAAATCTCAAAAGAAATATTTTTAGAGGGGCATTATCTATCTTTAAGCGATTGCCTATGTGACCTTATAGTTGAGTCGGCCTTGTTTTAGAAAAGTGAGAAGAAATTTAAAATGTTGTCAACTAGTATGAAAAAGTCTCAAGAATTCTAAAAATATTTTACCTTATGCATAATAAGAAAGTTTCAGATATTCCTTAGAAAATTTGTAGATTTTTTGAAAATGGTAGACTTGTCTAGTTAACTCCTATTATTGCTAGATTGATGTCATGTGATAAGACATATGATACTAGTTGTCCATACCACCTCCTCAAATCTATAAAGCAAGAAAATATTTTCATTTGTGCATAATGGTAAAGACCGAGTGAAGGTTACATGAGTTACACAATAAGAGTTAAGGAAACTCTTTGGATTCATTGGGATAATGTTGACCTAAACCATATGGGATGACAAGCTTGAGTGATGCATGAATGCTACACGATGAGAAGCAATGTTTGTGATAAACAAACCCCCTCTCTCTCAATATATATATATATATATATTTGAGTTTGCCCATGCTTACATCATTATCATCTTCTTTGGAGTTAAGAAGGTAAAAGAGAAAAGACAATAAAGTTGTAGGGATATTATTAGAAAAAGAAAAGAAAAGTAAGGGAAATAAAGCTAGAGGGGTATTATTGAAAAAAATGAGAGAAGAGGAAAGAAAATAAATTGAAGGGGTATCATTGGAAAAAGGTAGAAGAGAAATGGCAATATAGTTGAAAGGATATTCTTGAAATTTGATAGGGAATGAGAAAAAATGGAATAAAGTTGAAAAGAAATTCTTGAAATATAACAGAAGAGGAAAGACAATAAATTTAAGAGTGCTAATTTTCTAACTCAAACTGATAGAATAACTCCAAACTCACTGACATGGCATATGCAAGAACCATAGACTTTTTCCCTTGGGATACACAACTGCACATGTTTATGGGGATGTGCAATTATGTATCACGAGGAAAAATCTATAATTCTTGCACATGCCACGTCAGTGAGTTTTTGAGTTATTTAGTCATAGTTGAGTTAGAACATCATTACACTAAATTTAAAAGTTGTGCCTCTTTATGAGGTGGATAAAGGAGTAAGTCCACAGTTGTGTCTCATTATATATTCTCCTCTTTGTTTTCGGAATATTAAACCATTTCTCTGAAGTATTCTTCCATTGAATTAGGTTGGATCGGATATTCGATTTGAAGTAATAATACCGAGTTTGGATTGAGTAATAAAAATGAATGAGGATTAAAAGGGGGTTACCCGCCCTCCAAGATTTGCATCTATCCAATCCTTGAGGTTTAGGCCAAATAAATATTGGTGAAGGTTGGGAGGGATGAGTTGCTCCCACAATGGCCTTGCCATAAAGCAGTCCCTTAAAATGTGTAGGCAGTTTTCCACTGGGAATCCACAACTTTTGCACGAGCAATCAGTAGTTAAGTGCCCGGTGAGACACACTTTATTTGCTAACAATTTGTGTGGCGCCCCGCCGAACGCTAACACAAATCCCCATGTCAGATTTCAAGGTACGAGGTGGCACCTCGAAATTTCGGCATGGTCTCCTCTGTTTATATTAGCATTCCAAGGTGATTCAACCTGCACCTGATAAACGACATACAATCCTGCATATAACAAACAAAATATAATACTAGCGGAAGCCTATATACGTTTAATAATGTCTGATAGATCAGAGTGCGGAAGAAGAAAAATTATATACAGGATTATACAAAATTCCTCACTTTAACATAATTCCTAACACTCAAGACAGAATCCATAAGACTACCTGGAGAAACTGACACCACTAGGGGTATAGTCCTAATACTTACCAGGTGACGGACTCTGGTTGTCTATCTAACCAACCAGATGATCCTCGCTCTTGTTCTACACTTGTTTCGCCAAGCTTCAGATCTGAAACTAAAAAAAATGGAGAAGGAAAGGGTGAGTAACAATGGTTACCCAGTAAGGAAGCAACAATTTCTGCCAATAACTTCTCCTAACATGAACGAATAAACATACTGAATCATTTTAAAATAAACAAAGTTTTACAGAAGAAACCTACGATTAACTGGTATATATAGCCAGGGATGAGCAACTAAACATTTTAAAACTCACATTACATCGATCAGCAGTACTCACTATAACATTCTCTTTTTATACAAATCTAATTGATTAAATGGAAATAATAAACATGCATTTCATTTTATATATCAAAATAAGCAACAGATACATAATACACAATGGTAGAGTATTGGAATTAGAGTGTTGGGATTCACGACTGGATCGCTCCCAGTCGGGACATGATGTTACAATTTCTCTCTGGCTTTTAGTTCCTGATTTTGTGGCCGGTCGCTGCACTTACCACGTTTGGTTGACCATTTATCCGGCTCAGGCTGGCCGTTTGACGTGACCGTAAGCAATGGGTCTCTTTTCGATGTGTCAGAACGTTCGACTACTATAGATTGTTAGTGATCACTGACTAATCATCTTCGTCTATGCCTATCAAGCGTACATGTGATTCCCAAAGATACAAACCATTCGTATACGACCACCTTTATATTACAAGTTCACTGGTAAAGATAGAGAGGAATAAACCCAGATTCCAGTTGTGATTCCATTCTCATACGCGTCCCATACCACGTATGAGTTTGGTGGTCCCTACCGTACATCCCAGGATAGTACACCACTCCGGATGATATGATGCACTATCCCTTCAGGCATTCACAAACTCTTTAACAGCTCACAAAATAGCTACTTATATATATATTATTTTCATTTGAAAACAAAAGAGAAATTAACAATACAAGGTTGAGAATAGATATCCAGTTTCCTACCATGCAAGTGTGGCCACCCGGCCTAAAATAAATAACATAACAGAGCGCCTCGCGCTTACAGAAAGTAAATAAACATGCAACCAGTAACATTATCCCTGGATATCCGTTCACCAACCCGCATACAACACAACAACGTAAAATGCATACATCACCCCTCGGGTGTGACTCTGACATTTTACTGTTTCATACCCTTTTTCCCTTTTTTCGACTTTTACAGTTTTCAATCTCTTCATTAAATATCCATTTTCTGATATTCATCAACTCAATATGAGTTCATTGAATATTAAATCACATTTTTCAACTATAGAATTTATTTCTATCAATAATATTGAAAAAAATATAAATTTCATATCAAAACGGGGTCCAAGCAGTGCACAAGACCCAATTTATGGCAATAACCCGTTAAAACACCCTACCCACGTATAATTTATTAAAAATACAATTAAACATATCAAACATGCAATTTTTGGCGTGAATTTTTGAAATAACAAAATAATTCTATATTTTAAAAATACATCCAAATTTTTCGATAAAATCCTAAATGCAATTTTCACAATCTAGATTACTAATAGAAATTGAGAGTTTCTTACTATCTCTAGGCGAAAGGATCAAAGCGTGTGTGCGAAAATCGAGGCGATCAACGCGGAAATCGAGACAGACCGAACTTCGAAGCGACTGATTTTTGAAATCAACCTGGTGGTTTTGAAGATCTCGATGTGCTCGTCTCTTCTCCCTTCTACGGCAAAAGGCGGTTTGACCCCGAAATCGATGAAAATCGAGGTTGAAGTTACGAAAATCTCCATATAAAAATACGGCTGATTTTTTACTATACGGGGTGAAAAATACGAGAAAACGGAAGGAATTTGGTTGGGTTATGTAGAGAATGAGGCTGCGGGCGTTTCTCCCTTCTGCGTCGAAAGACGGTTTGACCCCGAAACGGACGAAATCCGAGGTCAAAGTTTCGAAATTTCCGTATCCAAATACGGCTGATTTTTGACGATATTGGATGAAATAGAAAGTGAAACGAAGAACGGTTGGGTGGGTTTTATAGAGAACGTAGCTGCGAACCTTTTTCTCTTCTGTGGCTATCGTCGAAAATGGACCGTTTGCGAGAGATTTGAAGTGGAAAAATCGGAGGAAAAACAAATTTCTTTTTTTTTTTCGCACTGTTTGGACGAGTGGGGAAGATGAGAGAATTTTTTTTTTTTTAAATGTTATTTAAATAAAATGTGGGATGAATTCGGTATTTTGTCAATTGTTTCGATCGATGATAATTTGATCATCCGGATTCCAAAACTGACAAATGAATACTCTATTTCGCCTAATTTTTCATTCCGGATCTAATGGTATAGTCAATTTCTACAAATTATGTCTCCATAAAAAATTTACATTTTTGGCCTGACGTGACCCATAAACTTGATGTCGTTTTCGTTTTTGGCGATAATTCAACTTCCTGATCTCCAAAAATGACAAATAAATAGTCTATGTTGAATAATTTTTCGTTATGAACCCAATGGTATGATCGAATTTTAAAAATTATTCCTCTAACAAAAAGTCACTGTTTTAACCTGGTCTGACCCGATAATCGAGGATTTTGCAACTTTTATATTCGGACTCGCATTTGAGCGTGTTTATAGGCTAAACTATGTTTTTCGATCATTTTGAATCTAATGGTGAGGTCAGATTCCATTAAAAATGATCAGAAACATCCTAAAGTTTTACCCCTAAATCCCACTTTCAAGATTTTCTTAAAATTCCACTATTTATTATTTCCTCGAGATACGAATTAAAAATTCGGGGTTTTACATTCTCCCCCCCTTAATAAAAATTTCGTCCTTGAAATTTAAATCATACCTTATTGAGCTTTGTCGCGATTCTACTAATACGACATATATAATAAACAACACTTATTTTCGATTATCATCTATTCTTAGTCCCAAGTCAATCTCATTTATAACTCGTAGACTTATGTCTCCCATATTCCGTATATTCATTAATTTATCACTCTAATTCAAATTCATACTCCAACAAATCCAGTATTTGTTAACCCTAAGATAACAATCAATTTACCTTGTATCACTTCCCCACCAATGTCTATCATCAACAATCTTTTCACATCTTCTTTATTCTTCATCCTTACTTCTCTCATCAATTACATCGTCTATTATGTTTTACTCATAATTATTATGAATATTACTCCCCAAAGCATAGTCTTACCGCAAGACACCACTATCCTTATATTCAATTCAATATTACATTTCTACTTATTGCGATATTTCTTCAAAACCTCTGTCATAACCTTTATAATTTAAAATCTTACTCGATGGGCTAAATCCTACATCTGTTTTCTCACAATTCTATTAAGTCATCATTAATGCAACATTGTCACAAGATTATTCTTTTTCATATTTTACATCGATCCACCTCCTAACTTATACTCTACTAAATCTCTTTAGGATGGATGTGGGCACAGGTAGGTAGTAGCCGCTACTTCTACAAAATCATAATCTTTACTTATAACGCTTTCATTTCGAGGAGTGAAAATGAGTCGCAATTGAAGTCTCGAAGTGAGCGCTTGTTTATAGAAAACATTGATCACGTAGCGAGAACAATAATAATGAATTCCTCTACTAGAAGGCGATCGTGAAATGAGAAGGCAAAAGAAGAGTTAGAGCCGACACCGATGATAGAAAGATGAAAGGGAAAAGAGGATTTATCTTTTCAAATGAGGATAATCGATTCAAGAAGTCGTAAAGCAAGAGCTGCTTTATCTAATAGTTCAGTCGTTAGGCCTCCCAATGGTATAAATAATTTCATTACTTGACCTGTGTCAGTGGTTTCTAGCTCTAGCAAGTGTGCAAACTCTTCATAGAATTATATAATCTAGAGGAATCAATATTGAGTAAAACTCTGCGTTCTAACATTATAATTAGAAACTGTACCTTCTAAAACTTCGTTGGAGACAGGTACTTTCTCCTAGGTCACAATCCTTGCTTGTGACTGTGATAGAGGGCATTATTTCCTAATATGTTCCACCTGACCACACGCGTAACAATGTCAATGATCTTGTCTTCATAGATCTCTGTGGAGTGGGTAGTTGGAAGACTAGGGTCTGTAGGCTCTGAACCTGCCTTGTTGATTCCTTTGGCCCTGTTGGCATCATTGGAGCTCCAACTGCTCTATAACTCGACGATTGGGGAACTCTACAACTTGATAGTGGAGGAGTTCTATAGTATAGATACATGGATTTGGAGGAGATTGACTTCGAATAAATCGGTCTCTTGCTCGAATCTGATCTGGGAAGAAAAGAAATCTAAGGTCAACTCATTTACCCCTTGAAGGTCTGAAACTCTATCTCCTCTCGTTTTATCCTTTAAGCTCGATTTACTGTATTTCTATAATTGGTAGTCTTAATCATTGATCTCTTGGCCTCTTGGCCCTTAGGTAGGGTTATAGTCTTCTAAAGAATCTACGGGCCTTTTACAGATTTGTCAAGATAAGCTCGGACGCACATCGTGACAACCTAGTGAACATTATATTATATTCGGTAATCGATAGATTACCCTGCACTAATCTCAAAAACTCCTAGTTCTTGATTTCTCGAGTAATCTCGAATATAAATCTATAGAGAAATATCCTCTCGAAGTTTACCCACTCAAACGATCCATCTCCCAATACATTCATCTCAAAATGTTACTAATGATTAGCATCCTCGTCCAACTAGAATGTAATCATCGTCACCCACTGATCTCTTGGCACTACATGACACTCAAAGTCTCTCAAGTCTTCAAAATCCACTTATTGACCTCAATCAGATCGAAAAAGTCCCCAAATCTTGATAGACGTAATCGTTAAAAATTCTACAACCACATCCTTGGATTTACCTGTCCTTTGGGCTAGGAAATTCTCTTATTCTTCAAAGGCACGACCTTGTGGTAATGGTCTCTAAGGTGGAATAGTATTTCCCTTTTGTGAAGAAGTCCAACGCTTCCTCATTTCTTGGATTTAGTGGTGTGTCTTACAATCGTGGTAAATCTTGTACCATCTCTTACTTCCGATCGTTAGTCTTGTCTGTTCGGGATGGCACGAATACGTTATCAACTTTATTTAAATCTGGTGGCCTTATTATCTCATACATTGGTTTGTCTAGCACCTTTCGGAGCCACACATCCTTAATCAATTGACGTTGACCCGAACATTGCTCTCATTTATGTCCCGATTTGCTACACTCATAACATACCACAACATTTTTCTTTCGATGGATTTAGTAGTATATGTTGTTATTTCGTATAAAATTCTTCCATCCATTGAGTTGGTATGTCTATAATATCATTCCCCACTTATTGTTATTTTTCCTATGAATTTGTTAGTTTCGTAACTATTTGTCGCTTATTAGAAACTAATTGTCTTCCTTCCATTTGGCTTCGAGGTGGTGGTGGTTGTATTATTCATATTTCCTCTTTAAACTTGATATGAGACTTAGCCATCTATCTCATTAATAACATTAATTGCGCTATTGTGTCAGTGGTCTGATTTAGAATCTACCTCGTCTCTATTACGTTTCGGCCTCTACCTTGTCTATTTCTCTCGCTTGTGTTTATCCGTAACAAGGCACTTATCAGAATAAGGCCAAAACCGCTCTTACGTGACTATGAATTCCTATCATAGCTTGGAACTTAGTAATGGATTCCATTTCCCTTACTAACAGAACAAATCAAGAATCTTATCCTAGGCTTACTAAGCTCTATAGACTTCTAGACACGGAAGAACTCGTAATTCCAATACGGAACTACTGATGAGCTTGAATACCGAATTCCTAGTGACACTCTATGATTGTCGATCTAATATCTATGGTATCAACAACTCTTCAAAACATAGCAGATCAGTATCCCATACGGATCTAATACTATGCTCTGATACCATCTGTGGCGCCCCGCCGAACGCTAACACAAATCCCCATGTCAGATTTCAAGGTACGAGGTGGCACCTCGAAATTTCGGCATGGTCTCCTCTGTTTATGTTAGCATTCCAAGGCGATTCAACCTGCACCTGATAAACGACATACAATCCTGCATATAACAAACAAAATATAATACTAGCGGAAGCCTATATACGTTAATAATGTCCGATAGATCAGAGTGCGGAAGAAGAAAAATTATATACAGGATTATACAAAATTCCTCACTTTAACATAATTCCTAACACTCAAGACAGAATCCATAAGACTACCTGGAGAAACTGACACCACTAGGGGTATAGTCCTAATACTTACCAGGTGACGGACTCTGGTTGTCTATCTAACCAACCAGATGATCCTCGCTCTTGTTCTACACTTGTTTCGCCAAGCTTCAGATCTGAAACTAAAAAAATGGAGAAGGAAAGGGTGAGTAACAATGGTTACCCAGTAAGGAAGCAACAATTTCTGCCAATAACTTCTCCTAACATGAACGAATAAACATACTGAATCATTTTAAAATAAACAAAGTTTTACAGAAGAAACCTACGATTAACTGGTATATATAGCCAGGGATGAGCAACTAAACATTTTAAAACTCACATTACATCGATCAGCAGTACTCACTATAACATTCTCTTTTTATACAAATCTAATTGATCAAATGGAAATAATAAACATGCATTTCATTTTATATATCAAAATAAGCAACAGATACATAATACACAATGGTGGAGTATTGGAATTAGAGTGTTGGGATTCACGACTGGATCGCTCCCAGTCGGGACATGATGTTACAATTTCTCTCTGGCTTTTAGTTCCTGATTTTGTGGCCGGTCGCTGCACTTACCACGTTTGGTTGACCATTTATCCGGCTCAGGCTGGCCGTTTGACGTGACCGTAAGCAATGGGTCTCTTTTCGATGTGTCAGAACGTTCGACTACTATAGATTGTTAGTGATCACTGACTAATCATCTTCGTCTATGCCTATCAGGCGTACATGTGATTCCCAAAGATACAAACCATTCGTATACGACCACCTTTACATTACAAGTTCACTGGTAAAGATAGAGAGGAATAAACCCGGATTCCAGTTGTGACTCCACTCTCATACGCGTCCCATACCACGTATGAGTTTGGTGGTCCCTACCGTACATCCCAGGATAGTACACCACTCCGGATGATATGATGCACTATCCCTTCAGGCATTCACAAACTCTTTAACAGCTCACAAAATAGCTACTTATATATATATTATTTTCATTTGAAAACAAAAGAGAAATTAACAATACAAGGTTGAGAATAGATATCCAGTTTCCTACCATGCAAGTGTGGCCACCCGGCCTAAAATAAATAACATAACAGAGCGCCTCGCGCTACAGAAAGTAAATAAACATGCAACCAGTAACATTATCCCTGGATATCCGTTCACCAACCTGCATACAACACAACAACGTAAAATGCAGACATCACCCCTCGGGTGTGACTCTGACATTTTACCGTTTCATACCCTTTTTCCCTTTTTTCGACTTTTACAGTTTTCAATCTCTTCATAAAATATCCATTTTCTGATATTCATCAACTCAATATGAGTTCATTGAATATTAAATCACATTTTTCAACTATAGAATTTATTTCTATCAATAATATTGAAAAAAATACAAATTTCATATCAAAACGGGGTCCGAGCAGTGCACAAGACCCAATTTATGGCAATAACCAGTTAAAACACCCTACCCACGTATAATTTATTAAAAATACAATTAAACATATCAAACATGCAATTTCTGGCGTGAATTTTTGAAATAACAAAATAATTCTATATTTTAAAAATACATCCAAATTTTTCGATAAAATCCTAAATGCAATTTTCACAATCTAGATTACTAATAGAAATTGAGAGTTTCTTACTATCTCTAGGCGAAAGGATCAAAGCATGTGCGCGAAAATCGAGGCGATCAACGCGGAAATCGAGACGGACCAAACTTCGAAGCGACTGATTTTTGAAATCGACCTGGTGGTTTTGAAGATCTCGATGTGCTCGTCTCTTCTCCCTTCTACGGCGAAAGGCGGTTTGACCCCGAAACCGATGAAAATCGAGGTTGAAGTTACGAAAATCTCCGTATAAAAATACGGCTGATTTTTGACTATACGGGGTGAAAAATACGAGAAAACGGAAGGAATTTGGTTGGGTTATGTAGAGAATGAGGTTGCGGGCGTTTCTCCCTTCTGCGTCGAAAGACGGTTTGACCCCGAAACGGACGAAATCCGAGGTCAAAGTTTCGAAATTTCCGTATCCAAATACGGCTGATTTTTGATGATATTGGATGAAATAGAAAGTGAAACGAAGAAAGGTTGGGTGGGTTTTGTAGAGAACGTAGCTGCGGACCTTTTTCTCTTCTGCGGCGATTGTCGAAAATGGACCGTTTGCGAGAGATTTGAAGTGGAAAAATCGGAGGAAAAACAAATTTTTTTTTTTTTTCGTTTTTTTTTTTTTCGCACTGTTTGGACGAGTGGGGAAGACGAGAGAAATTTTCTTTTTTTTAAATGTTATTTAAATAAAATGTGGGATGAATTCGATATTTTGTCAATTGTTTCGATCGATGATAATTTGATCATCCGGATTCCAAAACTGACAAATGAATACTCTATTTCGCCTAATTTTTCATTCCGGATCTAATGGTATAGTCAATTTCTACAAATTATGTCTCCATAAAAAATTTACATTTTTGGCCTGACGTGACCCATAAACTTGATGTCGTTTTTGTTTTTGGCGATAATTCAACTTCCTGATCTCCAAAAATGACAAATAAATAGTCTATGTTGAATAATTTTTCGTTATGAACCCAATGGTATGATCGAATTTTAAAATTATTCCTCTAACAAAAAGTCACTGTTTTAGCCTGGTCCGACCCGATAATCGAGGATTTTGCAACTTTTATATTCGGACTCGCATTTGAGCGTGTTTATAGGCTAAACTATGTTTTTCGATCATTTTGAATCTAATGGTGAGGTCAGATTCCATTAAAAATGATCAGAAACATCCTAAAGTTTTACCCCTAAATCCCACTTTCAAGATTTTCTTAAAATTCCACTATTTATTATTTCCTCGTGATACGAATTAAAAATTCGGGGTTTTACAATTTGCCTTGTCTAGCTAGCCAAAATAAGTGCTTAAGTTTATTTTAAGCAGGATCTTCCCCTTCCAAAGACTCTCCCACTTTGCCTCTTCATCACAATTGGCTTCTACCTCAATATAATAGTATGTGAGGAATTTTCTTACACACCTAAAAACTAAGGTTACAAATTCTCAATATGTATCTTTTTTTGCTTTTGCTTGATCTCCACATTTGAACGGTACTTGCCAATTAAACTTTGAAGCTCAAGTCAAGCAGACACAAGAATTAAGAACCTTACTTACCCCCCTCCCTCTCCTTTTCCTCTGTATTTGTTGATTTCAAATTTAATTTTTGCCCAAATACTTTATTGAGAATCTAGCCTTAATCCTCAAGGCCTCAACACAAAATCTATATTTGAAAGTCCGAGGCGTCAAAATGTTCATTATCAATTTTTTTTTTCGACAAATCAAAATCGTCAAATTAATGGAGGATGAGAGAAATTTGATGTTTTTAAACCGTCAAATTGGAGAACACGAAATTTTCAACGGCCATGGGCCATCAAAATTCAGTTTCTAAAATTTGTGGGCTTTAGTCCATCGATCAATTTTCACATAGTACAACCTAAATTAGTTCATCATGATTGTTTTCATGAGTAATGAAATTTCTTATAATTTGCTGTTTGTATGTTTTGGCTAATCCATTACATATTGATTTGGGCAATGCTTATCTTGATTCCTTAGTCAGGTCTCGTTTCTAAGCAAATTTTGAGGTGATATGTGTCAGTGAGAGGAGGAAAACAACCTTTAGCTTTATGGGAATATATATATAATAGAGAAATTTGCCAAAACGTGATCAACTTGACAAAATTCCCATTCCAACTAATTTTTCATTTTAATTCCCAAAATATAAAGAGTGAGATCGCAGGGTTTTCAAAGTGATGATCTCACAGGTTCACAACGATCTCACTATTTTAAACCATTGAGATCATCACTTTGAAAAGCGTGCTATCTCATTTTTCACGTTTTCTGAATTAAAATGCAAAAGTAGGCCAAAATTGGAATTTTGTCGCATTCAACTCACAAAATGATAATTTACTCCATATTATAATAGAATGTGGCATATGCAAACTCACATTTATTAAAAGGGTTGTAATTTAAAATATTAATTAAATAATTTTAAAAAATTATAGGACAAAAATGATATTTTGTAATTTTGAAAATTAAGCAATGTGTGATTGCAAATTTCTTGGTTTTTGTCCAAATAACCTTGTTTGTATTGAATTTAAATATAAAAGTGAGGGCATCTACAGCCACTCAAATTTTGGTGTCAAACCAATTCAACTCCACCTTCTCTCATTATAATAGTAAAGATATGGGTAAATCCATTGTGTTATTATAGTATACACCATCATCTTAAGATTCGTCGATCCATGATGGGAAATATAAGAGGAACTTTTACCCTCTTATGAGATCTTGTTTTCCCAACAAATGGTCCTTGGTTATTTTCAACAATTGAAAACATCGCATTAGTGAAGAAGATATTCATGAAGAGGATAAACAAGACATCCAAGAATTGTGTGAGCATCACGTGAACCATCACAGAAAGAAATAAAGATTAAACCTATAAAGGAATTAAACTTTCCTTACTTCAATTTATTGAATTTTAGCTCAACCTAAAATATAATTATAACTTAAGTACATGAATGAAACTCTTTGACAAGTACTTCGCTGATGTCTAAAGTCTAAACCAGATTTGATTGTGATGAGAATCTCAAGGTATGTGGGTTAGTAAGATTTTAATTCTCACGAAGGGTTGTTTTGTTAAAAATGGATTAGCACATTGGATGTCTAGATTTCATAGAAAAATTTATATATATATAGATAAAAGGATTTCATACATGATTTTGAAAATAGACGTGTACCAAACTTTCATGGAACTCCTAAATTTAAAATTATAATTCAACTATGAAAATTAACCTTTTTTTTTTTTTTTAAGTTCATAGAATTTTGTTCTCTGCAACTCAGTGACATGAGATCATGTTTTTGGCCCTTAATAAGAGTTAAAATCTTACTAAGTTAGTAAGAGTATTTCAACTAAAATCTGACTCAATAGCGATTTTAGACCAATAAGTGATTAATGCCCGTAGGTCATGAATTTAATATCAAGTATAAACATTAATTCCTCAAGGACCACCCGTGAGAGCACACCCTCACTTACCTAATGCGTGTGATGTACGGGTGCTACACATATCCTGGGACTAATCCTTGGACGAGACCATGGTCTATGGACTGAACAAAGCCTAGATATGAGAATAACCAATTATAATAAATAAATAAATTAATTAATTAATTAATTAAATTAAATAAAAAACTAATCCTAATCTAAAATTATTGTATCAAATCAGAAATGATGGGACTGAAGGAGAAGTGGTAAATTTCAAACAATATCATACTTGATCGTAACATAAGTTATCTGTATGTATCACAATATATTTTATTTTATTGTTTTTTTAAGAATAAACGTTTAACTGTGAGAGATTCGAGAGAGATTCTTAGAGACATTTTGCGTTGAATTTAACGACCGTAATCTTACAACAGTACAGAGGGAAAAGGGCCCACTCTGAATATATCTACAGAGTCGAATTGATTGGTGTAGTACGAAAATAAACGGTCTAAATTAAGTGAGCCGAGAAAAAGCTTTGAAGAGGACACGTGATCCCAGATAGGTTGCTGAGTCTAATCTTACAATAGTGTAGACTATAGAGTGGGAAAGGGCCCACTCTGAAAATATCTAAAGAGTCGAATTTATTTGTGTGGTGCAAATCAACGGTCTAAATTAAGTGAGCCGTTATTTGTTGGTTCAACCCCACTTTCTCTCGGAAATATCTTTGAAGATAACACGTGATCCTATTTTGATGAATTTTTCTAATTTCTCCGAATTTCTATTGGCACACCAACTTTTACTTATAATATACCTATCTATATCTAGATCATAGTTAATAATTCTTTAAATTAGTTGCAAATTATACAAGAAACGATTAAAAGTCTTTGAAAAAATTCACAACTTTTTTATTTTTATCGAATTATTCATGATTTTTTTCTTTTTTTCCAAATCAAATAAATCAACTACACATTACCTCATACTTTCATAGAAAATTTATCTCAATAACGCATGATAATATGTTAATTGACCTCTCTTAAAATTGTTGGCCAAAGCTTTCACCCATATAGAGATTTGTCAACTTCTCCCGAAGTTCTTCTCTTGAATCTTTCTACATAACATTAAATAAAATGTTATCTACAAGAAAGAATTGAATTATACTAACTGTTCTTGTTTGGATTTTTTCATAATCTGCATCTGTTTTCTTCTTTAGTTTATAGGACTTCTCTTTCTTCCCCCTAGTCAAGTCGTGTTGAATCAAGATATCTTTCACCATTTTTCTCCACAGATTAAAGTTACCCTTCCTATCAAATCTCTCGACCTCGAAGTTTGTGTTTGAATTCTTCATTGCCATTGTATTAATGCCAAAACAAAAAGAAAAAAGATCTCCAAAATATGTTCAATCCTTATACTAACAAGATTACTTTGATAAAAATTATTGTGAATTTGGAGATATCTATTCAACATGAATACGAAGAAAATAAATAAAGAAAAGTGAACACCAAGATTGATGTGGTTTGAAAACGATGCCTACGTTCATAGGTAGATCCAATCTTCATTACTAAAAAAATCAAAAGAAAAATAATACAAGAAAAACTTCTTATCCCAAACCCACCCAAGCCTTGAAACCCTTGTACATCCATCTTCCTATCTCTCTCAAAACCTAGAAGAAGAAAAACCCTAATCTATGTACAATTATTCCAACAATGTCATTTATAAGAATAATAAAAGAGGGCCTTATCCAAATCATTATATTAAAACCCATCTAATGGCTAAAAGACACAAATAATTAAAAATACATTTAACATGTATTTTGGGTATTTTGAAAAGATCAAATATAATGTTTAAATAAGAAGGAAAAAAACAGTAAAAATTGAATATTGAGAGCGATGTTTGAAGTGATAGACGGAAAAGCCTTAGGTTGTACTATTTTCCCACCGTTCACTACTATCAAGACCGAAGATGATATCATCGCTACTCCTATGGCGCGACTTCCACCAAGCTCTTGAAAAGCAAACCCCGAATGAGTTCCTACACCAACGGTTGAATTGGACAAACACCACTCTTAAGGCAATTGATGACAAGATCGGCCCCGATCTTCATCATGATATCCAAGATCTTAAGAGTTCCATTGAGAAGATTCAAAAATCTATCGTCATTTCTCTCAAGTCCGGCTCTGAGTGTGATCTTTTTCTCAATATAATCAAGCTGATCACATCTTATGAGGTTCACTACCTGTGTGCTTGCCTGCATTGCATGGTTAAAACTTCAATTCCATTCAAAGACTCTCTCAACAGTCGACTTTCCTCTTTTAGCCTCCCATCCTCCTCTGCCTCAATCTCACTCGCTATAAGCGACTCCTTTGTGCCCTCTTCTCAGCTACCCAGCATTGTCCTACAGTTGTCTTGCCCCTTCCCTGTGCCTCCTGCAACAGGAGATTTCATAATGGTCACTGACCGTACCCCAACCGATGACTTGCACGAACAAGAACAAAATAGTTGGGAAACTCAGAACCTTTGCAAAAAATCAATCATATTCATCTCTTATGTTGAATCACCCTAGTATGATTATTTGATACAGCTCCTAAGGAAGGCTACAGTCGTTGGGATCGATTTTGAATGGATAACATCCAAAATTGAAGACTATATACAACAGCACATCTCTATTGTATAAATTGGATGTGGATGTTATGACTTTGAAGACTATAAAGGAAGGATATCTGTCTTCATATTATCGATTATAGAGATCAGCCAGCTGCTAAACCAAATTTTCAAAGATGCTCGAATCCTTAAGATAGGATTTCAGTTCCACCATGATCTAAAATGGATCATTGGAAATCTCGAATGAGAAACAAGATCAGGTTCAGCTCCAACTCATTTATCCATATAATATAGACATATATCTAATGTAGGTCACTACATGATACATGGGCATTGGAACCCTGACGAACAAATTATAGATGGGGCGGTCCAAACTCTGTAAAGGAAATCTTGGATGAGAGAGTAACTGGAAGAAAAGACCACTACATGAGGCTCACATCATATATGCAGCTAACGATGTTTTCAAAATCTTTGAAGAATTTCTCATTAGTTATCTCCAGCCCCAAGAATCAAGTTTCAGAGACACTATCAAATGGATTACTATGATCTTCTTCTCGCCCTTAAACAATTTGCAAAAGATTTGCTTGGAGCTTCTTCACTACCTGTGTGTTCACCTTTATCTTCTTCGTTTATAGTATTGTTACTTCCATTGTCTTGAGTTCATACCTGTAAGTAACCTGTATCACCAACCTGTGTGTGTGCTCTGCGTATACAACCAGTAAGACTCACACAACTATTATTTAGGCTTGGACTTGATTGTTGAACATCTTTTCCTTACGCAGAGGGGAACATCTACAGATGTTCTCCTGCTCCCCTTGCCTTTTCTCCACAGTTGTATAGGAACTAACACTGCGTTTGGATAGAGCTTCTTGACGACTTCTGCTCTTGCGGGGAGCTAGCAAACGTTTGGATAGATTTTTGCTTTGGCGTGGAGAGGTTTTTGCTCTTGCGGTGAGAGGTTTTTTGCTCTTTGTGGAGAAGCTTTAAAGACCTGCTCTTCCGCGGAGAGGTTTTTTGCTCTTGCGGGGAGTGATTGAGCTTTTGCTCTTGCACGGAGAGGTGTATCCACACAGGCCCTAAGTCTTTCCTTACACAACTTAAGTCTGATCCGGAGTACCCCACCTAGCCGTGTCAATATACGTGTCAGATTATTCCAACATCAAATACATTAAGCCAAATTCCCAATCAAATGGGGAGTTCCCAAGTTGGCTCAGTGAGTTGATAAAATGAGTTATAGGCCATGAATTAAAAACAAAGTTCAATCTGTGTTGAGTTTCAAAACATAAGCCTTCGATCTCTGTAACTATATATGTTTCATTCAACCCTTGAGTTAAGGCATGTTTCCTCATACCCTTTTTGTGTTGCTGGTTCTCAGACTCTACAACCAACAGCCAACCCCTCTTGAGTTCATCAAGTAGTTCTTCTAGTACAGCTTCATCCCATCAAGTGTAGGCTCCTCGACATAGAGGTCAAAATGTGTCGGGTTGTTTTGTATAAGGGGAGGTGAGAGTACAGGCACCTTCAACCAATGGACAATGTCCTTCACTTCAGCAAGGATTGATCCACTTCATTCTTAGCTCTCGGCATCAAGGAAGTGACCAGTCAGATTCCTAATTGATCTGTCAGGAAAAAAATGTTCATATATGCCAAGAACAGAAGTAATAAAGCCAGTACAAAGTTAAACTGTCAACACAGAATTACAATTTTACAAACCCTAATATAGAAACAGGGGGAAGGAAGCATGATGTTTAATGTTACCTTGTCAAGGACAAGGATTATAATAAATACATTGAATTTCCATCCTTTTAAGGGATGAGATGGAGAATGCAAAATATTACAATTTGAAATTAAGTAGAGAAAAAGAATTGCCAAAGCAATCTTTTGTGTTTCTTTAATTTTTAATTTTTTTTCCCAGTCATGCCTTCACATGACCATTCCACAAATAAAATCAAATCCATGGAATGCCTTCTGATTAATATGTCTAATAACCTACACAGCTAAATCCCATTCCCCCTTATCGCTCTTTTTCATGTCACATTTAATCTAAAGTGGATCTCCTCTACGTCTTCGTCTTCTAACCGACCTTCCAAGACCCACCACTCTCCTCTGGCGGTGACTGACCAAGGACTCATCACCACCTTCTCCTTCAGAAGCAGCTGCAATGGTTGCACCATTCGGTGCTGCAATGGGAGGGATTACACCAAGACCGCCTTCTCCATTTAATGGACGACGGTGACCCCCCCTTTCAAGCCTCCTCAGCCGTGTGGAGAGATTGCCATTCCCGGCCGACCCAAATGATTGCAAAAGGAAAAGAACGTTCCAAATACTGTTGTCATCGAAGTCCACCTCATAACCTCTGTCATCCTCATCACCTTCACCCTCCTCATCGTCCGTATCGAAACCATGATGGTTACCCTCTATGACATAATCCCCAAGAACCATTGCCCCTGGCATTGATGATCTTATTGTACTGATCACATCATCACGCTCTCTCTCATGCTCGAGCCTTCTCCACTTCTGCTCAAGTATGGGATCCACTTCACGTGGTCGTGCAGATGGGTGTTCCTGCTTCACGTGATTCTTGAGTTCTCCATACGTTCCAACAAAAGAGCAGTTATCCTGCATGCAGCTTCGTCCCTTTGCGTTGAGATACTCCCGAGCAGCTTCAACCACTGTCCACCCTTTAACCTGCCCTCGGCAAAGGGGACATGCAAGTTCCATTACTTCGCACTTCTCAGCAGACAAACCGGATCCTGAACCAACACTTGAATTGTCCACTGACCCATGCCACGGCTGACCATCTGTGACTTTGGCATAAGCCTTCTCAAACTGGTCGAGGCAGTTGGAATGGTGATAGCTGGTGCCGCACATGTAAGGACGGCAACCCTTGTTGTGTGAGGAACAGAGGAGGAGGACGGCGTTATGCGGGTACTCCAGGCACACAGAACAGGTCGCATTTTCCCAGTCTTCCTTAACCAAAGCTTTGCAGCATTTCTTCTTCGGGTGCACTTCCTTATCTGAGACGCCCCAACGGCAAGAAGGTAAAGGGTATGGGGTCGATCTATACTGACGGGAAACAAATCTACGTCGGCCCCTGGTACCTGTCGTCATTTTCAAGCTAAACCTGAAACTCAAGAAAAACATTTGCAAGAGATGAGTTAAATAGATAATTAAAAACCTCCTAAATCATTGATTAAAATAGAAGTACTGAAAAATTGGGAAACCAAAAGTGGGAAACAGTAACCTAGATGTGAAAATATTTTGGGTATCTTTTATTTGTTTTTTCCTCTTTCAGCAGTTTACATTCTCCAGGATGTGGCAAGGAGATGAAGAATTGCATCGTGGGAACTATACAACAGCCTAAAGCACCATTAATTTCTTTATTATAAGAATAGTACAAGTATTACTTCTTCCAGCTAAAAGCAGAACAGAAAATTGCAGAAAACTGGCAACTATAATCATTCTCACACAAGGGGCTATCAAGGATTTTACCGTCTAAATTATAATAGGATTGCATAGGTCCTATTTGAGTTTTGATGGCCATTTGCATGTCGTGCATAGCATAGTTCTTAGATTTACCCCCATGAAACCTCCACATGTCTTTTAATGCTTTGCAATGTAGACGAACACCAAATATCCAAGAGTTGACCAAAGACTAACTCATGTGTCTTTGACAGCTAAGTATTTCACAACTAGACAGAGATGGCAACAGCCTTTAGAGTTAAAGAGCAGTACCAATGGGATTAAAACTTTTCTTTCAGTAAAATAACATCCGGACATTTTCTGTAACCACACCATGACTGGAACTATGGTTCAGCATTTAATTCATGGCATCAAGAATCATACTCCCCCTATCTAAGAGTTTGGATTTATCCCCAACTGTAATTCTCATGGAGGTATCGTGATTGGTATCTTCCACAATCCAAATTCTTTTGTGGCAATCATTCCAATTTGGGCATCATTTCCTATTGGCAACTTGAGCTATCGTATATTTTCATTTTGGTTGTTTTTGCACATTGATGTATAAATAAACACTTGAACCTCAACTCTATCTACTCAATTCTCATCCTTGTACGTTTGCTCGTTGAAAAAAAATAACTCAGTTAGGCAATGTCTGATTCGGGACGGAAACACGGACTCTTGGAATCTGGGATTTAGGAGGAATTTCAACGATTGGGAATTGACAAATGTTACATCTCTGCTAGATCTCCTTAGTTCAATTCAATTAAGAGAGAACGAGCCAGATAGAAGGGAATGGGTCAAGGCCAAGGATAAGAAGTTCTCTGTTAAGTCATTCTATTATTGTTTGTTGCCGGCGAGTGAGGTCTCTTTCTATCCATCCATTGTTTGGTCCGCTCTTGTTCCTTCGAAGGTGTCATTCTTTCTTTCGCTTGCCTCTTTGAGAAGAATCCTCACCTTGGATAATTTGATCTATCGAGGGTGGATAACTCCAAATTTTTGCTTTCTTTGCTCTCAGGATGGGGAGTCTATAAATCACATTCTTATTCATTGTCCTTTTTCTCGAGGTATTTGGATGTTTTTCTTATCCCGTTTTCAGGTGGATTGGGCACTTCATTCATCTTTTCGGGCACTTTTGGAGGGTTGGAGTTTAAATATCTTCGATTCTAGAAAGAGATTTCTTTGGGCTATCCTACCGTTCGCAATTGCTTGGGGTCTTTGGAGAGAACGCAATAACAGGGTGTTTCATAGCAAGGAGAGCTCGTCTCACACGGTGACCTTAGAGATCTTGGGTTTGCTTTTCCTTTGGTCTAAGTTGAGCAAAAGCTTTGAGGGAACTTGTTTCCAAGACTTTGTTTTTAATTGGGATAGCATTTGTGACTTGTAGTCCCCCGTAGGGCTTGTACTTTTTATTTCTTTTCCTTTCTTGCTGGTTAGCTTCTATTGTAGTTTGGGGGCTATCTCAGCCTCCCTTCTTTCTTTTAATTTATAAAATTTATATTTATCAAAAAATAAATAAACACTTGAACCTCTTAAGATATTTCCCAATAACAGTTGATATCACACAAAAAATGAAAATTCAAAGCTCTCAACTGTTGGACAAAATCCTGCTCAACCCATCCTGGAATTTTGTTGTTTCTCAATAGAGTAGAAGCAGCTATAGAAAACCATAGATGGGGACAGATGAGCCGTCATGTGGAAACCTACAAACCTTAACCTTTAATCCTTTTCTCTACCCTACAATAATTGCAAAAAAATTCATTGTACTTTTTGGGCTTACCCTATACCAAACCAGAAATCCCCAACCACCCTTTTTCTCTTCTTCCCCAACATCCTGACAATAAAGTGTGAATTCATGTTCACTCATATCAATTGTCTGAACGAATCTTGACGTCCGCTACATGGTCTAAATTATTGTACCATTTCTAACTGTATTGGTCAATACATATTGTTATTTAAACATTCCAATACAAAACATGCTTGGAATCAAAGTTTCAACAAATGTTTCGGTTTGTGCCAATTTGTCTCAAAATTGTTCCAGCATGTTGTTCCGGAGTGTTTTGACTATAACATCCCGAGACAAAACAGAAATTTGTTTTTGCTAAATTAGACGAACCAGAAATTAAAAGAGAAGACAAGTTAGAAACAATCATTATTTCTAGATGAACCATATGTTTCCCTCCACTTTTACTGAGTATTTGAAATACGGCCTAGTGTTTTCAAATTGATGACATACCCCTTGACTGCAGTCTTCTCTAAGAGACTACTTAAAATTATAAAAATGAACTCAACTTCAAACTCTAGCCAAAAACCCTTGATTTTTCTCCCTAAAACCTATCACATCCAACCTCCAGGGTAAAAATATGTACCCTCATCATTAACCTTAAGATTCTACCACCTTCAACCTTCAAACTTTTAGATCCAGATAGGATTTTCAGAGAAAAATGACAGATTTATAGATGTGTACCTCTGCAACCTTAGCAGTCCAAGCCTACTCTTCCTCAACCAACACCTTCAAGGACACAAAACGGTTCTCCGATGAACTGCGTGGTATTAATCAGGTTTCACCAAACAGATGAGAGCAACACTACAATCAACCACCATTTTCTTTTTGGATGTGTAAGCTGGACTTGAACCCACGACCTCAAAGTTGCTTTGCAAAGTGTCAAACCAATATTACATTTCCATCTTTTTAGTAGGCATACTAGCCTAATCATTATATTGCTTCATTTTTAGTGTCAACAACTTTTGAGTGAAGGTTACGAGCGATTAAGGACAACCATCAAACATGGGATTTTCAAAAATACCTTTTGGAATTTCTGAAATGCCAAACAAATAATTAGCTAGGAAACGTCCAAAAGCTTCAATACAGCCTACCTTTGTTGGAGTCTTCCCTGCCCAAGACAACCATGTATCTAGATCTCTCATCTTTTTCTATATGCAAAGCTCCATATTTTCAGATCTAATAATTCACTGTCATCAATGTGAGTATATGTCCTATTAGACATCATATCTTTGTGATTGAAAGTGATAGAAAGAAAGATGGTGAAAGAGTGTCAGCTGTAGAGAGAGCCATAGGATGGATACAAGATTCTTCAAATACTGAAAAGGAGAGTTGAATCGGATTTGATCGATAGCTCAGTTGGTTTGACACATTGCAAAGCAACTTTGAGGTCGTGGGATCAAGTCCAGCTTACTCATAAAATAAAATAAAAGAGTTGAGTCGGATTTCTTTTTGTGGACTCCAATCGGGCGTAGGGTGTGCCGGATTCATTTTCAGATCTAATAATTCACTGTCATCGATGAGAGTATGTCCTACTAGAAATATCATATTTGGGATTGAAAGTGATAGAAAGAGAGATTGCAAAAGAGTGACAGCTGCAGAGACAACTAAAGGATGGATTCAAGATTCTTCTAATACTGCAAAGGAGAGTTGTGTTGTTGTGTTGGACTTGACCCATAGCTCAGTTGGTTTGACTAATTGCAAAGCAACTTTGAGGACGTGGGGTCAAATCCAGCATACCCTTCCTCCCCCCCCCCCCCCCCCCCCCCACACACACACAAAAAAAAAAAAAAGGAAAAGACAAGAGTTCCTCTAGTGGGCACTGCATTGGGGGTGTGCTTTCTTCACAGCAGTCTTCTTGGGAGTAACAACTTTCTTTTATCCCCTGCCTTACATTTCCTACCACAGAAGCCTCCAGGCCTAAGGAAAAATATATTTTAGATTATCTGCTTCTATCCATTTTATTTTCTTTTCAACCTCTTTTATTTTGTATAAAGATCTCCCTTTTATGAAAAAAATTTTAGATGATCTGCTTGTATCCATATTATTTTCTTTTCAACCTCTTGTATTTTGTATAAAGATCTGCCTTTTATAGAAGGGTAGTAACTTCAGTAGTGGACAGACATGACTTCTGTACTATACAATATAAACCATGTTAGAATTTGTCTTTGTTTGATCGAGACCTCCATCTAAACTTCACTTTTTTTCTAACAAAATCCCCATACCGGGAAAAAAAAAACTGCCTTGATTGCTTCTGTCTTATCTTATCAAGCTAAGAACTTTCACTTCCCAGAGGAAAGGCGGGATTTGAAGGGTCCAAGGGACTTATCACAAAGGGACCATCGCCCCTCCAAGAAGCTTTTTCTGAAATAGTGGATACCCCTCTCTTGAGCTAGAACTGAAAATGAAGCTTTCAAATAGCAGTCTCATTTTCTTAAGCACACAGAAGAATTCTAAGATTCTCATCTAATGCGCACCTGAGACTCTGACGCCTAGCAGTATACCTACCCATTACCAGCACAACAATAAAATGGGTCATGTGTCCTCAGTGCATGAGAGTTTGCGAACACAGGGACACACTTTCTTTCACGTATTTATTCTCCTATTGCTCATTTGGAAAACCGATCATCAACATTGCCACTCCACAAAACTGGTGTTTGATAGAGAGAATGGTGGAACGCAAGGTAGAGATAATGGTGGAACGCAAGGTATTCGAGTTAAAGGAATCATGGGATCAGCGTAGAAGAGGGTTTGAGATAAAGGAAAAAGGAAATAGATTTGAATCTTCCCTTAGGCTACTAGAGGAGGAGACTCTTTGGGTATCTAATCAACTTGATCTAGCGCGAACATCATCGAAAATTCTCAGGGCTAAGTATTCGAAGGAGGGCAGAATCTTTCTGATCCAGGCAGAGCAGAACCCTTATGGAAGATTCTTGAAACTTCAACAATTTTCGGAGAGGTCACGATATCGAGGGATTGTGTTCCCTGAAGGTGTTGAAGGTAATGGATGGGGGGAAGTAAGTTTAGCTTTGAAAACATTGGTAAGTCCGGACGAGAAGATGAAAGCACCATTGGTAGAGGGAGGAAATGTCAAGTCGTGGGCTGAGGTTTTAAAGGAATCTCCTGTCTCAATGCTAAAATCCGCCGAAGTAGACAAGGAGGTGAGATCCATTCCTGTGGCTAAGCAAGCACACAATAATGGTACAGTATTCGGAAAATGGAGGTGGGCATTTATTTGCAGTTCGAGTTCATCGGAGGTAGATTGGGATGGCTTTATATCCATTATCAAGCTTGAGTTATCTCATTCTTCGAAGATAAAATTGTTAGAGTGGGAGCCCTTTACTCGTGTTTTGTTGCTGGGTAGCAGAGTAGAATTTCAGAAAATAAACTTAAGGAGGTCTATCTTGGCTGGAAACTGTTCTTTCAGCCTTCGCCCATGGTTTGCAGATTGCAACACCATAAAATCGGCTAGGAAGGAAGGTGGGACTTGGATTAGCATCAGCGGGTTACCATTTCATTTATGGATCAATCATGCCTTCCAGAAGATTGGGGCCCAACTAGGCGGACTTTTGGAGGTGGAGTCAAGCACCTTACTTCGGGCTAGACTGGACAGAGCGAGATTAAGGGTTGGATGCTCTCCGTGGAAATTGCCTCGAAGATTGTATCTCTGGGTAGATGGCTTCCGATATATGATAGGGATCGATGTGGCAGGTGATGAACCGGAGGGGCAGCTTCTTTCAACGGAGACTCGGATAGGAAATAAAGCCGAGTCCAATAGTTCATCAGAAAAAGGAATCCAGGTGGCTGAGGAGAGTTTTCAGCCGGAGGAAGGGGAGGGACAGTCGGAAAAGGAGAGACTTGAAACTAAAGTTTTGGTCCGGGAGTTAGCAAAACCAGGGGTAGAATGCGTGTGTAGCAAGTTATCTAATTTTTTAAAATTCAAACTCTGCCACTGCACAGGAACAAGTGGGCTACACAATAAATGTTCAAGGCCACGTAGATGGGACCTAGAGCATTCTCGTACGGTGCAGTTGTTAGCTAAGGCCTCTAAAATTCTGGACTATAGGAGATGGTTAAGGCAGAATGTGTTAGTGGAGTCTGACAAGCCCAAAGATAGTGGATTGGGGGTGAAAGGTACAGAGGTCCATCATGGGAAAGCTGGGCCTATTACATTAAAGGAAGCAGAAGCCCATCATATGCTTGCTGTTGGGCTGGGCAGTGAGATTGCATTGGTAGAAGGCCTGGACTCGAGTTTTGTAGAACTACAGCCCGGTAGTAAGCCTAACCTACAGAAGATGTGTTCTAAGGCCAATGTGGGCCCAAAAATGAAGCAATCTGGGGCTGGGCTGCATATGAAACAGGCTCGTCATATAATCAAGCGGGTGTTATCCCTTCAGAGGGGATCCATTAAGCAGCCTGCAGCAGTTAAAGTTCAGCATCCATCTTCTCATTCTTTGGGTATGAGCGCGAGAAAGACAGACGAAGTTTCAGCAGATCTTGGGGACAGCGGGTGTGACCTTGCGATTCGGTTGGGTATCGACGTCGAGGGTAATCCGACTTCAGTGGGAGGTTTGGGCGAGGAGGATCTAACGGAGAGTTGCAATGTTGCAGCCCAAAGAGTAACATTAATAGAACCAAGTCCTTACAGCTCTCATCAAAGGGTGCTTCTCGAGCCACGTTCTTTACCATCAAATCTGTCATCGCAAGTTGTTGTAGATGCCGCTGAGGAGACTGAGATGGAGTGTGTTAGAGTCAGATTGAAATTTGGGGAGATGAATTCAGACTATTGCAATAAAGAATACACGGCAGCCTGTTTGACTTCTCAAACAAATCTATACACACAGGGAGTGAGTCAATTGGAGACATCAGAAGTTGTTAGGCAGGACAAAGGAAGAGAGGAGAACTCCAAGCACCACCTAATCGCAGTATCTAGAATTTGGGACAGATTTCGGGTTACTATTTGGAACCACCCCGGTAGATCGAAAGGTTCAGAACCTCCAAGCAACAGCAATAGTGTAATTGTCAGCCCGGGAGTTTTGAGGGTTAGAGATTTTACTGATCCACTCTCCTTTCCTCAGATCCTTACTTGGTACCCTGGTGAGAAATCTAAACTAGCTGTTTTTTTTTGTTCGTCAGATGAGTCTCTGTTGTTTTCTTTGGATGTATCGTTGTTTGTTCCTCGTGGTATTGTCTCTCTAAGCAGGTCTCAAGTTTCTGCAGCTCCCTTTGGTTCCCTTCTTTCCTGTGAGCTTGTCCGAGAAAAGAAAGGAAGAGCAGAGAACGGGGAAGATTTTAGTCAGTTAGCTCCGGTATCTTTCATTCCTACTCAGATTCCAGGGGAGATGGAAGTTGTTAATTGGACAGAGGGGTATAACGATGGAAATTGGGTTGTTAGAGAAAAGGGTGAGTCGCTAGTGGAAACGCACGAGGAAGGGATAGTCAGGACAGAATTGGAAACGGTGGAATGGCTAGCAAGTGAAGCCCTTAATTTGGCGGAAGATTTTGGTATAGTTCCCGAGACAAGGGATAGTGAGGCTTCCTTGATTTTGAGAGTGGCGGTTGGGGACCGGAGAGAGAGAATTATTCTTGAGGACGAACTTAATCACACTTTCAGAGAGTACGGATTAGAAGAGCAGAGCGAACACCTAGATTATGAGAATAGTCAGGAAATCAGAAGTTATAGGATTGGAGAAAGCAATGAGTTGGTGGTAGTCGCACCCTTGGAGATGACAAGGAGCTTACTCAGACCACGAGCGGAGAAGGAAGTGGTTAGGAAGGAAAAGAGGCAGGTTGTTTCCGACCATGTGGGGTCTTCTTTAGGTTTCCAATGTCGCTAAAAGTTTTATCTTGGAATGTTAGAGGGTTGGGTGATAGGAGTAAAAGGGCAGCAGTGAAAGCTTTCATTAGAGGCATAAATCCCCTCATTGTTACGCTTCAGGAATCGAAATTAGGGAACTGTGACGAGCAAATCATTAACGAAATTTGGGGAAGAAACATTGATTGGATAGCCCTCCCTGCTATAGGATCAGCCGGTGGGATTCTTATGATGTGGAACAAGGATTTTATTCAAGTGACAGACAACTTGGTAGGGGCTTTCTCGGTGTCTATCTTATGCAAGTATAGGGATGATGATTTTCAATGGGTTTTCTCCGGGATTTACGGGCCTACTATCAATAAGGAAAGAGATCAATTTTGGGAGGAGCTTGATGATGTCGCAGGTTATTGGGAGAAACCTTGGGCATTAGGTGGGGATTTCAATGTTATCAGATTTACCCACGAGAAGAATAGGGGCTCAAACATATCTAAGGGCATGAGGCAGTTCAATGATTTTATTGGTAGACATTGCCTTATGGACCTTCCTCTTTCGGGTAGACGGTTCACGTGGTCTAATAATCAAGGTGATACAAGGATGTCCAGATTAGACAGGTTTCTGGTTGATAACTTATGGGAGGAAAAGTTTCATAATGCGATCCATTCGGCAAGTCCTAGTCTAGTTTCAGATCATACTCCCATTTTTTTGGAAGCTGGATGTGCTAGGAATTACCCTCTTCCTTTCAGATTTGAGAATATGTGGCTAATCCAACCAAACTTCTTAACTTTGTTAGGAATTGGTGGAATGAGTGTCCCTCAATAGGAAACCCGGGCAGAGTTTTTAAGAATAAGCTCAAGTTCTTGAAAGAAAAGTTGAAGGTGTGGAATAAAGAGGTCTTGGGAAGAATAGATGTGAAAAAAAAGAAAATCTTGATAGACATTGAAACTCTGGACAAAAAGGAGGAAGAAGGGAATTTGAGTTTGGAAGAAAGAAGCGAAAGAATGGAGTTGAAATTGGAATTTCAACGAACGGCGCTTATGGAAGAGATAAGTTGGAAACAAAAATCGAGGGTCAAATGGTTGAAAGAAGGGGATAACAATACGAAATTTTTCCACAAAGTGGCCAATTCGAATAGAAGAAGTAATCATCTCGATAAATTGCACATTGAGCAGGTCTTGGTGGTAGGAGAAGAGGAGATACGGGAAGGTGTGGTAGGATTTTACAAAGATCTGTACAAGGAAAAAGAACCCTCAAGACCACGGCCAGATAATCTAGAGTTTAAAGTGTTAAATCAGGAAGATAGGATGTGGTTGGAGAGGCAAATCGAGGAGGAGGAAGTCAAAGCTGTTCTTGCTTCGATGAGTGGGGATAAGGCGCCGGGACCGGATGGCTTTTCAATGGAATTCTTCAAACATTGTTGGGAGGTTGTCTCGAAGGATTTCATGGAAGTTATCAAGGAGTTGCAAGATAAGAAGTGTTTGGATTATAGTTTTAATAGTACTTTTGTGGCTCTAATCCCAAAGAGAGTAGGGGCGAACAAGCTAGGAGATTTCAGACCCATTAGTTTAGTGAGTTCGGTGTACAAGATAATATCTAAAGTGCTTGCTTCGCGGTTGAAAGTAGTTCTACCGAATCTTATCGATAATGAGCAAGGGGCCTTCATTAAGGGGAGACAAATTTTGGATGGAGTATTGATGGCCAATGAATGCCTTGACTCGAGGATTAAGGACAAAAAAAATGGGATAATTGGGAAAATTGACTTGCAGAAGGCTTATGATCACGTGAGTTGGAATTTCTTAGAATACATGATGGGCAGGATGGGTTTTGGAGTGAAGTGGATCAGTTGGATTATGAAATGTGTTACAACAGTGTCTTATTCGATCCTAGTCAACGGGAGTCCAGCTGGTTTCTTTAGGGGTTCGAGAGGGTTGAGGCAGGGGGATCCATTGTCCCCATTTCTATTCCTTATTGTTGCAGAAGCTCTGGGTAGACTGTTTAGAAGAGCGGTTGAGTTAGGTAAGCTTTCGGGGTTTAGAGTGAATGATGGTCCTTTAATTTCTCACTTACAATTTGCGGACGATACTCTGGTTTTCTTGGAACACTCGAGGGATCAAGTGAGAGTTTTGCGGGTTTTACTTTGCTGCTTTGAGGCTATTTCAGGTTTACATATCAATCTGCAGAAAAGTAAGCTGTTTGGAGTAGGTGAAATGAATGACATGCATTTGATGGCCGCAACTTTGGGATGTGGGTATGACACCTTACCCACGACTTACTTGGGATTACCATTAGGAGCACCCTACAATAGTGTCAAAATTTGGGAAGGGGTGATTGAGAGATTGGAAAAGAGATTGAGCACATGGAAAGCCAAATACCTTTCTAAAGGAGGGAAAGTTACCTTGATTAAAAGCACTTTGACGAGTATCCCAGTGTACTTTCTTTCCCTTTTTACGCTTCCTAGGTCCGTTGAAAATAAGTTGGAAAAGCTCATGAGAAATTTTCTATGGAATGATAAGAATGGTAAGAAGAAATATCATTTGGTTAGATGGAAGGTTATTTGCACGCCCAAGAAGAATGGAGGTCTGGGGATTAGGGGTCTTAGACTAGCCAATAGAGCACTTTTAGGAAAATGGCTTTGGAGGTTCGGTGAAGAAAGGGATAGTTTGTGGAGGAGGGTCATAATGGCTAAGTACGGGGAGAAGAGGCTAGGTTGGTATAGTGGTGAGGCGAAAGGTTCATACGGGTGTAGCGTTTGGAAGGGGATTCTTAAAGTGAGTGAGGATTTCGAGAGAGGGATTAGATTTAAAGTGGGCATGGGAGACAAAATCAGATTCTGGGAGGATAGGTGGTGCGGCACATCGTCTCTGGCAGCTCAATTTCCGTCCTTGTACGCCTGTTCTTTGAAAAAGAACCGTTCGATCCAGCAGTGTGTGATTCGCAACGATTCTAACTCTACCTGGGACCTGGGTTTTAGAAGGAACTTCAATGATTGGGAGCTAACTGAGGTAACATCTTTCCTTGATCTCTTGCATTCGTTTCAACTCAACGAGAGCGAACAGGACAGGTGGGAATGGACGAGGGCTAAGGATGTGAGATTCTCTGTCAGATCATTTCATAGGTCACTCATCCCTTTAGATGAGCGAGCATCCTCGAGGTCCCTCATTTGGTCCAAATCAATTCCTTCTAAAATCTGCTTTTTTGTTTGGTTAGCATCCCTCGGGAGGATTCTTACTTTGGATAACTTGATTGCTCGGGGTTGGATCACTCCAAACTGTTGTCCACTTTGTCTAGGGGATGGGGAATCTGTTGATCATATATTAATTCATTGCTCTTATTCTTATACTATTTGGTCTTTTTTCCTTGATCTTTTTCGAATCAATTGGGTCTTTCCTTGTAAGTTCTCCTCGCTGTTAGAAGAGTGGGATAGTAATGTCTTTTCATCCAAAAAAAGATTCCTTTGGGTGATGCTTCCATCGGCTATTGCTTGGGGGGTTTGGACCGAAAGAAATAACAGGGTGTTCAATAGTAAGAGTAGAAGCTCTCACGGTGGTTTTTTGGAGATCTTGGGCCTATTGTACCATTGGTCAAAACAAAACATAGACTTTGCTGGGATTACTTTTGAAGACTTTGTTTTTAGATGGAACACTTTTTTGTGATTTTTGATTTTTTTTCCTTGTTTGGTTTCTTCTTGAGGCCATCTCGGCCTCCTTGATTGTTGTTTCTCTCCTTTTTATTAATATATTACAATTATAAAAATAAATAAAAAAGCCCCAAGGGAACGAGCGAAAGGGCTGCTTGCCGGAACAGCAGATCGAGCAGCCTATTATTTATTACATTTCTGCCCCAACTATTCCAAAAAGGGTAACAAATGGGTCTAATTCTGAGACAAAAGTAATTTAACATCCCTGATTCGGAAACTGCTGCAGTGGGAACTCTACTTGCCATTCCTCCTTCCGAAGTGAAAGTTTTCATTCTCCCCTTGGCCCAGTTGAAAAGCCTAATGTTTTTCATTGGATTCCCCAAGTGAAGTACCGGATTCTGAAATGAAAGTACGGATTTTTTTTTTTCTTTTTTGGGCTAGATGTGAAAGTAAGTAATTTCCTTGTCCAATTCGTGACGTGGGAAGTACCTGCCCCCCTACCATAATGATTGTTTTTTTTATAAGTTAACATTTTATTTAAAAAGGGGAGGGGACAAGATGGCGAAATGAGAGCCACTAGGGATCTTCTAAATTACACAATATATCCCACCTCACAAGTAAATCCCCTACGATAATGATTCAGAAAGCATTAGCTCTAATTCGGTTTTCCTCTCCTTTACAATCAAGCCACTTCCATCCTCATTTTGAAGTTAAAGTTAGCTGCTCCTGCTCTTCGTGGCTGAGCTCCAAGAGCTGATAATCACCCATTAACGGATCTAAACTGGTGAAATCTCTTGGGCCCTAGGCCACTGATTAGGGACCCAACTCCAACACACTTGGCTACTTTATCTGTCGGAGTTAATAGTCTTCTTTCTTTTCTATGTTTCTTCTCGCTGACCAAATCGAGGCGTTCTTAAGCCATTTCAAACACGGAAGGGAAGGGGCTCATTCCATGCATGAAATGTTCCTTCCCTCTAACTATTTCGGTAATCAAGTAGTCCGTTAGGTACTCCAGACCTTGTTGCTGACCACCTCTTTTGATAAGTGAGTAGTTTGTTATGGATCCCCCCAGCCCACGGAAGGGAAGGGGCTCATTCAAAGCTTTTTACCGCAAATGCCAGCATGGATAATAAAAGCACACAATACATAGGGAAACTAACCAAGAAACTTTTCAACGAGAATCATCCTTTCCCATTTAAATAGGTATATTGTTTTCCATGAACCAACCTCATGCTAATTTTCTGAAAAACTGGATTCCAAATCGTGTTTGATCGAATATGCCACTAGAGGTAAACAAATGTATGATGTTTGAAATCTTCCACGCTACATCCTAGAACTTTCGTAAAACTCTCAAGATCATTGCTAGCTCAAACTCCAAAATTATTGTTCTTGTTTAGATCGATCCCCAAGCTGGGATATTGCTTCAAAACAACTAAAGGACCACTAACAAATCTAAGCTAACTATGAACAGCCTCTACAAATATTGAAGTGTTGTTCACAAATTGCAAATGTGTGACCTTAGATCCTCCAACCCCCGCTTCAAGACCTCCTAACCACCTGTTTGCAGCTCTTGATATCACCCTCCCAAAGATGTTCAACACAGCAATAAAAAGAACGAGTGATAAAGGATCTCCTCATCTCAAGTTCCATTGATCATGTTTGAAGAGGTCAAAGAGATATACTTCATAATTCATTTCCCCTAAATCATACTGAACCCCATTCTCCCCAATATGTAGTCAAGAAAGCCCCAAATTTAAATGGTAACCGGTTTTCCGAGTCTTACAAACAATACCTGCACTAGTTTGGGAATTTATATGCTCATTCGCCATCAGAAATATATCTAACTCTAAATAGACACTCCTTGCCCTTGTATAATAATCCAAGAAAGGACTAATCCAAGTCTAGCAACTAATAGTTTCACAATAATCTTATGGATACTACAATACCCGCACTAGTTTGGGAATTTATATGCTCATTCGCCATCAGAAATCTATCTAACTCTAAATAGACACTCCTTGCCCTTGTATAATAATCCAAGAAAGGACTAATCTAAGTCTAGCAACAAATAGTTTCACAATAATCTTATGGATACTACACTCCAAGCTAACTAGTCTAAGATCTAAGACGTCCTTAAATCCCCTGTTTCTTGGGAGCTAAAATTACAAAGGTGTTAAGCCCATATTCACCAAAATAATTATTCCTATAACTCTTTTAACACTCTCATGAGGTCTTCTTTAATAACATCTCAGCAAGTTTTAAAGAACCATCAACTATTGTCCAGTCTTGGAGCTTTAGCACCATCAAAACCTCTATGTCATTCCCACACATCCTCCTCTTTGAGTTCTCTCTCCAACCAAACATTCTTGAAATTGAACACAATTGTGCATACAGATCTATAATAAGGGGATCATCTCTAGTATATTTTCTATCTTTGCTTTAATTCAAGTATTAGGTTGACTTTCTGTTCCAAGATGTGAAACAAATATACATAAAAAATAAAAATAAAAAGCACTTCTTGCAAAGCAACTACTGCAAGAAACAATATGATGGTGGTGACTTCTGAATGAAACATCGCCAAGCTCCAATAAGAAGAAATGCATGGTTTTGATGACGAATTTCGGTCACTTAAAAGATAGTTTTGATTCCTTTTTCTTTTTCTTTTGTCTTGAAATGAAAATACTGTATAACTAAAAATAAGTATTTGTGCAAACCATTGTCTTTATGTGATAGATTATGAAGGATTTAAGCATAGTATATGATTTTTATACTTTTCAGCAAACCCAAATTTTTGTGACAAGGATTGAAAATAGTTTTGATGACGAAATGCCAACACTTAACCATAGGCTTTAAACTATTGTTTTAAATTTTAGATATGATTCCATTTTTTTTGTAACTTGTTATCAGGAAAAAATAACCTATCTTGATATTTGAATCTGGATTCAATTTGAGTCATACTCCTCAAGATTTTTTATCTGTTTTGATTTTGAAAATGTTGCACACGGAGCTAACTGCATATCATTTAGCCCCACCTTTCGAGCGAGAGCAACATGTTAAGGTACTTGGTCTCTCGTTGATCTCAAATATGATGACAGCGACATAAAATAACTAATGTTTACCAATATCTTACATCATTTGGAGAAGAGCTGTTATTTTCCAAGCCACTACAGCTAACACGAAAAGTGAAATCAATTTAAAATTCATTTAGAAGCTCATAAAGCCCTTGATAAATTTATAAATTAATGTGAAAAAGGGTAATGCATTTCCTCTTTATGAATTAAGTGCTACACAAACACCAATTACCTGAAAACAAAGAAACTGTCTCCCAAGATTCTGTGGATGTATTTCCTAAACGAAGCTGAAAGATTAGGCAATGAGCAATTTCAGTCCAACAGGGCAAGATAAGAAACAAACAAGACAAAATCAAACCATAAGACGTGTACAGAATTTAAAGATGGGTCGGAATCCCAACCCTTAAAACACAAGTCCCAACCATCAGAATTTATACATAACCATTGGATTTCGTGTTTAACAATTGGGATTATGTGTTTTTCTATGAGTCACCCCACTCGATCCTAGGCCTTTAAAGATTTGGTGCATTCTAGGTACATTCAAAAGCATAAAATTCAACATAATTATTTTATCCCTTCATTGAAATACATTAAAAACAGAGGAACATTAAGACCAAGTGATGGACACATGCATGCACGTAATGTTCAAATAATGGCATTATTCAAGTTGTTCATTATAAATAATAATAAAATTTACTTCAAATAATAAGAATCCATTGAGATGGTAAATGGACAATGAATACAGAATTATTAGCTTTTTGTATCTTATTGATAGTAAATTTAATAATTATAACGAAAAATCTGAGCTAAAGTCAAGAGAAAGCTTCAGAAAAAATGGCAAAAGTCAGGAAAACATCGGATACATTAAAATGTAAAAAATAATTATTTTAAGTATTAAAAATATATTTGATATATTAAATGAAAAAATAATAGTTACAAAAATGCTAAAAACAAAAATAATCCATATATAAAAAAAAAAATCGGGATTAAATCATATGATTAATCGTGATTTAATCAACAACTATTAAAATCATGATTTAATCGCAACTCTTTCAATAAATCGCAGATTTTTGTCACTATAGATAAAACAAGTTAATAATGGAAATCATTGGCAAGATTTAGGAAAGAACTTTTCACCTGGTCCATTTTTGTTGCAAAAAGACTTGTGGAAAAAGGTTTTTTTTTATTTATTTTAGATCAGTTATTTTTTTTATAGGTAAGCTCAACTTGAACCCACGACCTCAAAGCATTGTGTCAAACCAACTGAGCTATGAGTCTATAAATATTTCAAAGAAAAAGAAAACAAAGCTTTCGTGAAAAAGATGTAAAGTTAGTCTCGCTAAAAGGAGCTATCACTTCTTTAGGAATAAACTGCAAAAATTTTAGGACAGCTCTACTCTTTAAATGCTTTAAGTAATCACAGATATACCTAAGTTTCTCCAACGAAGTGAGAGTCCAATGGATAAGTAACGAAAAGGGACTACCTACCTTCAATGACTACAAAAGCATGTAAGATATGAATTAGTTTTTAATGATGTCAATTCTGGGAAGGACAGTGGCATTGACACAAACCAAGTATATGGACAATTGCACTTAATGTTAGAAAAGTTCCACAAGAAGGTTGAGGAGATGCTAAGGATGTAGACCCCTATTAAGGAGACATATAGTACATATTACAATATAATCACCTTATGTGAGTTGTGGAAAACTAGAAAACCATTTTGACCATGTATTGGTTCTCACAACATGTGGACCAATTCACTTGGTAATGATATAGTGCTGACCTGCTAAAAAGAAGTTGAACAGTCCAAACTCAACAAAACACACAATGGGGAATCAGGCTACTTCTTTATCCCGATCCCCCCTTTGCTTTAAGGGGAAGTTGTGAAGCTAGTTTTTGGGCTCCCCGCTTGCTATATTGCTGAATGTAGTATAGGCTGTTAAACTTTTTCTTGAATACCAGGCACTGTATCAGTCCTTGCACTAAATTATTAACAGTCAATGAGGAGGTAACTGCTACAATATCTTGAACAGAAACCAGAGGACTCACTTTTTCCGATCAAAAATATAAAATCTTATTAAATAATAGATCCAAGAGGTACAAAAGGAAGAGAAAAGAGAGGAGAGAGAAAAAAAAAATTTACAACTTTACTACACTAAGCTCACATCACACAACACTTGGTGATATGGGAAAACATGAGATCCGTAACAAAACAAACCATAAAGTAGTACCAAACAAAGTGTTAACCCAGGTCAGAACTCGAATTCAGATTTGAAAGGAACAACTTCAACAAAGCGACAAATCATGAGGGAAGATTCCTATAACAAAATTTACACTTGGTAGCATTTTATCATAAAGATCTAATAAGAAAAGCTGAGAATAGCACAGGCATTGCCAAAATAACTATTAAAAGAAGTAAGGTGAAAGAACAAATTGAGACTCAATAAAGAGAGCAGCTAGTCTCTTGTTGTACTCACTTTGGAGGTCATCTCGCCCTCCTTTTCAATAAAGAGTTTTCATTTATCAAAAAAAAAAATCAGATTACTTTTTCGGCAAGATAATTGGTTGAAGTATAGTTATTTTATGTTCTTCGATCAGAAACTAGATCTTCTTTAGGCTAAAACTTGTTACATTACAGCTTCATCTCAAGGTTTGCAGCCAAAGCTAAATCCTTTGACATGGTATGCATTTCAATATAGAATAAGGGTACATGTGACCAACTAAACCCACACAGGCCAACATCAAACCAGCCCTCACTACGTGTAAGTATGTAACCAATTAAAAGTCACAAAAGCCAAGTCCCATCAAATTAGGACCGATCACAAAGCCATGATCACTCAATCTTTTTTAAAGGAAGTGGCATTGATAATTTGGAGGAATTTATAAAATTCCATAAGCAATTATTAGAAAAATATCTAGATGATTCTTGAGTTCAGATCTCCCCTTAGGGGCCACCCTCAGGGATTTATGCCAGAAATTACGCAGTGTGTGTGTGGATCTGTGGGTCTGTGTGGGTTTGGGGGGTGGGGAAGGGGGGACTGCACCTGCCCGTGGATTAATTGGGTGCTCTAAGGCCTGTACAAGTCAGTTACAAAAAAAAATATCTAGATGATTGTGGCTGTTAACATTTTGTCGTCCAAGTTGGTTTTTCACTAAGGTCATCAGTAGCATCATGGAGCCCATGTTCAACTTCGTTATAAATTATATTTAAGACGAAGTTCCCAAGACCCATCAAGTATGTTCAAGAAAAATCATTATTCATTTGGAGCACCCAATTTTTTCTGGTCATGATCTACTCTTCTATAATCAATCAATCCAACACTTAAAACTTTCTCATAGTCAATATAATACACCAAAGATAAGGCCACATGAGGAACTCTACAGCCCCAAGTCAATAGAATTTGACACAAATTTGAAGGACCATATGATATTTTTAGCTGATTCTTTGCGATATTACCCACAAAAACAAAAGTTATTAATGGTGTAAACTATGAAGAAATTATAACTAGTGCAGACAACATAAGTGTCGATCAAGCCACCAATGATTTGTGTAGACCAGTGTTTTTAATACATCAAGGTGTGAGGCAAGGTGTTTCACTAGAAAAAACCTTGAGAAGTAAACCACAAGGTATAATGGTAAACCTCAAGAGCATGCATTTTTTAAACAGAGAAATAAGCAAATATATCAACAAAAGAAATAGAAAGATTCTAAAATGAGAAAGACAATGGGAAATCTTAAAAAAAAAAATAGGGAAGTATGACAATGCACAATTTCACATTCCAAAGCTAAATATAAAAAATCATGTTCCAAACTCATCAGAAATCAAATTAAAAAAATTGTACTACATCCATACCTTCAGATTTTTGACATTTTAAGTTTTAATCCCTGAATCAATTTCAAAAAAAAACTCCAAAATCTTTCAAAGCATGAGTCCTATCTTTATACTTCTTTCTTTATGAATAAAAATAAAGACATCCATTGATAATACCAGTAAAAGAGGAGGTCCAGAGACCTATTGTCCGTCTTATAATCCATAAAATAACTACATGATTGCACAACCTATGAAAATTATATAACTGAGGTATGATCCTCTCGAATCCCTACATTTGGGATTCGGTTCTACCTTAAAGGGTCTTAGCTAATAAAACTATTGATTAATATGTTAAGAAGAGATATGGGATCCATCCATAGGAAGAGTTCATACATAGATCACCTCAATATTAATGGAAATCTAGATCCACTTGGGGAGGGAGAATTTAATAGTAAAAGTAAATCATTTCAATTTGGGCTTAAGTAGAAAGATATTAGGAACTTGAGATGAACCACAGTATCATATATTCATAACCGACCAACATATCTATCAATTCACAGAGCCAAATTTAACAAGATAACATGAAAAAAAATCAAATTCAATATGCAAATGAAAAGATATCCAAAAAAAAAATAGCCATTTCTATTACAAAGAAAATGAGAATTCAATTTAAAACAGTGCCAAAGTTAAAATTCTTCAGTAATTGAATTAACGTTAGTAGATCGAAATCCTCCACTACCTCTCTATCAAGCAACTCCAGATCAAAGAAAAATTAGTTACAGACACCCAAATGCATCTGCCCAATAATTTATCCCTAAAAACAAGTGTATATCCCCAATTTCAAACGAAACCTAAGATTAAAACACCTCAGATAGATCGAAACAACGTGCAAACAACAACACAAACACGCAAAGCAACAGATTAAATAGAAATAAATTAATAAACAGAAAAAGTCTCCAGGTTCCATGGGAAATATATTAATATAGATTAAATCACATGCACATGACCATGAACTTTACTCATCTGAGATTCAGGATTAAAAAAAATGCAATAAAAACTTCAAATTGGTTCATAAACAAATAATAAAAAAAGATCAAAATTCACTAAAATTAACACGAAATGTCGTTACTTGTTAAAATGCAAACCTAAAAATCTGAAATTTAAAAATAATAATTAAAAAATAAATAAATAAAGAGAAGAAATGTTAGTGGAAATTAATACCCTAGAAAATACAATCGAATTACCTGGAGATTCACCAGAGACGTATGTATATCGAAGATTGATGGATGGATTCGATTTCGCTTTTCAGAGAGAGAGAAATAGAATTTTGAAGAGTTAGATCGTGAGTTTCGGGGATGAGATCGAGATGAAGAATTGTGGGCGAAGAGAGAGAGAGAGAGAGAGGGTGAGGATGTATCAGACGAGTGGAGTCATATTTACGCCATTGTGACGAAATGGGGTAACGAGGAAGTTAGACCAAACTAGCCCACTACGTGATTCGTTGCTTCCAACTGACTTGCACGTGATCGATAGCGTACTAGCCTATACTCTAAGTAGACTATAAGGGTGTGTTTCTTTTGGAATGTGGAATCTAAGGGCCTGTTTGGATTGACTTCTTAAAGTGCTTCTGGCTCCCTGTTGGAGTCAGAAGCACTTATTGAATCATTTGGACAAATAAGTACTTCAAAAAATAATTCTCCAAAAAAGTAAAATTGGTACTTCTACGAGAAGTATCGAGAATAGTGCTTCTCAAATTCGTTTTTGCGGGGAGCAAATTTCTACGTCAATTAATGGGGCGCGTTTCCAAAATTACCCCTATGAAAAATATATATTACCTCCAATATCCTGATTCTGTTCGTCAAAACAGATCAGTCGTTCAAGCTTGAAACCTTGACGGAGGTTCAGCCGAAATCCACTCCTCCCTCAGGCGACTGCAACTACGACGACGAATGAAAAATATATATTACCTCCAATATCCTGATTCTGTTCGTCAAAACAGATCAGTCGTTCAAGCTTGAAACCCTTGTCGTTCAAGCTTGAAACCTTGACGGAAGTTCAGCCGAAATCCACTCCTCCCTCAGGCGACTGCAACTACGACGACGACCTCTCCGACCACTCCGAGTCAGTTCGGCAAAACAATCTCTGCTTTTTTCTATTTATAAACCCTCATCGTTCACCCTAAATCGTCGACAGAAGTTCTGCCGAAACCCTCTCCTTCCTACGAGTAAAGCATATCTCCCCTCAGGCGACTACGGCGACGACATTTCCGACGATTGCAGCAGCGAGTTCGTCCTCTCCTCATAGGTAAGTCGATCGGCTTACACTCATTCGATTCGATGGTATCTGTTCTTCTCATATCTTTCAAGGCAAAGGGGAATTTCTTTGTTTTACAATTTTATTAGAAAATCAACTGATTATACAAAATCAATCGACTAAAAATATAGTTCGTATTTTCGAACGTAGTTGAACCTGATCTTGCAGTCACAATGATGTTTAGAACACCAAGATAAAATTGAATGGTTTCACAAATCAATATGGTTGGATGGTTGGGATAATACACGATTGATTTAAGGATAAAATTGAATGGTTTAAGAACAAAATTTGAGCATTGGTTTCACAGATCTTTTTTTTTAATACTTTGTATGTGCTTGCTCATATAATAAAAAATAAAAATAAAAACATCCCAAATCAACACTCCCACTGATTTTTGTGTGTACACATGTTGAGAAATCCTATGCTTTTTGTACTTTGTATGTGCTTGCTCATATAATAAAAAATAAAAATAAAAACATCCCAAATCAACACTCCCACTGATTTTTTTGTGTACACATGTTGAGAAATCCTATGCTTTGGTTTCCAATCTACTGATTTTTTCCCCTAAAGAGCCACTGATTTTCCCAAATTTCAAAGAGGGTAGAAATATAACATAAAAGAACACGAGCTTCATCAACTTGGCATGTTTTTTATATAAAAGCCCCACCCCCAATCCAAATCAACACTCCAATCCTTTTGTAATTTATCACATATGGATTGGTGTGTTATAAGTAAAAGTTGGCATGATAATAACATCTCTCATAATTAATTATGGTTGTTGCATCACTATTGTTTTAGTAGGTGTTGTTTGATCTTTATTTGTTTGAAGTCATTAAGATCCCATCTCATCTCATCACTCTGAGAAAATACATTTGATCGTCATTTTTGTTCTTAAACCATTCCTTCTCATCTCAACACGTGAATTCTTTTCTAAACTGACGTATCAATGATATATAGTCAGATCTTTATTGAAGTTCTTTCATTTGCTTGCATCAATTGTAATTGCAATGTCCTTGATATTTTAGAGTGAAATGGCTGCTTGATCTGCAAGTGTACTAGGAGAGAATAAATGGAGCCATTTTGATCAGTAACACTATCATAATTCTCTAAGAATTGAAATGTCAATCTTTGACTTTTCTCGACATTTAAGGCCCATGTTTATGACATATGATATTCATCCTCTTCATCAAACTATTATCCCAAATATCTGGCCAAAAATACATATTTATTGTACAGTTTAGTCCCACATCAGACACAAATTGCGTTGTCTCTCTCCTTATAATTCAAATCGATTTTTCGAAGACTAATTTGTAGATTTACACTGCTTATTCTTATTTCTTTTTAAACGAACCTTTACCAAAGCATATAAAATGAAACATATACAAAGGTGCTCGTTTGCAAAGTTGGTTAAAATCTATGAGTATTGAAACACATACACCCGTGTGGTTAACTTTTTATACAATTGTAGCTTTTCTCACAACATATGCAAACTCGTAGACAGTAACCATAGAGTACTATATGACTTGCATATATGTATATATAGGGTCACGTTCAATGGCTAACTTTTTGGCAAAACATATTTCAAAACATGAGTTAGAAGTTTTGGAATGGGCTGATTTTTGGTGAGGATGATCTCCTTGCCGTAGAGATCATCCTCACCAAAAATCAGCCCATTCCAAAACTTCTAACTCATGTTTTGACTTTATTTGTTTAAAGTCATTAAGATCCCATCCCATCTCATCTCAACACGTGAATTCTTTTATATTTGTGCAAACCTTGTGTTGTGTTAGTCATACTTTTAAAACTTGTAAAATGGACTCGAAACTCACCCATGTCAACTCAACTTGACTTAATTGGATATTTTGATGACTCAACCCAAAATTCGATGGAATCAATTCACCAAATCTACTCATTAACTTAGTCTATTTATCTCAAAGCAAAGGATCTATGATTTTGTAAAGGGAGTGTACAAAAAAGGGACTCAAATGATCACGACTCTTTTTTTAAAATATTTGTCAAAAAAGATGTATTTTTATTTTGGTATATTTTTATTTTTATCAAAATGAATACCTTTTTATGGTCATTTTATATTGAAATTACTTTTGTACATTTATTTTGAATTTCATGCAAATAACCTTTTTCATTTTTTATTGATAAGTTGGGGTTGAAGGGACCCCTCCTTAAAAACGTATCAATGACAAAAATTGTTGAAAAATTCATAGTTTTATTGTGTATTTTATTCTTATGTTTTGTTGGGAGATAAGATTTGAACTTAAGACCTCTTGAGTGTTATTTGTAAAGAGTAAAGATTTTCTTAATTGTTGAAATATGATCTAAAAGGATTATTTCATAATTGCTTTGTTAGAGAAGTTGAAACTTGAATAATTCTCTTTGAGTCCTAATGGTTTAAAACATGTACAGACTATACGTATTATGTGTTTTTTTAAATGTTAATGTTGTGTAGATGTTAGATTGTGTATTCTTTAGTGTATTATGCAGGTATTTTTTTATCAGGAAAATTTCATATGTTCATTTTTTAGAGGTTATGCTGCCGAAATTTCGATAGAATTATAAAATTTAAAAAAAAATTAAATTGAAAATAAATATATTTTATAATTTTTTAATAGAAATTTATTTTATATATATATATTTGTTTGTTAAAAAGTATGCAATGCATGTATTTGTATGTTTTGAATTTCAAGTACTAATCCATGAGAATTAGTTTGTTGTGAAATTTTTTTTAAGTTATTATTATAAGAGAATGTTTTTTATTGATTTATTTATGTTGTTCTCTAACACATGATTTGTTTTCACATATTTGTTTGTCTTTATTTTAAGATGTCTTCTGAAACAACAAATATGAACAAAGACAAACAAGCTGCAACACAAAATGACAAAGGTAAAGCAAATTGGAGTCCGTATTTACATAAGACCTTTGTTGAACTATGTGTTGAAGCAGTCGCGCAAGGTCATAGGAATGGGCCAACTCTAGACAGGTTAGGATGGAAGTTTGTTCGAAATGAATTTTTCAAGAAAACGGGATTTAAATTCGAACAAAAACAATTCAAAAATCATTGGAACAAAACAAAATTAGATTGGAAGGCTTGGTCTAATCTAATGAGTGTAACTGGAATCGGTTGGAACGGCTATTCTATCATCATGAGCGATGAATGGTGGATTGAACGAGAAATGGTAATACATATTTTTTAATATATTTAATTTCACTTATTTATGAAGATGTCAATAAATATTTATTAATAATATTCATCATTTTTTTATAGTTACATTCTGGAGATAATAAGTTTCGTTATAAGGCATTGGAGCACAGAGATGAGTTGGACAAGTTATTTGGTGGTACCACAGCTACCGATCTCGTGTTCGATATTCTACAACGACAAACATGACGAATGAGTCAATTGCTGTTGATGATGATGATGATGATGATGATACTCCTGAATACATTCCAGCGACACAAGAAAATATACTCCCAACTCACCCTGATGATGATATTGATGAGTCACCAAATTCAAGATCATCACAGAGAAGGTCGTCAGTAAGTGGGGATTCTAGATCAAAACGCAAAAAAGGAAGAAAATCTGATTTATTCGAGGTTGAATTCAGTCGTTTGGTGGATCTTTTTCAATCAAAAATTCATAAAGATAAACTTCCAAACGAGCAAAAAAAGCTTACTCCCGGTGAATGCTTGCCACTTCTTAATGAATTAGTGGATGAGATTCCTATAGGTAGCGATCGATATTGTTATGTGGTATCCAAGTTCGTGGAGAGTGTAGATTTTAGGAATGCTTTTTATAATTTGCCGACAAATGATGCTCGTCTATCGTACCTTGATTTTGAATACCGTCGTTATCATGGTGGTCACTAAAGGGTAGCATAGGTTTTTTTATGAGTCGGTCTTTTATGAATGAATTTTTTTTATGAACTATGTGGTTAATAAAAGAAAATTTATTTAATGAATTATGATTTGGATTTATTCTGTATGGATTAAGTTTTTATTTATTTCTGGTTTATGGATTATTGATTATGTCTCATGGATTATGAATCATGGATTATGGTTTGATTGTTAAAAATATTTGTTTTAATATTTTATATGATTGTTTATAGATTGAATATATTTATATGATTGTTAATATTTAATATTAAATGATATTTTTTTTTATTAATAATGTAAACAGAAACAAGATGGATTATTCAGATTCAGACGATGAGATTATATGTATGGCTGCACTTGCTGCAGCAAATCATTATCGCACGGTTCGTAAAAATAAATTAGTTCGACAACCCAAGACTAATTGCAATTTTACTGGACAAAATTATATGAATTATGTTTTGTCTGGGAATAATGCAATATGTCATGAACAATTTCGAATGGAGAAACATGTATTTGAGAAATTATGCAATACTTTACACATGAAGAGGTGGGTCTTGAAAGAACAAGGAACGTTTCTTTGGAAGTATCCTTAGGAATGTTCTTAAAGATATTGGGACAAAATGAGGGCATGCGAAGTGTTGGTGATCGATTTCAACGTTCTGAAGAAACCGTGAGTAGACACTTTCATAGAATCTTGAAAGCTGTCCTTGAATTGTGCAAAACTCTCATTGTGCCTCGTTCTTTGGATGAGATCCCTCATCAAATTCGCACAAATCGAAGATTTTGGCCTTTCTTTAAGGTAATTTTAAAGTTAAATTCAAAAAAATTATAATGTTTAATCTTTAAAATAAAATTTCTTTTTATATGAAGGATTGTGTGGGAGCGATTGACGGTACTCATATTGGGGCACGAGTTCCAATAGCAGATCAACTTCGATATTTAGGTCGAAAGGGTATAACACAAAATGTAATGGCTGTATGCTCTTTCGATATGTTCTTCACATATGTAGTTGCTGGTTGGGAGGGACAAGCAAATGACGCGAACGTGTTCTTAAAAACCATAAATAATCCTAATTCGGGATTTCCTCATCCTCCGTCAGGTTGGTATTCAAAATTTTACGTAAAAGTATATTCAATTATATGTTATATATATAAAATAATGAAATTATTATTCATTTGTAGGTAAATATTACTTGGTTGACTCTGGCTATCCATTGATGGATGGGTACATGACACCATATAGGGGTGTCTGTTACCATTTACAAGACTTTCGACGGGGTGCATGGCAGAAGGAAAAGAAGGAGTTATTTAACCATCTTCATTCCTCATTGTGTAATGTTATAGAGAGGTATTTTGGGGTATTAAAGGCAAGATGGGCAATTCTTAGGGACATGCACACATACTCCATTGATACTCAAAGGGATATCGTCATTGCTTGCATGGGACTACACAATTTCATTCGAAATGAAGCTTTGGCAGATGTTGAATTTGCTATGTATGAAGAATTAGATTATATAGATGAAGCCGTCCCTAGGAGTGTAGATGAGCCTGGACCATCGAGACGTTCACAACGGGAAAGACATAGAGAAATGGAACGTAGGAGAGAAGTCATAGCTGAAGCTATAAAAGAAGCTTATGATCGACGTGATATAATTATATAATTTTATGATTTAAAAGTTACTATTAACTGAATAAATTATATTTTTGGATAAATTTAATATATTTCTACTATATGAACATCTTTGTTTATTGGTATGACGATCACATATAAATTTTGTTTATGAATATTTTCTTTTCATTTTACATATGTTGGTGTGATTATTATATATGATTTTATGTATGATGATACAGGTTTTATTATATGATAGTTGTTATGTTTTTATACAGATTTTATTTTTCATATGTCCAATATTTAGGGAAGGTTCTATCGAATTTTAAAAAAAAAATAAGAATAAGTATATTTTGAGTATAAAATAATGTTATAATGTTTTTATTTAATAAAAACAATAACTGTTATTTTTTTTTAGCATATGTTGTTGAATTATAATGTTAAAGATAGTAATTATTACATATAAGGGTATTCTGGTCATTTTAACAGCATACAGAATAGTTTCCTAACACAAAACTCTGTGAGAAGTACTTATGGTAGTACTTCTCAAATCCTGCATTCAAACGTACAACACGTATTCCGCTACTTGAGACAGTACTTCAGAAAGTACTTCTGGAAGTACTTATGTTTTAAGTACTTCTGACTCCTGTATCCACACGGGCCCTAATATTTTCACTCTTAATTGGATTTTAAAATTCGATGCATTGTTTGGTTTGGATTATAGATTTTGATTTTTTATTACAAATTGTTGGGTTATGTCTTCTATTCTTGTATATGGAGATTGTCATGGATTCAAACCGGATCTTTTGATGATCCGTTAACGGCCCGCATGACTTATTTAATTGGTATTGTGTGGGGTTTCCCTACCATTACTTGGGGTTCGGGGACGAAGCCCCCGAGCAAAATATTAAGCCTATTTGGTTTGATTTTGGATTCATTTAACCTCTTTGTAACCCTAAGTATATAAAGGATAAGAGATGAAATCCGAAAGGGTATGAGACATATACGAGAGACAGAGAGAAATTATAACTGTGTTCTTCTTTGGTTAATATAGTGAAATCGTCGTTTTCACCCGTGGACGTAGGTTGATTCTTTAACCGAACCACGTATATTTTGTATCATGTGAGATTTTTGTGTTCTTGTTTAATTATACTTTAGATCATAGGGTTTAGTTTAACAAACTGGTATCAGAGCTATGGCTACGAAGTATGATGTCGAAAATTCGATGGAAGGAACGATTTTAATCTATGACAGGTTCGGATAAAAACTTTGCTTGTTCAACAAGGTTTATCGAAGGTGTTGTTGGGAAGCGATACTTTACCTGAATTGTTGAAACCAGAACAGAAAGAGGAGATCATGGAGAAGGCACATAGTCCGATTCTGTTGTCTTTGGGGAATGAGGTCCTACGAGAGGTTGGTGATTCAAACACGATGGATCTATTATGGATAAAATTGGAAACTCGGTACATGATAAAATCTCTCACAAATCCATGGTATCTAAAGAAACGATTTTACACCCTACGAATGCGAGAAGGTACTTCTATCCCTAATAATCTTGATGAAATATAATATTATTCTTATGGATTTAAAGAATGTTGGTGTTAAAATTGATGAATAAGATCAGGCCATACTTTTGATTTGTTCTCTACCACCCTCATATGAAAATTTCGTTGATACCCTAATGTATGGAAAAACTATTGTTTCAATTGAAGAGATTAAATCTGCTTTAAATTCTCAAGAATTGAATAAGAAAGTAGATGGAATTACAGAAAGCTCAGACGAAGGTTTATTTGTTAGTGGGAGATGAAATCATAAAGGGAACCATAATGGAAAAGGACGGTTTAGATTAAAATCGAAAACTAGAAAGTTAAAGTGTTTCAATTGTCATTAAGAAGGACATTTTAAAAAAGATTGTCTGGAGCATAAAGGAAAGGGAAAATAAAATTATAATGACCATGATGTTGGCGATGTAGCAGTGGCAGATAAAAATAATGATAACGGTGATGTACTATCAATTTCTACCAATTTCTCCAGTTTAGACTAGATTATTGATTCGGCGTACACTTATCATATATGTCCCAATAAGGACTAGTTCACAACCTATCGCCCTTTTGATGGGGGTGAAGTTCTTACGGGAAATAATGTTGCTTGCAAGGTAGTGGGCATAGGCACAGTTCGAGTAAAGATGTTTGATAGTATTGTGAGGACATTATCATATGTCAGGCACGTTTCAAATTTGAAGAAAAATTTGATTTCCTTGGGTATGCTAGACTCAAATGGCTGTAGTTACAAGACAGGGGATGGAGTAATTCATGTTTCTAAGGGTGCTCTAGTGGTAATGAAAGGGTTGAAGAAGAATGGGTTGTATGCATTGCAAGGATAGACAATTACAAGTACAGTGTTGGTATCTGCAGCAGATTTAAACACCACCAGATTGTGGCATATGCGCCTCGCGCATATAAGTGAGAAAGGGATGACAGTACTAAGCAAACAAGTTTTGCTTGATGGAAAGAAATTTGGAAAATTAGACTTTTGTGAGCATTGTGTTTTTGAGAAGCAGTGCAGAGTAAAGTTCAATACGAGTATTCACATAGCCAAGGGTACTGTGGATTATATCAATTCTGATTTATGAGGTCCATCTTCGGTTGCATCACATGGTGGAGGTAGATACACGTTGACATTCATAGATGATTTTTCGAGAAAAGTCTGGATATTTATTTTGAAGAGCAAAGATGAAAATTTTGTCAATTTCAAGTAATGGAAGACATTGATAGAAAAACAAACTGGAAAACAGATCAAAAGATTGAGGACTGATAACGGTTTGGAATTTTGTTCTCTCTGGAGAGTTCGATGAGTTTTGTAAAAATAAGGGTATTGTGCGACATCACACAATACGAAAGACACCACAACAGAATGGGGTTGTGAAAGCGCCCTCGATCCGCGGGGTGCGCGGATCCGCTTTTGACCCTTGAGGTTTGGGAGTCGCCACCTAGTTATTGTGGTCTAGGAACCATACTGACTCTAACATGGATAAAAACTAATCTACTATAAAAAATCTGAATTCGGGGATCAAGTTACGGGGTTGGAAGGTGTTAGGCACCAACCCCGCCCGGCCAAAGCCGGTCTCTACTAAATTCCCAAGTAAATTACATTGCTAAAACCTAGATAAAAAAATAAATAAAAATAAAAGATTTACCTTTCCGATGGCAAGGACTTGGTTCCCTCAGATCTGACAAAAAGAACTCCTTGTACCGTGCTCCCTTGCTTCGTTCTGTTTCCGGATTTGACTTTGGATCTCCGAGGCAAGGTATCTCCTTGTTTTTGAATCTGAACTCTTCAAGTTCGTTGCGGATTTGGGGTGTTTTAGAAGGCCTTTGGGTGTTTTCTAGACTAAAATTGAAGGAGGGATGTTAGCTAAGGAGTTGGGGCTCCGAAACTAGGGTTTATGGGGGGCTAGGGGAGCTTCTAGACCTACTTCTCTTAGGGTTTATAATTTGATACGAAAATAGGGTGTGAGCATCTCTATTTATAGATGTTTTTAGGGGTTGATTTGGATAGAGTTAGTGTTTAATTAGAGATCTTTTAATTAGAGTTGTGTTTTAATTTGACTTGTTTTAGGTAGAATTGTATTTTAATTAGAATTGTTTTAGGTAGAATTGTGTTTTAATTCAAATTGTTTTAGGTAGAATTATTTTTAAGTTAGAACTCTATTAGATAGAGTTATTATTTAATTAGAATTCTATTATGACTTTTGGTCTTATTTGATTGACTTTTAATGTTTTGACTTCAGTCTTAATTGATTGACTTGACTTCAGTCTTGCTTAATTGACTTTAATTTTGACTTCAGTCTCACTTGATTGACTTTAATACCTTGACTTTAGTCTTGCTTGATTTACTTTTAATTTTTGGAGAAGGCCCCTTTCATTATTTCTTTAATTCTTTGGACCCCCAAATTGAGGGGTTCTTAAAGAAATATCTCACGAACCCTCAACAATTTTGCCTGAGAACCCGATTGATCGATTTTTTAGGTTCAAAATTTTAAATTAATTTCATTAATGTTTCACTTTAATTATTTAATATTTATTTATTAATTTCGAAAATTTTAATTATGAAAATTGTGAAATTACCGTTTTGCCCCCGGAGAGGACTTTTCACGTTTCAAGTCGGTTTTTAATGTTCCAGGATGTTTTAGAATCGATTTTTCGTAAGGAATTCAATGGAAATATTAGTTTTTGTTATTTATGAAGTTTTTTTTGTGTGAAATGGTTGTGAACTTTACGAGGGGCATTTTCGTAATTTTGTCAAATTCTGTTAAAATTGGTGAAATGATTTATTTGGTTCCGATTTGTTATTTTATGTGTTCGAGAGAGTTTTCCTAAGCGTAACGTAGGCTCTAGGGTTGTTTTGAGGTTAGGGATATTTTGGTAATTTGGTAATTTTTAGTGATTTTTATCGTGAAGTTTCTTTCTGGTCTGCAAGATGATGATTTCTATGTTTCTGGGGTCGTATTTTCCTAGCGTAGCGTAATTTCTAAGGTTTTGTCAGTTCGAGATACCTCATCCGGATTTCTGAAACATATCTGGTAACAAAATAAAGCATTGGAATACACATCCATCATTGGGAATCATTGCAATCGGGTTGACGAGTTGATTAATCAGGCGGATGCAAAAATGGGGTGTCTACAGGTTGCAGAAGGAATGAACAAGACTTTAGTGGAAAGGATGCGGTACATGCAATCAAATTCTAGTTTGCCAAAGTAGTTTTGGGCTGAAGTTGTTAACACAACTTGTTATCTATTAAACAGGTCTCCTAACAGTGCTATTGAGTTCAAAACTCCATTGGAGATGTGGTCGAGATCTCTTGCTACATATTATGGGTTGAGGATATTTGGGTGTCCAGCATATGCTCACGCAAACGATGGTAAGCTTGAACTGAGGGCAAAGAAATGTATTTTTCTTGGATATCAGGCTAGAGTGAAAGGTTACAGATTGTGGTGCCCAGATGCGATAAGGAAAAAATTTCTTATCAGTAGAGATGTGACATTCGATGAGTTTGTCATGTTCAGTGCGAAAGGAGGTACTTGATACTGAGAGACCTCGTGGTGTCATTGAATAGGTAGAGCTAAAGGCTTCTGTTTTAAAAAATAATGGTACAGATGATCAAGATCAAGAGGATGAAGAACCACGACAGGATACTATTATCGGGGATGAGGTTCAGTTACAATAGTACAGCTTAGCTAAAGACAGACAAAGGAGGTAGGTTAGGCCACCTCAGAGATTTGCTCATGCAGATTTGGTAGCTTATGCACTTAATATAGTAGAAAATATGGATGATGAAGAGCCATGTACTATCAGGAGGCTATCACATGTGAGGAGTCAGCACAGTGGTGTGTTGCCATGAGTGAGAAGATCGAGTCTTTTCACAAGAATAAAAAATGAGAGTTTGTTGAGAAGCCAAAGGGTAAGAAGATTGTGAGATGCAAATAGGTCTTCAAGAAAAAGGAAGGAATTCTAGGTGTTGAAGATGTTAGATTCAAAGCAAGATTTGTGGCAAAGGGGTATACGCAGCGGGAAGGCATAGAGTTCACCGAGGTTTTCTCGCCTATGGTGAAACATACTTCTATCAGGGTGCTCATTGCCATGATTGTCTTATACAATTTAGAGCTTGAACAACTTGATGTAAAAACTGTTTTTCTACATTGTGAGTTAGAATAACAGATTTATATGCATCAGCCAAAGAGATTCATTATTCAGGGGAAGGAAGATCATGTGTGTTTGCTGAAAAAATCTTTATATGGTCTGAAGCAGTCTCCTAGACAGTGGTATAAGAGGTTTGATACTTTTGTGATAGGAAACAACTATACCAAGAGTAAGTATGACAATTGTGTTTATTATAAAAGACTCACACATGGTTCGTTTATGTACTTACTATTATATGTAGATGACATGTTGATTGCGTACAGAGATACATCTGAGATTACAAGACTGAAGGCTCAACTCAGTAGTGAGTTTGAGATGAAAGACTTAAGGGTTGCAAAAAAGATTTTGGGTATGGAGATTCATAGGGATAGAAAAATAGGTAGATTGTATGTATCACAAAGGAAATACATTGAGAGGGTATTGGATCACTTTAGGATACAAGAGTCTAAATTTGTAAGTACCCCTCTAGCAGCTTATTTTAGACTCTCAGCTCAGATATCCTCGTGTAGACACGCCATTTTTTGCATTCGCTTGATTAATCAACTCGTCAATTCGATTGCAACAATTCCCAATGATGAATGTTTATTCCAATGCTTTATTTTGTTACCAAATATGTTTCAGAAATCCGGATGAGGTATCTCGAACTGACAAACTATAGAAACCACGCTACGCTAGGAAAATATGACCCTAGAAACATAGAAATCATCATCTTGTAGATAAAAAGAAGCTTCATGATAAAAATCACAAAAAAATGATCAAATTACCAAAATACCCCTAATCTTAAAATATCCCTAGAGCCTACGTTACACTTAGAAAAACTCATTCAAACACATAAAATAACAAATCAAAACTAAATAAATCATTTCGTCAATTTTTACAAATTTTGACAAAATTACGAAAATACCCCTCATAAAGTTCACGATCATTTTACACAACAAATTTCATAAATGACACAAACCAATATTCTCATTGAATTCTTTACAAAAAATTAATTTTAAAACATCCTGGAACATTAAAAACCGACTTGAAACGCGAAAGTTCTCTTCAGGGGCAAAACGATAATTTTTCAATTTTTATAATTAAATTTTTTGAAACTAATAGATAAAATATTAAATAATTAAAGTGAAACATTAATAAAATTAATTTAAAATTTAAACTAAAAAATAGATCAATCAGACTCTCAGGCAAAATTGTTGATGGTTGCCAAGATATTTATTCAAGGACCCCTCCATTTTTGGGTCCAAAGAATTAAAGATATAATGGAGGGGGGTTCTCTAAAAAATTCAAGTCAATCAAGTAAGACTAAAGTCAATCTTAAAGTCAATCAAGTAAGACTAAAGTCAAGATCTTAAAGTCAATCAAGTAAGACTAAAGTCAAAATCTTAAAGTCAATCAAGTGAGACTAAAAGTCAAAACCCTAATAAAATTATAATTAAACAATAATTCTATTTAAAACAATCCTAATTAAATAATGACTCTAGTTAAAAAATTCTAATTAAAATATAACTCTACCTAAAACAATTATAATTAAACAATAACTCTCTCTAAAAGAATTATAATTAAACATTAACTCTATCTAAACAAACACTTAAAAAATCTATAAATAGGAGCCTCCACACCCTATTTTCGTATCAAATAAAAAATCCTAAGAAAAGTAGGTCAAAAAGCTTTCCTAGCCTCTCATAAACCCTAATTTTGAAGTCTCAACTCTTTACCTAACACCTATACTTCAATTTTAGCTTGAAAAATACTTAGAAGCCATTCAAAAATACCCCGAAATTCATAAACAAATTCGAAGAATCCAGATTCAAGGAAGAGATACCTCGCCTTGGAGATCAGAAATCAGATCCGGAGATAGAACGAAACGAGGAATACTATACAAGGAGCTATTCTATCAGATCTGAGGGAACAAAATCATTGCATTCGAAAAAGGTGAGTATTTTTATTTTTTTATTATTATTTAGGTCTTGTTAGCAATGTAGTTTTATTTGGAAATTAGTAGAGACCGACGTTTGTCGAGCGGGGTTGGTGCCTAACACCTTTCAACCCCATAACGTGATCCCCGGACCCGTATTTTTCTTTTGTAGATTAGTTTATTTATCTTTTAGAGTCAAAGTTCGGTTCCAAGATCGCAATAACTAGGTGGCGACTCACAAACCTCAAAGGTCAAAAGTGGATCCGCGCACCAAGCGGATCGAGGGCACTTTCACCTTGTAGACAGAGGAGGAGGTAAAGCACATGTCTTATGTTCCTTATCCTAGTGTTGTTGGCAGTCTTATGTATGCCATGGTTTGTACTAGGCCTGACATTTCATATGCAGTTAGTATAGTCAGCAGATACATGGATAAACCTTGAAAGATCTATTGGCAAGCAGTTAAATGGATACTGAGATACTTAAAGGGTACTGTAGAAGTTAGTTTGCTATATGATAGAAGTAGTGATACTTCTTATAGTGTTGTTGGGTATGTTAATTCTGATTATGCTAGTGATTTAGATGGGAGGAGATCTTTGACGGGCTATGTTTTCACTATTTGCGGTAATACTATTAGTTGGAAGTCAACTTTACAGGTAACAGTTGCATTGTCTACCACAAAAGGCAGAGTATATGACAGCTATAGAGGCAGTGGATGAGGTAATATGGTTGCAGGGCATGGTTACTGATTTGGGTTTGAAATAGGTGTTACTACAATATTTTGTGACAGCCAAAATGTCATACATTTAACCAAAAATCAGATGTATCACGAGAGGACCAAGTATATTGATGTTAGACTGCACTTCATTCAAGATGTGGTTGTTCAAGGTGATATTGTAGTGAAAAAGATTGATACAGTAAAGAATCCAGCAGATTTAATAACTAAGGTCATCCCAAGTATCAAGTTTAGGAGCAACCTAAACTTGATAGGTGTGTTGCAGTTCTTGAGGCCCTAATGGGAAAAGGCGAAAGCGATTTCTTTTTTGCAGAATTTAAGTCAAGGTGGAGATTTGTTGAGTTATGTCTTCTATTCTTGTATATGGAGATTGTCGTGGATTCAAATCGGATCTTTTGATGATTTGTTAACGACCGGCATGACCCATTTAATTGGTAATGTGTGGGGTTTTCGTACCATTATTGGGGGTCTGAGAGTGAAGTTCCCGGGCAAAATATTAGGCCCATTTGATTTGGGTTTGGATCCGACCCTTTTTTAACCTCTTTGTAACCCTAATTAAATGAAGGGTAAGAGATGAAACCCGAAAGGGTGTGAGACATATATGAGAGACATAGAGAAATTGTAATTGTGTTCTTCTTTGGTTAATATAGTGAAATCGTTATTTTTGCCCGTAGACGTAGGTCTATTCTTTGACTGAACCACATATATTTTGTGTCGTGTAAGATTCTTGTGTTCTTGTTTGATTTATACTTCAGATCATAGGGTTTAGTTTAACACAACTGTATTACGAAATCCAATATAACTATTCGGTTCGGATTTTAAGAGTGATTCTTATGTAATTAGAAATGTTAATTACAAAAAAATTAAAAATAGGACTCAATTTGTTTCTCAAATTCTAACGAACAATCAATTTTTCATATTTATGAATGAATGTAATTACCATTTCCCTTTTCGTTTGAATTGTCTGATTTCAATTCCAAATATCTAATTTATAAAAATAAAAATAAACACATACTCTCTCTCTCTCCAGGTTTTTTCTTATTTTTATGAAAGGTTTGTTATTATCTTCTTTCATGTTTTGTATTCTCAATTCTATTGGTTTTACTCTCATTAATAAGCTTAATAGAAAAAAATAAGAAATGTAATGATTTTCGAATACCCCCATCACAAAACTGTAGATCAATTGCCTCTAGATATGCATAATCATAAATCTTTTTCTTGTGTATCCTGAGGCAATTGATCTACAGTTCTGTAATGGGGGCGTGCATCAGAGAGGGGCATCATATTATCACGACTCAAAAAAGAATCAAACTACAAAATTTTGAGTTTTGCAGATAAGTGTGTATCTATAACTGAGATTACTAATGAATGTAAGTTATTTTTTCTCTTGTAGTATGTCTATGATTTCTATTGGAAGTTTAAGTATTTGTATGTAATTAAATGATTTCAGGGTAATTTTTATTATTAGACATTTAATTATTAATATTTTGTCTTGAGATTAATGATGTATTTGGATTGAGAGAAATGGAGAGAAAAGAAAATAAATGAGTTTCTATGTCACTTGTTTGGATTGTTAAGTAGAGAGTGAAGAGAAAGAAATTGGAGTGAAGAGGAGAGAAAAAAGGTGAGTTTTGTTTGTTTCCCAAAGTGGAGAGAAGAGGGAAGAAATGTAAAGAAAGCCTTGTAAAATATTTGATAATTCCTACTCTGCCCCTAGATCTCTTTTAAAATATTTTAAAATTTCAAAGTTGTCCCAAATGATTCTGAATATTTTCTCCATTTCTTTTTAACATGAAGGCATGTGTTGTTATATTTTATCCCATTGTTTGAAAAAAAAAAAAAAACACTAGTTCAAGCGTGAGGTGACACTCTTGGTTTAGAGGATTAGATTCTGAATAGATTTTTGTTTGGTCCAAATAAGTCTCAAACTAGTTCAAATTGATTCGAAGTCTATATGAGATTTGAAAGTAGTGGTATTATTTTGTTTTTTATAATACGTGATTAAAATGTTTGCAATTACAAAAACACAACACTAATTTAAAAAAAAAAATCATCAAATATTTCAAATAAAATCACTGAAATCAATTACAAACCATCAAATCATGCATGGAGAGGAAATTTTATATAGAGGATTCATGTGCTGAGTCTTGAAACCATGTTTTGAGCAACATTTGTAAATTTTCACGAGAGAGGTTGAGCCTTTTTTTTGCAATTAAGATGTCAATGGGTACCCATTCAATCAATATTCCATAATTGAAACTAATTTTCCCAGCTTCATATTTACTAAATTCATAATACTAATACAATCTTTTGAATAAAACATGTTCCAATTATTGGTAATTTGGTATTGTGGATTATTTTGATGATTTGATCTCTTTTCTATCATTATGTTGATGGTAATGTTTGAATTATTGAGCTCACCATAGTTTTTGTGAAAAACAACGATCGATTCAATAGGCAATTTGACAAAGTTTTATTTTCATGGGGTGATAATTGTGCACCACTGCTTTGTTCAATACCTATTTATAAACTTAAGATGCCCAATTACAATTCATGTTGGCATGGTCATATCAATTGCAGAGATAGTGACACAAGACAAAATGGAAATTTCTCTTTCGTGGATATCACATTTATGTTAGATTCTTTACTCCTTTGTTTAGCGTGCAAATTTAGTTAGTGGGGAACTATCTTATTAGTTTGCAACATGATAGGTTGGATGAGTTCAACAAATCATTGTATATGTGAGGAGAAGTTGATTTTTTGAGAGATGCATTTTACTAATTTAGCACTCCAAACCACATGTCTTATTCTTTGTGTTGTTTTCAAGTGTATCGTTATGTTTTGACTGAGCATCATTCAAAATCCTCCTTTGGTTGCTTGCAAGTGGTTTCTTCTCCTTACACCATTCAGTCTAGGATCAACTCGAGATCCGATCCATTTCTTCTATCCTTGCAAATATATATAATCTAAATCAAAGCACAATAGGATTTGCCATGTCCAATTTATTTCAAAGAGTACTTTCTTTAATTTTTAATATTATTAATACAGTAGTTATGTATTTGATATGTAACTGAAAATAAAACCAAGATCAATTGTCCCAATTTCAATAATCAAAGTCCATCCTTTTTGTAGATACACAATTTTTTAATCAAAATATTACATTTACGTGGATTTGGAATCGCCAACATTATTTTTTTTAAATGGTGTGAATGATCACCTGGAAGGTATTTTTTTAGAACAAAAATTCGTTTTAGCATCGTAGTGACTCTCATACGGATTAGGGCATCGATCCATCTAAGATTTAGGTAATGATTCGGTTAGAGATAGGGGAAGATGTTAGGTACTCCTCTCTCTCCATCAAATGATAGTAACCTTAACAATGTGATCATTTTAGAGAAAAAAAATTATATTAAACGGCAATTTTGTACTCTCTTATGCGAGGGGCTTTGATATCGACTTAAATCGTGAAGGTCCTCTCATTAAGAAAATAGACCCTTCCATATTTTTATCTTGAGGGGACAAGTTTTGAATGAAAAGGGGCCCAATCACCTTTAACCTTAAAATAAGTTTTGTGATGTGTGCACCAAATGTTTGAGGGTTTAAAATAATGTTCTTTTAAAAGTGATTACAACCCCTATACTTTCAACCAAACCGAAGTCCGATCTACTGGTGGTAGGGGAGGATACTTATTGCATCCTACAGCCTTTTAAAACCAAAATTAAGGAAATGGGGGGGGGGGGGGAGACAGGATAGGGATATGGAGAGAGGAGAGTGGAGGAATTAAAATAAAAATCATACTTTAAACCCACCTTGAAGTTTTTACTTTCTCTTTCTTTCCTTTTTTTTTTTTTGGATTTTCTTCTTATTCCTTAAAGGGGTCCTTTTGATCTTGATCTTAAAGTGTTGAGACTTAAAGGATGAAAATAAAAATTGTCTTAGTGTAAGGATTAATATGGACTGAGATGTTTATAATGTGAAGATTTGAGAAGGATGAACTTTAGGATTTATAGTTATGGATAATGAAGTTGTGAGTTGAGAGATTTTTTAAAGGGATTGAGAAGGGTGAGAGAGAGACTAAAAATCGAGAGATTTGAGAGAAGGGATTCAAGCATGGGCTTTTTGAGAGGGATGGGGGGTTTTTATTAGGGATGTCAATGGATAGTCGAAATTTGAATTAAAAAAATTGGATATTATCCAAAAAATTTGGATATCAAATTCGGATTCGGATGTTATTTTAACATTCGAATGAGTTTTTGATACAAATTCGGATGTTAAAAATCTTATTCTATAATATCTGCTCTGATTTAAACATATGTGTTATGTATGCATGTTACACAACAAAACTTATTTTATATATATCTTGTGTATTCATGTTCCACGACTAAATTTAACTTTCAATATTTATCTTCTCTCTTAACAAAAACGTAAAAACCAGCAGCAGGTGAGTTTCGACTATGTAAGCTCCGTAGCCACCCTTTTCTCCGGCCGGCGAGCATCAACCTAGGTACTTCCTCCCTCCCTCTCTCTCTCTCTCAAAGTAAAACTAAAATCTTATTTTTTGCAATTGTGCGAGCTCCATAACTACCATTTTCTCCAGCCGGCAAGCATCCAACTCACACACACACACACACACACACACACACACACACATAGTAAAATCCTTTTTTTTCCCTTCAAAATCCATCGACTTCAACCTCAGTCAAATAATCTTGATTTATTTTTAAAAAATTTATTCTTCAACGTTTATGTAAAAAATACTTGATGTTTTATTCGAATTTTTCATCATTTTTTCCAAAAATTAAAGTTTATTTGATTTTGAGACCATTTTTTTTTTCAAAAAATCAAAGTTTATTTGATTTTAAGACTAAAATAGGTTGAAGATTTTGAAAAAAAAATATTAAAATCAATTTGATTTTTACAGATTGAAGATAATGGTATAGATCGAATCTAATTTTTGTAGGACTTTTATCGAATTGGATATCCAATATATTTTTCGAATTCAAATTCGAACCTTGGTTAATGATATCCGATCGGATTCGAATTCGAATTCAAATATCAATATTTTTATTTGGATTCAAATTCGGATATAGCACTATCCGATCAGATATTTATTCGTTGATAGCCCTAGTTTTTATAAGTTTCTTAGGTTGTTTTTAAGGTTAAAAATGTCAAAGGTAAAAGGTTAATGGCATGGGGCGTAGGCATTAGGAGGTTGTTATTTTAAGGTTGGAGAGGGGTATATGTGGAAAATGATGGGAATTGATCATTCTTGACCCAAATGGGTTGGATTCTTCAACCCATATGGGTTAAGTATTATGTAGGGTTAATGGGTGTGGGTATTTGGTTAAAAGAATGGTTTATGTAAGGACTTTAAGTGATTAAGATTTGGAAGGGTGGAGAAGATGGTGACAAGTATTCAAAAGGTGTAGGTGTGTGTTAGGTAAGTTGATTAAGGAGAAGGGGTGTCAGTTGGGTTATCTTTTTTGGAATGATAGGAGTAAGTTATAACATGATTGTGTGTTAGTTTATTTTTGGAGGATAATGATGGGGTTGGGTAGAAGAATTTCGGAGGTAAGTGGTAGTGATGACAAGTATCCCCTATGATGATCAAGGGTTGCATGGACCTTGATTGGTGGTGATCATGGGTATGGGTATGGACTTTAGGTTTGAATTTGATTGGGTTGGTCTTTTGACTTGACAAGGATTTAGGTCTTAGAATTGGCTTGAGTCTAGGATTTAGGCTAGAGTTGGGTTGCATTGGCTTATGGTTAGATTAGGTTAAGACATTGGCTAGGGTTAAACTTGTTTTAGGGTGAGGCTAAAACAGGTTTTAAGGATTAAATCTTGGTGGGCCTTAGGTGGGCTTAGAAGGTTTCCAACTTCGGGGTTAGAGGGATGAGAGATGAAGAAGGTGGTAGGCTTATAGGGCCTTATTGTGAGTCCATGAATCCTTTGGGGGTCCTTGGGACCTTTGTTTTGATCAAAATATTGAATTTCGAAGATTTTGACTTTTAAAATCCGTTGACAGATTTACTAGAAAAATCGATTTTTTTTTGTATCCTTTCAAGTGGGGGTCCATTCAAATTGGGATGTCTACACTTTCCATACTATAATTGAAATATATGCGTATGATTGTCAAAAGATCTTGGTTGGGATTACGTTGGACCAATATTAAATTGGTGTGGATATGATTTTATTATACTTGGATCCGGTCTGGATTAGATCGGATTTGTCGTTTAACCTTTAGAGTCGAAACAATATAATAGTTGTTCTAATTTTGATATATATAAAAAATCAATAGTTTTTTTTGGATAGACAAGATTTATTTTCAAATACATCTTCGAGACATGGTTATTCAAAATTGATCCGATAAGTTAATATATTAGGTAATTATTGAAATCCAAATCCTTGATCCGGACCTGAAGTTATCATATCAAAATAGATCAAATTTTAGATGTGATCCAACCTATTGACAACCCTACCAATAGGTGTGTATGGCACACCTATTATAAGATACTAGTAAAATCTTTCTTTCTTAATGCCCCTTCACCCCGATAAAACCGCAAACTCAAATTGTCAATGTTGATGATTCTTATAGTTGAGATCAACCATTCAAATCCTCAATCTCGACAATTTGAATCATTAATCTTGTTGATTCACGTTGAAACGTCGCAGTCGACAAACATAACAAGGTCCATCTTAACTATTTGATATTAATCTCAATGATTCATATTCAAATGTTGAGATCGACGATTTACAATTTTTGACCCAACGGTCACAAAATTGGATCTCAACAATTAGAATAAATGTTGTTCTCAAAGATTTGAACTATGGATCTCCACAGTATGAATCATTGAGATCACCAATTGAAAGGGGGTTCAATGATAATTAAGAACTAGAAGGTGGCATGTGCAAACACACATATACCAAAAATACCTATTTGTAATTTCAAATATTAATTAAAGGAATTTTAAAGATTCTAATGTAAAAATAATAATTTTGTAAATTTGAAAACTAATCAATTAGATTATAGGGAGATGGGATTGTAAAGAAGAAAAAGTTTGTTAAATGGATAAAAATGACTGATTTTATATTAGGTTTAAATGTAAGAGTAGGGGTATTTGTGAAATTAAAATTTGGTGTCAAATCACTTCTAGTCCGACTTCTTTCATTATAATAGTAAAGAAGAAAAAATTTATTAAATGGACCATCAAATTATCACGAAAAAAATTAGATATGATTTAGAAAGAAATCCCTTGCCTTGACTGCATTAAGTAATTTTCCCAACCTTTGGTATTTGTGATAAAGTGGTTGGTGATTGACGAGGACATTCGCACTGCAAGGAAGCCTCCTCGTCATTCCAACATAGAGCCTTTTTGAGGGTCAAATCTAGAATTTTATTTGTTTTGGAGATCGGACTTTGGTAACGATGGTGACATGTGAAATGAGAATAAAGGTTGGGGGAATAAAATTTTCAAAAAACAAAGAGAAGGAAAAAACAGTAAGAAAGAAAGGTAATCCAAGTTTCTTTGTCATTATTTTATTTATTCTTTTCGGGGTGTAACACTTGGGTCGGTTTAGCGTTAAATTAGAATCGAACCTATTGGCATGGTTTTAAAATTTGATTTTGTGTCTCATCTCATCTCGTCCAAATCTAATATTAAGTCGTCTTGAACGAGTTTTTCAAAACATTTGAAACATCTTGTGAGACAAATCAAAAAATTGAACATGAACCCTCAATCTCAATCAAAAAATGACTTTATGAGTTAGTCTCGTTCAACTTTGATATCGAGTTAACTCGGATGATACATCTCAATCTTGGACGAGTTTAAAACCCATGCCTATAGTTCATTCTACTAAACAAGAATAAAAATCCAATCAAATTTTCCATAGAATCAAACAGGGCCACCGATTGAAAGTCAATTTGATTTGGTTCGGTTCTATGAGTTGCCAATATCTTATAAACCCTTTTTGAAAATAATATAAATATATTTTTAATGAAAATTAAATAAATAATGAACATAAATTTCATATAATAAACCAAACCTATTCCATGTATATTATCTTTCATAAGTATTAAAATATTCCTTAGTGGGTCAGAACATAGACAAACGATGGCTCACGAGTCGAGTCAAAGAAATCAAATAAAAATAAATTAATTCTTTTTTGATACATAATTAAACAATAAACGTTTTTTACTTCTCTACAAAATTATTTAAATAAACAAATAACTCTTGTCAAATTTTTTACCTAGCTTAGAGAGTTTTCGAGCTCACTTGACCCAGTTGACCAAATCACGTCGAAATCATTTAAGTCAACTAAACTGATTTTCAAGTTGACTTTTTATATATATTTTTGATTGGTCAGGCTGTTTTTAATGAGTTTGGTGATAACGGGATTTGAACCCAGACCTCTGTTTTTAATGACTTTCAACCTGTCTTCTTTACCATGGTTTTAAAGCTCATTTTGACATCTTGTCTTGTCCATGAACAAGACCAAGTCATTTCGGATGAGTTTTTCGATACATTTGAGACATCTCATTCAACAATGAGAAAAATGACCATGGGTTGTCAATCTCATCTGATACATTGACTTGTCCATCCATTTCATTGTCGGACGATATTGAGACGACTCGAGCGATACATCTCGATCTCGGAGGAATTTTGAAACCATGGTCTTGACGAGCTTTAAAATTATAGCTAAGAATAATACTACTATTCTTGAGTGATGTTTGATTCTACGACAAGTTGTTTAGGGATCCATTTATCAGGTAAACTTCCAGGAACAACCACAACGTCCTTAATCATGTTGGCTAATACTAGAAAGAAGGGGCTCTTTACTGGCAAAAACCCTAAACCCAGTTCTCTCTTCTTTGAACAAACCATAAGTCATTGCATCTTTGTATTCTCTCTCATTGTCATTCTCTAGTCATGAATTATGGATGCAGATAACAATAATAGGTTTTTCTTTAACTTCCAATACAACATTAAGCGTATAATTCTCTCTTTTCTTTTTTTTTGACATATTTTTAAATAACTGATGCAATTCAAACACTTGTGCACGTCCTTAGAGACATGATTTTAATATACAAGATTGAAATCAAGTGTCGACCATGGTAACGTCTTGTGAAATACTTCTTGAACTCATTATGGGTCTCTTGGACCTAGAAATGAACCCTGACGAAAAAAGCTTTAAGGACGAAGTATTAAACAGAATGAAATAGTGCTATGGTAAATTCTAGACCTTGATAAAGATGCACCAACTAAGAGAATCTCCAAGCCCCAACCCTATCACGAGGGATCAGACGCAGCTCAGAGCCATGTTTGAGGAAGACATTACCTAAAAATAACAGCGAAGTATGTGAATAATACAAAATTTGAAAACAATACAATATGTAATATATGTGAACTCCACAAAAGAATTCTACTCAAAACTTAGGATGGTAGGAAGCATAATTTCTAGACATGAAAATAAATGTATGAAAAGTGGGAAGAAACTGAATTTAGAAAACCCCATTTTCTAACAAAAACCAAAATTAATTAGGTATTTATGACACATTATGTATATAAGCAGGAAAACGTGTTTCGGGTATGGCATGGTGTGTAAGCGGTGCACATACAAGAATCCTATTGACATGAAAACAAAAACATTGTTTGAAGTGTAACCTGCCCAAATCATCATGATTCAAAAGTTAAAAAAAATTTAGAATCTGATTGAGAAAAAATGATTATAGAACTAGCATATCTAACACTAAAAAGTAGCAGCGCGCAGAGTTGGATAAAAAAAAATGAAAAGATAAAACAAACTAAAAATAGAAGTCATGTCAAACTGGGCCTTGCGGTCTAAAAAGACTTTTATATATAGCATTTAGCAGCCAACGTTTTGTCCAATATGGGTTAAAAGTTTCAGAATGGGGCTATTTTTTGTGAGGATGATCTCTATGTTGAGGAAATCATCATCACAAAAATCGGGGCCCATTCCAAAATTTCTAATCCCATCAAAAGTGGTTTACAAGTTGAAGAATTGTGGACCGTCGATTTTTACCGTTAATTCGCAAACCACTTTGATGGGAATAGAAGTTTCAGATTGGGCTCATTTTTTGTGAGGATGATCTCCTCACAATAGAGATCATCCTCACAGGACAAAGCATTGGCTCCATGTTGGCTGCCGAACAGGGCCCATATATATATATGGGAAGCATTCGGAGGCCCTAAAGAGAGCCAAACATTTTTCAATATATGGGTTAGAAGTTTCGGAATGGGCTGATTTTTTGTAAGTATGATCTCTGTGGTGAGGAGATCATCCTCACAAAAATCAACCCACTCTGAAACTTCTAACCCCATCAAAAGTGGTTACAAATAATTGACTGTCCATGATTCTTGGACTTCTAAACTGGGGTTAGGAAGCTTCAGAATGGGCTCATTTTTTGTGATGATGATATCCTCGCCATAGAGATCATCCTCACAAAAAAATCAGCTCATTCCAAAACTTCTAACCCATATATTGAAAAATGTTTGGCACAATGTTTGGCTCTATTTAGGGCTTCCAAACGCTTCCATATATATATATAGATATTATCAAACAAATAAAAAATATTTATTTATCTACTTCCTAAGCTATGACTCTCATAATTAATAGTGCATACACTATAACTATAATATATAGGTAAGCCATCATAACTGCTAACACTATGACCATAGTTAGTAATCTACAGACTGGATTTAAATTATGATGCATCTGCTTATATAAAAAAGGATTTGATCTTCACGTATCAGCCAAAAATTTGTCTAAAAATCAAAACACTAACTATTACTTGCCATGGGTTTCTAAATAAATAAAACTCTGAATTACTATTACCCCCTACAACTAATAGGAATTAAAAGACATGCAGTGAGAATTGGTGGAGAGGAAAATGTGAGAATAAAACGGGGATTGGTTTGTGGGGATGGGAGTTAGGTAGCAAGTTAATAGGCGTGAGTTGGTGCAGAAAATGAGACTTGTGTTTGTTTGTCAGCTGGGGCAAGTTGAGGTTTTGCAAGTGGAGTGGAGTTGAGTTTGGTGAAACGTGAGTGTGTTTGTGTGAGTTGGCTTAGTTTCGGGTGAGTTAATGTTGGATTGGGTTTGTTGGTGAGTGAGTGAATTTTAGTTGGGTTAGTTATTTTTTATTTTTTATTTTGTTTTGTTTATTTCTCTTTTTTATTTCTTTTTATACATTTTATTTCATTTTATTTTTTTATTTTTTTTTTAAATTTCATTTCAACTTCTCATTCATTTTACTTTTTTATTCACTAATATAAATCTTTGTTTTCTTTTTCTATAATTATTTAATTATTGATTTTTTTAATAGACACAAGCACAGTCAGGTGGTTTATGGTTTTTGGGTATTTTTGACTCAATTTTACACGTGATTTTCGTTGAAATTGGAAGTTTGCGGTGTTTGGATATTTTTGGGCGAAAAGAAAAGCAGATTCTACTAGGAGCATTTGGTCGTTGTTACAAAATTTGACCATTTCTAGGAAATGTCTGATTTTGAACCTAAAAGCATGTTTCTACTTTTTTAAATGTGTTAATGGATATTTCAAAGTGAAAAAATTACCCTGCTGGTTTTAATTTTTTTTATTTACAAAAATTGCAGAAATAAAAAAGAGATTCTCTTCATACAATCCTTTTTTGGTGAAAGATCACCAAGACCTTTTGAAGGTTGAGCCTTTATCTATAGTCAGATTCATCTAACACTCTCCTGATTTTCCTCCATAAAATTATTCTTGTGTTTATTCAATTGTATAGCCTTCACATCAGATAATTTGAGGATGTTTGGATGCGGGACCTATGGTATTCATTTATAGGATTTTTTATATTGGTGTGTGGAGTTTGGTTGGATTTTTAAGTTGATCGTCACATGCTCTCTGTAAATTATCCTTTTTCTCTTTGACTTTCTCTCTTCTCCTTTTCGATTTTTGTCTCTTTCTCGATCTCCTTGAATTTCAAACTCTGATTTTTGTGCAATTTTGGGCGTCTAGAGACCCAATGAACCTTTTGCCCATCCTCTGGTGGACATATACACCAAAAATCAGCCTAAACAATAATTTATTTCCAGTGGATTTAAGTTTTTCTATAATGAAATAGAACCAAAACCATGGGTAAATACAATCAGGGTTTGATGAAACTCTTCATGACAAACACTCATATCCAATGACTTGAAATCATCAATCCATCCAATGTTTTTGTGCAGGTCTACTGAAGAGTGGGTCAAAAATTCATCTGGTAAGCAAGGCCAAAGGAATGTTCCACTTTTTGGTCGTCGGGTCATGACAACATCGTTTCTTCTAACACAAGAGCTCATTTACATCAAGAAATTCAGAATCAACTCGTCAAGACAAAAATTCAATAGCCATGATAATTGCAACTTAAAAAAAAAGCCTTTAACATGGAAATACTCTTCCAAAATCCAGCTTTTGCGCCCTTAGAACTGCCATACTTTTATGCGTAGAATCTAGGCATTCTTGACGTTCATCTACTTTCAAATTTAAATGGGCTTTCGGTATTCTTGATAGTTGAGGCAATTATTCAACTACTTGTCTTCTTTTTCTTCTTCACTAAGCTGTTAACGTGCTTGACCTCCAATTGATGCCAACCCAGATTACCTAACTCTATATTGATGTTGGTGATCCAAACCGCTCGTAAAAGGCTAATTTTTTCCTAGGCTACTCAGAAATCTACTAAGAAATACTATGGCAAAGCTGACATCAGATCTAGTGAAAAAGAATCGCATGCATAAGGCTACCAATGGCAGCACCATTATGGTATAATAACTACCTTTCTCTTGGTATAGAGGGGTTACCTATAAAAAAAAAGATATATAGAGGGGCTTTTGGTTAAAATAGAGGTTACTAGGACCTAAAAGAAATTATTGCTAATCTTTTTAAGCCATGCACACTTGTGATTAAGCGTTTTAAAAACATTTATTAGCTAAAAACAACAAAAATGTCCCATCCTTTAGAGAGCTCATTTGGATGGGGATTTGGTTACATATCCCCTTCCTCCCACCTTAGAGCATAATTTACAATTATCCATTCAATGTAAAGTTGAATCCGTAAAAGTTTCTATCCACAAGAGATCATCATTGTTACATGGTTATTGAATTAGTATGTCAAGTTAGTAGTGAGAGATTTTAGTCTTGTTGGATCAGTGTGGAATTTATTGATCTTGAGGACCTTTTGGTGAAAACAGAGGTTGTTGGGACCTTAAGGATTTCTTTCATTTTTTTTCTTCTAATCGGTGGACCTAAAGAATATAATTGCTTAGATTCAATCGCACACTTAAGTATTTAGTAAGGTTTATTAAATAAAATCAAGCACAAACATCCAAGCCTATTGGGAGTTCGTTTCCGACTAAGATTTGGCTACTTATCCCCATCCTCTCCTTACATATGCCTAATAAATCCCATCCAAGAGCCTAATTCACAAATGTTAGTCTTGATGGATTGATAAGGAGTTCTTGATTTAGAGGGGCTTTTGACTTCTTAAGAAAAAAAGGTCACTAGGACCCAGAGAATATTATTGCTGAGCCCCTTAACCAATGGCTCATTAGAAGTTAAGTTTTTAACACAGTTTATTAATTAAAAACCATTTAAAATGTCCAAAATTATTAGAGTTTATTTTCGACTCGGATTTCGGATTTATCTCCTTTTTAGCTCTATATGCCCAAAAGATCTCTCCTCAGAACCTAATTCATGTTTTATTCAATGGTTATACCACAGCTATAGCATGCCCAATCCCATTCACATAATCTAGAATTACAAAATTACAACCAATCACAAAAAAAAAAAAAATGCAAGAAATGAAACTACTTACAAGTTTTGAGAAAACTATCAAATGTCTTACACTCTTGCTGATCAAATCAAGATCCATGGAACTTAAAAGAAATTGAAAAGATGAATAGCCATGAAAAAGCAAAGTCATGACCATTATATCCTCTTCTGAGATGAGAGCTGAATAATATTAACTTAAAAAACATCAACCTGAGGACAAAATTTATTTTGGATTTATAAAATTTACACATTCCATGAAAAGATGTTCAATTAATTATTTGAAAAGAAAAAGAAAAACATATAGAGAAAATCAGATCTAAACAAGAAGTTAACAATGAAAGGGAAAACATTAACATGCCTGCACTTTGTTGAGGATTAATGCCCACACCATCTGTATAAAAAAAACAAGAAATTTCAAATAAAGAACAGCCATGAAAGATAAAAGATCTTTCAATATAAAAGTCCAAGAATATATAAAATGGCAACACATTTCTACCATAGAAGAAATGATGAAGTCTAAGCTTTGTCTCATACATTGTGAGTACAGCAATTAGCCCTATAGTTAGATCAAATGTTTTTTGTTTATTTTATTTTATTATTATTATTATTATTTTTTTTTTTTTTGGGCGGGGAAGAGGGGCACGCTAAGGGGCAAAACTACTATTTGATAGTTCCAAAGTCCAAACCACAGAGATATGATATCAAAACCAACTGAATTATTAAAACTCCTAAAAAACTAATGTTGCATGGACTCCGCAAATGGGAGAAATAGTTGCATCAGAATTTTGTCAAGAAGCTCCTCCATTTTTCATGCAACACTTCTAGATTTCTCACTATTTTTCCTTTCCTTATGTGCAAATTCACATTCATTATAAGCTATGGTTTCCAACTGACCCTAAACCTTTAGGATAATGCTACAATAATGATGGTATCTAAAGTGTTCTACCTTGTCTAGTTGAAGTCTCTAGTTAACAAATCATATCACATATGCATTATCTTATCTGCAAAGATGCTTTAGAGTTTAGAGTCCAAGAGATTTAAACTATGTCGGACCAAAAAAGTATATGAACTATTTTAAGTGCAAATTTAGTAAGGACACACATAGAAAAGATGCAGTTGTAAAATTCAATGACTAAAGAATACCATTAACAACTATTTCTCCTTCCATACTTCACAAGTAGCAGCTAGTTCAGGGCTCCATTTGCTAGCCTCACAGATAATTTCATTACCTTCACAAGCAAGATCATGTCCCTCATTACAAGCTTGTACACACGCTTCTAGGGCTACTCGATTTATCATGATTCTATCAACATATGGATGGATAGATTGAGGATGTTTCCCATAGAATTATAGTTTGGTGGTTAAATTAGAAGTGTGTAATGTGACTGATGCATTCCAATCAAACTAAATGGAAGTTTATGAGAAAAAAATAACATCGATTACGCTTCATGGAGTTGAATGTTGGGCAACCAAAAACATATTCACAGGATAACATGGAAAATATAAAGTTGTTGGGATGAATGAGTAGAGAAAGACTAAGAATAATAAAACCACAAATGAGTGAATTTATAAAAATGTAGGAGAAGAATTGATGGTAGAAACGGGGAGAAGGACTAACAACATTGAAAGTTCTAAAAAAGGGAGAGGAAGACCAAAACGGAAATGGATTGAGATACTCAAAGCTGATATGCTAAGACAATAAATTCTCTTTTCAAAGTTCACTGCTTCAGCACTATGTGTACTCATGTCAACTTTGACATCCATATAGGTAGGTATCAATGCAATATAGATCCAATCAACTGCTCTTTTGGGCAATCAAAAGAGTTTGTCTTGGAGATGGTTCACTATGCAAAACTCAATATATTTACTTTTTTCTCCATTAATTCTCACTTTAATAGCTATCCCATTATCTAGTCCATATTTTTTCTTCTTTTTTTAATTTTTTTTTTTCATTTCTGAATATTACGTTCTTCCAGTATAATCGTCTGATTAATATTTTGGCCCACAGTGATAAAGTGTAAAGTTCCAAAATTCGTAAGGTAATACAAAACCTTAAATACAATAATTAGTGGCTCCTGCCACGCTGAATGCTATGTACACCGTAATGGATGGTTGTTACGGTCTAGGAAAGCAAAACCAACAAATGATCCTTAAAAAAACAAAAAAAAAATCTAAAACTAACCCTAGAATAGATGACATTTGAATTGGATTCTCAAAATAAAATTATTATTCAACCCCAATAACAAGAAACCCTTTCTTTTATGGAAAAATTTTCTAATTTTTTGGGGAAAAAAGAAAAAAGAGGGACCATTAAGACAGACAAACTCCAATAACCCGATTAATGAACAAGAAACTCGGCAAAAAAAAAAAAAAAAGATCATACAATCATAGCTAGAAAGAAACGAAGATCAACAGAAATTGTAGGTTAACATACCTGAGACCCTAAAAGAAACAATCGAATGGGTATTTAACAAGTGAAGTTAAAATAAAGAGTACCGTTGGTGATGATGGCACTGGTTTGGGGAGGTACTTTAAATTCCTCTGCAGCGAATTTCAGAACTGCAGTGAAAGGGGCGGCCTCTGGTACGCTAAAACTGTAATTTAATCACACAAAAATCAAATCAAATCAAATAATTTTGAAGATCAAAGATGTAAAAAACATGAAGATTGAAGATTGAAGATTGATGAATAAACCCTAATAAAAGACTGTGTAACATACACTTTGAAGGGAAGCTTTGGATCGGAGGTCAAAGTTACTTTGAATGAGACCTTTCCACCCGCCATTGTTCAGTTCTTTTCTCTCTCTCTCTGATGAGAGAAGAAGACACAAATAAATATAATAATAAAAATTTAGGAAGAGTAATTATAAAAGCAACCCCCACGAATTAATGACAGCCCACACCTTAACCAATTTTCTTTCGTCTTATATGGGCAAGTTTCACAATGAGTTGATTTTTGTTGAGCATGATTTCTATGGTGTGGGGATCATCCTCACCAAAAATCAGTCCAATCAGAAATTTTATCTTCATCAAAAATAACTTGCAAAAAAATATGTGATTTACTATTCTTGAACTTGTTTTGATAGGGTTAAAACTTAAAAGTTTCAGATAGAACTGATTTTTGAAAAGGATGATGTGATCATCCTTCCCAAAAATCAACTCATTCTGAAAATGTTAATTCATATAAGACAAAACAATTCGGCTATGACGCGTGTTATCCTTATTAATTCATGGGGTGCTTTTATAATGACCCAATTAGAAATGGGGACATGGGTTCGAAACTAAGTTGCAATCCAAAACGGTGTCCATTCTTATAACAATGTTAAGTGTTTACGTGGCACATTTTTTTATCGAGTGAAGACTTTCTAAATAGAAAATCATTATTCTTCTAAGAACAGGACAACATATAGGATCCTAGGTCTTTGAAACGGCTTAGTTCTGGGTCACCTTCACATATTTCCAGAATCGAATTGAGAACTATTATACTTCTCCAGTTCCGATTTTAGAATAAGTGAAATTGGAATCGACAAGAATTGCGAGTACCCATCGGTTTCGGTTCTCAAGACTCACATATATAATTTGAGTCTTTTTTTTTTTTAGAAAAGAAAATATTGATATAATTAATGAAACATTACTAAGTAGAGAAAAGTCTGTATCTCAGAAAAAATGTATTAAATTTTTTTTGTCATGATATATGCCCAAGCATAATGGCTATCCAATTATGATCAATTTGCTGGTTGGGGTGGAGGCACGCTTATGCCCCCCCGATTACCTTCCAAAAAAGGAAAAAATTAGGACAATCTAGTAGCATTGGAAATGCTCACTGATGAAGAACTAGTTGCAGAACTTCATCAGGTGGGTTAACTTGCACACTTGTAACATTCTCTTGTTCCCCATCACTGCAACATCTATTATTTGTCCGCTTACTCCTAACTACTAAATTAATAGTAAAAAAAATTCATTTTTGTTCCATTAAAGTTTGAGTGGTTTAGACAATTTTGTTCTTCCATTGGCTCTTGTTGCTCAAACCATATCAATCAGATCTGTGAGATAAAATATTTAATATATATATATATATAGTTGATAAACATCATTTTTTTCCTTGGACATCTCTTCTCCCACCATTGTTAATTTGCATTAAAATTTTAACCAAAGTAGGACCTATTGGGCAAGGCTGTATTTTATGAGATTTTGATGTTGCACAGCAAATCATCCCTATAAAGGATTAAGATACAAGATTTACTAATTGTCCATACTTTTCATAGAGTCATACCATCACAAATTTCCTTTTTCAATTTTTTTTTATAATTTAAAATTTATTAAAAAAAATTTGATTTTTGCCAAGAACAAGAATACATAACTTTTAATTAATAATTCCAAGCTTTACCCTTGTTTTTAGAGAGCCCTTGCAAATATATAAATCCATCACTATTTCACACAATAAAATAATCAAAGAAGAAAATACCGATGAGTTAAGAGGTATAATCAATCCACACAAAATACTAATTTGAACTATACACATAATACATCCTATGATTTTATCGAAATCTAATTTATGAATCATTCTCAACATGGGAAAAACATATAAACTGTGGGGAAAATTCTTAGGCATGGACACGTGGCTCGAGTAAAGCCTGGAAGTAATGGATTTAAGCTTGAATAGATTGCCATATAAGACCAGTTTATTAGACTTTTCGGGTGCACGGATGACCAGATCAGAATTTGGTTGCCGACCAATTAAGTAGTCCGGACAATTACATTATAGGTCGGTAAGGCGGATCTGACAGATGTGCCATTAATTAACAGCACTAACAACCCACATCATGTCAGATCAACCCTAATCATCCTAGAAGTGGCAGGACAGTTGCAACAATTCCTGCAACTGACATGTCAGGCAGTGAGCTAACTACCCTTAGTAACCTAACTGCCTTGGGTCATTTCAAAGGATGGCACAGAAAACGATCAAGTTTAACGCCTATAAAAGAAAGAGGACTATGGGTAAAAGAGGTTCGAATTATTCTTCTCTCAAAAAACTAAATTACATTGATCAACTTATCTAACTTGATCGTCGGAGTGGACTGGTTTACAGGTCCGCCCGAGCTAAGAGAGAGGAAAAGTGTAGAGCAAATTCTTGCATCTACATAAACCTAACTTTCCATCAAAATATATCATAGACCAAGAATAAATTATTAAAATCTAATCAGGAAGGTGATCATAGTACATGCTTAGTTAGGAGGAAAATGATTATTACATATGCATAATCTGTAAAATTAAAATAAATTTGCATATATAATGAAAAAAAAAAACTGAAGATATCATTGCAGTCCATCTTCTATCTTTTGTTTTATTTGTTTTCTTATAATTTTATTGAATGACGTGGGATTCAAATCATTCGATAAAACTTCAAGTTTCTAGCATCCTCATTCATGTCTTGGTACCAAAAAATAAAATAAAAAAGAGAAACACACAAATGTCCAACAAAACTAATTTAATTCATAATGACCCAAACACTTGAGATAAAGCCCATGACCATCTCTCTCCATCAACAACTAAGCTTTCAAGTTGGTAGATTAATTCCCTTAACACAATCAAGATATCCATTTTAGTTGTCACAACTGCAAAAGAATATTGATGAATCACGGATTAGAATCCAAAACTCTATTTTAGTTCAAGAAAAATAATAGAAAATTCAGTGACTAACCTCGAAAAATTTGAATCCATATGCTAGATCCTTCAATGCACTATAGTGGAATAGTTTCACTATCATAAAAAAATATCATCTTCAACAATGGGACCACAATCCTCATTCAGTTGAAGCTCATCACAGTCTTGAGGACTGTTTCAAGGGCATAGTTGTTGTCGCTGCAACTCCTTAATCTAATACACAATCGCATATAAAAAAATATTCACAAAAATATATATATATAGGGTCACGTTCAAGGGCCAACTTTTTGGCAAAACATTTTTCAAAACGTGAGTTAGAAGTTTTGGAATGGGCTGATTTTTGGTGAGGATGATCTCTACGATGAGGAGATCATCCTCACCAAAAATCAGCCCATTCCAAAACTTCTAACTCATATTTTGAAAAATGTTTTGCCAAAAAGTTGGCCCTTGAACGCCACCCTATATATATATATATAGGGTCCCGTTCACCACCCTAAGCTTTACCACACACTTTAACAAACGTGTTTTGTCTTACATGGGTTAGAAGTTTTGGAATGGGCTGATTTTTGGTGAGGATGATCTCTATGGTGAGGAGATCATCCTCACCAAAAATCAGCTCATTCCAAAACTTCTAACCCTATCAAAAATGATTTCCAAAAAATGGACGGTCCACGATTTTTCAACGTGTAAACATGGGGCTAAACATTTCAGAATGGGCTGATTTTTGGGGAGGATGATCTTCTAATCATAGAGATCATCCTCATCAAAAATCAGCCCATTCCAAAACTTCTAACCCATGTAGGACAAAAAACATTTGTTAAAGTGTGTGGTAAAACTTAGGGTGCTGAACATTTCCCATATATATATAGGGAAATGTTCAGCAACAAACATTTTGACAAACATTTTGGCAAAACATTTTTCAAAACATGGGTTAGAGGTTTTGGAATGGGCTGATTTTTGGTGAGGATAATCTCTACGGTGAGGAGATCATCATCACCAAAAATCAGCCCATTCCAAAACTTCTAACCCCATCAAAAATGATTTACAAAAAATGGACGGTCCATAAGTTTTCAACTTGTAAACTGGGGCTAGAAGTTTTGGAATGGGCTGATTTTTGGTGAGGATGATCTCCTCACCGTAGAGATCATCCTCACCAAAAATCAGCCCATTCCAAGACCTCTAACCCATGTTTTGAAAAATGTTTTGCCAAAATGTTTGTCAAAATGTTTGTTGCTGAACGAGACCCATATATATATGGGAAATGTTCAGCACCCTAAGTTTTACCACACACTTTAACAAACGTTTTTTGTCCTACATGGGTTAGAAGTTTTGGAATGAGCTGATTTTTGGTGAGGATGATCTCTATGATTAGAAGATCATCCTCCTCAAAAATCAGCCCATTTCGAAATGTTTAGCCCCATGTTTACACGTTGAAAAATCGTGGACCGTCCATTTTTTGTAAATCAATTTTGATGGGGTTAGAAGTTTTGGAATGAGCTGATTTTTGGTGAGGATGATCTCCTCACCATAGAGATCATCCTCACCAAAAATCAGCTCATTCCGAAACTTCTAACCCATGTAAGACAAAACGCGTTTGTTAAAGTGTGTGGTAAAACTAAGGGTGGCGAATATATAGGGTCCCGTTCGCCACCCTTAGTTTTACCACACACTTTAACAAACGCGTTTTGTCTTACATGGGTTAGAAGTTTCGGAATGAGCTGATTTTTGGTGAGGATGATCTCTATGGTGAGGAGATCATCCTCACCAAAAATCAGCTCATTCCAAAACTTCTAACCCCATCAAAATTGATTTACAAAAAATGGACGGTCCACGATTTTTCAACGTGTAAACATGGGGCTAAACATTTCGAAATGGGCTGATTTTTGAGGAGGATGATCTTCTAATCATAGAGATCATCCTCACCAAAAATCAGCTCATTCCAAAACTTCTAACCCATGTAGGACAAAAAACGTTTGTTAAAGTGTGTGGTAAAACTTAGGGTGCTGAACATTTCCCATATATATGGGTCAGGTTCAAGGGCCATATGAGAAAACATATGTAAAAACTTTCGTTTTTAATAAAATTTTAAAATATGGGTTAGAAATTTTAGATTGAGCTGATTTTTTGTGAGCATGATTTCTATGATGGGAAGATCATCAAAAAAAAAAAAAAAAATCAGCCCAATCTGAAACTTCTAACCCTATTAAAAGTGATTTAGAATGTGGACCGTCGATTTTTTACCAATTTTTATCACTAATTTGTAAATCACTTTTGATGGATTTAGAAGTTTCTGATTGAGCTGATTTTTTGTGAGGACGATCTTTTCATCATAGTGACCATCCTTGCAAAAAATCAGCTCAATCCAAAACCTCTAACTCTTATTTTGAAAAACGAAAGTTTTTTCATATGTTTTCTCATATGGCCCTTGAACCGCCCCCTATATATATATAAGTAGCGATCAATGGCAAACTTTTTGGCAAAACATTTTTCAAAACATGAGTTAGAGGTTTTGGAATGGGCTGATTTTTGGTGAGGATGATCTCTACGGTGAGGAGATCATCCTCACCACAAATCAGACCATTCCAAAACTTCTAACCCATGTTTACAAGCTGAAAAATCGTGGACCATCCATTTTTTGTAAACTGTTTTTGATGGTTTAGAAGTTTTGGAATGGGCTGATTTTTGGTGATGATGATCTCGTCACTGTAGAGATCATCCTCACCAAAAATCAGCCCATTCCAAAACCTCTAACTCATGTTTTGAAAAATGTTTTGCCAAAAAGTTGGCCCTTGAACTCCCCCCAATATATATATATATTACATTTAATAAAATGACAATATTTACAATTTTAGCTCAAAATTTACCTTCTAAACTCTTTCTAACCCAATCTTGTACACATATAAATGCTTCAACAGTCTTTGGACACGTGGTAGATCAATATCGATCAATTACTCTATCACTAGTACCAAATGCATATTCTGAAGCAACAGTTGATGCAGGAATTGCTAAGATATCACGAGCCAATTTTCTTATAATAGAAAATTTAGGTGCATTACACATCTACCAACCCAAGACATCAAATGACCCATCATCCAAACCCTTTCCCTTTTTCTTACGAGCTAAGTAGTTTCTCCCAAGTATGATTCCAAGTCTTTCTTCACTTGTACATTTTTAAAACTTTTTTCAAGGCATGTTTCAAAACGTTTCATTTTTGAAATGAAGGTACTAAGTGAGCTAACACTACTACTTTCATTTCTACCAATTGAAGTACTTCCATTAGCAATACAATTAACACTTGCATTCCACAGGAATGATTGACTTAGCATAGACGAGTAGGTTGCATATTCATTGTAAAGATTTGTCAACACTTCATGAATTTCAGTTACCCTCTTAGTAGATTCACTTTCATATATTTGTGGGAAGTAAAACTCAATTTACTTAATATTTTGTCAAGGATCCAATATGGAAGCAATGATAAAAATTAAATTAGTAATATTCCAATATTTGGTAAATTTTCTTTCATTCCCATTGCCATCAAATTAATGAAATAACGTTCACTTGTGCAGCACTCTATAAGTTGCAAATAAATACCACAAGCTAAATCAAAATATCGATTCACCATTGTATACCTAGTCCTAGACAAAATTTGTGTAGTATCATAAAAAATCTTTAGACATTCAACAACATTTCTTTCACTATTCCACGATATCTTAAGAGGACCACAATTGAAATCAAGGTCAACTTTCACATAAAGAAATAATGCATCTTTCAACTCCAATGCCACCTCAAGCATTATGTATGTCGAATTCCATCTTATTGCAACGTCTTGAACAAAATATTTTGGGGTAATTCTGACTTGAGCACACACATCTTCAAACATACTCTGTCTTTTTGGTGAGTGTTTGATAAATCTAATTGCAGCACAGATCTTCTCAAATTGTCTTTCAACCTCTTTTAAACCATATTGGACAATGAGATTAAGGATGTGAGTACAACAACGTACTTGAAGTGATTTTCCATCTAACAGTAGAGTTTGCTTTGATTGAAACTTCCTAAAAAATTCACGAACTAGCATATCATTAGATGAATCATTGTCTAATGTAATTGTTGCCAATTTCTTGTTTATATTCCACTCATAATTTTTCCCAATAATGCATTAGCAATATTATCCTCATTATGTAAACCACTCATAGTGCAAAAGCATAGAATATTTTTTAGGAACTTCCATGTCTCATCATACAATGAGTTGTCAAAGTCATATACTTTTATTCTGACCTGAACTCCAAAAATCAGACGTTAGGCTTATGTATCATTGAAGTTTATCAAGATTCTTATACAAGATTTCATAGATTTTCATGGAGGCTGATCTAATCATGTTACGGGTCACCATTTTAGATGTTGGTTGCATTGAACTTAATACCTTTTTAAATCCATAATGGTGAACCATTGAAAATGAGTACCTGTGCAAAATGATCATCTCAACAATGTTCTCAGGAATTACATCTAGGTCAAACTTGAAATCTTGAAAAGAGATAGACCCTTCTCATTTATCCTATCTATTTTTAGTAATGTTTGATTTATCAACTGTCAAAAATAGTCCGATGTAGGATGACTTCTCTTCTACCCTTTAGTTATATGAAACTTTTCATAGAAAATGATCTTGATCGATAATATTATTCTCATTTTTTTTATTTATCAATGAAATTCATGTATGCTTGATTTGATTTATGTAATACCTCGAATTTTTAACTCGTATCTTGAAGAAATCAAATGGTGATATTTTGAAGAAAATTTTGAAATATCTTAGAATAAAATACTCGGATATTATTTTGTTCATTTTCAAGGAAAATCGACTTCGTCATTAAATTAAAAAAGGTCAAAATATATACTTTAGCCTGTAAGTAAGTTTGAATTTGATTTCAGATGGAAAAATTATAAAATCCTTAAATTTCGCATTAAGTAAGATCCAAAACAGTGAAATTTTGTTAGAGTGAGAATCAAGAAAATTCGACGTCACCATTAGGTCCAAAACGAAAAAATATTTAAAATGGAATACACATTTATTATTTTTCGAGCCCGAGTAGTCAAATTACAGCCAAAACTAGAAACAATGGAAAAAAATTACAAATATACCCCAAACCATTCTATTTAAAAGAAAGTTGGTTTCTTTTATTTATTTCTCTTCTTCTTTAAAGAATCAAACGATAGTCAACTCCCAACCTAAGAGTTTCAGCTCATTTTCTTTAAGATTCGTTGAAAACGAAGCCAAGTTGAACTTCAACGAAGAAGGCAAAGTAGTCGACCATGATGAGAGCTACAACCTCACCATATTTGCTTGTCCATTCTCGTTCGTTCCCCATCCTCTATAAAAAAAATAGCCGTGTAGTTCGAGTGAACCTTTACACATTTCATTCGAAGGTTTCATCTCGTTAGTAGAAGGCTCATCCCCCATTATAGAAGAAAATGAGAGTGTTGTTGTCGAAAGATTTCAAATCCTCATCCTTTTGCACTCAAGTCAGCCAACATCGGCTTTCTTGGCATCCAACCTAAGCTCTCATGCTAGCTCATCACCTTTGGTGTCCACAAACTCCGGTAAGGGACTTTCGATTCTTAGTAGTAACCTTAGATTTTGAAGTATGCATTTAGGTTTTTAACAAAACTTATTGTTTATTTTTAAATCGTAGAAATCTTATGTTTGATTTAAAATCTTATGTATGCTCTCGTGCTAGCTCATCACCTTTGACGTCTACGAACTCCGGTAAGGGACTTTCGATTCTTAGTAGTAATCTTAGATTTTAAAGTATGCATTTAGGTTTTTAACAAAACTTATTGTTTATTTTTAAATCCTAGAAATCTTATGTTTGATTTAAAATTCATGTTAGAATTAAATATTTGATGTGTTTTTATTAAGTTTTAACAACAAATTCGTGGGTGGGTCGAAAGGTTTGAAGAACGAAAGAGAAACCCAAAAAAATGGATTGAAAAATTGAAAATTCGTGAAAGTGTTCAGTACTGTCGGCAGGAACCGTCGGTTCCACTGACAAAAAGTTTTGAGCAAAACTATTTATGGCTTTTAGACTGTTCTCCTCATGAGTTGTACATGTTTTTCCACCCTTTATTTCATTAAACACATTTAAGTAAATCCATTTACGGTAAATTTTCAAAATATTTAAGTAAGTTCTTTAATGAAATTAAGGTTTTAACCCCCATTTTGAAATAATGGGAATGGTTTTAAGATTCAAATCTCAAAGGATCAAAATCCGAATTTTAGTTTCAAGAACAAAACATAAATTTCAACATTTTCGACAAATTTTCAAAAGTTGATATCTTTCGCATTACTTTGAATTAGACTATAAATATTATATGGTGTTGAATCTCGTATTAAAGACTTTCACTTCTAAAAATTCATTTTCAATTTCAAGAATTTTGAAAATTTAAGTTTCTGACACTTAGTCAAATTTCCACCAACTTTTTCAATTTTTGCAGTTTGTCTTAACGTACTTATTGGGACCTTGTTTTAATAAAAATTTGATAGTTTTCAATTGAAAAATCAAAGGAAATTTGAAAGCTTGAAAATAGAAAGATTTGACTTGAAAAATGAAAAGTGAAAATGTCGAAAGAATAAGAAAGGAGATGAAAAGGTAAAATGTCAGAATCACACCCGAGGGGTAATGTCTATATTTTACATTGTATGTTGTGTATAGGTTGGTGAATAGATATCCAGGTGTAATGAATGGTTACATGTTTATTTAAATTATGTTGGCGTAGAAGCTCCGAGTACTATTATTTATTTTAGGACGGCTGACCACAGTTTCATGATAGGAATTGGATATTCATTCTCAACCTTGTTATGTTAATTTCTCTTTTATTTTTAAAGAAAAATAATATATATAAATAGTTATTTTGTGAGTTATTAAAGAGTCTATAAATGCCTGAAAGAATAGTATGTCATATCATTCGGAATGGTGTATTATCCTAGGATGTACGGTAGGAACCACCAAGCTCATACATAGTATGGGACGCGTATGAAAGTGGAGTCACAACTGAAATTCGGGTCTATTCCTCTCTATCTTTACTAGTAAACATGTATTGTAAAGGTGGTCGTATACGAATAGAGTGTTTATTTTAGAAATCACATGCATGCCTGATAGGTATAGATGAAGATGATTAGTCAGTGATCACTAATAATCTAGTAATAGTCAAACATTCTAACACATCGAAAAGAGACTCATTGCTTACAGTTACGTCAAACGGCTAGCATGAGCCAGATAAATGATCCCGCAAATGTGATAAACAATGACTAGCCACAAAATTAGAAACTATGATTTATTTGAAGAATATCATATCCCGACTAGGAACGATCCAGTCGTGAATCCCAACTCTTTAATTCTACTACTCCACAATCGTGTATTATGTAGTTGTTATTTTATCTTGATATATAAATTGAAAAGCGTGCCTGTCATTTTAATGTTGTCAATTACATTTGTAGAAAATCGAAAATGTATAGTGAGTATTAATGATTGATGTTATATGAACTTTTAAAATGTTTAGCTGCTTATCCCTAGCTATATGTATCAGTTAATTGTATTTTCTCTTGTAAAACTTTATATATGTTAAACTGCTCAGTATGCTTACTCGATCATGTTTAGGAGAGGTTATTAGTAGGAATTAGTTGTGAACTTACTGGGTAACCATTGTTACTCATCTTTTTCTTCCTATTTTTTTTAGTTTCAAAACTTATCGTTACCAAGGTAGACGCCAAGTCGACAAGTGAGGAGTACCTGGTCGATTAGATCAACAACCAGTGTCTGTTGCATGGTGAGCACTGGGACTACACCCTTTAATGTTGTCAGTTTTGTCCATGATGTATATAGATTTTGGGGTCGAGTGTTAGGTTCATGTTAGAGTGAGTATTTTTGTAATCCTGTATATTCTTAAACTTCTACACTTTGATCTACCTATGTGTTAGATTTATTTAGTCTTCTGTTGTTATCTCATGTTTGTATTTCCTTATATACAGGATTTGTTGTATAATAGATTATCAGGTTTTTGAGTTCCATGGAACACTAATATAAATAGAGGGGGTCATGTCGAAATTTTGAGGTGTTACCTAGTACTTTGAGTTTTGACATTGGGATTTGTTTTAGCGTTTGGTGAGGTGTCACAATTTAAGTGTAGTTCTAGGTTTTCTATTGATTAGATTTCGTTTCATTGAAATTGTCATGAAGTTTTAAGTTGATAGATTTTCAAGTATTCATAAATTTTCATCGATTTTCCAAACAGTATGAAAATTTAAACTTCTAAAGCAAACACAACAAATCCACGTGCAAATTCGTGATTTTTTCCTTTGTTGTTGGTACCACTGGTCCATTACAATGTTCCCACCGGTTACCACCTGTCCAAAACCAAAAATCGGTCCCACCGATTTATTTTTGAAAATTTCTTTTGCTTCGCCAAGATGTTCACATACAAAAATCACCTTTCCATTTATTTTAAATTCTTTAAATTTTATTTTTTTCTTTAAATTTTACTTTAAATTCTTTAATGAAATTAAGCTTTCACCTTCCATTTGGAAACTTTAGGAATGGTTTTAAAACCTAAATCTCATCATATTAAAATTTGATTTTTAATTTTAAGAACAAAACGTAAATTGTGACGTTTTTGCCCAATTTTCAAAATTTGATAGCTTAACCATTCCTTTGAATGAAACTATAAAAATTATATGATGTTTTTAATGTTATCAGGGCTTCCATTTACAAAAATCCATTTTCAATTTGACCAACTTGGAAAAATCATTTTTTTCAACACTTAACCAAATTTTTACAATTTTCCTAATTTTTACGTCTTATGTCTTTATCATGTTTTCCGAGTCTTTCGACTCAATCAAAATTATCGAATGAAATCGATTGATGTTCTATGGATATCGAATAACTTTAAAAGAAAAAAATACTTTAATAGATATGTAGAAAGTTAGACGATAGATTGATCGATTGATTGATGGATGAATGGAGAGAACATATGTTCTCAATTGATTGATGAGATAGTACCTCCAGCCTTATGCAGCAGTCATGCCACGTAAGACATGATAAATAGATAAATAGATGGATGTATATCTCATGGTCTCACGATCACATGAGATTTGATAGATAGATGGAATGACAAATAAATGTCACTGGAAGGTACTACCGAATCTTGCTTGTATTTTTAATATAAAGAAACTAGCATATATAACAAACACAAAAATTATTTTATTTACCAAAAAAGAGTTGTAGAAAACGTATAAGAAGTGATGCGTCGTTGTATATCTAGAAGCGATGGGTCAATCTAAGATAACACTAGATGTCATATACTCTTCAGTAGTATAGGATACCTTAGAGCATATTACAGCTTATGAGATATGAGAATTTCTCCTACTTTTTTCCTAAGAACTTTGTGTATAAAGATGGTCTCTACATAGTGTAAAAGTAGGTGGGGTTCACATGCATTGTCTCTTAATAGGCTTCGATACGAGGGATCTTCTAGACTAGTTAGTGATCATTGTTAGTTTACAGTCATCAAACGACAGACTTCACTGTTAGGTGAATTCAATATTGAGTTATTGGTCAATGACTAGTCTGAGCCAGATAAATGATCTTGAAATCATAGCAAGCTAAACTCACTATAAAATCAGATTTTAACGATAAAATTCTACATCGGATTTAAAGTTTGAAATATTGAATTACCATTGTCGAAGCGGTTATATTGACGTGTTTCTCTACTCTTTAATTGACTACACCACCATGTTTGTATTATATATATTTTCTTTATTGTGTAATGTGATAGATGTTTTCCATTTGAAAATTATATGTATTATTTTAAATGATAGATTGAAGTTTATTATAATTGTTTATTGATTATGTTTAGATATTTATCGTATGTTACATTATGAAACCTATATTATTTAACTGTTCAGATGATTACTTATGCATGTATGACTCGTTGTTAGAACGGAGTTCATCCTACTGAGTAACATTCCCCTATTACTCACCTTATCCTTCACCCTTACAAATTATTTAACTTTTAAAGAGTTTTTCCTTAAGGTGTCATTCGAAGAGGTCCCTGAGGAGGATTAGGTTGATGTCTTGCTGTTGTCTTTTATTTTAGGATTTTAACAGTTATTTGATTATAGATAAGAAACATGTTTGTTTAAGAGTTTGTAATCTAATATATTAGGAGTTTGAGTATTTGGATTATGACTATGCTTGATGACAACTTCCGCATACTTTGGATATTTATAGATGTTAGTTATTTTGTAGTTTTGCTGCGTTTTATTTATTTAAATAAAAAAGTATTGTGTTTGTTATGCATATAATGAGTGATACATTTAATTTCATACCTCGAGATTCTAATAGATGAATCCTCGGGATTCTTGTTGGGATTTTAGGGCATTACACCTACAGACTCTTATAGTTTATGGATAAGTTTATCTAAATAAAGTTGAAGTCAAATGCATCACTTCCTACTTCAAAAATTGAGTAAGTTCAACCAAGTTTGAATAAAATCTTATACAAGTTAATTTGGAAAATCTTCCAATAAATCCAAGACTTCCTACTCAAATTTCAAGTTATCATCCTAAAAATTAAGACAAGATTTGAAGAGCATATTTGCAAAAATGTCATTTAATTCCAACTTCATAATCGTAAATTTTCTCTAAAGAAATTTTAAAATTTGTTATCATATCTTAACCCTACTTGATTTTATCAGTACGATAATTGGTTGGAGTGCAATATAACAAAAGATGTTAAGTCCTACTTGCATTGTTACCTTTTTAGGCCAAACAATAAAGAATAAGGTGTTGAAAATGAATGGCTATCATACTCTTAAGTTTAAAATTAAAATTCAATAGTGAAAATTAACTTTTGTCCCCATTTTTTCTTAAAGTTCTTAGAATTTTGTCCTTTATAACCTTGTGACACCAAACCATGTTTTTGGATGCCAAAAATTGATGCGGTTAGATCCACTCCAAAGTTTGTTGAGTAGCAAATTAACAACATCAATTTGAATTTTATGATGTCAATCTGCATTCCAAGGTTTGAAGGGTACCAAACTTGATAGGGTAATGTCCCCTTAGAATTGTTAGTCCGACAAATCTATCTTTAAAATATTGTTAATTCACTTGTTTTAATGATAAAACTTAAGATGGACTTGTAAGTCTTAATATGCAGTTATTAATCATTAAAGATAAATCAGTATTACTAAATTTAAATTCCCATATCAAGAAATAAAAATGAATACTTGGAGGGGGTTTCTGCTATACTAGTAAAAGAGAACCCAACTCCTATTTTTCCAAAAAACCTTCACACCACAACCCTGTTTATTCTTTAATCAAGGGTTATCTTGGTCGTTAAACATATGGTGACCTTATGATTACATAGACTGGATGGATATGTCATTTCTCAAAATCTCGCTCTCTCTCTTAGATTTTTATTTGTTAGATTTAGGATTTTATAATCCTAATTATAAACCACTGTAGAGGATGTTTGAGTGTGTTATAATGCTTTGTAATGTTGAGATAATAATTTGAATCAAAATTTTGTAATTTTTAATGGTGTGCTTTAATCTTTAATCAGAGTGAGGTAAATAATTTAAGAAATGGGTTGTAATAAGTAAAAGTTGTGGTGCCAATTGCAGTTATAAAAAAAATTCTTGTGCAACTCAAATTCGACAGGCATGAGCCATAAATTTTTTGTGAAAATTTGATATTTATTCGGCTGGGAATTCAATAGCTTTGAGCCATCGAAAAATTGTATTCAATACCAAAAAATTTGTTGGGCTTATTCGATGGGTTGGTCAGTCAAATTGTTCAGAATTTCGGAGCATTACACCTACAAGTTCTTATAGTTTATGGATAAGTTTATCTAAATAAAGTTGAAGTCGCACTATGTGAAAAAGTGCCTTATTTGACGGTTGAGGGCCATCGAATTTTGCAAAATTTGACGGACCATCCCGTCAAATTTTTCTATGTAGAATTTTTTTTTTTGACAGCCTAAAGACGTCAAACTATCTAAAAAATGCAATTGCCCAAAGCTGTAGAATTTATCTAGGGAAATTTTGGCAGTTGTAAGACATCAAATGTGGGCAACTTTCAACTTAAATTGTATCTAATAAAAATTAAAATTTTTTTATTGTAGTTTAGTAAAGCCTACAAACAAATATACGATATCCAGTTGTACACCAAGCCATCCAACAATCAACATCCAGTCATTCAAACTATTGTCACACAATCCATATAAACTATATTTCATTAAATAAAATCTAAAATATAATTGCAAATCCAATTTGTTAGACAATTCACATCCAAGCCATGCTTATTACAATGAGTTATTGATTTACAAACAACCGATCTTGCCATCATCATCATCGAAGCCTTATCCGAAAGATTTTTGGGTTAGCTAATTAGATCTTGTTCCTCTGTGATTTCCATCCATAGTCACATGTCACAATCCGATCTTGTAATAAACCTAAATGAACTAAAACAAAAGCATTTATCAAATAAAAAATATTATAACAAGTATCATCTTTACGAAAGCATTTGTCATAACTCAATAACTGAAATTCAAGAAAAAGTGCTAAGGAACTGAAAATCTAACTCTCAACATCACATAAAAAAATTTCAAAGGTAGTACTTACAAAAGGCAACTACTGAAAGTTGCATCTCTTAACAGGCCAGGAAGACAACATTTTAATGATTCACAAGTCCTGCATTGTGTAAACAAAGATCATGCATGATACCTATATATATAAACAAAATAGTATAAATCTAAAAATTGCACCATTATCTTAGAATTCAGTTCGTGTTTACACACTCTTTAGAGCCCACCAATCCAATGTTCAGATTCTTAGTCAGTGAACCCATCCATATATATAGACATGAAAAAATATCAAACCCACCGACCATACTCAAATGTAACTAGTATAAGTCATCGATCACATTACTTGTTTGTGTTAAGACATAAAATATAATCATGCAATCAAAGAATGCCAAGAGCATTCACAATCACACAAAATAGTCATATTACTCACCAATCATAGTTTTCCTTGTTTTTATCTTCTTTTGAAAGAGAAATTGCAATAGCTCAATGTATATGTTCACATTTATACAATGCATCATGTATTCAAGTTCCTCCCTAAAATAAAGTTAAAAAAAACACTAACATGAAAAAAGCAACTTAACATTTTAAAAATCACAAACCCATCATCTAACCAAGGCTATGATATGTTCATGGGAGATAAAGAATATAATCTAAAACAGGAACCTATCCCTATCAGACTCGATAGCATCTCATATTCATCAATTAACTCTAAAACTATAAATTACGTACTGCTTTTCAACTAAATGTGAGGGAACAGAGTACCCTGATCAAGTAAGTTGAGCATGAGATAAAAGAGAATCCCAACAAGATGCAATAACTGAATTACCGTAAAACTAGAAAGTTCATCCAAAACTCTATCATTTCCAAGCTTCCCATGATATTGCCCTTTCTGGAATTTATGGTTGGAACCTTTAAAAAATTTGTTCAACCAATCCATATTGTGGAAGCCATCTGCTTATGGTCTGACAAAATTTTGCTTGCACATACATTATCCATTTAAGAAAGAGAAACATCAAATACAAAAGCAAAAGTGTCACATTCATGGGAACCCAAAAGTGTGAAATGAGAACACGAACTAAAGAAGTGGATGGTGGATGTATGTTTAGTAAGAGCCCAAAGTTCAAAGTGGATTGTGGTACCCAATTGAGAAAGGGTTACCAAGAACTAGGTTATACAATGTTTGTGAGTGGGTTTAAAGGATTCGGATTCGGTTAATAAGGACGAGATTCCTAAAATATCTTGCTCAAGCTTGCATCTCCCTTGAGTCAGACTTTTATACAATTTTTTTTTTGAAAGGTCAGTAGAGTTAAGGTAGACCTAGACTAGCATAAGAAGGGGTTCAAGGGATTTGAACCTAAGACCTTGGGAACAACCTCCACAAGATCTTACCACGAAGCTATATGAGGAATGAATAACTAATCCTAAAGAGATCTTGTAGAGAGGTTTAGTGTTTGTATAGAATATTATAGCTTTTGTTGATCCCTTTCAACAAGTAATCATCCTTATTTGAACTGTCCCTGTATTGGTTGCATTAGTTTTTGCTTGGGTTTAAAATGAGGATGACAATGGTATACAACTATTTTAGTGGAGAGAGTGACACATTCACACTTTACTATGTTGTGTGCAATAACAATTTCACACCATTTATTTTGACAACGACGCCTTATCCTAAAGATTCGGGTTGGCTAAACCAATCCTGATATTCTATTTCACTTTGTCTAGAGTCAAAGTCTTCTAGTTATTTTGACATAATGCTTTCAAAACATGTTTAAACTATTTTAAAATATTTAGAAATTGTTTACTTGAAAGTCATCTCAATTGATTTTTCTCGTAGTTTACTACCTAGTAGGATTGCTCTTGCATTTCTACAAATGCTTCTATCCTAATTATATTATCTATTTTTTTTTTATATTGGTGGGTTTGTCTGATTTGTACTGGCATAATTAGACTTAGTTAAAATTTTCTATGTTCAATTAGATTGATTTGATGGAAGATAAAACTAACATCTATGAGCCTAAAAAGATCTTACTACTAAGCTATTATGAAGTTTGTTTGCTTTGCAAAACCTCCACTTTCAGTTTTAAGTTAGATAAACGCACCTTAAATTTTCTCTAGCCATAGTTCTTTTAACAAGAAACACACATATCAGAAGTGATCATTACCCTACCACCGAAGCAAACAAAGGCAATAACAACAAATGTTCACTAGCAATTCATTACACTTATGTAATGAAAAAAAAAATGAGCCTAAAAACAAGTCAACAAAGAGGCTTTCAATATATGTGAAAGGCAAAAATAAATGCAAGGAAAAAAAAACTCAAAATCAACCACAAAGGAGGACTTGTCTAATTGCTGTCATAGTTACTAATGAAAATCCTATAACCACTCATTTACCTTCTGTCATAGTATTTGGCGATTTTGCATTATAAATTTCCTAATAAGAAAAAAATTCAGATTGACATCTCAACAATCTAATGCAGCTGCACAACCACAAGAGTAAATAAAATGATACATTGGCAAATAGAAACACTATATTGCTAGTTTTCATTAGCTAGTTCATAAGGTAAGGTGCATATTCCAACTCATGGACTGGAATGCATGGACAACATCATTGCCAACACAATCACAAGCCTCCCAATGATTCCTATGCGGTGAGCCACACAAAGTCTTCAAATGCTCTCATTGAACTATATTAAATGCATTGTTAGCATTGCATGTTTGAAAAAAAAAGAAAAACAATGAGACGAGCCTTAAGATTTAAGTTATAATTATTTTTTTAAAGTAACAAAGAACCCAACATAAGAAATAAAGAGAGTAACATAAAATACATTTTAACACATAATAATTATAGAACCCAAGATTTTACTTTTAATTGATAGAGAACCTAAACTAGAGAACTTTCAAATTGCTTACTATTTCTTTGTAGAATAATGGACATAAATGAATAAATTAGGGTGTTTCCTAAAGCTTTTCTCTAAAAAATACCGTGATTTTTTAAAATAAACTTTATAATCATTACCTCAATGAAAGGAATAACAAGGTGCATTTAACAAGCCTCCCTATTGAATAGTGGCAGATTAGTTCTCCACAATTTCTGTATACCTCACATGCTCCACCACTGAGCTTGTGTTTTCCATTTATCTATCAAAAGATAATCCTCCCAATAAATAAAGGAACCAGTATGGGTAACTTAACCGATATTTTTTTAATGAAAGAATATACACCTTTGAGATATTCATTTGATAACCTAGATTTCATTATCTACTCCTTACTCAGAATCGTCGACTTTAAAGGCATCTACAAGTTAGTGATGTAGTTTTATCAAACTTTCAACAAATCGGGAAAAAAATTGTATCTTGACATAATCTCTTAAAGTGATAAACTATATAAATTTGTAAGTGGATGGGATTTGAATAATAATGAGTCCCAAATAGACTTAATATGATCTAGACATGAGTAAGCAAAGCAATTTTCCTATGCATCATCTTGTTTGCCTCAGCTCCATCAAATGTCCACCCAAGCCTAGATTCTAGTTAAATCTGACTTCAGTCATCACTGAATCCAATAATTAAGTTTTCTAAATCTTACTTGTGCAAGTTTATTTCCAAGGATTATGCATTGTGGAAAAAAGGAAAAATAATTTGAATCCAAAAATCAGTTTTCATTACAATTGTAAAGTTTTCAAAATTAGCTACCTTATAAATATAAAACATATTAAGAAAGTTAAAACAAAAATAAATCAAGATATGAAGGCCATTCCCTTTCCAAATCAAAATGGGTCCAATGTACATGAGTAAATGTCAAATACATTACTGATATTTCAAAATGGATCAGAAAGACATAATGGGAAAATGTTCAGACTAAGAATTGATTGGTCATCATGACTAACTCATTTTCGAAGCATGATCTGTATACTAGTAGTCAATTTACCAAATCATTACTAAAAATGAAGAATGCTACCCATCTTACCTCACCAATGAATCAGATATATTGTCGGTACTCCAAAGGATGTAGTTGACCTAAGTTCAAACCACCACAAAAAGTCATTCTCTTTGAAGCCAATGACATTGCTCAAGCTTCCCCAAAAGAAGTAATCTTGAAGCAAAAATAGTAGTATTTAAAGCTCAGTTAACGCAACTTCTTAACTATGCCTTCCAAATGTATGAAAGAAACAAAAAGCAAAGAAAACAAAAAATGCACACAAGAACACAAGGGGATTTATGTGGTTTGGCAGTGTGCTTATGTCTACAGATCAGATCAAGAATAATTATGATTGTTTTACAATCCTAGAGATGTCTATTTATAAAATCAAGAGTTGTTATACGCATCTATCTCCCCAAAATTAGAACCCTCAAAAATAGAAAAAGAAGATAGAATAAAAGAGTCCAAATACAACAACCCTTCCCATGTTCTTAATTAAGTTGCCTACCCATCTCCTTTTGTTTAATGGTTATTGCACCTATCAAAGTTGAGCTAAAAAGCTTGTCTTGTGAAAAGGAGGATGATTCACAATACACCAGATACAAATTATTTCCACGTTGCAGCGATAAAGATGCAGATGTCAAGAGCTTGACACATATAGAAAGTGTCAGAATTGACTAACCCTAAAAAAATAGGATTTGTAGACTCAAAGTCTCAAATAACACTAAACAATGTGGAAAAATAAGAAATGTTTATGCAATAAAAAAGATAAATGAAAGAATGGCATATCTTACAATTTGTATCATATACCCATAAACAAAATACATATATGTATAATATATATCTGCTTAAAGAAAAAAAAAATCAATTGGAATAGGTAGAATGGAACTCATACTCTATGATAAATGTTAGTTACTATCTTGCAAGGAAAGAAAAACAGAAATTCGAAACGGGTGCACAAAAGTCAGTTTAAGTGTCAAAATTTGACACGAATGCTTCACCGATTTAAAAGATCTTCCAAAAGAACTCACGGTATCAACTAAACATTAATATCTAACCGTCACCTACTCTCCTCTTAATTTTTAACTTTGAGATCTCTAACTAGAAGCTACACATTTAAAATAGAAACCCAAAACACAACACTAATTTGTGTTTGGTTTCACCTAAATTAAACAATGCCTCTACTCTGGCAATAGTTGGCTACACATCTCACGACGTAATACTTACTAAAGATACCCACGGGTACCGCACGAGTGGTACTGCTTGGAATGTAAACTTCATCAAGATAAGGTCATTGAAAGTGGGGAATCTTATTGGACTTAGGTTGAATGGAGAAGCTCAATGCTTGTATTTCTCTAAACTAAACAAAGTATATCTAGGAGTCAATATTGAAAAAGATCTATCATATATAGTTTCTCCAATTATTAGTTTGGTTTTTCAATAAGATATAATTAATGTTGCTTTAGTTCCATCAACACTAAACTAATGACCATCTTGCATATTGCAGTCTCATCTAATTAGATTTCTTTTTTCTATAAACATATATCTAGAATTTTTTGGAAGAAAATTGATTCATATAAGTAAAATCATGGAAACAATATTATATCATCAATTATAAAAGTAGAAATTTAACCTAATCCTGAGAATTGAGGAGAGAACCTTTGCTTGATTTTGGTATTAAACCCAAAGGAGATAAACTACAACAAAAAAGTAGAAAATTAACCTTTTAATTGGGAAATGAAGTGTGAGATTCACGTGTGCACATGTGAGAAAGAGACTTACAGGTTTAAAATCGGGAGAAGAAGGTTAGAGAAATAGCTTGTTGGGGCTTCACCAATGACCTTAGAGACATGGAGCAGAGCGAGTTTTGTGTTTAGATCCTTCAACTGGCTTAACAAATCTGGCTATGAGTTAGCTTTGACATTATGAATCTTGATCCTCGCTATTCAGATTCACAGAAAAAATCAAAATCATATCCAAGTAAATAAGGTTTAAAACCAATTTAGAGACCGAAAAGCTTGTGGAATCATAAACCCTAGATCTCCTCTTCAATTACCTCAATGGTGTTATGGATCCACCAACCTGAGAAATCATGAGATCACTTTGAGGCTCCATTTTTAGTGTTTAGAGATTAGAGACAGAGAGAGCGATCGGATAGAGAGAGAAATGAGATCGAGGGAGACAAAGAGATCTTATAGTTTCTCACAATCAAGAGAGAGTGAGAGAGAGAGAGTTTATCACAATCGGGAGAGAGACAGAGAGACAAAGAAAAAGTGAGAGTGAGAGGGAGAGTTTCTCACAATCGATTGAGAGAGTGAGAGAAGGGAAACAAATCACATAGAGACTGAGAGTGTGAGGTTGAGAACTCAAAATTCGTGGCCCATGCCCGTCAAATTTGGGTTTTTATAATTCGTCGGTCGAAACCCAACAATTTTTTTTTTCAATTTTTGCGCTTTTCACATAGTGTCAAGTACATCACTTCCTACCTCAAAAATTTAGTAAGTGCAGCCAAGTTTGAATAAAATCTTATAGAGGTTAATTTGGAAGATCTTCCAATAAATCCAAGATTTCCTACTCAAATTTCAAGTTATCATCCTAAAAATTAAGACAAGTTGAAGAGCATATTTGCTAAAATGTCATTTAATTCCAACCTCGTAATCATAAATTTTCTCTAAAGAAATTTTAAAATTTGTTACAATAACTTAACCCTACTTAATTTTATGAGTACGATAATTGGTTGGAGTGCAACATAACAAAAGATGTTACGTCCTACTTACATTGTTATCTTTTTAGGCCAAACAATAGAGAATAAGGTGTTGAAAATGGATGGCTATCATACTCCTAAGTTTAAAATTAGAATTTATCAGTGAAAATTAACTTTTGTCCCCATTTTTTTTTAAGTTTTAAGAATTTTATCCTTTATAACCTTGTGGCACCAAATCATGTTTTTGGATGCCAAAAATTGATGCAGTTAGATCCACTCCAAGGTTTGTTGAGTAGCAAACTAACAACATCAATTTGAATTTTATGACGTGGATTTGCATTCCAAAGTTTGAAGGGTACCAAACTTGATAAAGTAATGTCCCCTTGGAGTTGTCAATCCGGCAAATCTATCTTTAAAATATTGTCAATTCCCTTGTTTTAACGGTAAAACTCAAGATGGACTTGTAAGTCTCAATATGCAGTTATTTGTCATTAAAGATAAATTAGTATTATTAAATTTAAATTCCCATATCAAGAAATAAAAATGAACATTTGGAGGGGGTTTCTTCTATAATAGTAAAAGAGAATCCAACTCCTATTTTTCCAAAAAACCTTCACACCACAATCCTGTTTATTCTCTAATCAAGGGCTATCTTGACCGTTAAACATATGGTGACCTTATGATTACATAGACTGGATGGATATGTCATTTCTCAAAATCTCACTCTCACTCTCTTAGATTTCTATTTTTTAAGATTTAGGATTTTATATGAGTCTAATCCTAATTATAAACTACTATTGAGGTTGTTTGAGTATGTTATAATGCTTTGTAATGTTGAGGTAATAATTTGAATCAAACTTTTGTAAGTTTTAATGGTGTGTTTTATTCTTTAATTAGAGTGAGGTAAATAATTTAAGAAATGGGCTGTAATAAGTAAAAGTTGGGGTGCCAATTGCAGTTATAAAAAAAAATTTCTTGTGCAACTCAAATTCAACACGCATGAGCCATTGATTTTTGGTGAAAATTTGATATTTATTTGGCAGGGAATTCGATAGCTTTGAGCCGTCGAAAAATTGTATTCAATACCAAAAAAATCGTTGGGCTTATTCGATGGGTTGGTCAATCAAATTATTCAGATCAATTTCACCTTTTTTTTTCACGTAGTGTTCATAGAGTTGAGTGGCAACCCAACTTTGGGCTATCCACACGAAATATTTTTTCGACTCATCTATTTGTCATAAAGCTTGGTCCACCCATTAGGTCATTGAGTACAACTTTATATCTCTTTTAAGTTTCTTAAATTTACAATACTCATAAGAGTATAGAATACTGCCAAGATAATTTAATGGTAACCAATTATTTTTGCCCCGTATTTGAGGATACAAACTAGCTAGCCGAGCATCAAACATGTTGCCAAGTATCAATCTCGACTTTTTAATGTGGAAGCCGAGCATAACCAATTGCACTTATGATTGTTCTTGTGCCAATCTAAATTTTATTTTTTTTAACAGCTAATACATTTCTATTAATCTTCAATAAATTACAATAAACCCTAATAGACTTTATTATAGAAATTACATAAACAAATAAAACTTAAATCTAGATAAGATAATCTAATCAAATCAAACCAACTTAAAGGTAATCTCTATCCTAATAACAACTCATATGGACATGAGTTGGTGCATTGTAGTACACCTTATTACAGTACATCCCCCAATACTCTTATATTTTCTAATTTCCAAAAGAAAAATATAAAAGTGAGGAAAATGTTGGAGGCGCTAGACATCTTATCAAGTTATTCCAATAGAAGACCAAACATGACTAGCTAGCAATGACTCCCTTATGTCCTAGACAACATTTTCTACTGAGGAAGCTTGTTGAGCTTACAATACTGATAATCTTTATATTTCTTGGTCTTGAACTTTGCTGGGTTTTCTTCATTAACCATTTGGGGAAGAGGCCCTATAACTTGCTCGGGTGCTGGCGAGCAAAATATTGGCCAAGACATCCTTGTCTTCTCCTTGTTCACAGTTGTCCTATGGAACACAGCCTTGTACTTCCCATTGCTTAAGATCTGCACAAAAAATAATTTGAATGTTTATGTTATTATTTTGATTTCTTTTAATAATGGGTCTTTCCTACATTTAAATATTAAAATTTAAAACTTAGACTATGAATAATTTCCCATAAAAATGAAATACTAATTTGGGATTTTGAAAATGGTACACCCTCTAAAAGAAGGTTTTATTTGACCATTCAAGAAAATTTTGAGGGGGTTGACTCAGTAATTTATATTGCATGAATATGGCACATGGGTTGGTCAAATCTCCTTCTTTGATGGCTGAAGAAGATTAAGTCTTTAGGCTGAAGAAAAGGTAAGAGATTTACCTTAGAAGTTGAAGATGATGGAGTTGGGGAAAAAATCAAGGGATTTTGACAAGGTTGAAGAAAAGGGCATTTCAGTCATTATATATGTATCTATCATGGTAGACCAGAGTCAAGATAGGTCATCAGTTTGAAAAAACAGGGATGTGTCTCTAATTTTAACTGAAATGTGGAGGGATTCTTCAAAAAACTCCAACTTAATTAATTCACTTAAAAGTGGTGTGGTTTTATGGTTGGTTGATAATTGATGGGTTTAAGTTTGAGGTGTAATCATAGTAAAATGGTGTGGAAAATATAATTTTCTTTTGATAATGCAGTTTCACCCATTGTCCATGTCTAATCAAATATATCCCTGAGTGTTTAAAAAAAATGGGACCTAGTGAATTTGGTTTTTAAAAATTTAGTCTAATACGGGAAAGTAATTGATTCCTGTAAAAATTGGTCACATGTCTCGTTGGCCTCAAAAGTGTTAAGACCGATGTGTCCAACTTTTTTGGGGATCAATTTTTTCCGAGTTCAACTTCGAAAAATTTGAAGGAACCCTCTTCTTTACAAGACATGTGGCGGTTTGAATTAATTTCACACCCCTACATTTCCACCAAAATTTGGAAGTGCCACTTGTAATCCAATGGAAATGGTTTCTTCAAATTTTTGAAATGGGCTGCCCGCTTCAAAGTTTATTCCTGTTTTTTTTTTTTTTGTTGAGTAGTCTCTTCTCATGTTAGTTGTTAGTGAACCCTTAAGAAGGTCCATATAAATGCTCCACGAGGTGTACCACCAACAATTTCACGTGGTGTATCATTTTCTCATTTGGCATCATTAATCTCTAGAGGCCCCATGCTTGAGGAAATTCATTTTATCATTTCTAGACATAAATGTTTAATATATCATTTATAAGTAATTAATGTCCCCATTCAAAGATTTGGCCCATGACTAATGTCTATTGATGATAACCACAAGAGAACTAATGATACACATCTCTCTTATTAAGTCTTACCCTATCTATGATCTAAATACATGAAAATTTTGAACAACATTCAAATCAAAATCCCATCCTAGTTAAATGTGGGTTAAGTCAATTTCTATATATGTTTAGAAGATGAAAAATTGTTAAATTTGACAAGTACAAAATGGGATGTCATCACGAAAAACATACCTGAGTCTGATCACCAATATGAATGATGAGAGCATTAGGGATATACTTGACGTTGAACCAATGATCATCTTTGAAAACTTGGAGCCCTTGAACATCATTCGGCACAAGAACTGTGAGGAAGGACATGTCTGTGTGTGGGGCGACCCCAAGAGCAAGATCAGGGCGAGGGCATGGTGGGTAGTAGTTTATCTTGAGAAGATATTCCAAGTCTTCACCACCCGCGGCTTCTTTCATGACATGTCCTTCAAGCCCTAATCCTAAAGAGAGGTACATCATCAGCTTGTCCACCACACCTTTCATGAACTTGGCGTACTCCTCATTAACTTCCCTATAAAATAAATAGACTTGCAGTTAAGACTTAAAAAGACATAAATGAGTAGTGGATATTAATAACCTTAGCTGTGTTCACCCACTCACACCTCAAATAATTCAAAGATTCTATCCTTCCAAAAAGAAAAAAAAAAAATCAAAATTTTCTTGGTGGATCAGTGGTTAGCTAAGAAGGGTTTTGAACCTAAGACCGTGTGAACAACCTCCACAAGGTCTTACCGCTTAACTAAGTGATCATTCTTGAATTTATTCTAATTAAATTTCTTGAATAGTGTTAAAATCTTTTTTTTTTAAAGACCTTTGATCTATTATGAAAACTAAGAAAGAAAAGGAAAGAAATTCCTTCATTAATGATACCAAGATGACTTGGGCCACTGTTAAATTATGTTTTTTATAAATAAAATGTTAACAAACCACCCCCACCCTCAAAAAAATAAAAAAAATAAAGGAGGTAACTCTAATTTCTTAAAACAGAGGGGAGTCATTTATAATATTCCATATTAATGAAGGAGGTAATTAATTCAGGAGAACCCTCCGTCGAAAACCAAAAGAAAGCTAGAATTAAATTGATTTAGGAAAATTCAGACCTGTAAGAAGCTGGATTCTTAGGCCAAAACTTGTAGTTAATTCGAGAAGGAGGCCAAACATTATGAAATAAGTAATCAACCCAAGTTTTCTTTCCTTCCATTTCTTTCTGAAGTTTCGTTCCATAACCTTCAATCCCCTCCTCTGTAGTTGGATCTCTTGCGTACTGTTCTTTCTCTTCTTGTGGCAACTCGAAGAACTCCTTACCAACTTTTTGTAACTTTTCTATAACTTCAACAGGTATCTCATGATTCACAATTTGAAACAAACCCCATTCTTGACTTGCATCAGCAATCATTCGGACGAGGTTGTTTTGATCTGGGTCACTAAAATCAATGGTTGGGATTTCAGGTATTGGGCCATTGAAGGTGGTAAGAATTGGTTGTTCTTTCTCTGATCTTATGAACTCAGCAGGGATGGCGTTGATTGTGTTTGATAGGTTGGCGATTACTTGCACTCGTTCCACCTCCATTCTACCTCAACAAAACTACTTTCTCTCTCTCTCTCTGTCTATGAAGATTGATTGGTTCGATATCTCCTTTATATATAGAAATTTAAGAAGTATGGGAATTGGGGAGGGGTGAATTTGATGCTAACGACTCGTAACGAATTGCTTTGCGTAGAAAGCACCACGTCATTAGCAATTGAACTTTGTTCTCTTAAAATAAATATGAAGAGTTAGCGCTCTTGTGGAAGTTTGTAACTACACTCATCATAACCGGACGCTCTTTGTAACTTCTCTGACGTGGCAGTGTATAGAATCATAAATCTTTGTCTTTTATCGTTCCATGGGCCGAGTCACTATCAATCCACCCTGTATGATTCTGTGCACTGCCACGTCGTGTACCATACAAAGAGAGCCAATTTATCAAGATTCTTTAAATATGTTTATGAGTAAAAGTAGCCCAACCCAAGTACTATTTACATATTTGAAACCAAACATGTTAAAAATTTGAGAGATTATCCGACGAGTAGTTGTGATCATCTGACTACCCACACGACACACTCAATCAACTCTCTTGATGTGATAAGTTCAAGAATCGTAGATTTATATGTCTCGAAAGACACGATTCCCTTCAGACATACATTTTTATGGGAAAGTGCAGTTTTTTATCCTGAGGTGTACAAATCTATAATTCCAAACTTATCACGTCAAGATAGTTGATTGAGTGTGCCATGTGAGATAGTCAGATTATCACGATTCTTACCCGACAAACCTAAGTCCTAACTATTTCATTTTTATTACAAAAACTCCCTTGGAGTTATGAATATTCCAAGAGAACTTGACTTTATCAAGTTTGTCAATCATGAAACTTTACCATATGAAGTTTGTTACTCAAAAAACCTTGAAGTGGAAATCCACATCATAAATTTCAAATGAATGTGTTAATTTGTTACTCAATATACATTGGAGTGGAACATAACCTCATCAATTTGTGGTGTCCAAAAATATGATCTGATGTCATAGGGTAATAAATGAAAAGATTTTAAGAATTTTGAAAAAAAAAAAAAATAGTCTTTAGTATTGAATTTTATATTTAAATTTGGGGGTTCGGTAACTATTCATTTTCAACTCTTTGGATCAAGCACAAAAATAAACTTTTTTTTCTTTTTAATCTAGCTTTTTTCATGAAATCTAGAAGGATGTAGTGTTGGATTGTCATTAAGATTTGAATCTTACTAAGCTAGTCATGCTAGCCTGATTAATAAAGTAAAGTTGTACGGTAGCGAACTTGATAAAGTACGAGCGTTTTTGTAATAAAATTGGAACATATAGTTTTGCCTGGTAAATCTCTCAAAAAAAATTTCATTTATAAATACCTTTTAATGACAAAATTACCCATTTTCAAAAAGATTTAAGTATGAATTACAAAAATATAATTAGTTCGCAGAGCCCGCTAGGGCAGCAACTTGAGCAGGTTGGACTGGGTTGGGGATCAATTCACATCCAACCCACACTTGACAAACACCAACCCATGCTCGTGCCCAACCCCACATCGAGAAGAAATGTACAACTGAAAGCGCCCTCGACCCGCGGGGTATGCGGATCCGCTTTTGATTTTTGAAGTTTGGGAGTCGCCACCTAGTTATTACGGTTTAGAAACCGAACATTGACTCTAAAAGGCAAATAACACTAATCTACGAAAGAAAATACGGGTCCAGGGATCACGTTACAGGGTTGGAAGGTGTTAGGCACTAACCCCGCTCCGACAAACGCCAGTCTCTACTTTTTCCAAATAAAGCTACATTGCTAAAAGACCTAAAAAATAAATAAATAAAAATGAAAAATACCTAGATGAGCACAACAATAGTTCCCTCAGAGTTGACGGAAAGATTTCTTGCTTGTAATTCCTTGCTTCGTTTCCGTTACTGGATCCGCTTTGAATCTCCAAGATGAAGTATCTTCTCCTTAGATCTAAGTTCTTTCTAATTTTTGATGGATTTCTAGGTATTTTTGAAGGGTTTCTGAGTATTTTTTGAACAAAAATTGGGGGTTGGATGATAGGTAAGGGGTTAGGACTTCAAAATTAGGGTTTTGGAAAGGTTAAGAGCCTTCTTGACCTACTTTTTCTAGGGTTTTCTCTTGAATAAGAAAATATGTTGTAAAGACCCTTATTTAAGAGCTTTTTAGATAGAGTTAGATTTAGATTATGTTTCTTTTAGATAGTTTTAGAGTTTAATTAAAATTCTTCTAGATAGTTTTGGAGTTTAATTAGAATTATATTGGGTAGTTTTAGAGTTTAATTAGAATTCTTTTAGATAGTTTTAGAGTTTAATTAGAATTCTATTAGGGTTAGGGTTTGACTTTGATCTTATTAGATTGATTAGGATTTTGACTTAAGTCTCACTTGATTGACTTGATTTTAGGATTTTGACTTAAGTCTTACTTGATTGACTTGATTTTAAGATTTTGACTTAAGTTTTACTTGATTGACTTTAATTTTAATTAGTATTTCACTTTACATTAACTAATATTTTAATTATTAATTTCCAAAATTTTAATTATTAAAATTATAAAATTACCGTTTTGCCCTCGGAGATGACTTTTTGCGTTTTAAGTCATTTTTCAATGTTCAAAGATGTTTTGAAATCGATTTTTCGTAAGAAATTCAATGAGAATATTGGTTTGTGTCATTTATGAAATTTTTTGTGCGAAATGGTCGTGAACTTTATAAGGGGTATTTTCGTAATTTTGTCGAATTTTGTGAAAATTGACGAAATGATTTATTTGATTTCGATTTGTTATTTTATGTGTTTGAAAGGATTTTCCTAAGCGTATTATAGGCTCTAGGGATGTTTTGATGTTAGGGGTATTTTAGTAATTTGATCATTTTTTAGTGATTTTTACCGTGAAACATCTTTTTGTTTGCAAAATGATGATTTCTAGGTTTTTGGGATTATATTTTCCTAGCGTAGTATGGTTTCTAAAGTTTTATTAGTTTGAGAAACTTCATCCAAATTTCTGAAATATATCTGGTAACAAATAAAGCATTGAAATAATCATCCATCATTGGGAATCGTCGCGATCAGGTTGACGAGTTGATTAATCAGGCAAATGCAAAAATGGGATATCTACAACAATCCAAGCTGATTTGGTCGGGTTGGTTCATTCCTCATTAATACTAGATAATTTAATATTGATAATAGTTTATATAAAGATAAATTTTATGTAAAAATATACAAAATTTACAAATTACTGCTACTTGTCCAAAAATATTTTTCAAAGTTTAAATACATGAAATTATAACAAATGTAAAGAAAATATGATAATTATTAAATAAAATTTGAAATGTGAATTGTGAATGAAAAAGAAACAAAGATATTTTAAAATATTTTAAAGTTATAACAATATTAAATTCGGGTTCGAACAAATTGAACAACCCGATGTCTATGCTCAAACCCAATCTTATTTGATTCGGTCAAAAAACAATTCCCTAATCCGAGCCCGAACCCTAGCAAACCGTGCCCAAACTTCACCCAAAGTCGGATTGAACCTATTGGATTCCAGTTTGACCTACCTAGTTGCAGCCTTAAAGCCAAGTAACTTAGTTGGTAAAGTCTATGGATGATGACACCATAAGACTTGGATTCAATTCTCACCAGCATTGAGTAAGGCTGTCCATGGATTGGAATGTTAGACCAGAAATCTGATCCATTACGATATGATAACTTTGGGTTTAGATTGAGAATTTGGATACCAATAAGGATCTTATCCAATAAGGTTTCAATCTCATATTTTATCAAATTGGTTATGGATCAACCATGTCTCGATTATACAATTTTGTTTAAATATATAAAATATATGAAATTAAATTTGACCCAATTCAGACCTAATCCGATTGTTATTTGATCAGGCTTGGTCATAATATTGGTATATGGAAAGAAAAAACCTTGATCAAATAAGAGTTTGATCCGAAGCTCATCTGATCCATTATGGGTTCAGTCCAATATTTATCAGACTAGTACCAAATCAACCTTAATCTGATCTAATCCCAATCCATTGATAGTCTTAGCATTGAGTTACTACTCTAATTACAAACAAGTTTAGTTATAAAAAATGATAATTAGTATCTAGTTATGTTGGACATAAAATGACTAACTTCATTGACATATTACTTATTTTAAAGGATAAAAATACCTTTTGTTACTAATATTGTATTATTTAAATATTGTGAACTTGAAAATCATGTTACTCCACTTTTATGTTTGTTTCTTTACAAGCCCTAAATCAATACCAAACTGATGAATCTGATTATGTCTTACCTAAGTTTACTTTTTAATTATTTAAGATATTAAATTTATTACTCGCCATTTTCTCTATCCTGCCTATTGTGAAATAAAGTAAACTTTCATGAAATCTAAAATGCTGTGTTGTTGGGTTGTAAATGTGATAATCAATGTGGGTGCAACAACCCTTTTTTAAGATTTGAAATCTAAAAAAATAAATATGTGGACTACTAGCAAGAAAGAGAATCTCTCTATTGTTGATGTCATTCATGTCACATGTCAAACATTTGTTGGGTTGTGAGCAAACGTGGCAAGTACTTGTGCCAAAACCGCGTCATATTATTAGCACTCACATGTCATACATTTTGTTTTATTATTGTTGAGGTCTTTTTTGATTGTCTGTCTTCACTTTGAACTTCTTACTGTAATGGTGAATCTCTTGAGCTTTATTCGATTTGTGACATCGGTGTGATACCTGCTAAAAAGTCTCTAACATCCAAGTTAATAATCTGAATATGATGATATCTCTTAGATCAACGAAGTGTCAAAAGTCTTTTTCCCCAAGATTTCTCTAATTGTAGGTATACGCATTCCCTCCATGATTTGTATTGAGGATTGTGGATGATCCAAGGAATGTGTTTCCTTAAAATGAATAACTTCCTTTTTAAGAATTATGTTAAGATTAGGCATCTCTTCTCTAAACCATCTTGACTTATTTAGAGATTTTATACACTAATTAGGTTCCTGCAATCCAAATAAGAGCACTGTTGAATAGAAGTACCACGATCCGAATGAGATTCCAACTCCACCTCAACCTAATCATGTAGACCTCAATCGATGACGACATGTGTAGGGTTAGGGTTAATTTCCCTTTTTTTTTATCTTTTATTATTATGATTATTATACTTCATAGTGATAAACCTTTTTAAGTAAAAATATTTGAATATATAATTATCCTTTTACATTTATCTACAACGAAATTATACGTTATTCCAGTAGGAATAAATTAAATTTTAAAAATAAATAATACTTTAATGACAATAATGAATATTTCGTGTTACACATCATAAATATCCATTTATCAATTCTTTTGAAAAATGTAAATAATAAAAATATCTACTTTGTGCGGTGGGAGAGTTATTTCAATTCTAAGGAAGTAATGTGTAGATTGTACCTAAATTTGAGGGATGTCCATAACAGGCACTACGGGTTGGCCTCAAGTCATTTTCACGTCACGTGTTCCGTTCCTAACCAAGGTCACGTGGCACTCCATTTTATTATACACGTGGATAGATATTAATCACATGATGTACCTGAATTTTCAATAGATGTCATAAATGTAGATGTAAAACCATCTAACTTTCAGGTTTTGGGAGTGATTTTCAATAGATGTCATAAATGTAGATGTAACCATCTAACTTTAGGGGTTTTGGGCGTGTTTGTTGGAAAGGCGTATGAAAGCCCTTGGAATTGGGCAAATTTACATATATAAATTAAGTAATATATATATATTTAAAATATATGAAAGCTATTTAGATTTTTTGTATAAATTGAATTTGACAAGATCCGATAATTATTTACTCGGGTTTGTATCTTAATATTAAGATTAAAAGAAGATCTGATGTTTCTCGAATCAATTCCATTCGATTTGATACCAAATCAACTCAATCCCATCCAAACCTGATCCATTCACAACTCTACAACACACCTTCCTCACCAAGGGTCATTTTGCTCAAACGATTACCACATTAACAATCCAACACCACAGTCCTCTAAATTTAATTAAAAAACTCATATTCGAAAAGAAAAAAAAAATTAAAAATAATTTTTTTAAATTTGATCCAAGTTTTCGAGAATGGATGACTACTGAACTATCACTTAACTTTAAAATTTAAAATTTAAAATTTAAAATTAAAATTTAATAGTGAAAAATAAATTTATTTTTCAAAATTCATAAAATTTCTTCCCTTACTGCACTGAACTATCCGATCATTTTTTTTTTTTTAATGTCACAAGATGAGCCTAAGGACCCTTAGCAAAGGTGAAATACTTAACAATTTAATAAGGCTAACCCTAGATATTTTCCCACGGAGACGGACCGTATGGGCTGTGGATGGAATCAAAACCAGATATTTTTAATTGGCAAACCCGTACAAGTCTTTTTGGGGTTTTCTGTGTTTCCGTAATTAATGTAAAAAAATTCAAATAATTACGATTTCTGATGCCATAGTTCTGGGGCTCCCTCTATATATATCATCATAAAACTTTGTCGTACCTTCGTCACCCTAGGATTGCAATTTTTTATTTTTATTTTTTCAAAAAATTATATAAAGAGCCCTGATGGAGGAATTTATATCTAAACACCCCCTAAGTTTGTCTTTCTTAATTCTCCTCATCCCCTTCAATTGGTGAAATTCATGATTCACATCATTTGAGACCATCCTTTGATCCAATGCTCGAGATTTACCTTTTACAACCATTGAGATTAATGATGATCTCGACACTTGAAAATTGTCAAAATGGCTGATTTCAATGGTTGATAATGACACTTGTCAGTAGGCAAAGCTTCTTCAAGCTAGTTGGCCAAGGGCTCGAACCATCTAAATACAAATTAGAATAATTTATCAAAATGGAGAACTTTGAAACTTATTTAACAAAACGATCAATTGTACATCTTATTTATGAAAATGGTAATTTATCATTTTCAAAATTATTTTATTTTATCAAAATGATAAAAATAATAATTTTCACATAAAATAAAATACTATAAAAAACAATCAATTACCGTTTTCAAAAATAAGATGTATAGTTTACTGATTTGGTAAATAATCGATATATTGTGCATGTTTTGATAGATTTGACTCCAAATTGAGTCCTACAAAATGAGTGAGCTATAAAGCAACTACAATAAGCTCAATTAATAGACTTTAAGAAAAGAAGACTTTACTAACTAGGTGGTTAGTGGCAAGTCGAACCTTGATAAGCTCATCAGGAAGGATATGTCAAATGTTCAAAACCCCATGAAGCTATGAATTCCTTGGGGCCACCCTCTAGGGTCTGTCGACCCTAGACTTAATCAGTTGCATGTAGGACTTTATGAGGGGGCGGTGTGTGTGGCCGTGGGATTAGTCTCACCTAAAGGTTATTTTAAATATTTTCTTCAAGCCATATTATGTTTGGTTGAAAAATTGTTATTGAGTGGATTATTAAGTTCTCTCCAATAATAAGGAGGCATATTGCCAGAAAAACCAATATCAAGAGACATTAAGTGAGGGACTTAACCTAAAAAGACCTCTGAAACAATATATATCCAATTTTGTCAAGGAATTTAAGGGTATTTGGGGTTTGATTAAGGATGGGCCACTTAACTTGGAAATAATTTGGGCATAAACAATGGTTTCGAGGGTGAATCCAAAATCAACATAACCAGCATTTATTTGAAGCGACGATGTTGACTTTTTTTTAAAACTAAAATACATAAATTAGTTTAAAATAAATTTGATAGTCGAAGACTAACTAGCCTGAATGCGGAAATATCATGAATGATTTGATTCTTAGGGGTTCAAAATTAATCTTAGTCAGGTATGTAATTCAATCATGAATCATATCTTTAGTCAAAGTGTTCAATCGTGGACGGACCAATTTAATTTTCAAAATAATTTTACTTTATCCAATGATTTCGATTTCGCACCAAAAAGGGTGAATATGAAATCGACATTATTTGTTCGGTTGATGTTGACTTTTGTATTAAAATCTATAAACTAATGTAAGAGAAATTAGAAATCGGAAGAGATAACTACCTCAAATGGGAAGTATCATAAATGATTTGATTCTTAGAAGTTATGGGTATTAATCCTAGTTGGCTAGGTAATTGAATCATCGATCAAATCTTCGGTCAAGGTGTTTGATGGTGCACGTATGGACCACTTTACTCCGAAATAATTTTACCTTATACAATGATTTTGAAACGTCGGTGTTAACTTTTGTATTAAAATGTATAAACTACTTTATGAGAAATTTGATTTCCGAAGAAGTAACTACCCTTCCCTGAATCGAAAGTATCATAAATATTTTGATTCATAGTAATCATAGTTGGTCATGCAATACAATCGTGAATCATATCTTTAGTCAAGGCATTTGATTGTCGATGGATCACTTAACTTCCAAAATACTTTTACCAACACTAAAAGTATCCGGATATGAATCTGGACATAATCAAATCTGATTAGGGTCTGGCCCATTATAAGTCCTATGTTCAACTTAAGGGCTTAAACGGGTCAGGTTCAGGTCGGATATGAGTATAGCCATATTTAAATTTTTATCCGGATATGAAGTCAAAACCTCTTCCTTCATTGAGGGAAGCCTTACCATTGTTCTAAATGATCATAAAAAAAAAAAATCTTGAAAAATATAAAATATAATTTACAAAACAATATATCATTCGAATCTAGGTGGATAAACCATATCCAACCCGGATCCAATTCAAGTCAAAGGACATCAACTCATATCCAACCTATTTTTTAATTCGGACATACTTGAAAGAACCAAACCCGGATAAAATCCAACCCATTTTAAGACCTAGTTTAATCATGTCAAGGACAAATTAGAAATTAGGTAATATTTTGAAAACCTAAAGTCAATTCTGGTTTGGCTGTAAAATCTGTCATGGGAGTGAAATAGTCTACAGGCCCTATTTTAACCCTTACTTTGACTAGCATGGCACATGTACGGATTTTGCACAAATGCATTGTGGCACCAATTATTTATATGTTTTAAAAGCGATTGGATACAGCCAAAACGGATCAACGAACCCTAGTAAAACTGATTTTTATTTTTGTCTGCACAACACCATCACAAGTAAGTCTTACGAGCAGAACAGATTTAACCTAAACTATAGACCCAAAAAAGGAACCAAAATTCAACCCCACATCCCAATACCCAAACCTGAGGAGGATTGATCAGAACCGAGACATAATGGCCAACATCATCCTCAGCTTCACCCCAACCAAAATGACCTCAATATGACCAACTTTTTCTCCCTTTTTCAAAGATGATTTCAAATTGACAGCTTTTCTATCAATTTCAAAAATATTATCTTTTACCCAAATCAAACCTTGAGATCTCAGTGGATCTCATGAACAAGTCATCTAATGTTCCAAATTTGATGAGATCGACAAAATGCCAAGGCTGAGGGATTAGTTACATGAAGCTGTGCAGAAGACTCCAAAGAAAGATGTGTAGAATAGCCATACTCCTCAATTTTCATGATTAAAGGATAGCCACAATTTAACAGACTCCAAAAAGAATAGCAAAATGAATATTTTAGGAAAACGACACTGACAATGAAATAGCTGAGCAAACATTTGCCAACGTTCGATTTCACCTCAGCAAATATCAAAAAGTGAGTTGCTTTCCAGTTTCAGGGATATGAATCATGACAGGATAACATAGAAATTTCCAACCCTGATGAGTTTTTTTGGCAGGATGGGAAAGGGGGACAGGAAAATCGTTTTCTCACGGAAACTCAATTTCCCACGAAAATGCACAATCATACACCTGCAAATCACATGTTCACTAACAACAATCCCTTCTGAGATTTTAAAAAGAGTACAGTAGATCAGATAGATAGCTCGTCCCATTGTTTCAAAAACACATGCAATGACCTTGTTCATCAGATAGCAAATGCATAAGCAGGTTAGGTTACTCAATTGTCTTATTGACGGCAATCGGCATAATTTGACAACAGAAGTAAGTCTAATATAAACTAAAGAATGACGAAAACTTATTCTAGATTAAAATAAAATATCGCAGGTTGTTCTCGCTGAAATAAATCCTCAAAAAATAACCTTAACATGAATTAAGCCAATTCTAAACAACAAATAATCTGGTTCTGAGTAGAATTCTAATTCATAATAAACATGCAACAGTTTTAACAAAACCCCGATTTGTTTCTTTAATAAGTGCGGAGGAGCAGATCAACTGGACCGATAAGCAGTGGACATAACAAAGAAAATTTGGAATGGTAAGGAGACAGCATAATCAGAATCTGGGAAACTATTGAGGATAATAAATGGTCTACATCAAATTTGCAGATAGATTTTAAATTAAAAACAAGGAAGGAAAACTATTCTTCAAAGGATGAACGATGGGTAATTTAGACACCCCACAGAGTTCTGGTGAATATTTGAAATAAAACCGACTATATATCCCACTTCAATGCTGTTTTCCGTAAAAGACAAATAAACGAACAAAATCTTCTCATCTTCAACATGTTAAAATCCCTTTGATTATTTTCCCCAAAACCTATCAACTTCAATTTTTTTAACCTCCAGGGTAAAAGAACTCTTCAGCCCAACCTCGTGACAATCCTGGACTTTTCATCCCAGAAACACATCCTCTTCAATATCCTCAAACACTCCACTTGTAAATGAGGCTTAAGGAGACAATCTTGCGGTTGATGACAAGGGTAAAAAAATTTCACCGTATAGGTTGCAGTTGAAAATGATGTGGTTTAAGGAAAAATCAAAGATTTTGGCAAGAGTTTGAAGACGAGGGTATTTTGGACATTTTATTTAGTTTCACACAAAATACCGGTCAAAGGGATATGTCAACAGTTACAAAATTCAAAGGTATCTCAAATGTCCAGAAGGGTAGGTCTAATTTCTCAAAAATAATTTGGTGCAATTAGCAAATTCACAGGGTGAAGGGATGAATCGGAAAGATACACATATTTGGCTATGTTATGTGGAAAGTTTGAAAGAGAAATGATTTGATTGTTCCAAAAGGAGGAAGTTCAATCATTCACAATAGTCAATGTTGGAGTATCCAAGTCTCTTAAGAGAAAAAATGAAGTCGCAAATAAAAGAAGACAGATGAGGGACATGGGAAGAAGAGAATAGTTAGGTTGGTACAGGAACAATAAACAGAGACAAAATCAAGGGTTTTATAGCTTTACTAAATGTGAAGCAGGGCCACTCAAGTTGTGAAAGAAGCAGAAGGTGGTGCCAATGAGGAACAAGCTTACACTAGCACGAGATTTGTTGAAGAGGTGACTCTTTAGAACAACACATAGGTGTAATTGATCAACAATACCAACATCAAAGCCTTGTCTCAAAGATTTGGAGTTAGCTAAGTGAATCATGTTCCTCATTCCACACAATTTAGAGCAAAGTCTTCTTTATGGAAAGCAAATTCATATCTACTTTCATTATCTCCATCCACATTCTTTAAATTCTTCCTCTCGCTCTTTCCAGACCTTCAACTTGAATATTTTGTCTAAATGGAACTGTATTTGACCTTCGTTGAACATGTCCAAATCATCTCAGTCGACTTTCTCTTAGTTTATCACTTATTAGAGCTGCTGCATTTTCCTGAATGAGTTCAGAACTCATGTCCATCTCCTTTTAATCCAATAAGCTTCATGTATAATCCTTATTTAATAATATTTGAAAGAAACAGCAACTTTTTATTTACCTCTTCATTCTTTACCAAGACTCTTGTTTTCACCCTTTATGCATCTAATATGATATAAGTATCGAATTTTGCTTTCTCTAATTGGTGCCAATTTCTAGACATTTTTCTCAACATCTTTAGTTCGAGATCTGTAATGTAAATTATAATGAAGATAATGTTCAGCTTCAACTACTACTCTCCTTGTTTCCTTTTTAGCATTTTATCTTTCTAATAATCTGCCAAAACTTGTAATGTATCTTCTCTCTAATGGCCTTTTAAACCATCATTTCTCCACCAAATTTTTCTTGTGTATTTGACTTTTCCAAACAGATTCCCCAAGGATCCCTTTCACCACTCTTTTAATACATTTACTACTTCAACCCACAATATGGAAGACACCACCTCTCTTTTTTTTTTGATAAGTTAAAATATATTAGAAAAAAGCAGACGAGATGGCCCCAAGGATACAAAACTTATCAAAAGGAGAAGAAAGAAAAAAGAAAAACGGAAAAAACCACAAGGGAAACTACATATCTCCCAAATTACAAACAAAGTCCCAACAAACAACAAAGTCCTCAAAGAAAAGTCCCTTGAATTATTTAAAAGAATTTCCCCAGAAAAATAGCAACCCTAACACGTTAAATAACAACTCCAAATATTGAAGACACTGCCTCTTATGTTCCACATTTCTTCCTTGATGGTTTAATTGTTTTTTTTTCACCTTTTTGATACTACTACCGCCTTATTCTTTGATATCCTTCACGTACTCTCTTTCCATCTTTTAACATAGACATCTAAAGCCATTAGCCTATGTTTTGTGCTGAAATTCTCCTTTGGGATAACTTTGCAACCTTGCATATTGATCACTTATTTCTCTTAATTAGAAGAAAAAAATGATCTGGCTTTTATTTGTTCCCCTTGAAAGTAAATACATGTCCACAGCCCCTTTAATTTGGAACTACATGTTTGATATGAAAAGGTCATTAGACATCACAATGTCAAGCATATTTTCATTGCATTTCTTTCTCTAAATCCAAGTGTTCTTTACACCATCTCATAAGATGTACTTTCCATCCCCGTATAATGACCATTTAAGTTCCCTTATAATATCCTCTTTAAATCTGGTATCAATTAATAATAGTACCATTAGAAAGCCTTTGATAAGATCTCTACAACAATTCCAATATTAAGAATTTTATATTGTCAGAAAGCAATGTCCATTATCGTCATCCTTGAAGTCTTATCTGAAAGATTTGTTTATAGGCAACATGGACATTGTGCATGCTTTCCCCTAATTTTGTTATTTACATGGAACTTGTGAACATAGAATAATATTTAGTTATTTCTGAACTCTTTTGACATGTATAAAGTGATATGTGGTCCTAGCAAATCATATCTGGTAGCTCATAATATAGTAAAGACAATACAGATTTCAAGTTTTTGGTCTGTTAGTCTGTCCAGTTGGTTAATATATTATCTTAAGGTGGATTCAGAAGATGGTATTAAATTGCTATGACCATCCAAGAAAGTCACCAAGATGTTGACATATAAGGAGGAATAATCAACATAAATAATTAAATTTCAATAATTGATGAAAGAAAAGCCTTCAGTCTGCCTAACTGATGTTACATCCAGTTTCACTCAGGAACTTTTTGTGTTTAAATGATGTAAAAGAACAAGGTTTAGTTCTTTCTCTTTGCCTGTGTTCAAAATGAACAAGCGGGCCATACAATGAAATGTTTGTCTGGTCCCTATTTCATTTTATGCAAATTTCAGAAAATGAATGAAAAGAAGCGAAGGCCAAATGAAGTTAAAAATATACGTGCTTTGCTAGAGATGCTGGATTACTTTCTTGAAATATATTTAAGTAGAAAACCAAGAACAAGAAAGAGTGTATATACCCAAACATTCATTTCCACATTAGGTAAGGGAGTTTCCTCCAACGCCAGTGTTTGCGACATAGACATAATGACAAGCACATGAAAACATTTCAAACATGTAAGAAGTACTTCCTCCAGCATCTCAACCACAGCAGGAGCCACACGCAGGAAGAGAACCTAGAAATTATAACATGGATCCCTTGTTAAATGAAACTAAAACAAGAAAGGACCAGACGGTACTACAAACAAGGAAGTGTAGACTTACTATGATCGATTCCTCGGACATTATCCAATCCACGAGGAGGCCCACGTGGCCCACCTCCATATGGACCACTTCCAGGGCCACCAGGACCACCTCCATCCCATTTCTTGCCTTTCTTGTACGCGTCTGATTTTTCCATCTGAATCAAGGCAGATATTAGGAATGAACTGAGCTTCCAATACTCATATCTAAAATGATGTTAATCAGAAATGTAGGCCCAGGAATTTCAAATATACCGAAAACATTGTCGTGAAGAACACGCCAATGAAGTTAACAATGGCCCAAAAGAAATCAGTAATTGTGCTCAACCTCCATATTGAACGCTTGGATTTCACAACACCTGAGTAAACAAAGAAACAAAACAATAAATCATTTCGCTTTTGGCTATAAATCTAGAGGGCAGTACTAGTAGAAGTATAGCTTTATTTTGCTCTAAATTCTTCTTCATCGTCATTTATACCTTATACAACATATTGGGGTCAGCAATAAATGCCCTCTAAATTGAAGGTTCAAACTCAATGGGTTTATAAAGTATTTGAGTGCCGATACCACAAACATGGGTTATATATTGTAGATAGTGCCATGTGGAGGGCATATTGGCCTAGAAATAGAAATATTTTGTAGGACGGTAGAAATATTTCGATCAGTGGAAATTAATATAATTTTCAAGAAAATAATGGAAGTTGCAAAATGATGGAAATGCTAAGGAAGTTTTCTTTGAAACTATAGGAAATGATATAAAAATCAATAAAATGAATTCATAAGTCATGAAACCATAATAAAGAACCACAAGGAGAGTGGAGATGAATATTAGCATAATTTAACTACGCATTGAGCCAGTATTTGAAAGTTGGATAGTCAAAAAAAATTATATTTTGCACGGAATTGAGAATAAAATGTCCCATTACATAGACCTTTATCCATAAAGGACTTGCTTAAATGAACAAACTATTAGGTATTAAATTTACACATAATTATATACTTTTTAAAAAATTTAATTTTTAAATATGTATTAATATATCCAACTAATGCATTGCTTATATTAAGTGTTAAATGCTCATTATACAAAAAGATAGTATAAACCTAACTACTAATAATTTATTTATACTTGTTTTTTTGGATAAGCAAGTGGTATGTACTAATCTATATAATAAAACACTACAGCTATTCCCTCCCCTTCGGCTCAATCTTTATCCCCACATATATAAAGTATCCCAAGGATAACTTTATCACTTTTTCTCTTCTCCTGCCTTCCAAGGATACCCTAGCTTTAATGTTTTCCCTCTTATAACCCCTTTCCAAGAATGCCTCTTCAATTTTGTAAATTATATATATTTTTTTCCTTTTCTCTGCCTTTTCTATAATACCCCCTCTAACTTTATTGTCTTTCCTCTTCTTCCTGCTCTTTTCCAATAATACCCTTCCAACTATATTGTCTTTCCTCCTTTACCCCCTTATCTCTGGTATTATATATGATACGTTGAATCTGGGTATACCTTCAATTACAACTTACAGTGATGGAAAATGAAAGCTTGGTAGCACCATTCTATCAATCAAGAAACAACGAAAAAAGAGCATGAAAATAATAACTTATTTACACTAATAAATGGATATAATTTTTCTGTGATTTTTATAAATAATTTTATAATATTATTTTCAAAAATAATATTTGAGTAGAAAATTTTCACTGTTGTCAAAATACAGTATTTATTTCAGTCAAAATTTACTGTTCACCAAAATATTTTGCGAAATGAATAGTGATTTCTAAAGGAATGGTATACAGATCGAAACTTCTGATTAAATTTTGCATCAATCCTTGTGGAAAAGAAAGCATTTCATAAAAATTTAATACCATGATGCTTGCTAAGTGCAAAAGTAATTATGTTTACATCTTAAAAATGGATGTTGTGTAACAGTTGCTGAAACTACAACTCAGTCTTAGCCAAGTTAAATACTTTCTGAAAAGATACCAATTAATATAATACAAAATTATAATTATAAACAACATCTATGCACCAATAGCAATCCCTAATATAAATTTCTCAACAGTGAAATAATTCAAAACAATAACCAAAATTTTAAGAAACAGTTTGCAATTGAATCACCACTAAACTAAACTAAGAGAAAGAAAAATAAAATAAAATAAAAATCTGAATGAAACCCTAAATTATTGCCAAGACAGGGATCCATCCTCATGTGACACCAATGAGACAACCAATATCGCAAAAGCATAAAGTCAATCCGAAGCCCTAATGCCTAATCTCCGAATCTAATTCAACAAATTTTGTTTTATAGATAAGCAGCAATTCCAACAATAATCGCTAACAGATCCAGGTTTTTTTATCTCGATTTTGTAAAGAAATTTAATAGAAAAATTACGAGCTTTAATCGAAAGAACAGAGGAAGAGAGATGCAGAGAAGAACCTTTCTCGACGTAAGCCATGGTTACGCGTAGACACCTGTTCTGGGTCTCTGTCTACGGTTTTTATAACTCTCGCACTGTAACAAGTCGCCGGCTTGTTCTAGGAAAAGTCGTGTCCTATTAACGCTTACGATGCAAGATCATTTCCTAGAGATTCCTCAGATAATTAGAGAATCCTGATCTTATCATAAACTCTCTCGGTATAATTAGAATTCTGACCTTATCATATAATATTCTCAAACGTGCAGCATTGGGAATCTGTTAATGGATCGGTTCCAATTTGGTTACCAAGGTATTTAAAATCATAACCATTATATCTTCTCAACTTCAATTAGCATTTTAAAATAAATACTATCGAATTAAAAATCATAATATATGTATATGGGTCGCGTTCAACACCCTATGCTTTACCCTACATGTTTTGTCTTACATGGGTTAGAAGTTTTGGAATAGGCTGATTTTTGGTGAGGATGATCTCTACGGTAGAGATCATCCTCACCAAAAATCAGCTTATTCCAAAACTTCTAACCCCATAAAAAATGATTTACAAAAAATGGACAGTCCACGATTTTTGAACTTGTAAACATGGGGCTAAAAATTTCAGAATAGGCTGATTTTTTATGAGAAGGATCTTCTAATTGTAGAGATCATCCTCACCAAAAATCAGCCTATTCCAAAACTTCTAACCCATGTAGGATAAAACACGTTTGGTAAAGCATAGGGTGTTGAACATTTCCCTATAATATATATATATATATATATATATATATATATAGGGTCACGTTCAAGGGCCAACTTTTTAGCAAACTTTTTGGCAAAACATTTTTCAAAACATGAGTTAGAAGTTTTGGAATGGGCTGATTTTTTGTGAGGGCAAACTTTTTGGCAAAACATTTTTCAAAACATGAGTTAGAAGTTTTGGAATGGGCTGATTTTTGGTGAGGATGATCTCCTCACCGTAGAGATCATCATCACCAAAAATCAGCCCATTCCAAAACTTCTAACTCATGTTTTGCCAAAAAGTTGGCCATTGAACGCCACCCATATATATATATATATATGGGGTTCCTACGACCCCCATTACGACTCACCGTTTGTTTTATATGGGCAAAAATGTTTGGAATGGGCTGATTTTTTGTGAGGATGATCTCTGTGATCATCCTGGTAAAAAATCATCACATTCCAAAACTTCTAACCCCATCAAAATTGATTTACAAAAATTGGACGGTCTAAAATTTTTCAACTTGTAAACATGGGGCTAGAAGTTTCATAATGAGCTAATTTTTGGCAAGGATGATCTCCTCACCCTAGAGATCATCCTCACAAAAAATCAGCCCATTCCAAACATTTTTGCCCATATAAGACAAAACGGTGTGTCGTAATGGGGGTCTACGGAACCCGACCCATATATACATATATATATATCCCGTTCGCCACCCTAAGCTTTACGCTACACTTAACAAACGTGTTTTGTCCTACATGGGTTAGAAGTTTTGGAATAAGCTGATTTTTGGTGAGGATGATCTCTATGGTGAGGAGATCATTCTCACAAAAAATCAGCCCATTCCAAAACTTCTAACCCCATAAAAAATGGTTTACAAAAAATGGACAGTCCACGATTTTTCAACTTGTAAACATGGGGCTAAAAATTTCGGAATGGGCTGATTTTTGGTGAGGATGATCTTCTAATCATAGAGATCATCTTCACCAAAAATCAGCCCATTCCAAAACTTCTAACCCATATAGGACAAAACACGTTTGTTAAAGTGTAGGGTAAAGCATAGGGTGTTGAACATTTCCATATATATATATATATATTTCAAATCTTAAGATTTGAATGATAAAAAAGATGAGTTGCACTGAAGTAAGATAATCATAAATGTTTTTCATTAAGATGAAAAGCATCTACGATTATGACATACATCCACGTCAGAAATTTTCTCCCACAATATTACTTTAGCATTATCCTAAAATATATATATATATATATATATATATATTTCAAATTATTATAATAATAAAAAAATCTTTTTAAAAAATCAATATATTATCTACAGAATAATATTAAACATTTCTTAAGTTTGTATATGAAATATGAACTCAATAATACTTCTTAACTTCGTGTTTTATACATGGACTAGAACATTTTCTACTAAGCAGCATTGCTTATGCTGTCTATTTTGGGCATTGCCTTATTTTTGGGCTTTTGTTTTTTGAATTGTAGAGGACATTGCCTCTGGTTCTTGGTTTGAGACAAGAAAAACATATATATTTTTATGATAAGCATACTTTAAAAAAATTGACTTTCCCCTTTTACCTAGGGGTATAAGGAAAACGAAAAAAAAAAATGCCTAGGACCATACAACTTGCCTTCGTGAGCTCCTTACGGGATTTACGAACTTGTCTTCGTGGGCTTTCGAAATTACAATAACATAAGTGTGGGATTGATAAGCACTTGATTTTGAAAACCTTGGTGTTCAATGCATGCATGTTCATGGGTAATTTTCGAATATTCATTCTTCAAACCTTAATGTACATTAAAGTGTCCACGTTTTAGGTTGGTGAATGGGATGGATTTTTTCTTCCCCGCCACTCAAAATAACGATCTTTGGGACTTGAAAGTACTAACATTTTGGGTTAATTTTTAACAAGGGAGGTGATGGTTATGTAAGAGATTGTAAAGCGTGTGTGCATTTTGAAAAGTGTATTGATCCTTACACATTAGGTTGTCCAAAAATAAATGCAACAAGTAAATAAATATTACAATCATTCTTTACAAAATAAAGTAAAATGAACATGAAACATAAGAACATTAGAAAATGAGAAAAAAACAAAGAAATGAAAACACATATTTTAGTTTGACAAATGATTGAATTGAAAAAAAATCAAACCCACTAATGTCCCTAGTGTAGTCTCCAAGTTGTAGACACAAGATTTTCAAGTTTGAAGATATCTACTACTTGGATTATGAGTTTTTACTATTCTTTTTTAGAAAAATGTATGAATGGATACCTAGAAAATAATTTTGAAAATTAATTTTTTATTAGTGACTTTTGTACGAGTAAATGTATTAATCGACCTAAGATCTAGATAAGGGGGTTCATCGTTAGGCACCCTATTCCCTCCACCATAGGTGGTAATTTTAGATTTGGTCATATTTCGATAAATGAATAAAAAAGTTAGAAAATTTGGATTTTTGTACCCTCGATTGCGAGGAACTTCGATTTTAACTTAAACCAATGAAGGCTTCCTTATTAAGGAAGAGCCCTTTCTATGATCCATGCCTTTAAGAACATTTTGAAAATTGTAGACTCTTAGGTCAAGAACTCATTTAAATAAGAAAAGGCCCCAAAACCATTAGTCTCAAAATATTTTGTAGTTGGTGCAAGGGTGTAAAGATTTTTTAAGAAATATTATTTTGAAAATGTCTTTAACCCCTACCTTTTCGATTGAGTCGAAACCCAATCTACCAGAAGTAAGGGAAGGTATCCATTACATCTTAAGGTTGTTCTAAAACTAAAAATAAAGGAAGAGGGGAAGAGATAGAAAAGAAAAAAAAAATGGAAAGAAGAAAAGGGGAAAACGTATTATTATTATTATTATTATTTTTTATCCTTACTCTATCTTGTTCATACATTTTCTTCTTTGATTTTTTTTTTGTATTTTTGTATTTTTGTATTTTTGTTTGTCTTGACTTGAGTAGCTTGTAGTGTAGAGCTTGAAGGTTGATAGACTTTTTGTGTTGAAAATTGAGTGGATTGAAGTAGTAAGTTGAGAAGGTTTTTTTTTTTTTTTCCTAAAATTGGGAAAGATGAAAGTTGAAGCTTGATAAGGGTTCAAGTCTTGAGGGTTTTATAAGAGAGAGGGGGTTTATAGGATTTTGAGATGATTTTTAAAGATAGAATGGGATGAAAGTATGAAGTGGAGGGAAATGATTTGAGACTTGTAGATGAGGTGTTTATAATTTAAGGTTAAAAGAGGGGTATATCTGAAAAGTGGTGCAAATGAATTGGATCTTTCAACCTATATGAGTTGAGTATTAGGTGGGGTTAAAGGGTATGGGTTTTAGTTAGAAGAAAGATTATGTAAGAGAGGTGGTTGTTGATATTTTGGGAGGGTCGATGAAGTGGTAACAAGTGTCAAAAGAGGTGTGGGGGTGTGTGTGTTAGGTGAATTGATTAAGGAGAACATGTGTGAGGATGGCTTGTGATAAAGGTTTAGAGAGAATGATGGGGGGTAAGTTATCACATGGGTGTGGGTTGGTTAACTATTTGAGAATGATGAGGAGGTTGGGTAGATAGGATTAAGAAGATGGGTTGTGGTAGTGACAACTGTTCATTTTTTATGATCATTGATCTTTGTGGTGATTAGTTGTGATCAAAGGTATGATCTTGGACTTGAGTAGGGGTTTGGGCTTAGGATTGGATAGTAGTTTAAGTTGGGTTGCATTAGGATTAGTTTAGGTCCATTGGGCTTAGAGGTTGGGTTGAACTTGATTAACCTAGGGTAAGTGTAGGATTGAGTTGACTTAAGACATGAGACGATGAATGTGAAGATTTATGGTGGGAAATGACCTATTCTTAGCCCATGGGCCAAACAAAGAGGCCTTAGGCTTTTATTTAAAATAAAAAAAGCATTTTTTAAGATTTAGGCTTTTAAACCCATTTTAATTTTAACATTTTTTTGGGGAAGTTTTTGCAGGGAGCCCATTCAAATTGAGTGTCTACAACATGAATTAACTTTGAAATAAAATAATACCTTAAATCATCTTCCGTTATAGTATAAAAAGAAATGGCAAATAAATTGATTTTGAATACTTGTCGGATACAACCTAGCGGTTTCTGCTCTTATCGATTCAATTCAATTTTAGAACTGACTCTAATTGGTTTGCGATTCCGTTTTGGTTAAATAGGTATCCATTGACACAATCTTTGTCATGGATGGGGTTCAAATTCGATCAAGATTGATTTGGTATCAATCCCATAATTAATCAATCTTAGGAGTCAAGGGATCCTGACCCTATTCTAAAAACCAAGTACTTATACATACTAAAAATTGACGTGCAATGATTTTATTACATGGTATGATACAACAATAGTTATGTTTATTCATAAGTTGTGGTAATATCACACCCCAAAATAAAACTTCCTAAAATTATTTGCCCTTCACAGTTCAAATTAATATAAACAAAAGTTGGGTTCGGATTGTAAAACTTAATTCATGACTATGGATTGTCATAATCAGAGTATAGAAACTAATTAACTTCCTAAACTAGAAACTTCTTTGGTTATAAGATTTCAAACAATAATATTACAATCCAAAATCAATATCTCATTTGGATAACACTACTTGAGAAATAAAGAATTTAATAAAACATTTACTTAATTGCATATATAAAGGTCGAAGATGAAAATATCATCCTAGAGATGGAAAATGAGGGCATTTAGATCATTTTCTATTAGTATTTAAGAAAAGAATAATACTGAAGTGACCTCAAGTTAAGATTGGACCTTACATTCACTCCCTAACGTGAATGTGTATGGGAACTGTAGATGCTTTTCCTCGAATCCTTTCCTCGAGATTTAAGAAAAAGCATCTATGACTCCCATAAACTTTCACGTCAAGATGTGCGTTATGAGGTCTAATCTTGAGGTCACTCTAGTACGACTCTTAAGAAAATTCCAAGATTGAGAAGTTTGATTAAATTAGGCAAAGAGTTACATTGATTTTATAATTTTTATTTTTATATCAACAGCTATTATAATTATTCTTGCTTTTAATTTTTTATTTTTATTTTTATTTATAAGTATTATTGCTGGAAGATGTAATTCAAATTTTTGTATTTAAAAATGATTTGCAGAATCTCCATGAATGGATTGCATTTGAGGATAGGGATAAGCTACTCGACAACATTTTTTTTTTTTTTACAAAAAATAAGATAGATAATCTGGATTAAATGATTCATTGAATTCAAAAATCCGAAGCAAACACCCCCTTAGATCTATTATAAACTACCGTAAGCATTGTGCACGAAGATCAACACATCGCTCAAATCCGCACCATTTCTTAACATAAAAAGCTCGATGTCTAATATCTTGGAGAATACTTTTTAGACCCAATAACCCAATAGGTAGGTCCATGCATATTCATTCAACTTGATTGGTGATTTTGTCATTTGGCCTAATAATATTTCATAGTCGATTAATAACTATATAAGTGATCGACATGTTGACCATTGCATGCTTTGTTTTTCTTATGTCACATTACCACTTTCTCTTAATCGAAGCAATCTGCAAAAACATGAAACATGAAGAGATTTGTATTTGTAAGTGAAAACCAAAATGACTTAAATTATCTGAGTAATGTTACCATAGATGAAGAAATTTCCAAGCTGCCAATCTTACAAATATAGATAGATACCTCCAGAAATTAATTCTTCAATTAGATTTCTCGAGAATTTCACTTCAAGCATACTTGAGGGATCAAAAAGCTGTCGTTGTTGCTTGGCTTCCTCTTTAGCTTCTATTTTCTTCGTCGTCGTTGTCGTCTTCCACTTTTTGATTAAATTTCGATTAATCAAAATGCTTGTTATCCAACTACAAATGAACAAATAAGATCATAGAATAAACACATGGATAGTTTTAGATGGGTTTTCAATAATAATGGATCTTACCTGAAATCGATCAAATGAAAATGGGAAAATAAAAATAAAGACGAAAAAAGTTAAAGGAAATTGCAAAATGAAACATAAAGATCATCGATAATGAATATAAAAAATAAAGATCTATACTACAATCTTTCCTTAATCAGAGAAAATAAAGGAAGAAGATAAGAAATTTAAAGATTTATACTGCTTACGAATATCACACTTTGTTAACAAAATCCATCACCAAACCCAATCTAACGACGAATAACTATTCAAAAAAGAGCAAACAACAGATCTCCAAGGCACTAGTCAATAATATTCAAGAACTGAATTTATCTCAAATTATCATAAAACAAACACAGAAAATCGAATTAGATAATCGAAAACCAAACCACATGTAAATTAGTAGGGAAGTTGAGAGCTTCCAACACTCGAAAGTCTAGGGCACATGAATTAAACAAATAAAACTGTTTCCCAACAAATATTGAACTGTGATCTCCACTGCTTAGATAATAACAGAGAGCTAAAGATCAAAGATCCAAGAAAAGAAATTTGCTATTAAATTAGTCAGAAAATGTTCAATGAAAAAGCCAGTAATAAATGAAGCATGTTCCCAAAATTCTGTAATAAATGTAAATCACTCCAAAACAAAATTGAACCAGGGTCTGAAAGCAGTCTGACCAATTTAACAGATTTTCTGTCCGATTGTTGGTTCAGTTCTTAAAACATTGATTTAAACAAATGTAGAACAATAACAAAAAAATAAAAGAAGATTCATTTTACAATAAAAAAAATTCACAATTGAGGCTTAGCCGGAACATATTTAACAAAGCCCCTTATACAAAGATTTGAACTCTTAAATTACGCAAACTTTCATGGGTTTCGCGTTAACTCACAATTAACAGTTACAATCCGCTGCAATGATACTGATTTTTCATGACTACCTTGGACCGGAGATTTGCTGCGATGAGATGTAAGAAAGAGAGGTGTGTGAACCAGTCGTGGTGGTCGTTGAGGAAGCATTTGCCCGTGGAAACATCATGAACTCATTATCTGCTTTAGATCCTTCAATTACAGAGGCCTCAGTGAATCTCCGCCCATAGAATCGTAAGAAATTCAATGCATCGACCCTTGGCTCCCCTAATGGGATCCCACCTTCCAACATACCCACTACATTCACCATGCTTGGTCTCAAACTTGGCTCTTCGTGAACGCAACACAAGGCTACTCGCACAAGTTTCTCGACCTCTTCACTCGTCACTCGCCCCTCAAGCCTTGGGTCCACGAGTTCCAAATACCTTCTTTCTTCATGCATCTCTAACGCAAATTGAGGAAAATAACCGAATCGTGGTGACCCCGACGATAACAATGATCTACCACCACCTTCACTACCATCTTCTTCATTGCTAGGGTTTTGTGTTCTCATCGAACAGTTCTTTCTTCCGCTCACAATTTCTAATAGTACCATTCCATAGCTGTAAACATCGGTCTTATCTGAGATTGCAGAGCTTGTTAACCACTCAGGTGCAAGGTAGCCACGAGTGCCTCTCATTGTGGTAAAGTGGCTGGACTGCTCAGGGCTCAAAAGCTTCGACAACCCGAAATCTGAAATCTTCACTTGGAAATGGTCATGCAAGAGAATGTTCTCCGGTTTTACATCACAATGAATGATCTTGTGTTCACATCCACTATGCAAGTAAGCAAGTCCACGTGCCGTTCCTAATCCTATTTCAACCCGTTCTTGCCATTCTATGACCGGTCCTGATCCGAAGAGTGTTCGGTCTAACGATCCAAGGTTCATGAACTCGTACACAAGCAGTCGTTGCCGGCCTTGGGCACAAAACCCTCTAAGTTTCACCAAGTTGACATGGTGAATGTTACCAATAACCGCGATCTCTGTGCAGAATTCTTTCTTCCCTTGAACACCTAAATTGTTTATCTTCTTCACCGCCACCAACGTCTTGTCAGGGAGAATGCCCTTGTAAACGGCACCAAATCCACCAGACCCGATATGGGTCTCAAAATTATTTGTTGCCTCCCTAAGCTCTTCGTAATCAAATCTAACAGGTAAGCCAGGGATTGAAAACACATCAAGCTCCATCGAAGAATTTGATCCATCTCGACCTAATTTTACAATTTTCATTTTCTCGAGTCTCCGTCTTCTCCAGCAAATGAACCCAATAACTGAAAGTGCGAACACGAGAAAGAATCCAGTCGAAGGTAACAAAATAAGAGCCGCTAGCGGAAAATTACGTGCTTGTTTACCATCGATTGTGTTATCATTTGGTGATATTGGAATTTTAATATAGCCTAATCGATCGTTCGGAATTCGAGTGTTGAGCCTAACCGACCCCAATTGGTTCTTGATAAGAAAACAAGAAGCAGAAGAATTATCATAGAAAAAACCCAAACAAGAACAATTCTTGAAGCAACGATTCTCACAAGCAGAGAAAGTATCACTGTAAGTATCCGGTGTTGAGAAATAATTAGCGAAGTAATCGATACCAGGGGCAAGAACCATAAACGAAATCTCTGACAAATTGGGTTGATTACCATTGTTAGTAGAATTACAAGCAGATGGAAGATAATTAGAATTGGGGGGTAAGCAACCTTTTGAATTGGGACCATTGCGGAAGCCCGATGGGCATGAACAAGTGCCTGTGCCTGAATTTGATCCAGCGATGTCGGAACACAACCCAATTGTATCACAAAAGTTCGGAATTTGACAATCATGACTGGGCCAACTAATTTTCTGAAACAATTTATCAGAACTACTAATCCTAAACCTCCCACCAGAATCCAATTTTGCAATTTGAAAATCTGATCCATCGAGTATTACCTGAAATACGACAACCAATCCAACGACACCATTACCACCGGCAAACAAATAAAGTCCGGTAGAGTTCATCTCCATATAACCCACCGGATAATTCGTATTCCGATATGCCATCGCTTCCATCGATAGTTTCCAATACGTGAGTCCATTCCATTGCAAAATCGCATCTCTATCAGTAATCGAAAATTGAAAAGCTCCGGTCGATAGGTTAGTTTCTGATACAGCACTGGACAGCGAAGCCCCGATGGGAAACCTCTGACCAATCACAATTGTGTCCGTTGGATGATCGAAACTCTCCCAAAGAGACACATTTGATTGATCAAGTAAAACTAGATTACCTGTCTCCTTAAGTTGTAACGCTCTAACGGTCGAATTTAACGATGGAGTTGTCCATACGAGGTTTCCGTTATCGTCAGAGATGGTAATACCTTTGATTGTTAGAGTCAACTTAGCTGAATCAGAGATTGGGGCATTGCGATTAGCGGACCAGATGATCTGATTGGATGGCACGTGGATGATGGAGACGTAGAAGTAGGTGTTCTGCTGCTTCACGGGGTTGAGGATAGTGGCTATGAAGTTTCCATTAAGAGAGGATAAGAAAGCGCCTGCGTTGTTGATGAATTGGAATCTCGAGGCGGTGAAGTTTGGGTAGATGAACTCTGTGTTGAGGGGAGCAGAAAAGGATGGATGAAGGAGGAGTGCGTAGGTTAAGAGGGTTAAGAAGGTGAAGGATAAGATGAGTTTAGATCCCATGTAGAAGGGAAGAAGAAGAAGAAGAAGAAGAAGAGAGAGAGAGAGAGAGAGAGAGAGAGAGAGAGAGAGAGAGAGAGAGAGAGATTGGGAAGAAGAAGGGTGGTTGAAGAAGAAAGATTTTGATTCTGATTCTGATATTGATTTTGATTTTGAGCCATTAAGAAGCAATTTTTATTTTGTTCTTCTGGGTTAGCGTTGACTGGAGAAGGCAAGTTCTTCTCACCGACTTCATAACGTCTTAATTGGTGATGTAGAGAGTTCAGCTGTGTATACTGATTATGTACTCCATAAGTTGTTTAAGGTTACACTACTTGGGATTATTTTTGCCACGTGTCAAGTTCGTTAACCTTGGAAGAACACATGATCTATCTTTTTGGTGGGGTTACTTTGAGAAAAAGTAAGCTTGATTGGGTTGGATAGAGAATTTCTCATCTTGGAATTTTGATGAAAAAAGTATTCTGAGATCAATGGCTAGAAATTTACAATCAAGTTGACTTTTTTATTTTGTTTATTAAGTGTGAAAGGGCGTTTAAGACAATTTCACTGGATTTTAGTTCATATTAAGATGACATGCTTGTTTGACCTCATCTATTTTTACATATTAATAAAATAAATAACTTGATTAGGGTTATCTTTGATTATTGAGAATTCGTTTTCAAGAGATTTGAATTCCTAGTAAATTGAATATTTTGACAATTTATTTTTAACTATTTGATTGAACTGGCAAAATATCAAAACGAAACTTATATGTTTTAAACTTTGAGTAAAGTTCATACTGACATGACCACAAAATTCAATGGAAACAATTCGCCAAGTCAACTCGACAAACTATTGAGTCACTTGAAAATAAGTAGAAATTCGATCAAGTTATTTGATTATATGTAATATTTATTATGAAAATAAAATTAAATATGAGATCGACTTGTTGCACATCACTACGGCCTAGCTGCATCCCAATCTTAAAAAATTACCTTTTTTTATTATTATTTATAATTTTATATTTAATATTCTTAGTGAGAACAGATTAATTATGAAAACGACTTGTTGCACATCACTACTGGTTGCTTGCATCTCAATCTTAATAAATAACTTTATTATTTATAATATCTCATAACCAACAAGTTACACTTCATTAGAATGACCTGCTTGTTCATCTTTCTTATTCTACTTGTGTCATCTTTGTTTTAAGATATTTTATTATTTATTAATTAATTGACTAAGTTTAAATGATTTTCAATAATGAAAATGTTTCTTGACCAATTGAAGAAATTGATTAAAAATCAGCCAAGCATCTTTTATATACATTTAAGAACAAGCAATAATATTTTGTAGGCATGATTGAAGAAGAAGAAGAAGAAGAAGAAGGAAACAAGACGTGAAACATTTTTTTTTTTTAGTGCAAGGGATAATTTTTAAGTGATGAAGTTCAATTAGTAATGGATTGTGTGCAACTATTCAGTCCCTTAAATATTAATGAATTTAATATATTTTAATTTGACTCATTTGAGTTGATTCTTGAATTGTTTACCAAACTCAATAGAAATTCAAGTCAGATGGAGTTTTTTACTTTAAAAAAATAGATCTGCAGGTGGGAATATTCATGAAGAATAACATTGAGAGATGGGAAAATCATTTTTCAAGGAGGGGGAATGGTAATCTATTTTCTCCTTTAGGATGGACAATCGTATTGGACAAGAATTTATATATATATATACATCCTTTAGGATGTTTGAAAGTATGTAATCAAACATCTAAAAATATCATATTTCTGAAAAAAATCATTTTTCCACCAATTTTCTTTGGTCAACAAATACATCCTAAATACCACCGTCTTTAACCTCTAGCTGTAAACCCTAATTTTCTATCCCAAAAATCAACCACTACGAAGCTCTTTAACTTTTGAGGTAAATTATTTTTAATCTGATTGACTTCATCCATAAACTCTTATATAAAAAATAAAATAAAAACATTGATTCAAATATCCATCTTCTTGACTTCTTGTACTTCTCAAAAAATCTTATCTTGTTATTAAAGTCCTGATTATAGAGATTTCCTTTTTGAGGAAAAATGACTTCTTATGAAAATCATAGTGTCCAAATAAATTCCTTGGAAAAACGAATTTTATTGTGTGATTGCACCTAAAAAAAATGTCAAAAAAGAGTTTGGTTTTAGTTTGGAATTCGAGGTAATCATGAGATAATTAGGGCTGGTTATGGGTTAGATAATATCGGCTTACCTAACTCATCCTACCAAAATTATTTTGGTATGGGCACAAATTTTTTATCCGATTAAGAATTCGGATAAATTTATCTATAATTGTTTTTATCCGAATATTTTTAGAGTCGGGTATGGATAAGCATCCCATCTACCCTAATATTCGTTTATCCAACTTGAATATGATAAATTCATAATAAAAATATATGTATAACCTAAAATTAAGAATTTTCCATCATCTTCCCAAGGAGGTATATATATATATATATCCGACTTTGATATCTACTTGAAATTTAGGTAGAAGTCCGATACGGATATCCTTTAAAAAAGTGGATAAATAATCGGTTATAGAGTTGGATAAGGACATGAAAATAGCTTCACCTGACCCATTGCCAGTCGTAGAAATAGTGACATTTAAAAGTGAGTGACATTTATTTTCCTGACAATTGGGGTAAGGGGAAAATGTGCAATCATACACTTATAAAATTTTATTTTTCAACTAAAATAAATATTTTACTCATTTTCGCATGCACTCATACATGCCAAAAGATTTAAATATTGCACACAAAAAGAAGGAGGTAGAAGAAGTCAAAAATTGAAAGAAAAAAAAAATGTTTCCAAGGCTAAAGGTTTTCAGCTAGAGGTTGAAGTTTTGGTCCTTTAGGTTAATTTCTATTTCTCTCTCAAAAAAGATTGAGGTCAGGGAATATGCCTAAGGGAGTGTCTCAAATATTCATGAACTCTTGTGTCCGTGTAAAGTAGAAGAATTCTCAAAATCGAAAATTTCTGTGAAAGTTTTTCCTCCCACAAAATTTCACGGTATTTTGAACCCCCTTTTTTCTTTTTTGTTATTAATAAAGAGGTTTGCGTATTTTTACGATTGGGCCCACAAAGCTCCATAAAAATTTACTTTTGCGGCAGTTTGCCGTACAACCCCCAAAAAAAAAATGATCATTATAAATGCGCTGATTGGGTATAATTATTACACATGGCAGCTTGATTAAGGTGGGTCCAACCTAAGTTTATTGCCAACTGCCAACACACGTCCTAAATGAGCACCTCTGCAGCCCCATATTAATTACGGTTTTAAGTCAACTCGAAATATGATGACAGATCAAATTGCGTTCGGAGCCTTGACCAGTTCAACACAAAATTAGAATTTTAAAACTACAATTATTTTCTTTTTTTTTAGAATATATATTACCTCACCTGAATTTCATCTAATACTTTTATTCCATGATTTTGTAGATATAACATACAAATTACTTTTAAATTTTTTTTTTTTTACTCTTTTTGATAAAATGTTAAATTATATACTTTTCTCTTTATCTAAATAATTAAATATAACTCATATTGACCTTAAGGCTTAAAATGAGTCGGATACGGTCTGAATATAAGTATGTCCATATTCATATCCAAATTTTTATTCGAATCTTAATAATTAAAATCATATCCGAATCATTTTTACTTTTATCAAATCTCTATTCGAATCCGATCCAATCTAATTAATTGATTGAATAATGTCAAATCATTTAAAATTATTTTAAATAAAATTATTAAAATATAATCAAATGGTGACTTGAACTGAAGATGTTTTCATTTTAAAGAGTTATTGGTTAATGTAAAATAACTTGAAAAATATAAAAATACTACTTACAAAATAATATATCATTTTGATCTTGACGGATATAAGAATGAATCCATATTCGACTTGGATCAAAGGACATCAACCCATACTCGAATCATATTTTAATTTGGATATACTTGATTGGACCTAACCCTAACCCACTAAATTCGGATTTGGTGCACTTGAATTTCAGATAAAATCAATTCCATTTTAAGCCCTACTTGACCTGAGTTTCAACTATATTTTTGATGATGCAAGTAATTAATTTTTTTAGTGTTTGTACATCAATGCCTCTCATAATCCAATTGATATAAGTCAACTTGACACGATATTTTTATCTGATTTATCACAAAATTCAATCAAGTCAAGAACATGAAGCAACTTGTAATCAATCTTGAGCCAATGCTATAACTCAAATTCAAACTTGCCGGATGTGCATTGATAATCCTCCAACCCAAAAAGATGGGTAATTGAAGCATACCACATTTGATTTCAATGGATTATATTGTCAAATTGATGAGGTATACCCATTGACTATGGTTTATTAGAAATATTGTTATAATTTTTTATTTTATAAATATATAACCATTTATTAGAGATCATTATTGGTTATATAAATATTCTTCTGATAGAGATTAATAACATTATTCATTTCATGAATGACGTCTTGGTTCATCGCCTAATTTCGTTGACCATGATGAGGTGATTGATGAGTTATGAGATATTATAAAATTCTCAAGTCATGTTGTAGGTTGCCCAAGTGTTCCGACTTCAACTTGGATCGGGAGAATTAACAAATTGTTTTGTATACTTTATATATATATATATACATTATTTTTTCTATTGTAAGATTATCCATAGATAATTATGCATATATTAGAAAAGAATTTCTCAAATATTTGGCCAATCATCTTGTAACCTCAATAACAGGCATATTGACTATGAGTCAGATAATAGTTTTAAATCAATTGCAACGTGGATATTGCATTTCATTTCACTTTCAGTTTCAAAACCAACCAATTTTAATTATAAAAACTGTTCTAACCCACTTTTTTGGCATCCCGTTAGAACTCTTTTTGATAAGTGCTTTTCAATTGTGAAATCAAAATGATTAATTAGAGGTTATTTTATGTTATTTTTTTAATTCTCTCTCTCTCTCTCTCTCACAGTCACTCTCTCTCTTTTAAATATATATTTGCTAGATTTAAGATTTTATATAAGCCTAATCCTAATTGTAAACAATTGCCGAAGTTGGTTGAATGTGGTATAATTCTTTATAATGTTGAGGTAATAACTTGAATGAAACTATTATAATCTTTTATTAAGGTGTGATAAATAATTTAAAATATTGGGGTGTAATAAATAAAAGTTAGGCACCAATAGCAGCTAGCCTCTGTAGAATTATACTGAAGTACTAGAAAAGCTTTGGGATCAAATTAGGTGCAATTTCTTTTTGAAAATGAATCAAACTACAAATTTTGCAAAATCTCTTAATTTCCTCCAAAGTGGTATTGCATAAAATTCTGAAATACCCTTGTTTTCAAACTCTTTCAAAAACCCCTTGATTCTTTCCCTCTAAAAAAAATCATTGAGGTTTTCGATTTATTCGAAAAGATATGATAAAAACTTATTTATTTTATTTTCATTGATTCAGAAAACAATACAGCAGAGGAAATTGAGTAATTAATCATAACATGAAAAGAACAAGTCAAGAATTTGATATAAAAAGCCCAAGGTTGATTTCATGGGCAATGCTAAAGTTGTCAAAGATAGGGGTATTTTGGTCATTTTCTATCAAACTCTCAGGAGAATCTGCATTCAAGGTACGTCAACAGTTTTAAAATTTAAAAATGTGGGTATCTCAGATATTCAAAAAAAATTTAAGGGGTTGTCTAAATGTTTCAAAATCACAGATGAAGTTGACATAGATGAGGATAATGTCAACTCTATTTGTCTTATTCAAGGGGCTAATGTGAATAGAGGCCAAGAGTGAGCCAACTTGAACTAGTGTGAACTGTAAAGGTCAAATAGCTACCTTAACCTTCCTTAGGGTCAAATAATTTGATTTTTCTACCGTTCAAAATTCAATTTGATTGAAAAGTTCTTTCTATTGGATTGAACCTTTTATTCTCTTAGACTTACTATTACAAAATTTAAATTCCATATTTGTTTTTCATTTAATTGGATTTAATTCAATAAGACGATTTTGTAAATACTTTTCAACTTTGTATTCAAATTAATTCAAAGTTCCATTGAGTACTTAGTTGTAAAAGAAGTGCAATAGATAACTAACAATCGAAGTACAATATAAATTAATAACAAAGAGTGTTGCAATTAAAATGAGAAAAAAGGGAAGAAGATTACTTTGAGGCATGTAGTAACAATCTACATTGTCTTATAGACAACAAACGACCTCACTCTGGTTAAACACGAAGATGTAGATGGGTTACTGACGAATTTGTCTTTAGATACAACAGAAGCCCAATTTTATCACAGCTATATATTTTTTCAAAATCTACATTATGTTGAGAAAATCTGTTACACAAAGTCTCGGATACACAAATGCCTTTTGGTAGAAAAATAGAAAAGAGTTTATTAAGAAGAAAGTTAGAAAATAGAGAGATTATAATTTTTTTTTTTTTCTTGACAGAATTGATTTCTATATATAGAGAACAATTTTAAAAGTCATATCCATACAAAAATGGATAAAGAAACTTAATAGGTACAAAATCCATTGGATCCATTAGGCACCTATTCGGATCTAAGAACCTGTTAGGAAATCCATGGGCCTATTTGGCACCTTTTAGACTGATTTGGAGCCTATCCAAAATTGGATGGTCCCCTCTCTTAGTTTCTCTCTCTTTCCTTATTTTTCTTTATTTCTTTTATATATATAATATATGGTGGCGTTCTTTTGACAAAATCCTAGACAATATTCTAGACAGCATTTTTTTTTATATGGGATACAAATTTCAAAATGGGCTGATTTTTTGTGAGGATGATCTCTATGGTGAGAAAATCATCATCACAAAAAATCAACAAATTCTAAAATTTCTAACCCTAGTTTATAAGATGAAGAATTGTGAACCTTCAATTAAAGTATGAATGGACACCATAAAAATGTTCTAAAATCTATTTTTCTTGGCTTGTAGTGACTCTTATATCTAAGGATAAAGGGAAAGATCTTCCTAGAGATTCTAAGGTAAGGGAGTTCGATTAAAGGACAAGGAAAGTATTAGGCATCTTGTCCCTCGCATCTTAAGATGGTTACTGATATGACCATAAATGAAGTATTTAAAACTATTTTTATTTTATTTTTTGAAAATAGAATATATGATAGAAGTTAAAGAGAAAATTGTTATAGTCTAGCCTTATAAAATGAACAAAGAAGAGATGATGAGCAAGCCATACACTGAAGTGTATGCTTGCTAGATTTTTTTTTGTGAGTTTGAGACTTTGATGAAAATCTATTTGGATTTCATCATTTGAGATCTCAAAGCTTCAAAACTAATTTATGTGCTCTTTTGGGAGGTTTTATTTATTAGTTTGATCCTTTAGTGAGGTTTATTACTTGAATCACATCATGTAGGCATCTAGATCGTATGCATGAGATTTTTGTCCATTTTTGGACCATTGTTGTTGACTTTAAATGTTAGGTATAAGCCTACAAAGACCTACGCCCTTCCTTATAGCCATTTTAGATGCGAGTGTATGCATACAATGAACTTAACAACAAAATATTACCTCCAATAATGATTTACTCTCTAGCTCTATTGCCATAAAAATATATATATATATCTATAGCAACAATTATTTTAGGAATTTAAGGTGCAAAGAAATATAAATGAATGTAAAGCAACTAATCTAGGAATTTAAATTGCATAAAGTAAAGACAACATATTTTAAAGCTCTTAAGGAACTTATTGGGGAGATTACCTCAAAGAGGGATTACTCTTTACTCTCAAGTCTCTAGATTATAAAGCTAAATATCTACATTATTAAACTAGAAAGCATGTAAATAAGAGAAAATTACTTGAAAGATAAATAAGGGATAGTGAAAGTAAGGGGATTAGAGGGGGTTTATTGGTCCCACCTTAATCTTTTTCTTTTTCTTGGGTTTTCTTTTTATGGATTTTTTAGAGAGGTTTGGGAAGAATGGAAGGCTAGAAAGATTTGAGAGATATTTGAGCAGAATTTTGGATTACAATTGAATTCCTCCATTTTGTCTTGGATGGGAGTGTTATTTATAGAATTTTGGGAAACCCTTGGGGATAATCTGGTCTTAAAACCTAAGATTCTCAACATTCTCAAGAAAATCTTATAGAATGACTTCATTTATCCCTTAACAATTTGGTTATGATGGTCTTTCACTTTCTCATGGTCTAACCAATCAAGATCATCCAGGGATAAATTTGTAAAAGTCTAATAATTTCTAAAGAATCCTTTGAAGGGGGTAAAGTAGTCTTAGACCCTAATTGAGAGAGAACTAGTACAAATGGCATGTAATTTAGTACTTGAATTTTGGATTTTTAAGACTTTCTATCTAGCTAGGCTTTTAACAACCTAGGGCTAAAAGTGTTTTTTCACATAATTTCTAGAGCATTATCTTAGATGGGTAAAATTTTCATAGCCTTTAGACTTAGGTCATTCTACCTTGAATGGCATGAAATATCTTTGGTTCTTGAAGAAGAATGAAAGGGTAAAAAAGGTAATTTGACCCTAATGTGTGTCAACAAACCAAGGTTAGATGAAGCAATTCTTTCTAAGTGGGGATCAAAGATGATTTTGGGTCAAGATTAGGGAACAAAGGAGATTACCAAAAGACCTTAGATGATGAGAAATTTGAATATTTATGTACGGGTACTTAGGAAATTAAGAAATGATTAATTGTAGGAAAATCCAACTTAAGGAGGTTGATGAGGTCATTTCCTAGTGTGCACACATGGGTAGACTAACTGATTTGGTCATAAGCAAGGAATGGCCAAAACAATTATGTTTAAAATATTGCTTGAAAGATAAAGAAGGGGGTAGTGATAGTATGGGGATTAGCTAAGGTTTCTTGGTCCCACCTAGTCTTCTTCTTCTTTTTCTTGCGTTTTCTTTCTATAAATTTTTTGAAAGAGGTTTGGAAAGAATGGAAGGCTAGAGAGCTTTGGAAGTGATTTGAGTAGAATTTTGGATCACAATTGAGCTCTTCCTTTTTGCCTTAGATGGATTTCCTATTTATAGGATTTTGGGAGATCCTTCGGGATCTTTTAGTCCAAATCTTGTCTTAAATTTATCTATACTACCATTTGGTTTTAATTTCCTTTTGAAAATCCACTTATGTCCTATAACCTTATAACCTGTAGGTAAAGATACTAAATTCCAAGTTCTATCAATTTAATAGATTCTATTTCATCATCAATAACTTTTATAGATTAATTAAGTTAAACCTATATTAAAAATTAAAGATATGAAGTTCTTTCACACTCTGGCTTGTTTTATTTCGATTCTTTTGAACTACGATCTGATATGCCAGACGGATCTAAAATGTTAATTTATTTTATCTTGAACAAGAATGAAAATTGGTTATTGAACCTGACAAACAACTCTGAATTTCCCTTTTGGTTTAGATTTTGAATTATTTTTATCAGAATTAGAGCTCCCATTTCCAATTTAAATTAAAAATTCAAATAATTTAATCAAAATTAGTTCTTTAGGAAATTCTTTATGCTTTTATTTTTTACTAATAAGTGTAGAAGTTCAAACTTTTCAGATGTGTTCAATTTCACCCATTCTTAAGTTTCCATGTAGTTTTTTTTTAATAGATGTAGTGCAAAAGTAGACCAAAAATTTCTAAAAAAATTTGATTGTCTTGGAGTTTTAGGTTTGTTTATTTATTAATTTACTTTAAGAAGTATTTTAACTGTTCAAATTTGTTTGGTGACTTGTTCTTTATTTGTTTAGTTTATATTTTAGAATGTTTTGATGCAGATGAGCCTTTTATTCTTACTTTTTATTTTTATATTATTAATTAATTTATGAGTTTGTTTTATTGTAATTTAACTTTACTTTGATAAACTTTGACTCTCCTGCTTGAGAAAGTGAATGATTTATATGGTTTTATGGCCTACTTTTTTTTTGGTTCTTATTTAACCTATTCGGTTCAATTTGAAGGCTTTAAAAATGGTCAGTAAATGGTTTAAAATGGCATGAATCGAGATAGTAAGAAAATATTTAAAGATACATGCATTGATGGTGCAATATGATTCGTGTTACCGAGTGTCGACCTAATTATTGGGGATAAGGGATTGATAATGATGATCATCTAGTCTATATTATTAATCTATCCGTATGTGGGTTTCTGTGGGAGGGAGGGTGGGTGGGGGGTGACTCATGCGCTTGTGTCTAAGGGTTGTTAATGGTAGTAAACAGATTTTTTGAATTGTTCAAAGTTGAATTACAATCAAAATGGACCTAGTAAGAACTATGTAAGTAGTTAGTTCAAGTTGGAAAATTTCTTCTAGGGACCAATTGATGTGGAAATTACTTTTGTGTGCTCTCATTGAGCAATTTTTAATCTGAATCATCCACCAATTAATCTAATATATCTTATTTTTCTTTGTTCTGATTAGTGGGAATACAGATTCTGTAATCCCAATTACATCCACGAGGTACAGTATAAATGCAATGAAGCTTCCTATCGTTTCTCCTTGGCGTCCTTGGTACCATAATGAGTAGGTATGCATTGTCTTAGGGCCTGATTAATTCAGCTGCTAGAATCTGCTGTCAGCTTCTGCTGTCAGAATCTGCTGTTAGAATCTGCTGTCAAAATCTGAAACACTGAAAAGCTTGCTTGATAGAACTTTCTAAAAGTGCTGTGCTGTCAGAATCTGGTAATTACTGCTTGATATAGCTTCAAGAATTTGCTGTATTAGGGTAAAATGACCAAAATGCCTTTAAGGTTGATAATGCACCCATAATACATTAAAAATTACCAGAATGCTCCTATAATTATATAATTACACTAAATATATATAAATATAATAAAATTATATAAAAATTAAAATAATTATTATTTTAATTTTAAAATGTCTATAAAAATTATAGAAAAATTTATAATTCTATAGAAATTTCGGCAGCATCTCCTCTTAAAAATGGACATATGAAATTTTTCTGATAAACAAAATACTTGTATAATACGCAATCCAAAATTCACATTGTACATAACACATCCACATTACATCGTATATACATAACCCATCCACATAACATCTAATATACATTCTAACATCATTTTAACATAATAATTATAGTTAATATAATAAGTAAAACTGATTATCATAAAGAAACAAAAATCTTAAAATAAATAGAAGGTTAAATTATCAAAAAAATGTACCTCCAACCACCCATCCCACCACTCATCACTTGCATCTAATATGCTACTCTCAATATCATAAGAGACGCCAGTATTCGTGCAAACCTTATTCCAACGTCCGCAAATGCCTTTTTGTCTATCCCATTTGTTCTTCATTTGCCCTATATCGTAATAAACATTTGTTCTTTTATTAAACTCCTTAACCAAGAAATCATAACCGATCTTGTCAAGTACTTTATGCGATCTCCTCCCCTTCTTAACTAAGTCATAACAAATCTCGACCCAAACTTCATGTTGTTTGGGTGTTCAATCTGCTTTCGCATTCTTTGAATTGTTATCTTCCATCTGTCAATGGTAATAATAAGAGTAGCGCATATAATGGAACATATCATATTCTATTTCAATAATATAACATGATTCATTGGTTGAACAACAATTGTTGTGTGTGTGTGCGTGTGTAAGTTAAAGAAAAAAATATATATATTTTAACTTTTGCACAGTGTATAATCAAAGAGAGAAACCAGGAGACAATGTTAGGTTACCATATAGATAGTCGGAAGAACGCACAGTTCTCAGTCCCACGGTGAGGGAGCCCTGTGTTCTCAATCTTTGACTGTACAACGTACAGTAATTGTTGTGTGTGTGTGTAAGTTGAAAAAAAACATACATAAATTTTTGAACTAACAATCAACAGATGAGACTGAACAATCACAAGTTATTTGCACATAACTAAATTTTAACATTCCTCCCTATTGTAAAAAACAATTTGATTGCCTCCTTGAATATTTGACCTTGAACCAATCAAGAATTGTATACTATTTGGGTAGGTAGTGTGTTGGAGACTCACATTTTGGGATATGGGAATAATGAGATTCATAATTAATGAGAATAATGAGATTGTAATAAATGTTTTTGTAGTTTACATCTCTTACTTACATGATTATAGGGATACGAGAATAATGAGATTGTAATTTAATTTATTAGTATTTGAATGTAAAGATATGACATTCATGTTTTGAACTAACAATCAACAGATGAGACTGAAAAGTCACCAGTTATTTGCATGTAACTAACTAAAATATAAGAGACAAGAATTTTAATATGCCCGCAACTAATACATTGTCTCCTCCTTGTTAATTTCTCAAACAAGACAAATGAAGAGGAAAGTGTTTGTTCTCATTCCAAATGGAGTGTCAAAGTCTATCAATAAGTGTTGAAAATCAAACTAACCCTTTAATACTCCTGAACAAATTTTGGCGAGTATAATTTTCTTTGATCCAAGTCAATAAAACAATTAGATAACTTGAAAAGATGACAGATAAATGAGTCAATAAAACAATGTCAAACAGTAAAACTAACAACAGGAATTATATGACAATCATTGGTTTTGTAAATGGAAGTTTTCATTAAATCGGGATGCAAGACATGATGAGAATATAAATCCTTCCTCTAGATATTGCCCAATTGTAGCATATAATTTTTTTTTGTTTATAAAAAAAATAGAATCACAAGATAATCCCCATGGATGTGTGGGTCGATATTTTGTATTAAGGTATTCAAAAAACACAGCACAACCATGTCTGAAATTGTATAAAAATCACCATAGTACACCATATATGAGGTTTTAGTCAAATTTGTATACGCTCCAATCTGTTGTTATATTATCAACCTTTTTTTTTTCTCTAAAAAATATAAATAATGTTGTTAACCAGTTTTTCAAGTTTCGGTAACTAACCTAAGAGTCTTATAAATCTTCACTGATATAGACTATCAGATTACCAACAGCCAATTATCATAAATTCATAATACCATATGGCCAAGAATGGTGCTAGCCAAACATCCAATCCAAGGTTAGGCAAAATAAGCAACAGACATGATCAATGGTGAATATTTTTGACCCTATCAACGGTGAATAAAAATAAGCAACAAAAATAAGCAATAATTTTTTACCCGATCAATGGTAAATATTTATTTTTTCTATTATTTTTTTTAAAATAAAAATCTAACAAGAAAAACAGTAACAGAAATTTTTTTTCTGTTAATCGAACTTCAAGTTGCAATTTCGTCAAAGATCCAAATCGATGAGAGAGAGAGAGAGAGAGCTCACAGATCTTGTTCGAAGCTGTTGTGAGAAGGAATCGAAAGGCGTCGATCGGAAAAGGGGCAAACGGAGAGTTTGAGTTCGCTTAGACTTCGATTCATCGTCGTCAATGGCGTCGATCGGACTCGGAGTTGTCAATGGCGTTGATCGGCGTCGCTGTCTTCACCGTTTTAGGTTTAATGATAAATGGGTTTCGAATGCTTTGCTGTTAATCGATGGGTTTCGGTTTAACAAGACAACGTCGTCTTTGTTGATGGGTTACGATCGAAAAATTGATCGCCGTCGTCAAGGAAGGTCGTCGATGCTGTCGAAATCGATGAGAGAGAGAGAGAGAGAGAGAGAGAGAGAGAGAGAGAGAGAGATTGAATGGACGAAGGGTTGCTGTCGAAGTCGTTCATTTTATCGCGGACTGTCACTGGAAATTAGTAAATGACGAAGGTTATTTTCGTCTTTTCACTTCGGTGCTTTTTAACTCAGTTATGCAAAGCTGTGGTTATCCGTTTTTCAAAACAGCGGTCAAATATAACAATCTGCGTTTCAAACTTTGAAACGCAAAATCAAGAAGCGCTATCAAGCACGGCAACGCGGAGGAGAAGTTGGCTTTTTGACGCAAACGCACCAAATGCTGCGTTTAGAAGCGCTATCAAGCACGCCCTTAATAACTTCTTCTTTTACATTATAATGAATTTTTTACTTATTTCTTTTTACATGATACTGACCAATTAAAAAATAAGTGGGAACTGTGTCCATTAAGTGGCTATTGAGACATGGTACTTACATTGATAAACTAAACATTTTTTTTGTGGATAAGTATTGATAAGCTAAACATATGCTTAGTAAATCATCAACAATGGTTCTCTCCCTTCTTCTGTGGGAACTAATGCCCATGATGATCTGAGTGATACACTTGTACCCCCACTCCTTTTTCTACAAATGCAAATTTTGAGTCAATTTATTTGTTCTTAAAGTGCATTTGTTTGTGATTAGTGTTTAGGTTCTTATTCTTGGTCCAAGAATCATATAGAGAATCAGAGATTAAGCCTTTTTAGAATAGTAGAAACATCTTTCTGAATTTGTCTGCTCAAGTGTCACTAGTCACTGATCAGTGTTCAAATTCTTGTTTTTTAGCTTAAGAATCAATAAGAGAGTAAGGTTTTCTAAACCTGTAGATTTTGGGGCATCTCACCCGATTTGACATTTTTCGTCCTATTTTCTGTTCTTTTATATATATATATATAGGTGCAAGTGTTAATGTTGGGTTTTGATCCATATATATGTCAACATATGGAATTAATTGGATGAACATTTGAGCCATTCAGATTTGTGGTGGTTAGTGTATTGTAAGAAATATAACTTAATTATGACGGTTATATTGGAATTGCAATGTTAATTTGTCAATTTATCTCCAAAATACTCTTGTTTCTTGTCATTTATATTATAGTCAGCTTATATTGTCGTAAGTAGCTTGTAGTTTTGTTAGAAACTAATTCACTGTTTGTCTTCTTTCATATTGATGGTGTGGGTTTTGTTTATGATAAAGTCAGAAACCCACTACAACAAAGATGGACATTAGGAACGGTTGCCAGAACGTCTCTATTTGAGGTGTCGTTAATGAATTTAAACAGAACCCACTAACCCAAAAACATACCTTAGACATCGATTTAGAATCCGATGTCTATAAGACTGATGTCATAAGTCTGAGACTTTACACATCGGTTACAAACCGATATCTAAAATAATCATAAACCGATATCTAAAATTTTAAAAATAAATTAATTTTTAATTTTTTTATCTACGCACCTTTTACCCGCGGTCAAAATATATACCCAAATAGAGAATATCGAGGTTCTCTATCACATTCATTTATACACAAAAATGGTTACAATGAGTCATGATTACCAAGTATTTTACCATTAAAATTACAAAGTGGAATCACCACCACCCCCCAAAACAAGAAACCTACCCATCACTCCTTCCCTACATTACCATATATACATTACAAGATGAAACCACAAAAAAATAAACGAGTTATTTACACGTTCCAAAAGACACTTGAGCCACTACTCCATAATCAAATCCATCACTATTACCTTTCTCTTAAAACCCTTCTCTTCATACTTCAACTTCTACCACAAACCTTATGCTCACCTGCACATATTATTAATTCCCATTAAAATTACATCTAAAATTAAAAATACCCTACTCTCGTACTAATCGATATACCTGTTTTGGGTTGTACACGGCATACTCGTTGTATTCTAGAGGACTGTCATTGTGCCTTAAGGGGACCAAGGGGCCACATGGTAATTAGTCTTTTGGTACTTGGGTCCCACCTGAAATCCTACAAGTGTATATTTTAATCAAAGAAAAGAAAAGAACACAAACTAGAACTCTCGAGGTCAGTACTTGCCTGTAAGGACTTCTCAGCAACGGATAACAAGAGCTCAAAGTACTTGTTCCTTCCCTCTGCCTTGGAGTCCAAAATATTGGGAAGAAAAGCAACAAAACAGATTGCAGCCGAGCCACACTTCTCCTCCATCACATCCTACATGAAAAGATTACCAAAATGTTTCAGTATATATAGCTCCACAATTAATGAACTTGAGCGCATAGATAAGATACTTACCGGGCTAGTCAATTCTGTCACTTCAGGGGGAGAAACATTCATCTCAAGTTGCTGCAAGACAAATGACTCGATCGCTGAGGCAATTCTTGCACCTTTGTAGGGAAATGGGCTGTCTTTGTCAGTACCAAACACCAAAATTGTGGGAAATCCTTGTACATTAAACCTGCTCATCAGAGACTGCTGTACACATTATGTTAGAGATCATACCATAAAGTCACAAAGTTATCATTTTAAACCCAACTTTAAGTATCATTCTTTCATGCAATGGACCCAAAACTTATCGATTAGGATAGTTCAAAAGGGTCCACCTTTGGACAGTAGGACCATAGTCATCCAATCAAGAGCTATACTTGTTTGTGAGAAGCTTATTAACTCATGCACTGGATAGTTAATAAGTTGGAGAAAAAACAAGCCATGGAAAAGTCCGCCGTGAAAGTTCTTGACTAAGAAAAGTTGCTTAAAAGATAAAAAATTTATGCGAGTATTTGAATTTCTTACCTTTTCAACATCGCAATCAACATGACCTAGTTTCACCTTCCCCTTTAAGTTATTTGAAGCTTTCTTCCATTTGGGGGCAAGCTTTTTACAGTGACCACACCTGAAGAAAAAGAGAATTTAATGGCATGTATCTCTTAAGGACTCATTTGGGTTGCTTACCAAATGCTTATCAGTATCTAGTATCTTGATTTCGACTACCATTTCAACATGTTTCTGTAAAAGTCCCTCCAAATTGGACTTTTGAACCTGCAAATTGTCAGTAAAGTGACAATTAGACTACATTATTAAATACATAAATAAAGGTACACGCATAGAAGTAAAAAAAGGTTTCAGGTAGTTGAGCATGGACATCCCACCTTCTTTGGCTAGAAGGTATAGGGGAATGGTGAATGCATAGATTAGGGGACATAAGTTCAAAATCTTTATTTTTTGAGTTGATTCAAACAATCTGGACACAAGTCATGGAGAGAAAATAGAGCATTTTTTAAAAAAGTTTTTTGGGCCTCTTTCTGCCCAAAACACCAGATTCATTCAAGAAGATCAAGCCTAATGGTTCCATCAAGGGAGACAAAACCTGCTTCTAGTTCCATCAATGATTCCATGACTCACACAATTTGTAATGTTACAAGGCTTCATAGTTTATAGTTTAATGCACAAGCTTGGGATCAAAGTTTCTTTTCCACGAAGATGTACGTGTGTCAATCGAGCTGCAACTCATATTGCAGCCAATTCAAATTTCCATGATCGGTAGACTTGACCAGCTTACCAAGTTGGCATCTTCACTTCTAGTTGGTATTTCAATTTCTTACACTCCATATTCAAATCTGTCCATAAATATCTTTACCAATGCTTTGTCCAAGCATGTTCATTTAGCAAGTATGTTAAAAGTGAACATTTTCGATAAGCATGCTTTGTCCAAGCATGTTCATTTAGCATTTTCCTTGGAATCAGGTGAAACCTGTGCAATCCCTGGATGATTCCTTGTATCATGTAACCTTTCAGAAGATCCATTGTTTTCGAGCCCTTCCAGTTGAGCATCATCATTTTGAATTGTGTTAGAAGCAGGAGCTGCCCCTGTGCATTAAGCATAAGTATCATGTAGCATGTGAGAGGATTCTAGAAACAAAAAAAATGACTTATTTGCTTTAATCAAAGTCACTCTAAACAAATACATAAACTAATTATTGCATAAGATGCATTTAGTGATCTTAACAAACATACCTTCTAGTTTCGCAAGGTTTTTCTGCTCAAAAATTCAAATGCTTGAAAAATATTCAACAATTAGTTCAATATATGAACCTTCAACCTGTAATATATCTTAAAGAAAACCATCATATAGAAAAATCAGGATACATTGTCTAGGCAAGTTGCGTAAGCTTCTCGGCACTCTTCAATTGTGGACTGCTCTATTTTACCTGAACCAATATATGTCCGCTTGGTAATTAGTTCCAGTTTTTTAAGAATGTATGTACCGCATAGGTAGATAGATGCTTGTTAAAACAGACAAAATGCAAAAACATATTTTTTGATAGAAGGATGATAAACTTAACCAAAAAGTGAATAACAAAATTTAATCATCTTTGTTCCCCTTTTTTGGTGGATCAAATGGACCGATTTCCCATCCAAGTTAGCTACACCCACACTTCCATCCATGCTCAGAGATGAGATGAGAGATCTAGTAGATGAAACAACTCTTTTAGTACACATGCACATGCTTGGGTGCTCAATACATAAGCATATAACACAATAATCAACAAACAAGTTTACCTCATATTGGTTGCAGCAGGTTGAAATCTAGATCGCCAATATTGTTTTTACCTGAGTTTTCGTGTCCTGAACAATGAAAAGTAAATATTAGTTCTTCAAATGCAACCAAGTATGGAAAATCAACAGAAATTTATACTAAGGTACCTTAGTATTAGGAGGTTTCCGTGGATCATTTTCATGTATGGCACCTGAATTGCTTAGCAGGAAAAGTAAAATGGTAATAGAAAAAATAAGATTACTTACTATTGGCTCATGAGCATGATCAACAAAATGTTGTGCATATGATCCATTGTTAATTGTTTTTCATTTTAGATAAACAAAGTCATGAACAACTTCTTAATTGCTACCTAAACTAAGAACCACCAAACTTCTACTTACAAGACCACACAAAAAAGAAGAGCCATCACTCATACATATACGCACAGACACAACAAACCTACAAAACAAAGGTGATGATTCTAGAGTTTAGACCGTAGTTTTGGTAACGACACCTCCTCCTCCTTTGTGGGCCGGATCAATACCCGCTCCAGCACCGTAGTTGGTGTCACGGTATCCAGGACCATACTTGCTACTGTAGAAGCCAGTATGGATGAGTAAGAGATAGAGAAGTTGTTCTCCATATCTATAGGTGTTTTAAATGATTGATATGTTTAATAAGTCCACTTGAAGCATTTTGATGGTCACATTGAAGATGAACTTCGGTCCACTTAAAAAAAAAATTTGCCAAATATGAACAGACGTTTAAAACGGCATTAAGCCGTTTTTATTTAAAAACGTTAATAAACCGTTTTAATTTTTAAAAGCCGTTTTTATCGTGGTTTTAAATGTCCAAACTCACCTTCTCTTTCTATAGGAATTTGGAACGAACCTCGATCACATCTCTCTCTCTCTCGATCACGATCTCTCTCGATCTCATCTCTCTCTCTCTCACAGTTGCTTCCTCGATCGACCTCTCACAGTCGCTGGCGATCGGCCTCTCAGTCGCTCTCTCAGTCTCTCTCTCAATCTGTCTCCCTCGATCGATCTTATATCCCCCTCGGTCATGGCTTCCTCTAAAGAACGCGAGAGATTCGTTTACGTCACTAAACTTGCAGAACAGGCGGAGCGATACGAAGGTTAGGGTTTTTTTTCCTTTTCTTCTGTGGATTTCGAATGTCAATTCGATTATGCTTAGGGTTTGAATCATTTGACGAATTATTAGGTTTTAATTTTATTTGTTTCTTTGTTTTTGGCAGAAATGGTGGATTCAATGAAGAAAGTTGCGAATCTCGGTGTCGAATTAACTGTAGAAGAGCGAAATCTTCTCTCTGTAGGGTACAAGAATGTAATTGGAGCACGAAGACCTTCATGGAGGATCCTTTAGCTACTGCTTGAGAATCCTCTGTTTTTTACTATAAGATGTGAGGGATTTAGGTGTATTGGATGGTTTTTGTTCCGATTTTGTGATTTTTTTGGGCTTTTAGGGTTTTGAAATTTGCTTGGTTGCAGGAAAGGGGACTATTATCGTTATCTCATGGAGTTTAAGACTGGTATTGAGAGGAAAGAGGCTGCTGATCAATCACTGAAAGCGTATGAAGTAATTTTGCTTTTTATTTTTTATTTGTATAAATGTTAAATTAGAACCATTTCTGCTGATCAATCACTGAATGTGTTTGAGGTATTTTGTTTATTTTGCTTTCTTTATGAATGTTAAATTAGAACTATTTCTGATGGAGCTAAGGTAACATTTTTTATTGCTTGATCTGCATTTATTTGGTCAACAGGCTGGAGGTGCAGGGAGCAGCACGCCCCTAACCAAATTTTTTAGGGTTAGGGAAAGGGAAATTATGAAATATTTTCTTTAGGGTTTTCATTCGTATGGTAGATGGTATAACCAAAACAGGCTCTCTGCCATAGGGAGATAGTGGGGAAAATGAAATTGACAAGAATCTATGCTGTTAGAAAATTTTCTTTTTTACTTCCCATTGGGCTATCAATCTTAAATTTAATCGTTTCAGTTCAAGCAGTTAAGATAGCAGTTTTAATGTAATTTGTTTTAAGAGTTTGGTAGATGTAATGGGTTCTTGCAATGTATGGAATAAAATGTCGTCTAGTATTCAAAGAAACTTTAGTTTCATTTCAATATCCATTTATGAATACTTGCAATAAGTATATGATGAGATGTGATCTTTAAGTTGTGTATTATATCCCACCATCAAAGGAACTTCAGTTTATTGAAATTAAATCAGATTTGATATGAATAATAGTATTATAAGTCTTATTGCATTTTGTTGTTGAGAGCTTATAACCTGAAGAGCTCTAGTTCCTTAAAGAAGATAAGAAAGATAGAATGAAAGTTTTAATTGATAACATAATATAAATAAAATCGAATTCATGTAATTCCCAAGTTCAATCTTCTCAAACAATAAGGGACAAAATCATATACACTGATCTACAATAAGAAGGTAATTCATTCCTAAAAACAATCTAGAAGCCAAATTATTTGGGAATGATTTAATTGATTTTAATGGTGAAAATAAAATTCTAACTCAATAGTTTATATGATAACTCTAAAAGAACTGTGGAAGTGCTCATACTATTATTTTTAAGAACAACTTAGAAACTTCTTTTTCTTTCATTTAATACTTCTTTATCATCCAAAAGTACGTTTTACCTTAGTTGCACTCCCTTACTGAAAAAGGGGCAAAGCCACTTGGCACCACCGAAGCTTATAGATAAACAAATTGTACATTGCGAGCCATCTGGCGAGTGGCATCTATAGAATGTCTGAATGAGTCCCCGGTTGGCTTTATAACAAGGAGTGTAGTAGCATACCATATATAAGTCATAACAGAATGTGGAAATGTATGAACTTATGTGATTAGAACACTATGTTTTTAAGTGAGGAAGAAAAGAGAGCTTGTCATAGTAATCCTGTGACGACTTCCGTTCACGATAAGGAATGAACAAACAGCGACATTGATTATAACTTTCATCAAGATCGTTTCGATACTTGATTTATCAATGATGCAAATGGGTGTTTCAGTAAAGGAAAATGTTGGAGTGACACAGGGTATTTACTGTGATTCTCACAAGTCTGGTGTGCGATGTGCACATAACCATAGATGTGTTTCCTTGCGATATGAGTAAAAACCATCTACGGTTATGTATGCATCTCCACGTCTGAATTGTGAGAATCACAGTAATTCCTGTGAAATCCCAGCATGACTCTTCAGTAAATTATTTTGCCACTACTACTAATAGCCACCACTTCCTCTATAATCTTCGCTACTGCCCCAAAGTCCTCTTAGTATTCTTTACTATGCTCCACCAGTGCATAATCAATAATATGCTAATGCTGCTGTGTTGAAAGTTGAAATGTGATAAAATATTACATTGTGATCTTGTATTACTAATCACTTTGGTCTCTTTTATCCAATTCTTATTGATCAAGTCTAAACTATGTCGTTGAATAACAATATCTATGGAAGTTTTATTCTTTTTATTTCGTTTTGTCCCTACAAACTAATTTTATCATTTGGTTTTCTTAATTTGTTTCACAGTATGTACTCTGTATGGAGGATTCTATTCTTGGTATTGTGGTAGACTGTAAGGCAGAAGTAAGTATCATTTTACACACTTTACAATGATAGGAGTTCAATATCTTTTTTTCTTTTTAAATTGTGTTAGTGGGTTTAACTTGGAGGGAATGTTGTGCTTTGCTCCTAAAAATTAGCTGTGGATGGAAATTTCTAGAATTATATATTCTTAAAAATTGGCGTTCGGAGGCCCTAAAGAGAGCCAAACATTATGCCAAACATTTTTTAAATGTATGGGTTAGAGGTTTCTGAATGAGCTGATTGTTTGTGAGGATGATCCCTATCATGAGGAGATAATCCTCACAAAAAATCAGCCCATTCTGAAACTTCTAACCCCTATTTTCAAAACTATTTGGCACAATTTTTGGCTCTCTTTAGGGTCTCCAAACGATTCCCTATATGTAGACATTGTCTAAATCATTGCCATTCTTTGTCAAGTATAAGTTCCTAAGTCAATGGTAAAAGTAGTTTCTTAATACAGTTAAGTTACTTCTACATCTTGTTATTAATGTCTCATGGGCTTGAGTTATGTTCAGCGATTTACACAGTGATCATAGAAACCTGTTTAATTTGAAGCCAGTAATGCAGCGTATGGGGAGGTGAGAAACTACATTAAGATTAAAGATGAAAGGTTGAAGTATTCATAACTGATTTATAAATTCTAATAGTTTAAATTAGTTTAGAGAAATGTAAGTTATTTATTTTTGTTTACTGCATTGACAATATTTTGACGGTGTTGGAATTAATTTTAATGGGAATTTTTGTAATTTTTTCTGTATTGAGTTAGATGGAAATATTTTGATTCAATTATTCATATATTTGTACCAATGGTGCTTGAATTAATTTTAATGGGAGTGTTTTGATTCAATTATTCATTTATTTGTGTGAAGAAAGATCTAACAAAACGAATAAATATTTTTCTAGGTTTCTAGGTTGAAAGAGAAAAATAGTTTGATTGAAGATGAGATTTTCTATCTATATCTGCACTTAACTTTGGGCTCAAGTCTTTAATTCTTTCTTATCCTGACCAGATATTAACTTTTGTCTTATTTCCTTTACCTATTACGTCCTATAAAAATAGGTAAATCAATGGAGGAGCTGTTGACGATGACATGGGGAATGTTATTGTTGCTCAGCTTCGCCATCTCAATGCCATTGATCCTAACAAGGTTTCTTTTTTCAGTTTTTTTTTGCTGTTTTTACTAAACTGTTTATTGGTAATTTACTTTTTCGTTTATCGTTAATGGTTGGGTTTGGATCATTTAGCGGTAAGATTTGGAAATTGAATTGGATTTGAAGCATTAGTTCTAGGGATTTTAATAATTCATGAAGCCAATGGTATATTTTAGCATTTAAAGGTGATACACTAAACTACAAAATTGGCAAATAGGAACGGCCACGTAAAACGGCTTATTGCCATTTCAAATGGGAAACGACCTTTAACCGTTGTTTCAATGAGTTGACTCGATGGTGTTTCTAATTCGTTTCTCAAGTTCTCTGCTTCTCATAGGGAAGCTATGATTAATATAATTTAGTTAGAGTAATTTACACTTTTTAATGGTTGTCTTGTTCTTTGCCTTATCAGTTATTGTGATGAGCAATAGCATTAATTCGTTTCATGTTCATATTAGAGCTAATAATAAGAAGAAGAAGAAGAAGGAGAAGAGTAAGTGTTAATGGCATTTCAGTCGCTCTTAAACCTCTAGATCTAAATGAGGATATGTAAGACAAGTCTTAGCTAATGCTCGAACCGAGGCAACTCTCCTTCTCTCTTCTCTATTCTCTAATCCTCAACATTTGATGATTCTATGTTTCAATTTCATTTCTAATTAATTTATATATATATATTTTTTAAATTCTTCTGTGGCGGCAATTTTTACAGATCTTTGATAACTCTGTTTGCATAACAGGTGAATAAAATTTACTTTTCGATTGAAAATTTAGAAAAAAAAAAAAAGCAATACTTTTATAACCAAATTTATGAAAGTTTAGAGAAGAATTATTAATTATTTATAAATATTTGCTTTATCCCCTAAGCTCTGGTCGTTTTGAAAATTTTTCACAGGGAAGACTTGTGGATTGCTATTGAACTCCCAAAACAGAGTTTTACGAGTGCTTGGAACTTGTAATGTATATATGGTAGTGTGGGTACGTTTCTTGTTTTTTTTTTTTTTTGGGGGGGGGGGTGATTCTATTTTGTAATTTTGATGGTGAAGTATTTGATAATTTTGTAAATTATGATTATTATAACTCTTTTTGTGTAAATGAATGTAATAGAGAACCTCAATGTTCTCTATTTGTGTATATTTTGACCGGGGTTAATAGTGACGTAGAAAAAAGAAAAATTTTAATTAATTTTTTTTTAAAAAAGGTTTAAATATCGGTTTATGACCACTTTTGACATCGGTTTGTAATCGATGGCTAAAGTCTCAGACCTAGAACATCAGTCTTATAGATATCGGACTTTAAAATCGTCGTCTACGTGGTTATTTTTTGTGCTAGTGCTTTCAGATTTGGAACGGTTTTAAGTTGTTCCAAAGTCTAAGATCTGGAACGGTTGTTAACCGTTCCAAATCCTGAAATATAGAACCGTTTAAACTCATTAACGACGCCTTGATTAGAGACGGTGGAAACCGTTTCATACTAGATTAGGAACGGTTATGAACCGTTCCTAAGTTCCATCTTTGTTATAGTATAAGCTTTCCTTTTAGGAATACTAAATGGTGAGGAGACTCTACGTTTAAGGAGTACAAAAGTGAGGTTGCCTTGTTCTGGTCAGTTTCCCTTGGTCCCCTTTTACATTTGCCACTACTTTAGAGCATGAGTACAAGAGTGACATTTTTGGGGAATAGGGTGAGTTCATCGGCATCTAATGTTTTGTTTTTTTCCCATTGCTAATACACACTTGTTCTGATTATTGCCCAATCAATTTGTTGGTATTTTACTCGGGGTTGTGAATGGAGTAGAATCCTCATTTAAAAGATACACTAAGAATGAAATGAGTGAAGAACTGGCTTACAAGAACACTGTTTAGTGCATCATAGGAACATAGGTGTGCCAAAGTATGCTGGAGTAAGCATGACACCACATCCACAATATATTACAGTCAGGTAATGTCACTAACGCGTATGCCAAAATATAGTGTCATCTTTTTTGAGCACCTATAGAATTTTTTGAGTTTTTTTTTTTCTTATAGAGAGAAGAACTTCTAGAAACATGTCCAAAACTCCAAACCGCTGTTAGTTTCCATTTCATGTTTTAGTTTGCTAGCAATTAGTGTAATTGTTTGTCAGATCTAAAGATCGAGGACACCTACCGAAAAGCAAAGAAAGCTATAGAGAAGACAATATGAGAACAAAATAAATGAAGAAAAATACACAAAAAGGAACTAAAATTCTAATCATTTTGACCATCAATTACTAAACATGATATTCCAGAGATGGCCTTGCGTAGCAGTTCTTATACACGATGAATCTAGGGGAAATTATAAATTAAAAAAAAAATCTAAAATAAAAACTAATTATAAAAAAAGTAATAGATTTTTGTTAATCATCAAAATAAACCCAAATCGACATTTGAAGTATCGAAATTCCATTTTTTTTTTAAATTTAACAAAAATTTTGGCGCTTATTTCGACTATTATGTGAACGTTATATATCTGTTAAAAGTTTTGGAAATTTCTAACTATTATAATGTGATGCTGTAGACACCCCATTTTTGCACTCGCCTGATTAATCAACTCGTCAACCCGATTGCAACGATTCCCAATGATGGATGATTATTCCAATGCTTTATTTTATTACTAGATATGTTTCATAAATTCAGATGAGGTATCTCAAACTAACAAAACCTTAGAAACTATGTTACGCTAGGAAAATATAACCTAAAAAACGTAGAAATCATCATCTTGTAGACAAAAAGAAGTTTCACGGTAAAAATCACTCAAAAATGATCAAATTATCAAAATACCCCTAACCTTAAAACATCCCTAGAGCCTACATCATGCTTAGGAAAACTCTTTCAAATACGAAAAACAACAAATCGAAACCCAATAAACCATTTCGCCAATTTTCACAAAATTCGACAAAATTACGAAAATACCCCTCATAAAGTTCACGACCATTTTGCACAAAAATTTCACAAATGATAAAAACTAATATTTCTATTAAATTTCTTATGAAAAATCAATTACAAAATATCCTGGAACATTAAAAAATGACTTAAAATGCAAAAAGTCTTCTTCGAGGGCAAAATAGTAATGTATAATTTTAATAATTAAAATTTTTGAAATTAATAATTAAATCAAAAGTAATGTAAATTAAGACTAAAGTCAAAATCTTAAAATCAATCAAGTATGACTAAAATCAATCAAGTAAGACTAAAGTTAAAAAATTAAAGTCAATCAAGTAAGACTAAAGTCAATGTTAAAGTCAATCAAGTAAGACTAAAGTCAAAATCTTAAAGTCAATCAAGTGAGACTGAAAGTCAAAACCTTAATAGAATTCTAATTAAATAATAACTCTATTTAAAACAATCCTAATTAAATAATAACTCTATTTAAAATAATTCTAATTAAAATATAACTCTACCTAAAACAATTATAATTAAGCACTAACTCTACCTAAAAAAATTCTAATTAAACACTAACTCTATCAAAACAAGCTCTAAAAATAATCTATAAATAGGGGTCCCTACAACCTATTTTAGTATCAAAAAATAAATCCTAGAAAAAGTAGGTCAAAAAGCTTCCCTAACCTCTCATAAATCCTAATTTTGAAGTCCTAACTCCTTACCTAACATCCATACCCTAACTTTAGCTCAAAAAACACTTAGAAACCCTTCCAAAACACTTTAGAAATCAATAAAAAAAATTAAAAAAATTCAGAAGGAGATACTTCATTTTGGAGATTCGAAACGAATCCGATGACAAAACGAAGCGAGGAGTGCTGTACGAAGAACTATTCTGTCAGATCTGAGGGAACAAGACTGTTGTCTTCGTAAAGGTAAAGATTAATATTTTTTTTATTGATTAGGTCTTTTCAGCAATGTAGTTCTATTTGAAAATTAGTAGAGACTGGTATTTGTCGGGTGGGGTTGGTGCCTAGCACCTTCCAACCCCGTAATGTGATCCCTGAACTCAGTTATTTTTTAAGTAGATTAATTGTTTTTATCCGTTTAGAGTCAATGTTCGGTTCCTAGACCGCAATAACTAGGTGGCGACTCCCAAACCTCAAAGGTCAAAAGCGGATCTGCGCACCCCGCGGATTGAGGGTACTTTTAGGCGTCCCGCCAATCGCTGACACAAAGCCCCATGTTAGATCTCGAGGCACTTGGTTGCACCTTGAAATTTCGGCATGGTCTCCTCTGTTTATGTTAGCATTCCAAGGCGTTTAACCTGTACCTACTAAAAAACATACATAATATCCTGTATATACATAAAAAATATAATAACTAGCAGAAGCCTATATACATCTAATAACGTATGATATATCAGAGTACGGAATACGGAATTAATATACAAGATTATACAAAACTCCACACTCTAACAAAAGTCCTAACGCTCAAGACAAAATCCATAAGACTACCTGGATGAACTGATACCACTAAGAGGTATAGCCCCAATACTCACCAGATAACGGACTCTGGTTGTCTATCTGACCTATTAGATAGTCTTCACTCGTGATATATACCTGCCTCGCCAATGTTTGAATCTAAAACTAAAAAAAATGAAGAAGGAAAGAGTGAGTAACAATGGTTACTCAGTAGGACAGTAAACAATTTATGCCAATAATCTCTCCTAACATGAATGAATAAACGTACTGAATCATTTTAAAATATGTAAAATTTTATAGAAGAATTTACGATTAACTGGTACATATAGCCAGGGATGAGTAACTAAATATTTTAAGACTCACATTATATCAATTAATAGTACCTACTATAACATTTTTTTTTATACAAATTTAATTGATCAAATGGAAATATTAAACATGCATTTCATTTTACATATCAAAATAAGGCAACAAATACATAATACACAATGGTGGAGTAGTGGAATTAGAGAGTTGGGATTCACGGTTGGATCGCTCATAGTCGGGACATGATGTTTCATAATAAAGTATTAGTTTCTAATTTTGTGGTTAGTCGTTGTTTACCACACTTACGAGACCATTTATCTAGCTTAGGCTGGTCGTTTGACGTGACCTTAAGCAATGAGTCTTTTTTCGATGTGTCAGAACGTTCGACTACTATAGATTGTTAGTGATCACTGACTAATTATCTTCGTCTATGCTTATCAAACGTACATGTGTTTCCCAAATATACAATCCATTCGTATATGACAATTTTTACATTAAAGTTCATGGGTAAAGAGAGAGGAATAAACCCAAATTATAGTTGTGACTCCACTCTCATACGCGTCCCATGCCACGTATGAGTATGGTTGTCCCTACCATATATCCCAATATAGTACACCAATCTGGATGATATGACGCAGTATCCCTTCAAGCATTCACAAACTCTTTACCAGCTCAAATATATATATATATATATATATATATATTATTTTCATTTGAAAACAAAAGAGAAATTAACAATACAAGATTGAGAATGGATATCCAGTTTCCTACCATGCAACTGTGGCCACTCACCCTAAAATAAATAACGGAAAAATAAACAGCGCTTTGTGTTAATAAAAAATAAATAAACATGCAACTAGTAACATTATCCCTAGATATCCGTTCATCAACCTACACACAACACAACAATGTAAAATGCAGACATCACCCCTCGGGTGTGACTAACATTTTTCCGTTTCATACATTTTTTTTATTTTTACAATTTTCAATCTCTCAAACAAAATATCTACTTTCTGATATTCATCAACTCAATATGAGTTTATTAAATATTAAATCATTTTTTTAACTATGAAATTCATTTTTATCAATAGTATTGAAAAAGTACAAAACTTAGATCAAAATGGGGTCCGAGCGTTGCATAGGACCTAACTGACGAAAATAATCCGGTAAAATATCCTACCCACGTATAATTTGTTATAAAATATAATTAAACATATCAAATATGCAAGTTCTGACGTGAATTTAAAATAACCAGTTGAATTCTAAATTTTTAGAAATATATCATAAATTTTTGATAAAATCTTAAATTCAATTTTCACAATTTACGATTACTAATAGAAATTGAGAGTTCCTTACAATCTCTATGCGAGATAATCGAAAATTGTGCACGAAAATCGAGAAGATTGGCACAAAAATTGAGATGGACCGAACTTCAAGATGACTAATTTTTAAATCTGGTCCGGTGACTTCGAAGATCTCGATGTCGTCGTTCTTTCTCCCTTCTGCAATGGATGACGATTTGACCTCGAAACATGCAAAATCTGAGGTCGAAGTTACGAAACCCCCGTATATATATATATATATATATATATATGGGAAATGTTCAGCAACAAACATTTTGACAAACATTTTGGCAAAACATTTTTCAAAATATGGGTTAGAGGTTTTGGAATGGGCTGATTTTTGGTGAGGATGATCTCTACGGTGAGGAGATCATCATCACCAAAAATCAGCACATTCCAAAACCTCTTACCCATCAGAAATGGCTTACAAAAAATGGACGGTCCACGATTTCCCAACTTGTAAACATGGGGTTAGAAGTTTTGGAATGGGCTGATTTTTGATGAGGATGATCTCCTCACCATAGAGATCATGCTCATCAAAAATCAGCCCATTCCAAAACCTCTAACCCATGTTTTGAAAAATGTTTTGCCAAAATGTTTGCCAAAATGTTTGTTGCTGAAAGGGACCCTATATATATATATATAGGGTCCCGTTCAGCAACAAACATTTTGGCAAAACATTTTTCAAAACATGGGTTAGAGGTCTTAGAATGGGCTGATTTTTGGTGAGGATGACGTCTACGGTGAGGAGATCATCCTCACCAAAAATCAGCCCATTCCAAAACTTCTAGCCCCAATTTACAAGTTGAAAAATCGTGGACCGTCCATTTTTTGTAAATCATTTTTGATGGGGTTAGAAGTTTTGGAATGGGCTGATTTTTGGTGATGATGATCTCCTCATCGTAGAGATCATCCTCACCAAAAATTAGCCCATTCCAAAACCTCTAACCCATGTTTTGAAAAATGTTTTGCCAAAATGTTTGTTGCTGAACATTTCTCATATATATATATATGGATCAGGTTCAAACGACAACCATATAGACAACGCGTTTTGTCTTATATGGGAAAAAATGTTTGGAATGGGCTGATTTTTTGTGAGGATGATCTCTATGGTGAGGGGATCATCCTGGAAAAAAATCATCCCATTCCAAAACTTCTAGACCGTCCGATTTTTGTTGAAAAATTATAGACCGTCCAATTTTTGTAAATCAATTTTGATGGGGTTAGAAGTTTTGGAATTTGATGATTTTTTGCCAGGATGATTCTCTCATCACAGAGATCATCCTCACAAAAAATTAGCCCATTCCAAACATTTTTGCCCATATAAGACAAACACGTTGTCTATATGTGTGTCGCAATGTGTGTTGCAGGAACCCGACCCTATATATATATATATATATATATATATATATATGGCTGATTTTTTATGATACGAGGTGAGAAAAAAGATAAAACGAAAAAAAGTTAGGTGGGTTTTGTAGATGTTGAGGTTGCAGACCTTTTTCTTTTCTACGACGGAAGTCAACGACAGTCCGTTCGCGATGGATCTGAGTTTAAAAATTTGAAAAAAAATAATTAAAAAAAAAATCCGTTGGCTGGTTTTGGATTGTTTAAAACGAAGATGAATAGTAAAAAATTTTAAAAAAATTATTTATATAAAATTTTGGGATAATTTCGGTATTTTTCCTATTGTTTCGTTCGACGATAACTTGACTGTCCGGGCTCCAAAAGTAATGAGTGAATACTTTATTTTGTATAATTTTTCGTTCTAGATCTGATGGTATGGTTAATTTCTACAAATTCTATCTCTAACAAAAATTTACATTTTTGACCCAATAAGACCTTGAAATTGACGTCGTTTTCGTTTTTGACGATAATTCGACTTTTTTATCTTCAAAAATGATAAATAAAAAATTTATTTTCTATAATTTATCGTTATGAATCAAATGATATGATCAAATTTTAAAAATTCTTGTTATAGTGAAAAGTCATTATTTTAACCTGATCAGACTCGGTAATCGAAGATTTTGCAACTTTTCTCTTCGGACTCGCATTTGAGCGTGCTTATAGGCTAAAGTATGTTTTTTGATCATTTTGAATCCAATGGTGAGGTCAGATTTCATGAAATATCATCAGAAACATCCTAAAATTTTACCCTAAGTCCCACTTTTAGGATTTTATCAAAATTCTACTATTTATTTTTCCTCGAGATATGACTCAAAAACTTGGGGTTTTACATATACTCTATATAAATTTATCTTAATCATATTTCTCACAATTTTCTTATTTTTTTCACTTTTATAATTCTGTTACAAGATTTTATAAGTCAATTAAATCCAGAATGTCTTCAAGAGTTATTATTTGTTGATATGGAGATTACATTGAAGGTATCACGTATATTAGTAAAAATACATAATTTTTATCAACTTCATTACAAATTACGTATTCGGAGTTACAAGCTCTTATTCTTTCAATTTGCAATATTCGAATATAATTTTCAATAAAGTCAGTTATCAATTTAGAGAATGAAAAGTTTTTAATTGATATTTTTGACCAAGGAATATAAGAATATTTATTAAATAGTAATCAAAATTTTCAAATTATAATTATTTTTGTGGTACAATACGAAAATATTGGAACTTATCAATCAAATTATGGTCAAAGTGGGCCTAGTTCATCGAATCAATATCTAAATACCGATATTGACCATAATGTTGCATACAATTCAATTGAATATAATGTTGTAACACAAAATGATTTTGATATTGATGTAAATGCATTTGTTAATAATAATTTGAGTTCGTCGTCTGATGGTGATCAAAATATATTTGATATTTATATTGGTAAAATTTTCAATAATGTAGTTGAATTAAAAGAAAAAATAATTTCTTTAGTTATTACAAATATTTTTTCTATAAAATACGTTCCTAATAATAAAGAAAAAGTTATATCTAAATATGATGTTCTAAGTTGTGAGTGCCGTATATATGCTAAAAAATTGTAAATGGTGATTTATTTATTATACGTAGGTTTAATAAAACTCACACGTATATGAGTAGAATAGACTTACAACCGCATCCTCAAGCTATTAGTATTTGGATAAAGGATAAAATTTTAACTTACGTAAAGAATAATCAATTTTATTATCCCTAATCCATAATAACTAATGTTAGAGATGAATATAATGTATCTATCAAATGTCTAAACTTGAAAAATAAGAGAAAAAAATCAATCATGAAATACATGATTGTGAAGTTGAGGCATATAAAAATATTAAATATTTTTGCCAAACTATTTTTGAAACAAATCCTACAAGCTTTTATTTTCTTAAAATTAGTCCAAATAGTCATTTTTAATGTATCTTTATTTTTTTAAGGCATGCATAGATAGTTTGAAAATTAGATGTTTGCCTATTATTGGATTTGATAATACTTTTGTAAAAGATAAATATTAAGGCACATTGCTTGTTGTTGTTGCTCACGACCCAAATTTTGGTATTTTTCCACTTGCATATTCAATAATTGAACAAGAAAAATAAAGATACTTGAAAATAATTTTTAAATTATTTTGACATGTCACTTAGACCTTATGATTTTAACAAAGTTTCATTTATTTCAGATAAACAAAAAAGAATTAATATTTGTAGTTGATATATATTTTCCTTCATAATGTTTTTTTTGTATTCAATATTTTCAAATAGCTTTAAAAAGAATTTATAAATTTAATTTATTTTGTAAACTTTTATAAAATGTGACTAAAGCTTATAATGAAATTGATTGTAAAAATAAATTAGAATTAATTAAGAGAGAAAATATTGAAATATATAATTATTTTATTTTTAAAAATTTGCCACTTCAAATGTCAATTTGGGTTTGTTTTGGTAGTTAACAAAAATCTGTTTCTTTTTTTTATATATAATTAATTTTTTTTATAGATTTTTTTGATAATTTTCCCATGAATCAAAATGCATTTTAAGAATTGAACATACCTAGGTTGTTTATTAGATAAGCTCTGTGAGATTATACTATTTTCTATTACAACTTTATCTTTTATAGTAGTTCTTACATGTTGGATACGATTTTCATGTGTAATAGAGCTGAGTCGAAGGCTGACCTTATTATTCATTGTGTAGCATTTTTGTCAAATAAGAAATGAATTATCCTAAATATATTAATAAACTAATAATTAATATTTAAAGATGAAAAACTTGGAGAAACATAAAATATTCTTTGCAGAAAATTGAGATGGAATTGGGATTCTTAAATAAATAAAAAAATGAAGTACAATGAGATACCTTTTGACACTGTCATTGCAGTATACCATTGATCGGGGTTGAGATCCAAGTGGATTGTGTATGCAACTAGGTTAATTTTATGTTTTGGTCTGTTTTGGAAATCAAATGTGGGCCCATAGAATGTGGGTCTAATTCTGGTCCAACCAGGTGATCTTGTTGGAGGCCATGGTAACCCCAGAAGACGTGATAATAAAATAGGGTATAGAAAGCACATGGTCCTTCGTTTGAATGAGCCCAATCTGACATTGTGTTTTTTTTAAGCCTAATTCAATTTGAGGTTGATCAGCTCGGCGTTCACTGGACTTTTTGGGAAGCCCAGTCCAATTTGAGGTTGATCAGCCTGGCATTCACTATAAATTCTTTTTTTTATTTTAATTTTTAAATTAATTTCAATTTTAAAAAAAAATAGTATATACCGAAGGACTTACAATGTCTATCGGTGTTGGATATGACGAAGGCTAGTAAAGTTTGTTAGTAAAAGTGTAAACACAGCACCAAAAAAAAAATTTCCTACAAAATTTTTCCCACCAATTTCTTTTCCAGAAAAATGGATACAGTGACTATAACTGGATGTGGCCGTCGCTAAAACAATTACCAACAACGTGTATAACGATGTGTTCCGACGACAGATCTAATCGTTGGTAAAACATTAGGCAACAAATGTATTGGCCTATAACGATGGGCTTGGCCATCGGTATAAGTAATTTTTCTTGTTGTGACACTTATATGTTTTAAAGCATGATTTTCTAATTTTGTCATCTGATTTTCTAACATAGGCTAAATAGTCTCAAATTCGTAAATATTTTAAATTAGATTTCCTATTTTTTCTACAATTCATATGGTGTTTTGTTAACTTTATAATACGGCACTCTATTTAAAATATGACATACATAATATAAAGCTTCACCCCATAAATTCATAGGTAAACCGAAATTTAAAGGTATAGAATTAATCATTTTTATTAATGTTTAATTTTTACGTTCCGTTACACTATTTTGTTGAAGTGTTCTAGGATAGAAGTTTCATGTATAATTCCAACAGTTTCACAAAAAATAGTAAAATCATTATAAAAATATTCTCCTCCTCTACCACGTCTTAGAAATTTATTTTTCTTTTTTAGCATATCATTTAATTCACATAAATCAGAATGTATTAATTCTAAGACAGTAGAAGTTCTCTCTACTCTATGATGAGATTTCTTCATTATTTTAGACTGAATAAAGATTTATCATTTATCATTATTTTCCTTATTAAACTTAAGTATTAAATCTAAATTCATCATATTCTTTATAGCTTGAGAATTTAAATGTTCTAGACTAACATGCCACAAATCAAAAGACTCAACAATTGAGATTATCCTTGATATCATGAACTGTTGCAAAAATCTCCCAGCAATTATTGATGATGTCTCATTCACAATCTTAATTTACAATTAGTAATAAATAGTTATAGATACGAAAATCTTTAAAAAAAATTATACTAAATAATGTTAACTATTGAATTTTTCCATGGTTCTACTCATTCATTTCAATAGATGCAAAAATGGACTAGCTATCCCCAAGCTACCAGACTTGTATTGCTCTATATTAACACTTTGGTTGTGAACAATGAACAATTTTTTATATGTAAAATCTTTTAATTTTTTTCGAAGCTAAACAATTCCAACTATAGAATCTAACATGGTTTTATGCTTAGTTTTATTTATTTATAGATTTTAGAATTTTTTTGTTACCTCAATATATTCCTTGTCATTCCTATCAGTAGATGAAAAATGGACTGGCTATCTGCAGACAATAACTAATCAAAATATTAATTGATTATTTACTTTAAGAATTTCCTAAAGTCCTTTTAGATCTATTTTGCTTGGCAATGAGAGACCACCTCTATTATAACAAAAATGATTTTTGTTATAAAGCCATGTCAACACTGGACTATCAATATGATTAAAAAAAAATGATTTTTGTTTGTGTCAATAGACATATGTTGACATGGTTTTGTTTATGTTGATACGATATAGAGATTTTTAGTACAAAAATTTCATGTCAACAGGTAACATCTGACATTGACAATGCCATGTCAGATGGCACGTGTCGACATGATTATGTTTAGGTCGATACTATATCGCCCACATAAAGTAAAACATATGATAATAAAATGAAAAATGCATGGACAAATGCAAGTTTTATCTCAAACTTTTGAACTATCATTTGTCTTTTGATTGAGTTATTTCTCGTTTTGCATTGATTTCTTAGGAATCATTCATTTGAGTTAGATAACTAAAATAAATCATAAAAAACAGATACAAAAAAGAACTAAGATTTCAATAGAAACTAACCTTCATTGTTGCAATCCATCAAAATAATGATTTTGAAACCTAGAATCAATCGAAATTGGGAGAATTGAGAGGAGTTCACTTCGTCTTCCTAAATGGGACAAACGAAGTTTGGATTTTTAATTTCAAATGATTAGTTGTATTGGTGGGTGTGACTATTAAAAATCATGGTATCAACTGTCATTTTATTTTTTAAGGTGGTGAACTTACCTCAAAAAGTGGGCAAGAAGAGTGCCTCTTGGATCTTAATTTATCCTAATTTTTAATTGGGTAAACATAAGCATACCTAAACCCAAATATATTATTTTGGTCATTTTTTTATCACTCTCACAAAAGTCTGCATTCAAGGGTTTATATCATAAATTTTAAAAGGTGCGTATCTCAAATATTCACCAAAAGTTGAAGAGCTAGTCTCAATTGCCTGAGGAATTGTCTAATAAATGGTTGAAATTTCAAAATTACAAAGCAAGTTGTGTCGGGTCAACTAGAGGATTGGACTAGGGGCCCAAACATGAACCATAAGACAACTACTAGGTATTTGACTTAGTCAATGGACTAACGTGAGCCAGAGGCTAAGAAGATGATTACTTTAAACCTGTGTGACTTAGTCAATGGATTGAACATTTTATCATCTTAATCTTTAAAAATTTACAATCATAAATGTTTTGTAATAAGACATTTAATTCTAAAGAATAAATGCCCTTAGCATTTATTATGAAAGCGACAAGTATTAATGAAATAAATAGGTATTTATTACGTAAAAAGATTAATATAACACTGTCTTTTTTACTAAATGATAAAATGAGTAAGAGTATTATTGAAAAAAAAAGTGTTGGAAAATGCTAACGCATTTATGAGGTCTTGGATGTTAGTATTTCCCGTATATATATTAGATTTAGTTTCAATTTGATAAGATCATTGAGTCAAACTGGTAGATCAATCACTATGTGAAAATTAAAAAATTTGATAGAAAAAATTGACGGGCCAAGGCCCACAAATTTTAGAAATTGAATTTTGACGGTCTAGGACTATTGAAATTCAAGAAATTCCCAGATTTGACGGCTTGGAGATGTTGAATTTCTCTCATCTTTCATTAATTTGACAATTTCGAAACATAGAAAAAAAAAATAATAATAATGAAAAATTCGACGCCAATTCAACCCCTTTGTTCGTCGAATTTTATGAAATTTGACAGCCTAAGCCGTCAATTTTGGACTTTTTTCACATTGTGAATAATTTTCGAGTTTGTAAACCAACTCACTTCAAAATTCAATTGAGTTGGGTTGATTAAATCAAATTCCAAGATTGCTCGGCGACTTTTAGGTTTACAGTAATCACTCACTCTCGCTTTCTCAAACAAAATTGAAAAATCTTTCATAGAAATCCAAAAACAAGTTGCTATGAATATATATATATATATATAGTGAGCGGTTTAGCAACCCTAAAGTTTGCCAAACATTGTGCCAAACATTTTTCAAAACATAGGTTAGAAGTTTTGGAATGAGTTGATTTTTTGTGAGGATGATTTCTATGATGAGTAGATCATCCTCACCGAAAATCAGCCTATTCCAAAACTTCTAACCTCATCAAAAGTGATTTACAAAAATTGGACGGTCCACGATTCATCAATTTGTAAACTAGGATTAGAAATTTCAGAATGAGCTGGTTTTTGGAGAGGATGATCTCTTTACCGTAGAGATCATCCTCACAAAAAATCAGCTCATTCCAAAACTTCTAACCCATGTTTTGAAAAATGTTTGGCACAATGTTTGGCAAACTTTAGGGCTGCTGAATCGCTCCCATATATATATATATATATGTCAGGATCAAGGAACATATATATTTTTACATATGCAAAAACAATGTAATAATTAAATAAATTCAAAATATGGGTTAGAGGTTTTGGATAGAGCTGATTTTTTGTGATGATGATCTCTATGGTGAAAAGATCATTCTAAAAAAGGAAAATTAGTCCAATCTGAAACTTCTAACCCCATCAAAAGTGATTTAGAATGTGGACCGTCAAATTTTTACCAATAATTTGTAAATCACTTTTAATGGACTTAAAAGTTTCAGATTGAACTGATTTTTTGTGAGGATGATACTTTCATCATGGAAAACATCCTCACAAAACTTCAGCTCAATCCAAAACCTCTAACTCATATTTTAAGCAACTATTGCTTTACATATGTCCCTTGATCCACCCCCATATATATATATATATATATATATATATATGGGTCCCGTTCAGCACCCTAAGTTTTACCACACACTTTAACAAACGTGTTTTATCCTACATGGGTTAGAAGTTTTGGAATGGGCTGATTTTTGGTGAAGATGATCTCTATGGTGAGGAGATCATCCTCACCAAAAATCAGCTCATTCCAAAACTTCTAATCCCCTCAAAAATGATTTACAAAAAATGGACGGTCCACGATTTTTCAACTTGTAAACATGGGGCTAAACATTTCGGAATGGGCTGATTTTTGGGGAGGATGATCTTCTAATCATAGAAATCATCCTCACCAAAAATCAGCCCATTCCAAAACTTCTAACCCATGTAGGACAAAAAACGTTTGTTAAAGTGTGTGGTAAAGCTTAGGGTGCTGAACATTTCCCTATATATATATAGGGTCCCGTTCGGCACCCTAAGTTTTACCACACACTTTAACAAACGCGTTTTGTCTTACATGGGTTAGAAGTTTCGGAATGAGCTGATTTTTGGTGAGGATGATCTCTATGGTGAGGAGATCATCCTCACCAAAAATCAGCTCATTCCAAAACTTCTAACCCCATCAAAATTGATTTACAAAAAATAACGGTCCACGATTTTTCAACGTGTAAACATGGGGTTAAACATTTCGGAATGGGCTAATTTTTGGGGAGGATGATCTTCTAATCATAGAGATCATCCTCACCAAAAATCAGCTCATTCCAAAACTTCTAACCCATGTAGGACAAAAAACGTTTGTTAAAGTGTGTGGTAAAACTTAGGGTGCTGAACATTTCCCATATATATATATATAGGGTAGCGTTCAATGGCAAACTTTTTAGCAAACTTTTTGGCAAAACATTTTTCAAAACATGAATTAGAGGTTTTGGAATGGGTTGATTTTTGGTGAGGATGATCTCTACGGTGAGGAGATCATCATCACCAAAAATCAGCCCATTCCAAAACTTCTAACCCCATCAAAAATAGTTTACAAAAAATGGACGGTCCACAAATTTTCAGCTTGTAAACATGGGTTAGAAGTTTTAGAATGGGCTGATTTTTGGTGATGATGATCTCCTCACCGTAGAGATCATCCTCACCAAAAATCAGCCCATTCCAAAACCTCTAACTCATGTTTTGAAAAATGTTTTGCCAAAAAGTTTGCCAAAAAGTTGGCCATTGAACGCCCCCCATATATATATATATATATCTTTGAAGGATAAAATTTTCCCTAAGACAAAAAGTTGGATTCCAAGAATCACTCCTTGACTTGATGGATAATCCATTATGCTAATATATATGGGGGGCGTTCAATGGCCAACTTTTTGGCAAAACATTTTTCAAAACATGAGTTAGAGGTTTTGGAATGGGCTGATTTTTGGTGAGGATGATCTCTATGGTGAGGAGATCATCATCACCAAAACTCAGCCCATTCCAAAACTTCTAACTCATGTTTACAAGCTGAAACATCATGTACCGTCCATTTTTTGTAAACTGTTTTTGATGGGGTTAGAAGTTTTGGAATGGGCTGATTTTGGTGAGAATGATCTCCTCACCGTAGAGATCATCCTCACCAAAAATCAGCCCATTCCAAAACCTCTAACCCATGTTTTGAAAAATGTTTTGTCAAAAAGTTTGCTAAAAAGTTTGCCCTTGAACGCTACCCAATATATATAATCATTCCACCACAAGAATGCAAAAGCACATGCATAACATAATTTTAATCATACAAACATAATTAAGATACTTATTTGAACCCTTCAAGAGTTGAGCGACCCTTATCCACTCGATGGATCCTTTTTATACCCCTTTCTTGGTACACGTACACACCAAAAATCAGTCTAATTGGTAAATAATAACCATTGGTTTTGAATTAATTTCACATGAGATTATTAGTAAATGATTCCGAAACGGAACTTTCATGAGATATTGACAAATTCTGATTTTATTTTTTCCTTTTGCAATGCCACATAGCCATGTCAACCAATTCTTCCAATTTTTTACTCTATCAAATGTATCCAACAAAACTGCCAATACAATAGAATTGGAACTTCTGTTACATACAATTTCATGGGCTTTACGATCAGTCAACACGCATACTGATCCATCTCAACTACCTTGGACCAGAGATTTGCTGTGACGAGATGTTATTAAGAGAGACGTATATGGCAGATGTTGGCGAAGCATTTTCCTGTGGATGCAACATGAACCCATTCCCCACATTGGACCCTTCAATAACAGAGTCCTCAATAAAATTCCGCCCGTTGAACCGCAAGAAGTTCAAGGCATCGACCCTTGGCTCACCCAAAGGAATCTCACCTTCCAACATACCCACCACACTCGCCATGCTCGGCCTCAACATTGGCATGTCGTGAACGCAACACAAGGCTACACGCACAAGCTTCTCCACCTCCTCACTTGTAACTCGCCCCTCAAGCCTTGGGTCCAAGAGCTCCAAATACCTTCTTTGTTGATGCATATCCAATGCGAATCGAGGGAAATAACTATTCATCAAACAGTTCCTCCTTCCGCTCACAATTTCTAGAAGTACCATTCCATAGCTATAAACATCAGTCTTTTCAGAAATTGAAGAGGTGGCTATCAATTCTGGTGCAAGGTACCCTCGAGTGCCTCTCAGTGCGGTGAAGTGGTTGGACTGTCCTGGGCTAAGAAGCTTTGATAGTCCAAAATCCGAGATTTTAACCTGGAAATGATCATGCAAGAGAATGTTCTCGGGTTTGACATCACAATGGATGATCTTTTGGTCACACTCACTGTGCAAGTAAGCAAGCCCACGTGCGGTTCCTAATCCTATATCAACCCGTTCTTGCCACTCTATGACTGGTCCTGCATCGAAGAGAGTTCTGTCTAATGAGCCACGGTTCATGTATTCATACACAAGGAACCGATGCCGCCCATGGACACAAAATCCTCTAAGTTTTACTAGGTTGGTATGGTGTTTGTTAGCAATAATCACGATCTCAGTGAGAAATTCTTTCTTCCCATGGACACCTAAATTAGTAATCTTCTTCACTGCCACGAAAGTCTCGTCAGGCAGGGTGCCCTTGTAAACAATTCCAAACCCCCCAGACCCGATTTGGGTCTCAAAATTATTTGTCGCCTTCTTGAGCTCTTCATAATGAAATCTAACAGGTAAGCCAGAGATTGAAAACACATCAAGCTCCATCGAAGAATTTGATCCATCTCGACCTAATTTTACAATTTTCATTTTCTCGAGTCTCCGTCTTCTCCACCAAATGAACCCAATAACTGAAAGTGCGAACACGAGAAAGAATCCAGTCGAAGGTAACAAAATAAGAGCCGCTAGCGGAAAATTACGTGCTTGTTTACCATCGATTGTGTTATCATTTGGTGATTTTGGTATCTTAATATAGCCTAATCGATCGTTCGGACTTCCAGTGTTGAACCTAACCGACCCCAATTGGTTCTTGATAAGAAAACAAGAAGCAGAAGAATTATCATAGAAAAAACCCAAACAAGAACAATTCTTGAAGCAAAGATTCTCACAAGCAGAGAAAGTATCACTGTAAGTATCCGGTGTTGAGAAATCATCAGCGAAGTAATCGATACCAGGGGCAAGACCCATAAACGAAATCTCAGACGAATTGGGTTGATTACCATTGTTAGTAGAATTACAAGCAGATGGAAGATAATTAGAATTGGGGGGCAAGCAACCTTTTGAATTGGGATCATTGCGGAAGGCCGATGGGCATGAACAAGTGCCTGTGCCTGAATTTGATCCAGCGATGTCGGAACACAACCCAATTGTATCACAAAAGTTCGGAATTTGACAATCATGACTGGGCCAACTAATTTTCTGAAACAATTTATCAGAACTACTAATCCTAAACCTCCCACCAGAATCCAATTTTGCAATTTGAAAATCTGATCCATCGAGTATTACCTGAAATACGACAACAAATCCGACGACACCATTACCACCGGCAAACAAATAAAGTCCGGTAGAGTTCATCTCCATATAACCCACCGGATAATTCGTATTCCGATATGCCATCGCTTCCATCGATAGTTTCCAATACGTGAGTCCATTCCATTGCAAAATCGCATCTCTATCAGTAATCGAAAATTGAAAAGCTCCGGTCGATAGGTTAGTTTCTGATACAGCACTGGACAGCGAAGCCCCGATGGGAAACCTCTGACCAATCACAATTGTGTCCGTTGGATGATCGAAACTCTCCCAAAGAGACACATTTGATTGATCAAGTAAAACTAGATTACCTGTCTCCTTAAGTTGTAACGCTCTAACGGTCGAATTTAACGATGGAGTTGTCCATACGAGGTTTCCGTTATCGTCAGAGATGGTAATACCTTTGATTGTTAGAGTCAACTTAGCTGAATCAGAGATTGGGGCATTGCGATTAGCGGACCAGATGATCTGATTGGATGGCACGTGGATGATGGAGACGTAGAAGTAGGTGTTCTGCTGCTTCACGGGGTTGAGGATAGTGGCTATGAAGGTTCCATTAAGAGAGGATAAGAAAGCGCCTGCGTTGTTGATGAATTGGAATCTCGAGGCGGTGAAGTTTGGGTAGATGAACTCTGTGTTGAGGTGAAAAGAAAAGGATGGATGAAGGAGGAGTGCGTAGGTTAAGAGGGTTAAGAAGGTGAAGGATAAGATGATTGGTGGTGTTATAGTAGATCCCATGGCAATGGCTTTGGTGTTAGAGTAGCAGTCCGCAGGGTTGACGAAGGCTGATTTTTGTAAGAATCCATTAAGAACCGATTCATTTTTTGCTTCTGTGTTCGACTTAGGAACTTCAGTCAGTCTTTTGTGGCCCCAGTAATAATGGAAAAAAGTCAAAAACTTTAAATTTGGATTACACGTGGAATTTTCAAGAAGGTAGCTTAAATTTTGTGGAAATATAAGAGCGTAAAATAAATTCAAAACGCTATTAGTCTTGCAACGATGAGGCTTTCTTGAACAGATCACCTTGTGATATTCAAAAAAAAAAAAAAAACAAATGATCCGATGCCACCGGATTGTGAAGGAAGAAATTCTATGAAATTATAAATAAATAAAAAATTTAAGAAGTTATGTTTTACTCTTTCTCTTCTCTGAATAATGAGTTTCTTTTCTCCACTTCATTCAATCCAAGCATGGCCTTAGGAAGTTCAATTAGTCTTCTGTGGCCCTAGTCCTAGTAGGTAGGGATGCACATGATTCAGGTTGGGAAAGTATTGGAATTGAATCGAACTTGGTCAGTTCTACAAATATTGAATTGAAATTGAACCGAATATACCCTAAAATCAAATCAATCTAAATCAACATTAATTCGGTTCTTGGATCATCAAAAATTGCACAAATGTTCAAGAGAGTGACCAATTTGCTATCACAGGATTATCTCCTAGACACTCGCGCATACTATCCACATTTACATGATCTCCTCTGGATTCCATCGACGTGGCCACATCCTCACCTTCGATTCATACTAGTTTCAATGGAGGAGTTTCAAGCCTTCAATCGTCTCGTCCATACGAGCTTCAATGAAGGAGGAGCTTCAATGGAAATCGTTATACTAGATTTTGATTTAGAGAAATGCCATCGATCAAAATCTAGTCGATTTCTTCAAGTTTGAAATGAAGCTTCAATGGAGGAGTGAATGAAAGAGATATACTCAATCGATGGAATAAAATAAAATTGCTTGTTTTTTAATTTGGGCATACAGCGGTCTCAAGGAGTCTGACTAGATTTACTAATTTTTTGAATCTCGAAGTCAATTGTTCGTGGTGGATGAAGCTTAGCAAAGTCTTTTTTCCTCACTAAGTTAGTAAGGCTAGTCGGACCCTATTAAAGTTGTCTCTTCTTGATTGACTTTTAATTTGGCATACTACCGTCCCATTTGGTTTGCGAAACAATTGTGTCAATTGAATATAGAACATTTTTTAAAGCTGTATCTCACTTCAAACTTTTGATGAAATCGTCTCAATTGGATTATATGTGGAATTTTCAACCACGTATTCCAAAATTCAATGGAAACAATTCGCCAAGTCAACTCGACAAATATCGAGTCAACTTGAAAATGCCTAGTTAAGTAGAAATTCGATCAACTTATTTGATTATATGTAATATTTATTATGAGAACAAAATTAAATATGAGATCAACTTGTTGCACATCACTACGGGCTGGTTGCATCCCAATCACTGCTAGAAAACTCATAAATAGCGACGACATCTAGCGACAGCTTATTTTGCTGGGTCGCTAAAAAGTAATTTAGCGACCAACAAAAATCATGTTTGTCACTGTAGAGTTTCTTTCGCCTTTTCCTTCGCGCGCGTTTATTTCTAAAACCTTTCTTCCCATTCTCACGTCTTATTTGCAAAAGCTCACAACTCGAGCTCTCGATCGATCGATCCAAAACCTTACAACTCGAGAAAGCTTGCCCTTGCCTCTCTCTTTCTCTTGGTTGATCCAAAACCTCACAACTCCCTTACTCAGATCGATCTCTCTCAATCAATCAATCAATTCTGATTCTTCTAAAACGAATCAAATTGGCTGAGAACTAGGGTTTCTTATCTATCACATCAAGGTAACTATGTATGTGTTTTTGTGTCGTGGATCTAGGGTATGTTTCAGACGAGAAAGGTCGATTTTATTTTTCCTACTTGATTCAATCGATCTAAGGTATTCGATTCCACAAAATTTAAGATCCAAATTTTCTTCTTCAACAAGTGCTATTACTACAAGGATTTTCTGCTTCGATTATCTGCTGAAAACACCAATCACCTTCAAGTATAGTTCGATTATGTTAAACCTCTGTTAAAACTTAAAGATTTGAAGTTTTCTCACACTTTGGTTTGTTCTATTTTGATTCATTTTTTAACTTAGATTTGATTTTTCAATTGGAATAAAGCTTCAAACTATTATAACACAAATGACTTTTGAAATCCAAGAAAGATTTGCCTTTGGGTTTAGTTCAAATTCATAGCTGCAGATACCCACATTGATACTCTTAGTTGTGAATTTGGATAAGAAAAAATAGTAAGGTTTGGAAAAGATCATCACCCAATCCCTCATAGAGTCCTGGTTGGTGAGGGAATATATATTTTCTATCAGGATATGTGTTCCAATCATTTCTTATTTCCACTTTAGTTTTCAGCCTTGGTTTCGATTTTTTTTTTAATCTTCATTAGTGTTATGTCTTAGTCTTGTCAGATCCATCAAAATCATCTTAATTGACTTGTCTCAATTTTATTTCATACTTGGCCATCCTTGGATTCCTTTGAATGTGCTCATTTATGATTTATTCCTTTCTAGTTTTTTCTCTTATCGATCACTATAACTTCAACATTATTTTCTGGTTCTCTGAATATGTTTTTTGGATGTCCAACATTTGGTCCTGTTGAGCATGTTGGTCATATTGTTCTTGTACTATTTCAGTTTGTTATGTGGCAATCATATAACCGGTGTCATCCATGCATCTTTTGGACAAAGTGTGTGTCTCACTAGATGTTATGCTTTTGTAAAATGCTTTAGGGCATGTTGTTGGGAAAGTCTTGTTTTGAGGCCTCATGGTGTAAGCCCCAATTGCTTTTTTTAATTTTATTTTAATTTTTTAAATGTCATCCTTGCCAATCAATCACAATTAACTTTCTTTCCTTTGAGTATCCATATTAAGTTTTTATTGCATATATCATGTTTTCATCCTATTTATTTGAAAATCCTTTTTTATTGTATTTATCCCTAATTCTAGTTTTGCATTGACTTCTTCTTTAGCTTTATCATTCAACTACATCATTTGCAAATATTGTACAATGAGGAACCTACTCTTGAATATGAACAATTAATTTGTCCATCACCAATGTGAAAATATATGGATTTAAAGTAAGTCCTTGATTCAAACCTATTGCAAATGTTAAGTTGTTTCACTACCAACTCTTCTCAGGACAATTGACACTTGAGCATAAATGTTTTTAGATAATGCAAATGTATTCATTGGGGTTCATTTTAAAAAAAAATTTGAGTTGATTTATAATTAAAATTTGTACTAATGATAGAAGTTATAATTTCAGAAAAGTGTGTTTTTAGTTGGAATGATCTGTTGTGATGGAGAATGTCATCTAAATGAGAAATCCATCCTTCTACAAGGCAGGTACTGAACTGTTTTTGTCTCATAGCTTCATATAATCTCATTTGAGAGGGTGAGAGTGAGTTAGTTTGGAATGTCAGGTTATGTCAACTAGTGTTTTAATTAAGTTTTTCAGATAAGCAGCAAGAAGAATGTTATTGTGCTAGGAGATAAGGTCTAGTTGGGTTTAACTATCACATAATTGTAATGTAGCTTCTGTGCAAGAAGAGCCCATCTAGCAAACTTAGATATTGGTATTCCTAGAAACTGTAGTTTGTGTTAGAAGAGACCTTGTAAGTTGATCCAATGCTTGGAAGATCTTAACTACCATACGAAAATGATCACCATTGATCCAATGCATCACGAACTTCGTATCAATGGAATATTTCTGTAATAGTAAATTTTGACTTATTTCTTTTATTTTAGATTTTATTTGATCAACTAGGTTTTCTATTTTTCTTTTTGGTAAGGAGCCTAAGGTGTTTTAAACTCCAATTAAAGCATGCCACTTAGACACGACACCTTACTGGATCCACTTAAAGCATGCTAATTCTATAAGAGTTCTGATCCTGATTCATTCTATAAATATAAACATATATGTACAAGGAAGTTCCTAGACATGTTTTGTTTGATTCATTCTAATTGTTGATTCTAAACATTTTTTGTGTTATTTACATTATTACCTACCCTCAGAGTAATCCAATATAACTTACTGGTCAATGGTATATATGGATGCTTCTAATTGAATGCAATGATCAACTTATGACAGGAACAATTAATTAAAATGGAAAGGAATGGAGCATCTGCTACTCTAGAGGCAAGATTCTTTTATTCTTCTTATTTCCCATTTTACGAATTAAACAACTAACCAAAATACTGAAATATTCTATATCTACTTATAGGAGCTAAACAAGTAACCAAAATACTGAAATATTCTATATCTACTTGTAAGTTTTGAATGAATCACTACTATAAGTATGATACTGTAAATCCGTAATGCTGTCTTCCTTTATGGATATTTCGGGGGTAGATCAGTGCCCTTGAGGCACAAAACTATTCTTTCTAAGTTTGGTTTGAACTTCTCACAAGGCCATGTGTTGAATTATTGGTTCATAAGTCGAAGGCTCTGTTTTGTTATTTTCACTTTACTCAATTTTTTGCTATAGAAAGCAAGCAAACTCATTGCAAAGAGATCATCACCAATGGATGGGTAACTTTTCCTTATCAAACATCTTATCTTAAGGGAGCAGGTTCTCTTATATTTATTTATCTATTTCCTACCTTCTTTCTCTCGTTTTAGTCTTTAACAGAAACCAACAATCATCATCTGATAAAACCTCCAAATGGTATATGCTATTTGCATCCATCATCTGAGAGACCTCATTTCAAGTAGTTACTATAATTTTACATCCCAGACAATGTGGTGAACTTAATGCAATTTTTAACATTTCCCAATTCTTGGTACCTACATTCCATACATCATCCAACACAATTAAAATTCTCTTGCCCCGTAATACTTGAAAAATATCAGATTCCAAGAAAGGTCCCTGGCTTTTGGTTGCATATTCTATGATCTTACTGATAACTGCTTCGTCATAATTCCACCAAGATAGGAATATAAACACCTAGATTTATATGCTCAATAGGGAATGAGTTAGATTGTAGTGCTACTGATTGTCTAATACCCCAATTGACATTTTTTTATCTGCTCTGAGTGTACTGTTTTCAAGTGATCTCCTAATATTCTTTTGTGTTTTGAAGCAAGGGTGACTGTTGTTCCTTGTCAATGGCTTATAGGCCTATGCAATGTTAACTCTATTGAGCTTCCTTATGGACCATCTTTAAGAGATGGCTTTTCATGTAAATTCCATTGACAGAAATCACTTATTAGAAGCTGGTTTAGAAAGATTTTATGGAGAAACATCACCTCAGAAGAAACAATTCAATCCGGGTTTTTTGGTTGGAACATACTTCATTGCTAATAATAAGATCAATGGAATTGATTTTGCAACGGTCCATTCATATCCCGATCAATGGTAAGAATCATCCAACAATTTAGAAAAACCTCAAATTTGATGAAAATATAAACAATGCAAGCTCTATTTCCTCATTTCAAGAAGAAAATACTCAACCATTAATGGATTTTCTTGCATTGTTCTGTGAACAAGTTATCCAGCTCGAACAATCAAGCACTACTTTCTTTCTTGAACAATTGGCTTAACACGCACATCCAAGATGCACAAACCATTCTCCGAAGGCCTTTACTCCTTGCCGAGTTTGGAAAATCATCTAAAGATCCTAGTTTTAACTCTTACTAGAGAAATTCCATGTTCAATACAACTTATTATAAGATTTACTAATCGGCAAGAAGTGGAGGTGCAACTGCTGGTGGGCTGTTTTGGCAACTACAAACAGAAGGAATGGATTCTTTCAGAGATGGGTATGAAATAGTTTTGAGTGAAAGCCCTTTGACAGCTAATATTATTGCTCAACAATCTCATAAGCTTTTTTGAATAAGGAAGATGTATGTGAGATTGAGAAGTGAAAGAAAACTTGAATTTTATATTAGAATTTGGATTGGTAGTTAGATTTGCATAATTGTTTGATTTTACCTTCTAACAATAGATAATTTACAGTAGGTGGTTCAGAAAATAGTTAGATTTATGAAAGTTGAAGACGAGGGGCATTTGAGTCTTTTCATGTTGCTAGTTGAGGTTTATGTCCATCAATTCAAAAAAAAAGGGGTATCTCTAATATTCAGCATCATGTGAGGGGGGCAGGTGTAAAATTAATTTAGAAAAAAAACCCTTATAGCGACGGCCAATAGTGGCTGTCGCTATAAGTCCCATAGAGCTATATGCGGATTTTTCCCCTATAGCGACGGTCGCTATATCCTTATTTTACCGTAGTGAATCTTAAAAAATTACCTCTTTTATTTATTTATAATTTTATATGTAATACTCCAATTGAGAACAAATTAAATATGAGACCCACTAGTTGCACATAACTGCTGGTTGGTTGCATCTCAATCTTAAAAAATTCTCTCCTTTTTTACTTTATCATTTATAATATCTCATAACCTACAAGTTGCACTTCAAATGACCTGCATGTTCATCTTTCTTATTCTACTTGTGTCATCTTTGTTTTAAGATATTTTATTATTTATTAATTAATTGACTAAGTTTAAATGATTTTCAATAATGAAAATGTTTCTTGATCAATTGAAGAAACTGATTGAAAATCAGCCAAGCCTCTTCTATATACATTTAAGAATAAGCAATAATATTTTGTAGGCATGATTGAAGAAGAAGAAGAAGGAAACAAGACGTAAAACAATTTTTTTTTTTTTTTTAGTGTAAGGGAGAATTTTTATGTGATGAAGTTCAATTGGTAATGAACGGCGTGCAACTATTCAGTCCCTTAAATATTTATGAATTTAATATATTTTAATTTGACTCATTTGAATTGATTCTCAAATTGTTTACTAAACTCAATAGAAATTCAAGTGAGATGGAGCTTTTTACTTTAAAAAAAAAAAAAAAAAAGTTTTGCAGGTGGGATACACATGAAGAATAACATTGAGAGATAGGAAAATTATTTTCCTAGGACAATAATTTATATATATATATATATATATACATATTTGAAAGTATGTAATTAAAAATTTTAAAAGAAAAAAAAAAAACTCTTTAACTTTTAAGGTAAATTATTTTTAATCTGATTGACTTCATCCATAAACTGTTATAAAAAGAAAAAAAAAAAAAAAAACCTTGATTCAGATATCCATCTTCCTGACTTCTTCTACTTCTCAAAAAATCCTATCTTGTTATTAAAGTTATGTGTGATTATAGGGATTTCCTTTTTGAGGAAAAATGACTTCTTGTGAAAATAATAGTGTACAAATAAATTCCTTGGAAAAATGAATTTTATTATGTGATTGCACCTAAGAAAATGTCAAAAAAGAGTTTGATTTTAGTTTGGAGTTCGAGGTAATCATGAAATAATTAGGGCTGGAAATGGGTCGGATAATATCTGCTTACCTGACTCATCCTACCAAAATTATTCAGGTATGACTACAAATTTTTTATCCGATTAAGAATTTGGATAAATTTATCTGCAATTATTTTTATCCGATTATTTTGAGAATCGGATATGGATAAGTATTCCCATCTACCGTAATATCTGTTTATCCAAATTTAATATGATAAATTCACAATAAAAATAAATGTATAATCCAAAATTAAGAATTTTCATCATCTTCCCAATGAGATATATATATCCGACTTTGATATCCACTTGAAATTTTTGTAGAAGTAGGATACAAATATCCTTTATAAAAGTGGATAAATAGTCGGATATAGATATCCTTAGCAAAAAAGTGGGTAAAAAATTGCATATGGATAATTGGCTATAGACTTGGATAAGGATATGAAAATAGCTTCACTTGATCCATTGCCAGTCCTAGATATATTGACGTTTAAAAGTGAGTGACATTTATTTTCCTGATAATTGGGGTAAGGGGAAAATGTGCAATCATACACTTATAAAATTATATTTTTCAACTAAAATAAATATTTCACTCATTTTCATGCGCAATCATATATGCCCAAATATTTAAATATTGCACCCAAAAAAAAAAAAAAAAGAGGTAGAAGAAGTCAAAAATTGAAAGAAAAAAAATGTATCAAAGGCCAAAGGTTTTCAGCTAGAGGTTGACGGTTTGGTCCTTTAGGTTAATTTCTATTTATCTCTCAAAAAAGATTGAGGTCAAGGAATAGGCCCAAGGGAGTGTCTCAAATATTCATGAACTCTTGTGTTCGTGTAAAGTAGACAAATTCTCAAAATGGAAAATTTCTGTGGAAGTTTTTTCTCCCACAAAATTTCACGGTATTTTGAACCCCTTTTTTTGGTTTTTAATAAAGAGGTTTGCGTATTTTTACGATTGGGACCACAATTCTTTTTTATATTGAAGCAACCGTTAATCACAAAGCTCCGTAAAAATTTAGGGCATGTTTGGATACCAGGAGTAGAACTACTGTTCCAAATAACAGGAGCTGGAGTATTTTATGGAGGAGCTGAAAAAGTATTTCTGTGCAGAAAGGGTGTTTGGCAATCAACTCTATGAAGTACTGGCAGAAATACTTTTGTGTTGGAAGTCTGTTTGGGAACCATATTGACTTTTCATGACTTCTAGAAAAAAGATCTAGAATACCCTTATATTATACCAGTTACTGTTTTTTATTTTTTAGTATCATAATATGCCTTCAAACTATATTATTTTTGACAATTTAACTATAAATATTAATATAATATAATATAATATAATATTTTAAATATTAAATATTAATATAATATGTTTAAATCCATTATACTCAAAAAATTTTAAAAAAAATTGACGGCACCTCCCTTAAAAATTAGATGGTTTAACCTATCATCTGTTGAATTACCATATGGGTCCCGTTCCCCACCCTAAGTTTTACCTTATACTTTAACAAACGTGTTTTGTCCTACATGGGTTAGAAGTTTTGGAATAGGCTGATTTTTGGTGAGAAGGATCCCTATGGTGAGGAGATCATCCTCACCAAAATCAGTTCATTCCAAAACTTCTAGCCCCATCAAAAATGATTTACAAAAAATGGACGGTCCACGATTTTTCAACTTGTAAACATGGGGTTAGAAGTTTTGGAATGGGCTGATTTTTGGTGAGGATGATCTCTATGATTAGAGATCATCCTCACCAAAAATCAGCCCATTCCAAAACTTCTAACCCATGTAGGACAAAACACGTTTGTTAAAGTGTAGGGTAAAGCTTAGGGTGTTGAACATTTTTCTTACCATATATATAAAAGATGTCTCAAACATACCAAATCCTGATATATATATATATATATATATATATATCTATACTTAAACAAATCTCATACATGCAATCTACATATATCTATTTAAGAAATAACATCATAACTAACATAGCTATTAAAATTAAAATTGTTATAAACTGCAATATATTGCATTCTATTGATGGATAAAAAAACAAATCCTTCATGGTATTTTGTTGTCCATTTTTCTTCACATATTTATCAGTTACATCAACTTCGTCAATAAATTCAACTTCATCAACCCATAAAAATCCTCCAGTATGATTTCATAATTAAAAAATAAATAAATTTCATTAGGTTGTAATAAAAATATATATATTGTAAGAGAAATATGATAAATTCATATATGTCTTATTGACAATTATTACCTTTTAAGATGGGCACCGATAAAATTTTCTACCTTTGTTTTCTTTGGTTCTAGTAGTAATAATAACCAACTCTCGACCAAACGAACAACAAAGTGCCATCAAAACTATAATCAAAGATTTCAAATGCATGAAAAATCAAAATAGATAAATTTAAAATAACTTACAAGAATAACAAGTCAAATGTTTAACAACATTTAAATTAAAGTACTGAATTTAAGACAAGTCATTCTTATACATTAATATTATGCCGATCATAGACCTCTTTTATAGCTTTTGCTATGACTTCTCTTTTTTATTCTATAGCCCTATTTGTTTGACGATGTGAATGCACAATTGGATTTCTATGATTTATAGATGTGGATCCTTCTTCTATAAAATCATCTTGATCATATTGGGCAAATTCCACATATGATAAACCTTCTTTTTGAATAAAATTGTATAATCCCATATAGACAATCATAATATCTCGTTGTATATCAAATGAATACGAATGTATGTCAGGTAAAATGCCCAGCGTGCCTTCAAAACATCAAAACATCTTTCAATGACATTGCGTAGGAAAAAATGTAGATGATTGAACAATTTTTTCTTCCCTTTCTTTTATGCCCATCTCCGAAAATCTTATAGATGGTAACAAACACCTCTATATGATGCCCAATAATCGTCCATCAATGGATATCCAAAGTCAACCAGATAATACTTACCTAACAATCAAAATAAACAACTACAATCATTATAAACTTATTTTAGTAAATAAAGTATTATCTCAATTAATACTTTAAATACCAACCTTCTCGTGGGTGTGAAAATCCTGAATTGGGATCAGTGATGGTTTTCAACAATATATTTGAGTCATTTACTTGTCCTTCCCAACCAGCCATGACATACATAAAAACATTTCGAAAGAACATATAGCCAACACATTCTGTATTATACCCTTTCGACTTAAGAAACGAAATTGGTCTGTTGTAGGAACATGTGCTCTTATATGAGTACCATCTATCACTCCTACACAATCCTTCATGTTGAAATAATAATATATAAGACAATGCATCAATTAAAAAATATATATATTGGTGTTAATAATAAAAAAATATAATAAATTACCTTAAAGAAAGGCCACTATCTTCGACTAGTCCAAATTTCATGAGGGATCTTATTCGAGTATCGGGACACGATAAGAATCCTATATAAACGTAGAACCGCCTCCAAAACTCTATGAAAATGCCTGCTTACAGTCTCTTCTGAATGTTGAAATCGATTAGCAGTCAATCTCATACTTACATTTTGTCCTAATATCATTAGGAACATTGCCAAAGAGACTTGTAAAGAAACGCGTCTTGTACTCTTTAGGTTTACCTCGTCGCGAAGAAATGATAATAATTTATGAAAAACATGTTTCTCCATTCTAAATTTTTCATGCCATATAGAATTATTTCCTGATAAAACATATTTTATATAATCTTCCCTAATAAAATCACAATTTGTCTTTTGTTGTTTATTTAAAATATGTTCTCGTTGAGGTAAAATCTAGGTTACTACCATACTAATTGCTAATAGTTCAAGATTATCATCTGAAGATGAAGCTGAAACGTTCTCAACTGAGGATAAATCCATCACCTCTTCATCCAACGATGAATCTATCACCTTTTCATCTGATGATGAAGACATAAAAAATGCATTCGACGATGAATCCATCAAGTATGTTTATTTTCAAATATGTTATAAAATATCAAAAATCAAAATATCATAATTTACCGATAATCAATACTGATTTAAACTTTGAGGGAGTGATTGTTCTTTCTCTTGTGTTATTTGGATGTTCTTCTTATCTCGCTTCTAAGTGGATTGAGTTCTTCCTTTATCTTTTTTTTACGTTTTTAGAGGGTTGGAGTTTAAATATCTTCTCTTCTAGAAAAATGCATATTCAGGCTATCCTTCTTTTCGTCATTGCTTGGGATCTTTGGAGAGAGCACAACAACAGGGTGTTCCATAGCAAGGAAAGCTCGTCTCACACAGTGATTTTAGAGATTTTGGGGGTTCTTTTCTTTTGGTCAAAGTTGAGTAAAGACTTTGAGGGAGTGTATTTTCAAGATTTTGTATTTAATTGGACAATCATTTGTGACTCGTAGCACCCTGCCAGGTGTATAGTTTTTTCTTTCTTTCCTTGTTGTTTTTTCTTGTCTTGTTGTTTAGGGGCTATCTCAGCCTCCTCTTCTCCTTTTCTTTATTAATAAAATTTATTTTTATAAAAAAAATATTGATTTAAACGTAACATAAATATCTTTATTACATCTGATATAAATAAAAACAAAAAACATTCGACATAAGTAAAGGCAAAAAACATCAAATAAAAAACATAACTATATCCATTACATCCAACATAGATAAAGATAAAAAATATCTAACAAAAAAATATAAATATCTCCATTACATCCGACATAGATAAATCTTACATATTGCTACGACCATCAGAATTACCACCAGTTGACATTTGCCTTCTACCCACCAACCACTGTAGATGCGCCTCTTTCGTCTTAAAACAACAAAACATATCTCTGAATCCTTTTTTTTTTCAAAATTATCGCATGCCCAACCATATAATTCACTCATGAATGAAATATCATCTGATAATTCATCTAATAATGCAATGCAATCTGCGATATTAGTCTTTCCCTTATCCTTAATAGTCTAAACAAGTTGACCAAACTATTTTTCAAATATATAATTATTTTTGGTTGCCTTCTTCTTTCGTAATTGGGACTCCCCACTAGATGATGTCCTTCTTAAAGGTGCACGAGTTATGTTCTCACTTTGAAGATTATCTGTATTTTGAAACATATTTAGTGGAAATTGGATCTCGGATTACACTTCTGGTTGAGTCTCAGAGACCAAATTAGGACTATTATCATCATCATCATCATCATCATCATCATCTAGATTCTCTTCAACAAACTCATAATTCATTGCAGGAGATCGGGCATGAGAACCAGTGGATGTAGTCCCACCGAATACAAGGTCCAGCTCATGAATAAATTTGAATTCCTTAGAATGAAATTCATTCTCAGTTGAATGGGTCTATAAAAAAAATATTAATATAAATATTTGATAGAATAATTGCAATTGGATAAGCTAGGTTAGAGTATTACCTTCAACCTATCAACCCACCAAGTATCGTCTATAACAATGACATTTCTTACTCTGTCATATCCAATACCACTTATATTCATCAAACAATTCCAACTCTTCCAGTCAAGCTTGATTTTATTCCGATGGTCCTTAAGTTATTTTAATTCAACGTGTACATTTGTTCTATTCTTAAGCTCCTGCCAAAGGTCTTTCCAACTTTGTTTCTCCAAAGTAGGGCCATTTTTACAACTTTGTTGGATAAATTCAAGACATATATCGATAAATGTCTTATGAATTTCTCGAGTCCAAACAAATTTTGTTTTGTCTGATTCAGTAGTCAACTATTTTCTCTTACGTTGGTTTTCGAATATTTTCTATTAACAATTAAAGTAAATGTACAAAACTTAGACGACAATAAATTTAAGGACACTTTTTTTCCAAGTACAACAATGAGATTTTTAAGGACAAATAAAAAATCAATAAAGAGATATGACAAGAAAACAGCCAGGAAGACTAATTAAAATAAATTTAAAGCATAAACATTTGAAGAAAAAACGAAGAGAAAAATATAATTTGATTAGTATATGATTTGAAGTATTAGTAAGTTCAATGGTATCATTACTAAGAATCGTGATAATCTGACTTAATCATATGGCATACTCAACCAAAGAATGCAGGTCTACGGTCCCCAAGCCTGTCACATTAAGGGTGTTGATTGAGTATGCCACATGCCTAAGTCAGATTATCACAACTCTATTACTAAACGAGGCTTGATCAAGTAATGGACGGTGAATGGTGATAAGATGAACAATGAAGTATCTTAAATATCCTAATGAAGTCATGTAGGGTGTTGTTGAAAAATGGAAAATCAGCTGAAGCTCTACAATGAAAATTCAAACATCTTAAATAAAGTTACATAATGTGAGTACAGCTAGGAAAATATCTTAAATAGTGTTAATAGACAGATGAAAATGTTTACCTCCAATTTTTCACTTTCAGCTTTCACAAGGTCAACAAATTGTCCAAATCCTCCTATTTGGCTTCAGCTCTAGAAAGCAAGGACTGTACCCACAAAGAAAAAAAATTTAAGTATTTTTACTTCAAAGTTTACACTTTGCACTCACTGAATTATAAAGTAACAAGCGCTGTTTAGGTAGATTTTGTGATTAGTGATGGGTAACAAACCAATCATCCCATACTCTATGATATTGGACAACTATGGCATATCATATAGAAAATAAAGAGTACTCATATTAAGTTAATATGAAGCAAAAAAACATATGAGATTTCATCAGGTTTTCTCACATGTAGTATGAGTGATAGCGAAGTATAAATTGAATTCTAATAACAAACAATTTCATGAGGCTGCCCATGAGTGATTCGAGAAAGAAGGTTTCATCTAGTCCATTATAAATCGCTGATTTATTATCAATGAAACCTGCATTTCTCGGTGCTGGCAGGATTTGAAACCAGGTCACTGATATAGAACCTAGAGAGTTACTAGATTAAGGCCATGCAAACTAGACAACTAATTACCATTTGCTTGATCATAAATTCTCCTAATTTACAACAACTTCAACTCTCGGTATGTTGTGAAAAGCATGCAGTTCTTGTTTTGTACATTTGATATCATAATGGGTTCAGCTAAAATATATATGTTTAGACTTCCATAGACACAGAAGCTATTGATGAATCACATGATTTGAAGACTCACATTACATCAATCAATAGTACCTACTATAGCATTTTCTTTTTATACAAATCTAATTGATCAAATGGAAATATTAAACATGCATTTCATTTTATATATCAAAATAAGACAACAAATACATAATACACAATGGTACAGTATTGGAATTAGAGAGTTGGGATTCACGGTTGGATCGCTCCCAGTCGGGACATGATGTTTCATAATAAAGTATTAATTCCTAATTTTGTGGCTGGTCGTTATTTACCACACTTGCGAGACCATTTATCTAGCTCAGGCTGGTCGTTTGACGTGATCGTAACCAATGGGTCTTTTTTCGATGTGTCAGAACGTTCGACTACTATAGATTGTTAGTGATCACTGATTAATTATCTTCATCTATGCTTATCAAGTGTACATGTGTTTCCCAAATATACAATCCATTCGTATACGACCATTTTTACATTAAAGTTCATTGGTAAAGAGAGGGGAATAAACCCATATTGCAGTTGTGACTCCACTCTCATACGCATCCCATACCACGTATGAGTTTGGTTGTCCCTACCGTATATCCCAAGATAGTACACCACTTTGGATGATATGACGCAGTATCCTTTCAAGCATTCACAAACTCTTTACTAGCTCAAAAAATAGCTATATATATATATATATATATATATATTATTTTCATTTGAAAACAAAAGAGAAATTAACAATACAAGATTGAGAATGGATATCTAGTTTCCTACTATGCAACTGTGGCCACTCGGTCTAAAATAAATAACAGAAAAGTAAACAGCGCTTCGTGCTAATAGAAAGTAAATAAACATGCAACCAGTAACATTATCCCTAGATATCCGTTCATCAACCTACACACAACACAACAATGTAAAATGCAGACATCACCCCTCTGGTGTGACTAATATTTTACCGTTTCATACCCATTTTCCATTTTTTTAATTTTTACAATTTTCAATCTCTCAAACAAACTATCTACTTTCTGATATTCATCAACTCAATATAAGTTTATTAAATATTAAATCATTTTTTCAACTATGAAATTCATTTTTATCAATAATATTGAAAAAGTACAAAACTTAGATCAAAATGGGGTCCGAACGTTGCACATGACCTAACTGACGAAAATAATCCGGTGAAATATCCTATCCACGTATAATTTGTTATAAAATATAATTAAACATATCAAATATGCAAGTTCTGGCGTGAATTTAAAATAACCAGTTGAATTCTAAATTTTTAGAAATATATCATAAATTTTTGATAAAATCTTAAATTCAATTTTCACAATCTACGATTACTAATAGAAATAGAGAGCTCCTTACAATCTCTGTGCGAGATGATCGAAACGTGTGCACGAAAATCGAGAAGATTGGCACAAAAAATTGAGATAGACCAAACTTCAAGATGATTGATTTTTGAATCTGGTCTGGTGGCTTCGAAGATCTCGATGCCATCGTTTTTTCTCCCTTTCGTGATGGATAACGATTTGACCCCGAAACATGCGAAATCTGAGGTCGAAGTTACGAAACACTCGTGTATATATATATAGGGTCCCGTTCAGCAACAAACATTTTTCAAAACATAGGTTAGAGGTCTTGGAATGGGCTGATTTTTGGTGAGGATGATCTCTACGGTGAGGAGATCATCCTCACCAAAAATTAGCCCATTCCAAAACTTCTAGCCCTAGTTTACAAGTTGAAAAATCGTGGACCATCCATTTTTTGTAAACCATTTTGATGGGGTTAGAAGTTTTGGAATGGGCTGATTTTTGGTGATGATGATCTCCTCACCGTAGAGATCATCCTCACCAAAAATTAGCCCATTCCAAAACTTCTAACCCATGTTTTGAAAAATGTTTTGCCAAAATATTTGTTGCTGAACATTTCCCATATATATATATATATATGGCTGATTTTTTATGATATGAGATGAGAGAAAAGATGAAACGGAAATAAGTTAGGTGGGTTTTGTAGATGTTGAGATTGTAGACATTTTTCCTTTCTGCGACGGAAGTCAACGACAGCCCGTTCGCGATGGATCTGAGTTTGAAAATTTGAAAAAAAATAATTTAAAAAAAAAATCCATTGGCTGGTTTTGGATTGTTTGAAACGAAGATGAATAGTAAAAAATTTAAAAAAATTATTTATATAAAATTTTGGGACAATTTCGGTATTTTTCCTATTGTTTCATTCGACAATAACTTGACTGTCCGGGCTCCAAAAGTAATGAGTGAATACTTTATTTTGTATACTTTTTTTCATTCTGGATCTGATGGTGTGGTTAATTTCTACAAATTTTATCTCTAACAAAAATTTACATTTTTGACCCAATGAGACTCTAAAATTGATGTCGTTTTCGTTTTTAATGATAATTCGACTTTTTTATCTTAAAAAATGACAAATAAAAAGTTCATTTTCTATAATTTCTCGTTATAAATCAAATGATATGATCGAATTTTAAAAATTCTTGCTCTAGTAAAAAGTCAATTTTTTAACCTGATCAGACTTGATAATCGAAGATTTTGCAATTTTTCTGTTCGGACTCGCATTTGAGAGTGCTTATAGGCTAAAGTATGTTTTTCAATCATTTTGAATCCAATAGTGAGGTCAGATTTAATGAAAAATCATCAGAAATATCCTAAAATTTTACCTTAAGTCCCATTTTTAGGATTTTCTCAAAATTCTACTATTTATTTTTCCTCGAGATATGACTCAAAAACTTGGGGTTTTACATATACTCTATATAAATTTATCTTAATCATATTTCTCACAATTTTCTTATTTTTTTCACTTTTATAATTCTGTTACAAGATTTTATAAGTCAATTAAATCCAGAATGTCTTCAAGAGTTATTATTTGTTGATATGGAGATTACGTTGAAGGTATCACGTATATTAGTAAAAACACATAATTTTTATCAACTTCATTACAAATTACATATTCGGAGTTACAAGCTCTTATTCTTTCAATTTGTAATATTCGAATATAATTTTCAATAAGGTCAGTTATCAATTTAGATAGTGAAAATTTTTTAATTGATATTTTTGACCAAGGAATATAAGAATATTTATTAAATAGTAATCAAAATTTCCAAATTATAATTATTTTTGTAGTTCAATACGAAAATATTGGAACTTATCAATCAAATTATGGTCAAAGTGGGCCTAGTTCATCGAATCAATATCTAAATACCGATATTGACCATAATGTTGCATACAATTCAATTGAACATAATGTTGTAACACAAAATGATTTTGATATTGATGTAGATGCATTTGTTAATAATAATTTGAGTTCGTCGTCTGATGATGATGAAAATATATTTGATATTTATATTGGTAAAATTTTTAATAATATAGTTGAATTAAAAGAAAAAATAATTTCTTTAGTTATTACAAATATATTTTCTATAAAATATGTTCCTAATAATAAAGAAAAAGTTATAGCTAAATATGATGTTCTAAGTTGTGAGTGCCGTATATATGCTAAAAAAATGTAAATGGTGATTTATCTACTATACGTAGGTTTAATAAAACTTACACGTATATGAGTAGAATAGACTTACAGCCACATTCTCAAGCTATTAGTAACTGGATAAAGGATAAAATTTTAACTTACGTAAGAAATAATCAATTTTATTATCCCTAATCCATAGTAACTAATGTTAGAGATGAATATAATATATCTATCAAATGTCTAAACTTGAAAAATAAGAGAAAAAAATTAATCATGAAATACATGGTTGTGAAGTTGAGGCATATAAAAATATTAAATATTTTTGTCAAACCATATTTGAAACAAATCCTACAAGCTTTTATTTTCTTAAAATTAGTCCAAATAGTCATTTTTAATGTATCTTTATTTTTTTTAAGGCATGCATAGATAGTTTGAAAATTAGATGTTTGCCTATTATTGGATTTGATAATACTTTTGTAAAAGATAAATTTTAAGGCACATTGCTTGCTATTGTTGCTCACGACCCAAATTTTGGTATTTTTCCACTTGCATATTCAATAATTGAACAAGAAAAATAAAGATACTTGAAAATAATTTTTAAATTATTTTGACATGTCACTTAGACCTTATGATTTTAACAAAGTTTCATTTATTTCAGATAAACAAAAAAGAATTAATATTTGTAGTTGATATATATTTTCCTTCATCATGTTTTTTTTGTATTCAATATTTTCAAATAGCTTTAAAAAGAATTTATAAATTTAATTTATTTTGTAAACTTTTATAAAATGTGACTAAAGCTTATAATGAAATTGATTGTAAAAATAAATTAGAATTAATTAAGAGAGAAAATATTGAAATATATAATTATTTTATTTTTAAAAATTTGCCACTTCAAATGTCAATTTGGGTTTGTTTTGGTAATTAACAAAAATCTGTTTCTTTTTTTTTTATATATAATTAATTTTTTTGATAATTTTCCCATGAATCAAAATGCATTTTAAGAATTGAACATACCTAGGTTGTTTATTAGATAAGCTCTGTGAGATTATTCTATTTTCTATTACAACTTTATCTTTTAAAGTAGTTCTAACATATTGGATAAGATTTTCATGTGTAATAGAGCTGAGTCAAAGGCCGACCTTATTATTCATTGTGTAGCATTTTTGTCAAAGAAGAAATGAATTATCCTAAATATCTTAATAAACTAATAATTAATATTTAAAGATGAAAAACTTGGAGAAACATAAAATATTCTTTGCAGAAAATTGAGATGGAATTGGGATTCTTGAATAAATAAAAAAATGAAGTACAATGAGATACCTTTCGACACTGTCATTGCAGTATACCATTGATCGGGGTTGAGATCCAAGTGGATTGTGTATGCAACTAGGTTAATTTTATGTTTTGGTCTGTTTTGGAAATCAAATGTGGGCCCATAGAATGTGGGTCTAATTCTGGTCCAACCAGGTGATCTTGTTGGAGGCCATGGTAACCCCAGAAGACGTGATAATAAAATAGGGTATAGAAAGCACATGGTCCTTCGTTTGAATGAGCCCAATCTGACATTGTGTTTTTTTAAGCCTAATTCAATTTGAGGCTGATCAGCTCGGCGTTCACTGGACTTTTTGGGAAGCCCAGTCCAATTTGAGGTTGATCAGCCTGGCATTCACTATAAATTTTTTTTTTTATTTTAATTTTTAAATTAATTTCAATTTAAAAAAAAAATAGTATATACCGATGGACTTACAATGTCTATCGGTGTTGGATATGACGAAGGCTAGTAAAGTTTGTTAGTAAAAGTGTAAACACAGCACCAAAAAAAAAAATTTCCTACAAAATTTTTCCCACCAATTTCTTTTCCAGAAAAATGGATATAGTGATTATAACTGGATGTGGCCGTCGCTAAAACAATTACCAACAACGTGTATAACGATGTGTTTCGACGACAGATCTAATCGTTGGTAAAATATTAGGCAACAAATGTATTGGCCTATAACGATGGGCTTGGCCATCGGTATAAGTAATTTTTCTTGTTGTGACACTTATATGTTTTAAAGCATGATTTTCTAATTTTGTCATCTGATTTTCTAACATAGGCTAAATAGTCTCAAATTCGTAAATATTTTAAATTAGATTTCCTATTTTTTCTACAATTCATATGGTGTTTTGTTAACTTTATAATACGGTACTCTATTTAAAATATGACATACATAATATAAAGCTTCACCCCATAAATTCATAGGTAAACCGAAATTTAAAGGTATAGAATTAATCATTTTTATTAATGTTTAATTTTTACGTTCCGTTACACTATTTTGTTGAGGTGTTCTAGGATAGAAGTTTCATGTATAATTCCAACAGTTTCACAAAAAATAGTAAAATCATTATAAAAATATTCTCCTCCTCTACCACGTCTTAGAAATTTATTTTTCTTTTTTAGCATATCATTTAATTCACATAAATCAGAATGTATTAATTCTAAGACAGTAGAAGTTCTCTCTACTCTATGATGAGATTTCTTCATTATTTTAGACTGAATACAGATTTATCATTTATCAATATTTTCCTTATTAAACTTAAGTATTAAATCTAAATTCATCATATTCTTTATAGCTTGAAATTTTAAATGTTCTAGACTAACATGCCACAAATCAAAAGACTCAACAATTGAGATTATCCTTGATATCATGAACTGTTGCAAAAATCTCCCAGCAATTATTGATGATGTCTCATTCACAATCTTAATTTACAATTAGTAATAAATAGTTATAGATACGAAAATCTTTAAAAAAAAATTATACTAAATAATGTTAACTATTGAATTTTTCCATGGTTCTACTCATTCATTTCAATAGATGCAAAAATGGACTAGCTATCCCCAAGCTACCAGACTTGTATTGCTCTATATTAACACTTTGGTTGTGAACAATGAACAATTTTTTATACGTAAAATCTTTTAATTTTTTTCGAAGCTAAACAATTCCAACTATAGAATCTAACATGGTTTTATGCTTAGTTTTATTTATTTATAGATTTAAGAATTTTTTTGTTACCTCAATATATTCCTTGTCATTCCTATCAGTAGATGAAAAATGGACTGGCTATCTGCAGACAATAACTAATCAAAATACTAATTGATTATTTACTTTAAGAATTTCCTAAAGTCCTTTTAGATCTATTTTGCTTGGCAATGAGAGACCACCTCTATTATAACAAAAATGATTTTTGTTATAAAGCCATGTCAACACTGGACTATCAATATGATTAAAAAAGAATGATTTTTGTTTGTGTCAATAGACATATGTTGACATGGTTTTGTTTATGTTGATAGGATATAGAGATTTTTAGTACAAAAATTTCATGTCAACAGGTAACATCTGACATTGACAATGCCATGTCAGATGGCACGTGTCGACATGATTATGTTTAGGTCGATACTATATCGCCCACATAAAGTAAAACATATGATAATAAAATGAAAAATGCATGGACAAATGCAAGTTTTATCTCAAACTTTTGAACTATCATTTGTCTTTTGATTGAGTTATTTCTCGTTTTGCATTGATTTCGTAGGAATCATTCATTTGAGTTAGATAACTAAAATAAATCATAAAAAACAGATACAAAAAAGAACTAAGATTTCAATAGAAACTAACGTTCATTGTTGCAATCCATCAAAATAATGATTTTGAAACCTAGAATCAATCGAAATTGGGAGAATTGAGAGGAGTTCACTTCGTCTTCCTAAATGGGACAAACGAAGTTTGGATTTTTAATTTCAAATGATTAGTTGTATTGGTGGGTGTGACTATTAAAAATCATGGTATCAACTGTCATTTTATTTTTTAAGGTGGTGAACTTACCTCAAAAAGTGGGCAAGAAGAGTGCCTCTTGGATCTTAATTTATCCTAATTTTTAATTGGGTAAACATAAGCATACCTAAACCCAAATATATTATTTTGGTCATTTTTTTATCACTCTCACAAAAGTCTGCATTCAAGGGTTTATATCATAAATTTTAAAAGGTGCGTATCTCAAATATTCACCAAAAGTTGAAGAGCTAGTCTCAATTGCCTGAGGACTTGTCTAATAAATGGTTGAAATTTCAAAATTACAAAGCAAGTTGTGTCGGGTCAACTAGAGGATTGGACTAGGGGCCCAAACATGAACCATAAGACAACTACAAGGTATTTGACTTAGTCAATGGACTAACGTGAGCCAGAGGCTAAGAAGATGACTACTTTAAACCTGTGTGACTTAGTCAATGGATTGAACATTTTATCATCTTAATCTTTAAAAATTTACAATCATAAATGTTTTGTAATAAGACATTTAATTCTAAAGAATAAATGCCCTTAGCATTTATTATGAAAGCGACAAGTATTAATGAAATAAATAGGTATTTATTACGTAAAAAGATTAATATAGCACTGTCTTTTTTACTAAATGATAAAATGAGTAAGAGTATTATTGAAAAAAAAAAGTGTTGAAAAATGCTAACGTATTTATGAGGTCTTAGATATTAGTATTTCCCGTATATATATTAGATTTAGTTTCAATTTGATAAGATCATTGAGTCAAACTGGTAGATCAATCACTATGTGAAAATTAAAAAATTTGATAGAAAAAATTGACGGGCCAAGGCCCACAAATTTTAGAAATTGAATTTTGACGGTCTAGGACTGTTGAAATTCAAGAAATTCCCAGATTTGACGGCTTAGAGATGTTGAATTTCTCTCATCTTTCATTAATTTGACAATTTCGAAACATCGAAAAAGAAAAAATTAATAATGAAAAATTCGACGCCAATTCAACCCCTTTGTCCGTCGAATTTTATGAAATTTGACAGCCTAAGCCGTCAATTTTGGACTTTTTTCACATTGTGAATATTTTTCGAGTTTGTAAACCAACTCACTTCAAAATTCAATTGAGTTGGGTTGATTAAATCAAATTTCAAGACTGCTCGGCAACTTTTAGGTTTACAGTAATCACTCACTCTCGTTTTCTCAAACAAAATTGAAAAATCTTTCATAGAAATCCAAAAACAAGTTGCTATGAATATATATATATATATATATATATATATATATATATATAGTGAGCGGTTTAGCAACCCTAAAGTTTGCCAAATATTGTGCCAAACATTTTTCAAAACATAGGTTAGAAGTTTTGGAATGAGTTGATTTTTTGTGAGGATGATTTCTATGATGAGTAGATCATCCTCACCGAAAATCAGCCTATTCCAAAACTTCTAACCTCATCAAAAGTGATTTACAAAAATTGGACGGTCCACAATTCATCAATTTGTAAACTAGGGTTAGAAATTTCAGAATGAGCTAGTTTTTGGAGAGGATGATCTCTTTACCGTAGAGATCATTCTCACAAAAAATCAGCTCATTCCAAAACTTCTAACCCATGTTTTGAAAAATGTTTGGCACAATGTTTGGCAAACTTTAGGGCTGCTGAATCGCTCCCATATATATATATATATGTCAGGATCAAGGAACATATATATTTTTACATATGCAAAAACAATGTAATAATTAAATAAATTCAAAATATGGGTTAGAGGTTTTGGATAGAGCTGATTTTTTGTGATGATGATCTCTATGGTGAAAAGATCATTCTAAAAAAGAAAAATTAGTCCAATCTGAAACTTCTAACCCCATCAAAAGTGATTTAGAATGTGGACCGTCAAATTTTTACCAATAATTTGTAAATCACTTTTAATGGACTTAAAAGTTTCAGATTGAACTGATTTTTTGTGAGGATGATACTTTCATCATGGAAAACATCCTCACAAAACTTCAGCTCAATCCAAAACCTCTAACTCATATTTTGAGCAACTATTGCTTTACATATGCCCCTTGATCCACCCCCACATATATATCTTTGAAGGATAAAATTTTCCCTAAGACAAAAAGTTGGATTCCAAGAATCACTCCATGACTTGATGGATAATCCATTATGCTAATATATATGGGAGGCGTTCAATGGCCAACTTTTTGGCAAACTTTTTGGCAAAACAATTTCAAAACATGAGTTAGAGGTTTTGGAATGGGCTGATTTTTGGTGAGGATGATCTCTATGGTGAGGAGATCATCATCACCAAAAATCAGCCCATTCCAAAACTTCTAACCCATGTTTACAAGCTGAAACATCGTGTACCGTCCATTTTTTGTAAACTGTTTTTGATGGGGTTAGAAGTTTTGGAATGGGCTGATTTTTGGTGAGAATGATCTCCTCACCGTAGAGATCATCCTCACCAAAAATCAGCCCATTCCAAAACCTCTAACCCATGTTTTGAAAAATGTTTTGCCAAAAAGTTTGCCCTTGAACGCTACCCAATATATATAATCATTCCACCATAGGAATGCAAAAGCACATGCATAACATAATTTTAATCATACAAACATAATTAAGATACTTATTTGAACCCTTCAAGAGTTGAGCGACCCTTATCCACTCGATGGATCCTTTTTATACCCCTTTCTTGGTACACGTACACACCGAAAATCAGTCTAATTGGTAAATAATAACCATTGGTTTTGAATTAATTTCACATGAGATTATTAGTAAATGATTCCGAAACGGAACTTTCTTGAGATATTGACAAATTCTGATTTTATTTTTTCCTTTTGCAATGCCACATAGCCATGTCAACCAATTCTTCCAATTTTTTACTCTATCAAATGTATCCAACAAAACTGCCAATACAATAGAATTGGAACTTCTGTTACATACAATTTCATGGGCTTTACGATCAGTCAACACGCATACTGATCCATCTCAACTACCTTGGACCAGAGATTTGCTGTGACGAGATGTTATTAAGAGAGACGTATATGGCAGATGTTGGCGAAGCATTTTCCTGTGGATGCAACATGAACCCATTCCCCACATTGGACCCTTCAATAACAGAGTCCTCAATAAAATTCCGCCCGTTGAACCGCAAGAAGTTCAAGGCATCGACCCTTGGCTCACCCAAAGGAATCTCACCTTCCAACATACCCACCACACTCGCCATGCTCGGCCTCAACATTGGCATGTCGTGAACGCAACACAAGGCTACACGCACAAGCTTCTCCACCTCCTCACTTGTAACTCGCCCCTCAAGCCTTGGGTCCAAGAGCTCCAAATACCTTCTTTGTTGATGCATATCCAATGCGAATCGAGGGAAATAACTATTCATCAAACAGTTCCTCCTTCCGCTCACAATTTCTAGAAGTACCATTCCATAGCTATAAACATCAGTCTTTTCAGAAATTGAAGAGGTGGCTATCAATTCTGGTGCAAGGTACCCTCGAGTGCCTCTCAGTGCGGTGAAGTGGTTGGACTGTTCTGGGCTAAGAAGCTTTGATAGTCCAAAATCCGAGATTTTAACCTGGAAATGATCATGCAAGAGAATGTTCTCGGGTTTGACATCACAATGGATGATCTTTTGGTCACACTCACTGTGCAAGTAAGCAAGCCCACGTGCGGTTCCTAATCCTATATCAACCCGTTCTTGCCACTCTATGACTGGTCCTGCATCGAAGAGAGTTCTGTCTAATGAGCCACGGTTCATGTATTCATACACAAGGAACCGATGCCGCCCATGGACACAAAATCCTCTAAGTTTTACTAGGTTGGTATGGTGTTTGTTAGCAATAATCACGATCTCCGTGAGAAATTCTTTCTTCCCATGGACACCTAAATTAGTTATCTTCTTCACTGCCACGAAAGTCTCGTCAGGCAGGGTGCCCTTGTAAACAATTCCAAACCCCCCAGACCCGATTTGGGTCTCAAAATTATTTGTCGCCTTCTTGAGCTCTTCATAATGAAATCTAACAGGTAAGCCAGAGATTGAAAACACATCAAGCTCCATCGAAGAATTTGATCCATCTCGACCTAATTTTACAATTTTCATTCTCTCGAGTCTCCGTCTTCTCCAGCAAATGAACCCAATAACTGAAAGTGCGAACACGAGAAAGAATCCAGTCGAAGGTAACAAAATAAGAGCCGTTAGCAGAAAATTACGTGCTTGTTTACCATCGATTGTGTTATCATTTGGTGATTTTGGTATCTTAATATAGCCTAATCGATCGTTCGGACTTCCAGTGTTGAACCTAACCGACCCCAATTGGTTCTTGATAAGAAAACAAGAAGCAGAAGAATTATCATAGAAAAAACCCAAACAAGAACAATTCTTGAAGCAAAGATTCTCACAAGCAGAGAAAGTATCACTGTAAGTATCCGGTGTTGAGAAATCATCAGCGAAGTAATCGATACCAGGGGCAAGACCCATAAACGAAATCTCAGACGAATTGGGTTGATTACCATTGTTAGTAGAATTACAAGCAGATGGAAGATAATTAGAATTGGGGGGCAAGCAACCTTTTGAATTGGGATCATTGCGGAAGGCCGATGGGCATGAACAAGTGCCTGTGCCTGAATTCGATCCAGCGATGTCGGAACACAACCCAATTGTATCACAAAAGTTCGGAATTTGACAATCATGACTGGGCCAACTAATTTTCTGAAACAATTGATCAGAACTACTAATCCTAAACCTCCCACCAGAATCCAATTTTGCAATTTGAAAATCTGATGGATCGAGTATTACCTGAAATACGACAACCAATCCGACGACACCATTACCACCGGCAAACAAATAAAGTCCGGTAGAGTTCATCTCCATATAACCCACCGGATAATTCGTATTCCGATATGCCATCGCTTCCATCGATAGTTTCCAATACGTGAGTCCATTCCATTGCAAAATCGCATCTCTATCAGTAATCGAAAATTGAAAAGCTCCGGTCGATAGGTTAGTTTCTGATACAGCACTGGACAGCGAAGCCCCGATGGGAAACCTCTGACCAATCACAATTGTGTCCGTTGGATGATCGAAACTCTCCCAAAGAGACACATTTGATTGATCAAGTAAAACTAGATTACCTGTCTCCTTAAGTTGTAACGCTCTAACGGTCGAATTTAACGATGGAGTTGTCCATATGAGGTTTCCGTTGTCGTCAGAGATGGTTATACCTTTAATTGTTAAAGTCAACTTCGCTGAATCAGAGATTGGGGAATTGCGATTAGCGGACCAGATGATCTGATTGGATGGCACGTGGAGGATGGAGAAGTAGAAGTAGGTGTTCTGCTGCTTCACGGGGTTGAGGATAGTGGCTTTGAAGGTTCCATTAAGAGAGGATAAGAAAGCACCTGCGTCGCCGGTGATAAGGAATCTCGAGGCGGTGAAGTTTGGGTAGATGAACTCTGTATTGAGGGGATAAGAAAAGGATGGATGAAGGAAGAGTGCGTAGGTTAAGAGGGAGATGGTGAAGGATAAGATGATTGGTGGTTTTATTGTAGATCCCATAGCAATGGCTTTGAGATTGTATAATACAATATAATATAATATATAATATATAATAGAGGTTTAGCGGAAGAAGAGACGAGAGTAGCAGTCCGCAAATATTCACCAAAAGTTGAAGGGCTAGTCTAAATTGCCGAGGAAGGTTGATTTTTGTAAGAACCGTTTCATTTTTTCTTTTGTGTTTGACTTGGGAACCTCAGTTAGTCTTTTGTGGCCCCACTAATAATGGAAAAAAAGTCAAAAACTTTAAATTTGGATTACACGTGGAATTGTCAAGAAGGTAATTTAAATTTTGTGGAAATTTAAGCGTAAAATATATTCAAAACCCTATTGGTCTTGCAACGACGAGGGTTTCTTGAACAGATCACCTTGTGATATTCAAATATAAAAAAATTAAATTTAAGAAGTTATTTTTCACTCTTCTCTCCACTTCTCTTCTCTTCTCTTCTCTTCACTTTATCAATAAATAAATAAATATATATATATATATATATATATATATATATATATATATATATATATATATATATATATATATATTAAATTTAAGAAGTTATTTTTCACTCTTCTCTCCACTTCTCTTCTCTTCTCTTCTCTTCACTTTATCAATAAATATATATATATATATATTTAAGAAGTTATTTTAATTTCTAATGATTAGTTGTATTGGTGGGTGTGACTATTAAAAATCGTGGTATCAATTGTCATTTTATTTTTTAAGGTGGTGAACTTACCTCAAAAAGTGGGAAAGAAGAGTGTCTCTTGGATATTAATTTATCATAATTTTTAATTGGGTAAACATAAGCATACCTAAACCCAAATATACTATTTTGGTCATTTTTTTATCACTCTCACCGAAGTCTGCATTCAAGGGGTTTATACATAAATTTTAAAAGGTGCGTATCTCAAATATTCACCAAAAGTTGAAGGGCTAGTCTAAATTGCCTGAGGAATTGTCTAATAAATTTTATCATGAACCATTCATAAGACAACTACTACGTATTTGACTTTGTCAATGGACTAACGTGAGCCAGAGGCTAAGAAGATGACTACGTTATACCTGTGTGAGCTGTTTGTTACCGCTTCATAACGCGGATTCTACTGCGTTTGCGGTTAGAATCTGCGTTTGCATTCAAAAGTCTGTTTGTTAAAACCCAGCGTTAGAAATTTGCGACTTGAAACTGCGTTTGGAAACGCAAATGTGAGAAGCGCAAAATAGGCGCTTTTTTTATCGCGTTTGCGGGGGAATAATGACCGAATAAACGGTTCATGTAAATTGACCGTTATGCCCCTGTCATTCATCTCTATTCACTCGTTCAACCGAAGCATCTCTCCCACTCGTTCTCTCTTAAACTTCTCTCTGCACAGACCTCTCTCGCACACCTCTCTCTGTCCACCTCCGGCTGCTTTTCTTCTTCTCTTCTCGGTCGACAAACGTCACACACGGCTGCGCACGGATCTGTAGTTACAGATCCCTCTCACGCGAAGCTCTCTCTCTCTCTCTCGCACCCTTCTCACGCGAAGCTCTCACTCTCTCTCTCGCACATCAACCTCGCACAGATCTACGTGAGGAGTTCAACTTCGCCTCTTCTTTCTCAACAAACATCTGGATTTTTGGTTCGAATTTTCTAACCCTATAAACATGCAAATTTCAGATTTTTATTTTTTCAATTTTAATGTCTACTTGATGCAAATTTCAGATTTTTTTTTCAATATTAATGTCTACTTGATGCAAATTTCAGATTTATTTTTGTTTCCAATTTGAATGCAAATTTCAGATTTTTTTTTTCAATATTAATGTCTACTTGATGTAAATTTCAGATTTATTTATTTTTTCCAATTTTAATGCAAATTTCAGATTTATTTTTGTTTCCAATTTGAATGCAAATTTCAGATTTTTTTTTTCAATATTAATGTCTACTTGATGTAAATTTCAGATTTATTTATTTTTTCCAATTTTAATGCAAATTTCAGATTATTTTTTTTTCCAATTTTAATGCAAATTTCAGATTTTTTTTTTTCAATATTAATGTCTACTTGATGCAAATTTCAGATTTATTTTTTTTTCCAATTTTAATGCAAATTTCAGATTTTTTTTTTCAATATTAATGTCTACTTGATGTAAATTTCAGATTATTTATTTTTTTCCAATTTTAATGCAAATTTCAGATTTTTTTTTTTTTCCAATTTTAATGCAAATTTCAGATTTCAGCAATGAGGAGAACAACCCATGAGTTTGTTTATGTAATTTTTTTTGAGGGTTTGGGTTTCTTAAGATTTTTGGGAAACCCATTTCTTTTGTTGGGTTTTGCTCTATTATTTTGAAGAATGAATTCATGAATTTTGTCTTATATATTGTTTTTTATTTTGTTTCTGTTATTCTGGATTGTTGAGACCACAATTTTCACATTTGAACTCACCATTATTTACTGTCCAATTCACCACTTTTTGTTTATTGTCGAACTCAAAACTTTGTATTCACTGTTCATTTTGATTCCCAAATCATGAATAGTCATATTGTAGGTATTTCAAACTGACACTCTCGTTAGTTTAAAGGAGCAAGATCATTGCAAACTTGCAAGATCATCACTTTTATAACCAACGAGATTGTCATTTTGAAAAAAAAAAGAAAAAAAAAAGATAGAAGAATCAATGATCTCGCTACTTTAAACCGACGAGATCGTCACTTTGAAAAACCTACGATCTCGCTTTTCATGTTTTTGGAATTAAAATGACTAGTTAGCTAGAATGAGAATTTATCAAAAGTTGATAATGTTTTGGAGAATTTCTCAATAAAATACGTCTACATGATGGATATCATGTAGATACATATTTTTTTGGATTGCTAGGTACTATGTAGATTACTACGTGGACAAATCGTAGTAAGTAGTGTGATGCACTATAAAAAATGTCACATATATCGATCTAATAGTATGCTTTGTCATGTCTACGCCAAATTGGTTACCTATTTTTCATAAGATTAATGATGATGGTGATGATGATAACAATCAAATTAGTCAAATGGAATAACATGGAGGATACTTACATCTCATATCATAGGCCTTGTCTTCTTGATATTTCGCCAGAGAGAGCTGATCAATGCATGAGAAAGGCATAGATTTGGTTTCATGGTTGGGGATCTCCCATACTTTTGTGTGGTGGCTTGATAGTCTAGTTAGTGAAATCTTTTTTTTTTTTTAAATGCTCCCTCATCTAAACAAAAATTTTAAAGTATCAAAAATATTTTTTTCTCATATCTTTTAAAATACCTAAGTTTTTCAATGGCATTGAAATCTATTCTAACCATTTGTAATGGTGAATAATGATGAATGGAGAACACTATATAATTATAATTTCGAAGATTTAGATGAAACTTTCAATCTATTACGATGATTTGTGTCGATGAATAACAAACAAAGAATATCATATTTATAATTTGAATATTTAAAAATAATTTCTGTACATGCATCCATTTGTCCAACGCTTATTGGTTGAAGAAATTTACACACGCACACACACACACATCAATTACTGTACTCTGTACAGTCAAAGATTGAGAACACAGGGATCCCTCACCGTGGGACTGAGAACTGTGCGTTCTTCCGGCTATCTATAAGATAACCTGACATTGCCTCCTGGTTTCTCTCTTTGATTATACATTGTGCAAAAGTCAAAATATATATATGTGATTTTCTTTAACTTATACATTGTGCTTTTCTTTCATTATACATTGTTTCTATTTGGTTTCTCTTCTGATTTTTTTGTTAGTGAACTAAAGATTTTACAAAAAATTGATGATGAAGTTGAAGTAGAATATGACATGTTTTGTTCCATGCACTACCGTTGTTATTACCATTGACAGATGGAAGATAACAATTCAAAGAGTGCGAAAGCAGATTGGACACCCAAACAACATGAAGTTTGGGTCGAAATATGCTATGAATTGGTTAAAAAGGGGAGGAGACCACATAAAGTACTTGATAAGATCGGATATGAAACATTGGTGAAGGAGTTTAAAAGGATAACTAGCGTTTACTATGATAGAGGACAAATGAAAAATAAGTGGGATAGACAAAAAGGAATTTGGGGACGTTGGAATAAGATTTGCACAAATACTGGCGTCTCTTATGATGTTGAGACTGGTATATTAGATGCAAGTGAGGAGTGGTGGGATGGGTGGTTAGAGGTATATTTTTTTGTTACTTCTTTATTTTATTTATTTAAATTTTATTTATTTCTTTTATTTATAATTTATAATTTTTATTTTTTAAAGCATCATCCAAAAGATGCAATATTTCGATCGAAGCCTTTGATGTTTGCGAAGCAATTAGATGTAATCTTTGGAGGTACATATGCTACTGGTAGTCGGATGTGGTCGCCTGCATCTGGTACAATGCCATCTACATCAGTAAACCAACCAGATAATCTTGGGGATGACCTAGAAGATGTCATGGAGACCTTGCCCCCAGAGTCTCAGACACCTCTAGACTTTACTCCTGATGATGCTGATGAGTTAGGAGATGATGCTACCGCTACTGTACCCCCATCCACAGATCCTGTTCGACGCAGAAGTGGCGATACTCTACAATCTCAGGGTCGTAGGCAGAAGATGACTCCTGCTATGCTGATTGGCCAATCATTGGTGAAGCTCGTAGATGCAGTTAACAATCAGACATCTGCTTCTATCAATCAGACATCTGTTAAGAAAGGCACTATTCAAGAGTCAATCGACCTCCTAGACCAACTAACAGAGATAACCCCCAACAGTGATCTCTATCATTTTGCGTTAAAGATGTTTATGAAAAACAAGCAATTCAGAGAGATTTTTTGTGGGTTACGATCAACAGATATTCGTCTTAGGTGGTTGGAGAGCGAGATGACTGATTATCTGGCTGGGAGAGATTGTTAGACATTTTTTCATGTTATTTTTATATTATGTTAGTTTTGGGATGCACCTATAGGGTGCAATATACTTGGTTACTTTTATATTTATGTCGGTTTGATGATGCACCTATAGGGTGCAATATACATTGGTTACTTTTTGCACTAATATGATGTAATATACTATGTTAGATGGATATGTTAATTTTTGTTAGACATATATTATATTTTCCTATAGATGGATATTATTTGCATTATTGGATGTTTATTGTGATTAATGGAGCGATAGACGGAACACATGTTAGTGCATTTGTACCAATAGCAGACCAAATGCAATATCGAGGACATAAGGGACTCACGCAAAATATAATGGCAACATGTTCGTTTGACATGTTGTTCACTCATGTGGTGGTTGGTTGGGAAGGATCGGCTAATGATTCACGGGTCTTCCTTGAGACATTGAATACTCCCAATTTAAACTTTCCATATCCTCCACCAGGTCTGTATTTAAAAGTTTGTCAATTATATATATTTATATTCAAGATTAGGCAATATAATTTTTTTTTGGATAATAGGTAAATACTATCTGGTAGATGCTGGGTACCCGCTCATGGAAGGTTATCTCGCACCTTACCGAGGTGTTCGATACCATCTACAAGACTATCGGAGGTCACGGGCAAATGGTCGACAAGAAATGTTCAATCATTTACATTCTTCACTTCGGAATGTGATCGAACGAACCTTTGGGGTTTTGAAGGCAAAATGGCCTATCTTGAAGATGATGCGTTCCTATAATTTGGACAAACAAAGAAACATTGTCGTGGCCTGCATGGCATTGCATAATTTTATCAGAAAACATGCAATTGCCGATGAAGAATTTATTCGATTCGAGGAAGAAGGGGCAATGGAAGAGGAAGAAGACAGGATCATTGATCAAGAGTATCCAGTTCCCCCATCAGTAGGTTGTCAGAGTCAACAAACAATGAAAATGCATAGGGATTCAATAGCTGATGCCATTTTTACTGGCAATCATTGATGCATTTTCATATTAATTTTTTTTTTTTTACTTTGTATTGTAACTATAAATACTGTTATTCGATGTTGGAATAAAGATTATAATATTTTTAATTATATTTCGAAGATTCTATGCTTATTTATTTCTGTTCTTTGTGTATGATGAATAGCATTGATGGCAAATTATACGTATCCACCATGTTGTTCATGTGGTCGAGTGATGACATTAATCACAGCTAAAACAAAAGAAAATTATGGGAGGATGTTTTATAGGTGTCCATCTTGGCAGGTAATATGATATTGATATTAATATTGGGTGCATATTTATATTTGGTGAGACTGATATTAATTCATGTGTTATTTTACTTTATAGAGATATGCAGGGTCTTTTGTGTGGGCAGATGAAGTTGACATTATCAATGATAATGTTCCTCAAGATAAAGTAACAGAGTCAAATAAGAAGAATGAAAAATATATTTTGTATGCATTTGTTGGATGTATATTTTTCATGTTTTTATTTATTTCAATTTTACTTATTATATTAACTATGATTATTATGTTTAAATGATGTCGGAATGTAAATTAGAAGTTATGTGGATGTGTTATATATATATGATATGATGTGGATATGTTATGTATATATGATGTAATGTGAATGTTGAATTGCGTATTATGCAGGTATTTTGTTTATCAGGAAAATTTCATATGTCCATTTTTAAGAGGAGATGCTGCCGAAATTTCTGTAGAATTATAAAATTTTCTATAATTTTTTTTTTGAATTATAAATATTTTAAAATTAATAAAATTATTTTTAAAAGTTTTTATATAATTTTATTATATTTATATATATTTAGTGTAATTATGTATTTATAAGGGTATTCTGGTAATTTTTTTATGCATTTTGAGTGTTCTATCAACCTTAAGGGTATTCTGATCATTTTACCCTAAACAGCAGATTCTAGAAGTTGTATCAAACAATAATTATCAGATTCTGGTCAACAGCACAGCACTTTCACGAAGCTGTAACAAACAAGCTTTTCAGTGTTTCAGCTTCTGACAGCAGATTCTGACAACAGATTCTGACAGCAGAAGCTGACAGCAGATTCAGGCAGCTGAATCAAACGGGGCCTAAGAAGATGACTACGTTATACCTGTGTGAGCTGTGAAGTTCAAATAGCTACTTTGACTTAGTCAATGGACTGAACATTTTATCATCTTAATCTTTAAAAATTTACAATCATAAATGTTATGTAAGAAGTTATTTAATTCTAAAGATTAAATGCCCTTTGCATTAAGTGACAAGTATTAATGAAATAAATAAATATTTATTATTTAAAAAGATTAATATATCATTGTTTTTTTTACTAAATGATAAAATGAGTAAGGGTATTATTGAAAAAAAAAATTTAAAATGCTAACGTTTTCATGAGGTCATGGAAGTTAGTATTTCCCATATATATATTGGATTTAGTTTCAATTTGATGAGGTCATTGAGTCAAACTGGTAGATCAATCACTATGTGAAAATTAGAAAATTTGACAGAAAAAAGTGATGGGCCAAGGCCCACAAATTTAAAAAATTGAATTTTGACAGTCTAGGACTGTTGAAATTCAAGATATTCCCAGATTTGACGGCTTAGAGATGTTGAATCTCTCCCATCCTTCATTAATTTGACAGTTTCGACCCGTCGAAAAAAAAAAAAATTTTGACATTGAAAAATTCGACACCAATTCAACCTTTTTGTCCGTCCAATTTTATGAAATTTGACAACCCAGGCTGTCAAATTTGGGTTTTTTTCACATTGTGGATCCTTTTCGAGTTTTTAAACCAAGTCACTTCAAAATTCAATTGAGTTGGGTTGATTAAATCAAATTTCAAGATTGCTTGGCGATTTTTAGGTTTACAGTAATCACTCACTCTTACTCTCGCTCTCCTCTCAAACAAAATTGAAGAATCTTTCATAGAAATCCGAAAACATGGAATGTGGACTGTCAATTTTTTACCAATAACTTGTAAATCACTTTTGATGGACTTAAAAGTTTTAGATTGAACTTATTTTTTGTGAGGATATCTTTTCACCATAGAGAACATCCTCACAAAAATTCAACTAAATAAAAAACCTCTAACTCATATTTTGAGCAACCATTGTTTTTACATATGTCCCTTGATCCGCCATATATATATATATATATATATATGGGAGCAATTCAGCAGTCCTAAAGTTTGCCAAACATTGTGTCAAACATTTTTCAAAACATGGGTTAGAAGTTTTGGAATGAGCTGATTTTTTGTGAAGATGATCTTTACGGTGAAGAGATCATCCTCTCCAAAAATCAGCTCATTTTGAAATTTTTAACCCTAGTTTACAAATTGAAGAATCGTGGACCGTCCAATTTTTGTAAATCACTTTTGATGGGGTCAGAATTTTTGGAATAGGCTGATTTTTGGTGAGGATGATCTCCTCATCATAGAGATCATTCTCACAAAAAATCCGCTCATTCCAAAACTTCTAACCCATGTTTTGAAAAATGTTTTGCCAAAATGTTTGTTGCTGAACATTTCCCTATATATATATATAGGGAAATGTTCAGCAACAAACATTTTGACAAACATTTTGGCAAAACATTTTTCAAAATATTGGTTAGAGGTTTTGGAATGGGCTGATTTTTGGTGAGGATGATCTCTACGGTGAGGAGATCATCATCACCAAAAATCAGCCCATTCCAAAACTTCTAACCCATCAAAAATGGTTTACAAAAAATGGACGGTCCACGATTTTTCAACTTGTAAACATGAGGCTAGAAGTTTTGGAATGGGCTGATTTTTGGTGAGGATGATCTCCTCACCGTAGAGATCATCCTCACCAAAAATCAACCCATTCCAAGATCTCTAACTCATGTTTTGAAAAATGTTTTGCCAAAATGTTTGTCAAAATGTTTGTTGCTGAAAGGGACCCATATATATATAGGGAAATGTTCAGCAACAAACATTTTGGCAAAACATTTTTCAAAACATGGGTTAGAGGCTTTGGAATGGGCTGATTTTTGGTGAGGATGATCTCCTCACCCCATCAAAAATGGTTTACAAAAAATGGACGGCCCACGATTTTTCAACTTGTAAATTGGGGCTAGAAGTTTTGGAATGGGCTGATTTTTGGTGAGGATGATCTCCTAGAGATCATCCTCACCAAAAATCAGCCCATTCCAAAACCTCTAACCCATGTTTTGAAAAATGTTTTGCCAAAATGTTTGTTGTTGAACAGGACCCATATATATATATATATATATATATATATATATATATGGGTCAGGTTCAAGGGACATATGAGAAAACATATGTAAAAACAATGTAACATTAATAAAATTTCAAAATATGAGTTAGAAGTTTAGAATTGAGTTGATTTTTTGTGAGGATGATCTTTATGATGGGAATGTCATTCGAAAAAAAAAAAATCAATCCAATCTAAAAGTTCTAACCCCATTAAAAGTGATTTAAAATGTGGACCATCGATTTTTTGACAATTTTTATCAATAATTTGTTAATCACTTTTGATGGATTTAGAAATTTATGATTGAGCTGATTTTTTTGTGAGGATGATCTTCTCATCATAGTGACCATCCTTGCAAAAAATCAGCTCAATCCAAAACCTTTGACCCATATTTTGAAAAACCATTGTTTTTTCATATGTTTTTACATATGGCCCTTAAACCGCCCCTTTATATATATGTAGGGAAATGTTCAGCACCCTACACTTTACCTTACGTGTTTTATCTTACATGAGTTAGAAGTTTTGGAATGGGCTGATTTTTGGTGAGAATGATCTCTACGGTTACACAATCATCCTCATAAAAAATAAGCCCATTCCGAAATTTCTAGCCCATGTTTACAAGTTGAAAAATTGTGGACCATTCATTTTTTGTAAACCATTTTTGATGGGGATAGAAATTTTGGAATGAGCTGATTTTTTATGAGGATGATCTCTTCACCATAGAGATCATCCTCACCAAAAATTGGCCTATTCCAAACCTTCTAACCCATGTTAGACAAAACACGTATGGTAAAGCGTAGGGTAAAGTGTAGGGTGTCGAACAGGACCCATATATATATATATAAATCTTTCAAGGATAAAATTTTCCTTAAGACAAAAGTTGGATTCCAAGAATCACTCCTTGACTTGATGGATAATCCATTATGCTAATATATATAATCATTCCACCACAGGAATGCTAAAACACAAGCATAACATAATTTTAATCATACAAACATAATTATGGTACTTATTTGAACCCTTCAAGAGTTGAGCAACGCTTATCTACTCAATGGATCCTTTTTATACCCCTTTCTAGGACACACTTGAACTGAGAATCGAACCGAATTGATTTTTTTTTTCAAAATTTCAACCCATAAGTGAACCGAATGTTCATAAAACCAAACTAATCCTAATGGTTCTACTTTGGTTTGGTACTTGGTTTGGCCTGAACCAATGTGCCCTCTACTAGTTGGTGTAGTTAGTGAAGTCCGAGTATATTAATAGCACATGGCATCAGGACATTGGTTTATTAGCTTAACACATAATTTTGAAACATCCAATCTCAGTTCTGATTATCTTAATAAGATAAGTGTTGTGAGTTCACATCTTGGTCTCCAAAAATATGATCCAATGCCATGGCCTTGGAGAAGACGAAATTCTCGTTTGCACTGAAAATGTGTTTTACAGCCATAACACATGATCTGAGAGCATAGTTAACAATTCAATGTATGGCAAAAAATCTTTATGGGATTAATTCAGAGTATGATTTGGAATATACACTTAATACTTCATTTAAAAATTCTATAAAAATTCGAAGAACGACAAAAATGTGATATGAAAATGGTTTGGGTATAATGTAACTTCAATACTCTAAAAAACTTTCAAAATTTTGTGTATAAATATTAAAATTTCCAAAGTACTCATATCCAAATAATCCCCCCCCCCCTCTCTTTTTAAGATTTAATAATTTTATATCTTATTTTTCAAAATCACCATCAGTATCTTTCATCTTTGAACTCATCCTTGGTTAATTTGGAATATATGATATTTTTATGCATGTGTATCAAACATTTAAGTCTTATTACAAATCAATAATACTTGGATACCTTTACATATATTTCATTTTAATATTTATTCTAAAATAACATATATAGAAAAAATTTAAAACTAAGAATATATATATTTCTTATGATTAATTATACTATTAACACAAATCTTCATAATGCAAATCACATACTATCTAAATTAATTGAGTTACCAAGACCCATGATCAAAAAAATCAAGAGGAGAGAGAAGATATATAAAAGGAGTGAAAAAAAACTAATTGTTGATTGATAATTGTGAGATTCGATAACAAATAATAACTAGTGCGATAACAATTAACAATTAGGAATTATCTAATGATGAAACCTTTAAGTGTAAGGAGAGAATAACCAAAGAGAAGAAGGGGGAGGACAAAAAGAGCATCAAGGTGGGGTACCATAATTTCTTTACTTTATAGTTAACTATTCCTCTTAATCGTCCTTTCCTACCACCCCAATTTTCTTTCCTTTATGCAACATTTAATTTTCTAGCAATGTAATGTTTTAAGTTTCCTAGTTTTAAGGTTAGGGTGGTAGAGAATAATCCCTCCTTATGAAGTAATCTCTTCCTATAAGTCCTTAATAAGTTTCATATTGAGCATTTCAATTTCATAAACTTAGTTGTTCTTTATTTTATTTCAATTTCTTATAATTTACAATTTCTAAAGTAATTTCTTTCATTGCTTTCTTTATGGCTTAAGAACTAGAGAGTAAACCCTTTACGAGGTAATCTTCTCTTTATAAGTCCATACATGCATACATAATATGCACACACTCTCGAGTTCCAAAAGGCTATGAGCTAAGATGTAGGTTCCTATGGATCTACATCTAACTCCTAAAGACAACAAAAAATAGTCCCAAAGTGAACCACATTTTCATGCATAAAGTCTTGGGTTCATTAAAGCCTTGTTCAATCCATGGACACCATCTATGGATCAAATCAACAAATGAAGATTCCTAAGGGAGCACATAAGTAGAAAATAGTGCTTGAGGTCTCAAAAGAGTGGAATCCAAGTAAATTTCCACCCAAGTTCTAAGCCTACAAAAAATCCAACAAGTGCCTACTTTTGTCATTGTCTTGCTCATCACTTCTATCTTTCTTATTTACAAACAAAACGATTTTTTCCTTAATCTCTCTATAATCCCTTCTATCTTCAACCCCCTTCCCCCCCCACTTAAAAAAGATTATTAATAATAATAATTTTCATGCTTCATTTTGTGGTCATACCTTTGGTAATCATCAATGGATAGGTAAGACAATGTGTCTAACATCTTCTTTGACCATCGACCGAACCTCCTTACCTAGTCTCTAGGTAGACATTTCTTTTACCCATTGAATGTGAATCACTACAAATCCAAAAAAGAATTTTAAAATTCATTTTATGGTGTTCATTCACACCTAAACTCTTTGAATGGTGACGGCTCTAAAACCCATCGTAGATGAGAATCAAAATTCTCCTTTGAGTCCTCATGTATCTACATCATTAAAGTTTTAATTGTTTGGTGTATTATTTGAAAAATCGGGTATAATTCACGAATTATTTGAAGAATTACTAACTATGTTTAAGAGAGCACTTTTTCGTTTGATTGCAAATACTTCCCTCTTATATATATAGGGTCGGGTTCCTGCGACACACATTGCGACACACATATAGACAACGTGTTTGTCTTATATGGGCAAAAATGTTTGGAATGGGCTGATATTTTTTGAGGATGATCTCTGTGATGAGGGGATCATCCTGGCAAAAAATCATCCCATTCCAAAACTTGTAACCCCATCAAAATTGATTTACAAAAATTGGACGGTCTATAATTTTTCAACAAAAATTGGACGGTCTAGAAGTTTCATAATGAGCTGATTTTTAGCAATGATGATCTCCTCACCACAGAGATCATCCTCACAAAAACTCAGCCCATTCCAAACATTTTTACCCATATAAGACAAAACACGTTGTCTATATGTGTGTTGAAATGGTTGTCGTTTGAACCTAACCCATATATATATATTTTAAAAGACACTCGACATTCGAACAAAAAGAGAGGACTCTCTTTGTCAATCTTCTCCATCTTTACTCCTCTATAAACCAGCTATGAATTCTCAAGGCCTTCACTCTTCTCTTCTCTTCTCTCTATCTCTCTCACTAACATCTATTGAAGCTCGAACCCTAAGAAAATGGAAAGAGACTAAACCCTAAAGATCCTAAGGTTGCGAAATCTTGTCTTCTTCACTCTTTTCTTCTCTCTCTCTCTCTCTCTCTCTCTCTTTCTTACACCCCCAAAATCCAACATGAATCTCAATGATTACCATATTAGATCTCAAGGCATGATAATCTAATCCAGCCCATGATATCATAAAAAAATATAAAATAGCTTATGTATAACAAATAAAACGCAGTAGAAAATAAATGATAACCAATATTCAAAGTAAACGGAAGATAGCCTCAATCATAGTCATAATCCATAAACAAATCTCAAAAACATAATCTTCCCAAATCCATACAAATCTCTCAAACATAATCATAAACATCTACTAAAATCCTATAAAAATCCTCAAATCGACAGAGGTGTAACTCAGCAACATATTCTTCCTCAAAAGATTCCTTATAGATTGGCTCTTCATAAGCTGAAAAATCTGAAAAGGTGAATTATAAGGTGAATAATAGAGAGTTACTCAATAAGATATATACCGTTTTATCATCTAGTCACACATGCAACATATAATCATGATGAACAATAAAATAATGTAGGTTTTATCATAACATATAATTTGAATAATGACTAAATAAAAATAGTAAATAATTGTAATAGTCATCAATATATCATTCTTATCATAAAAATAATTTTTCATACTTTTAAAGGAAAAAAAAAACATCTATCTGTCATCACATAATACGAACATTGTGATGTATTTGATAAGAAAGTTGAGGAACACGTTGATATAACCACCTTGACTATGGTAAATTGATATCCCAAACTTAACCTCTAATGTGGAATCCTATTGTTTTTATCTGATTTTGTGACCGGTCTAGCATACCACGGTTAATTGACCATTTATCAAATTCAAATTAGTCGTTGACAAAGAACCCAAATATTAAGTTCAACTGACTTGAGGTCGACCGTTTGACAACAACAGACTTTTAGTAAGCACTAATTATCCCAGGAGCAAACTCTCTGCGCCTAAACCTATTAAAAGGAGGCAATACATGTGAACTTTTACTCTCTCTACACTATACAAAGATGCATTTACATATAATAATCATCAGGAAAGAAAGTAAGAAATTCTCGAATCTCATGAGTTGTATTACATTCTAAGGTATTCCATACCACAAAAGAGTATATAACATCAAGTGTTATCCTAGATTTATCTATCGCTTCTAGGAATATAGCAACGTATCATTTTTTTCTACTTTTTGTACGACCTTGTGCTAATAAACAAAATAGTTTTGTTTTGTTAATATATACAATTAATCTTTATCGAAAATACAAGTAATGGTAGTGTTCTCGATTCATTTTTGTCAATCCATCCATCCGTCTACCGATTTATTTATCATATCCTATGTGGACGTGGGAACGTGAGATATTAAAGCATCCATCAATCAATCATGCAATAGAACTGGTCTAAGTTATTGCATAACTCTGGAATCATTGTCTCATTCAATCAAAATAGAATATTGGTTCTCACTATCCATCCATTAATCATTTGGTCAAACATCTATTTTCCTATGTATCTATCAAAATACACATTTTCTATAAATATTTGTGATTCTAAGATATCAACCAATTCCATATAATGGTCTTGATTGAGTAGAAAAGACTCGAAAGCCACGATAAAACCATAAATAGTCAAAGTAATGAAATTTTGACTAAGTATTGAAAAAATATTTTTTAAAGTTTTCCAAACGTAAAACGGGTTTTTGAAAATGAAATTCTATATAAATGACACTGATAATATAAAACAATTTGGAATTTAATTCAAAAAAACGTAATAGAAAACGAGATTTAAAAATTTAACAAAAATGTTGTAGTTTCTATTTTTTTTTTGAAACTTAAAAATAGATTTTGATACATTTAGATTTCGATTTTTAAACTATTCTCGTTGTTTCAAATGGGGGGTATTCCCTTACAGTAAATGGAAAACTAATGAAACTAAGGTTTTGAAAATATATAGAAGTTGGTGGTTGAAAACTAACAAATTGGTGGGAAAAACGTGTTGAAACAGGGCTAATTTTTTTTTTTTTTTGACGTAACCATCATTGGAATGGATGTTGGTGGACAACAATGCCATTAGTATAGAATGGCACAACAGAGGCAATGTATACTTGATTTTTTTCAAACTCGAACCAACAACTTGAAATTTCTAATTTTCACCTCCGATTTTACCAGAAAATCAACCAAATCTTTTCTAAATACTTCCAAACATAATTGAATTATAAAAACTATAAAACTACCTTATTTATATAATTTAAAACAAGATCTATGGATTTTAATTATCAAATCGTGCATGAAATTTAAAGGGAATTAATCTGAATCGAAGACATGATCAATTTATAGTTCAAAATCAAATTCTATAAAAATATTTGTATAACTAGAAACTAGAAGGGAAAAACTCCTACTTGTTTTGCGTCTTCTACGATGCGATTTCTCTAGGATTGACTCCAATAATGTTCCTTGAACGAAATCTCAAATTTTAATTTATTCCCAAGGAAATCTACTTGGCTTAAATCAAAGATCTGAATGAGGTGAACCTTTTTTCCTTATTCATGAATTCTTGATTCACACTTTATGGTGGTCAAATTGTTGTTTGATGGTCCATGCTTTTCTTGTGGATTTTGTGTTGGAGAAAAGGGAAAGAGAAGAGATAGTGCACTAATTTACTTTCTCTTTCTTAATGATTGACATTAATTAAGACCAGGGACATAATGGTCATTCTACAAATTATTTTCTCAAGCTTGGATTTTAACAAACTCATAATCTATTTTGAGTATTTTTCACCATGAATTTAATGGTGTGATCATATTTCCAAAATTTTGCCTCTAACAAAATATTTCCTTTTAGGGTAAATACTTGACATGCAAATTGAGGATTTGATAATTTTTTTATCTAACCTCTGATTAAGGCTTGTTACAGGCCAAAGTATGTTTTTCAACCCTTCTAAATTTATTAGTGATGTTAGATTGCTTCAAACGTTGATAAATCAAATTCCATACTTTTAAATCATAATATAAACTCACAATTTTCAAGATCATAACTTAAAAGTTTCCTCGAGATACAAATTAGAAATTTCAAGACATTACATTATATATCTTTCTTTAGACTAATATTGCAAGTCCATCTACAAAACACTCGTCTTCTTCCATTTGATCGGTTTCTATTGATCTTATTTTGAAATCACGAAGAGACAAAACCCTAAGAAATCGTGAAAGGTTGGAAAAACCCTAAGCAATTGTCTTTTTCGTCCTTAAAAGAATTGTCTTTTCTTGACAAAGCACATCCACCATCTCAGGTTTGAACTCACTCTCTTCAAATTTTATTCTTAAAATTTTAAATTGATTTTTCACTTGGAAAATATGAAATAAAAGCCATAGTTTCATTCTTGGCAATTGACCTTTTTAGACTAATCATCTAGACCTAGACTTTGTTATCTGAAAAGGGTACTTTGTTATCTAAAAAGGGTATTTCGATTAAAGGTACAGAGATTGGGTGATGAAGACTCCTTAATGTACCCAAATTTTGGGATGTGTACACATAAAACAATTGGTTTAATCCATTTGTACTCTTTTCTGAGAAGTCCTCTTATTCCAAATTTTGAATACTAAATTATTTTGATAATCATAGTGGGTGAATATTATATTCGTGCTTATGCAAGGGTAATTATCCTTATTGTGCCACTCTTACATTATTGTTTCAATTTGATTACTTTGGTGAAGCCCTGGTATTAATGTTGTAAAGCCCTCAAAATAATTGGAAAGTAGTGGGATTTTAATTTGTATAAATATTATTGCACTCACAATTTGCCAAATTTAAATTTACACTTGATTGTCATGTTTGTTTTCAAAATTGGCAAGTTTTATGTTGTATTCATAGGGAGAAAGACTGAAATATTTTCGAATTGGGAAGAATGCCACCAATATGTGGATGGATATCTATCAACATTTTATAAGTCATTACGATTGTACAAGGAAGTCAAGAGGCATTTTATTGAAGATAGACGTACTCTTGGTAAAGTTAAAGACCAATTCTATGAAGTAGAACACCAATTCGAAGAAGTGAAACATGAATTCCATGAAGTGGAACATCATCAATTCCATGAAGTGGAACATGTAAAGTTCAAGAACAAATCAAATAAATTCAAGAGGATGAAAGCTTACATTTTTACTTTTTTTTTAGTTATTTTCATCTTGTCTTTGTTCATGCCTATATATTTTCTTTGAACTTAGTAGTTGTTATAAGAGAATAATTGTATGTTTCCTAAATTGGACCTTGGATGTATTTATTAGATATACGTTTCTCAAAATTGTTAGCATCTTGAGATGCCTTTAGTTCATGTCTTGTTGTTGACATAATGGTTATGGATTACTATGGAAATCATTTTTTCTATTCACTTCATTTGATCTTTTGGAGTGTCAACTTGATACGAATCTTCTATCCATATCCATCTAGATTAAAGATTATGACATTGTTGTCCTCTCATCTACAACAACACGATTAGACAAAATTAAATTATTATATTCTAGATTGTATAAGTTTCTCTATCCATTGATTTAATCAAGCGATTGTTTTTTTTTTTTTTTTACTTTTTTTTGAATTTTGTGTTTATCTACAATAAAGTTGAACCTAGTCTTAAAATTTTGATATTGTATAATAACTTGTTTCCCATAAAGCCTACTTGGACAGTTTTTGAATGTTCTCAATTCCTGTAATTTCCCAAATTTATTGTTGCATCTTGTGAAAATCAAGGATAAAAGCTACCAAAATAGAGCATATAACATCAATTATTCCATTCCATGTATGCTTTCATGACCTAGAATCTGATTTCCAAATTGGAATAGTTTTAGCATGGGTCACTACTACACTTAGGGGAATAGGAGGCGCCCCATATTAAAGTTTTAATAGTAGATTTAAAAAAAAACGACATTACAAAACTAGAATTTTCATGATAGATCAAGCAAAAATTTTAGAAAGATTTATAATGTCGATTTTTTTTCAAAAACCAACATTATGAATATATTTTTTTTTTACGGGATTTTTTGTGAGAGGTTTATAACGTCGATTTTTATAATAAATGAAGTTACAATTTTTTTGGTTGGAATGTTATAACGTCGGTTGTAACTACAACCGACATTATACTAAAATGATGGCTTTTAGTATGGGTGCAATTTGGTTTGGTTTGAGGTCAAATCGAAATCGAACTGACCTAGGTCGATTCCATTAAATGACAACCAGAACCGAACCAAATTGCCATAATACCAAATCAATCTGAACTGAATTAAGGTTGGTTTGGTTCTACAGGTTGTCAATATCTTAAAAACCTAATAGAATCAACATATTTTTAATATAAATAAATAAATATGAATATGATATCTCATATAATGAGTCATTAATCTATCCATCAATAAAATAAAATAAAATAAAATAAGCATTAATGTATCCATTAAAAAAATGAATAGTTTTCCCATCAGTTAAAGAAACTCATTAATCCAATCATCCAAAAATCTGTCATTAATCTATGTATAAAAAAAGATAATCAACTTATTCATAAAAAGACATATAATTTATTAAATAAATTAATAATATTAATTTATAATTTTATTAATATAAAGATTCAGCCCTCAGGTTTGATTCGGTTTTATACAAGGCATGAATCAAGAAGCGAATCAAATTTGGTCAGTTCTCTACTTTGTTAAGCTGGAATCGAATCAAAATTCATTATAAACTGAATCAAATCAATTCGAAGCTCTCGATTTGATCCGGACGAACCTGCACTTGTAGCTTTTAACGAATATTTTACTTTCTCGCGCGCAAATAATTCATTCTCCCTCTGTGCAAAAACTACTCTTTTGGGGTTTCGTCAAGAACAACTCCAATGACTCTTCAGTTAACTCTCTTTCACGCAAAGAGGGCTTACAAGCAAAGGGGGTTTTGTTCAAATTTTTGGTTCTATGGTTAGGGTTTTGGTTTCTATATTGAGGATGCTTGTTTGCTCTGATTTTCATTTGATTTCTTTGGTTTTTCCCCTCTCTTTGAGATGCAATGAGGTGTATTATGTCTGGATTTTAGTTTTCTATAAATTAGATATCTGGATTTGATTCCTCTATTTTGTTCTAGTTGTTCTACTTTGTCTCTAAAATGTGTGAAATAGGATTTATTTGTCTTAGTTCAGAATATGTGTGCAGTCCATGTTATTGTTGTTGTTTCATCTTTTTTTTTGTCTCCTTTGTTATTTTTTTTTTTTTAATTTTATGAAAGAGAGATCCAAGCCACAGTAGATCTAAATTTTCAGTGCCAATTCATCTTCCTTTTTCATTTACTTTGTTTTTCTTCAAAACATCACTTTAAATGCTAAAATTTTTTATGATTTTTTAAAAATTTCTTTCGAGGTGCGTAATATTAGTATATCTATTTTGTTTCGAGCTGTATCAAGTTTTTAAATATGAGTGTCAAGTAAGAGATGAACTTGGGTATTTGAAAATAGTTGTTTCCAATTTGTGCTTAATTGAAAATTCAATCATGCTCTGTGAATTGGATAATATAAAACTTGCATGCATCTCTAAAACTTTCCTTACCTTGTTTGTGTATCGATTGCATTTCTGTTTTGGTATCTTTGCTTAGGCCAGCTCTTATCATATACTAATTGTAAGTTTTTTTGCTTGATTATCTCACTTGTTATACAATAATTGTTTACTGTTATTTTTTATTTATTTTTATTTTTTTGTAACAATAACTAAATAACCTAATTATATCTTTGCAGGAGAATATTAAGAAAGAGGGAAAGTAGTATAAACAACAATAATATCCTGTAAGTCATTTTTTTTCCTTTAATTTCCCATGCTTTAATCCTTTATTTTTCTTGTTATAGCTTATTACTTTAATGATGAATTCCTTGAATAAGCTCAATATGAGTTGATTTAGGCTCTAATAGAACAAGACCCATTTAAAAATTAGAATGCTCCTCTGATCTAGACCCAACCCAACAAGTATTTGAATGATATTCCCAAACCCATTATGTATGTTGGTTCTAAGTCTCTTCAAATCAGAATACCTATGCCCCTAGCCCGGAATTCCACAATGTGATTGAAAGCAAGACCGAAAAACATATATAATAGCAGCCCACACCACATGTTCCTGGTTATTTTTTAGGTATGGGATGCAAGTATAGCAGACCCAAAGTTGCTAGTGTTTCTGAAATCTTACCGGAATATTGTTCCCATTGCAAGACATTGGTGTCAAAATAGGAAGTTCTTATAGGTGACTGGCATTTTAACATACATTTTTTTTGGTCATTCATTTAACACACATTTGATGTGGGGCTATGTACACATTGCATGCTTGGTGGGCATATACAGCATGATGGGTTCAAATAAGAGGTTGGGGGAAGATAAAGTTGATCAGCTTTCACTCCCCTTATATATATACATGCTTCTTGCAGGGGATCGGCTATAACAATCATTGAACCATGACTTCATGGTGTTTTCTGAAGGGGACTGTTGAATGGTTTATCTTTTAACATCTTTCTAGTTTGGGTGGGAGTGTACTTATTTGTGCATCGTGCCACATTTTGCAAATACATAATTTGCCTAGGTTAGATGTCATGTTTTACATGCTAGACATTAGAATATCATTGAAAGGTTGAAGCTATATGGATTATGCATGGAGTTCGTTTCCATTGTGCATAATACTTGGACTGAATTCATAATTTCTATTGCAGATATTCTGGAGGATTATGGTGCATTAAAATTCTTATTCTTATAATTAGCTTGGTTAGAATTGAATAAAGAAACACATTTTGGAGATTTTGTGTATCATCGGTTTTATTTACTTTATAGGGAAAGCGTGGTATCAAGAAACAACCTTTCCAACTCCCCAATTTCATTGCCGCAACCAGAATCGAGAAAATAAGACAGGTGCAACTCAATTCCACAAGCTATCTAACTAGTTACTAAAGTTATTTGTTGGTTATTTTCATCTTCATGCCTTTGTAAATAATCATCATTATTGGCACCATTAATCAATTCCATAAATTATTTATTCTCAACTTCCCTAGTCTCTGGTAAGTCTAGAATGTGTGGCCTGATTTTTTTTGCCCATCTTTCCTGTTTGAGCAGTAAAAAGGACATCTATTTTATTCCAATATTTCAATGGACCTTTGCTGAAGTTCATATTTTTATTTTACCTAAGGATAGGAATGTCAAGCTCAAAACATTGTAGGTGGGAACTTGATCCTTTTCACTTTTTTCTTTTTTGACAACCTAATAATACATAAAAATCACTTCATTCTAACAATAGTAATTGTAGAAGCAGAAATTCGCTCTACCAAAGTAGTTTTAGCCCGATGGGACCTGCAATAGGACCACTCCGACGATCAAGTTAGAATCGGTGCCGAGTTATTAAAGAGTTCTCAGAGTTAAAAATTTTTCTTACCCCCAACATGAATTGCCCTTTTCTCTTATAGGAATCTTCATCTGTGATTTTTGTCTGACAACTTCGATGAGTTGACCCAGAGTAGTTAACCTACTCTCTGGTTTGTCAGCTGCAGGGGTTGTTACAACTACCCTGGCAAACCTAGAGTAGTTACAACCGATCTGTCAAGGTATGGGTTGTCACACCTGTCAATCAGCGGTAGAGCTGTCAAATCCGACTTTCCGACTTATGCAAATTTGCGATATCTATGAAGTCAATCCTCCGAGTTACTCGATTGGTCGGCAACCATCCATATAAACTACGTGTCAGCGTGTCCAAGAATCTCCCTCCACAGTAATTATATTTAATATAGTCATCAAGAAAACTAACGTGGGTTTCTTTTCATTGCTTCCTTAAATACAAAAGACTATAAAACGAATCAAATTCTCATCTTTGAAAACATAAAACAAAATTAATATTTCATTTTAATGTTTGACACCCACCATCGTCACCAAAATGTTCATTTCTATTTTTGTGCTTTCAAATTTTATTGTTGGCAAGCTTTAGTCCTGGTTTCCTTGGTGATTTTAGTACATTCATTATTTTTTAATCTCTAATTATTTGTTTCATTGATCTATTCTATCATCTTTGATTGCTTTGGTGACTGCCCTTCCACTATTTCTGTTGTTTTATTGTTTCTTGAGATATCTCTAACTTAGATTTGCATTTTTCTAAAGAAATTGGAGAGGAAGAATCTTAAGATCACAGCCATCGAGGGAAGTTTCTGTTGTAGCTTCTTGGTAAGAAATTGCCCAAAGCATGTTAAAATCTTATGTGCATTGTAGTCGTTAGATCAAAACTTTATGATATCATAAGAAAGTGTCTCCTAACTGTTTAATTTGAAACCAACATATGAATGAATTTGAGTTTTTATAGGTTTCTATATGCGTGCATTTCTCTTGGTGGTGGTGGTGGTGTGCATTCTATTTTTGCATTTCTGCAGGTTATCAGTTTATGTCATGCGTACAGGAGCACTGCCCAGAGTAAACAACAAAAAAGTATTAGAAAAAAAAACAGAGATTGAAAACTAATGTATGTTGTTGATTTTATAACCGACGTTATAGGTCTGATTGAAAACTACTGTCAAAGTAATAATCAATGTTGTTGACAATGTAATAATACACTTGTGTGGCATGTTAATCTGACCAACACAGTTTGAGTTGGTCTGATTCCTATGAATTGTCACCATGTCCACCTACTCAATCATGCTTGTTTTGGGTTTGCATAAGCTATGAAATGATTGAGTTTCCAAATTTGTTCTTTGCCACCGTTCAAAATTGATGATGCCCGAATGATAATTGTGTCACCAACATTCTAATTTTTAATACTTTAATGAACCAACCCTATCAAAAATTGTGTTTCTTCCAACAGTCGAAGACATACATCCCCATTATCCTTGCTCACATTTTCAGGCTCAAAATTTTCTATAGCTGTCACAATAGCCATGTGGGCTTACTGCCACTTTGGCAGAGAAAGTCGTCTTTCTTTTTTCTTTTTTTTTTCCGAATGTTAAGTGTCTTTTTTTAAAATTAAAAAAAAAAATTAATCGAAAAAGGGACATATTAGCAATTAAACGAAAAGTGCTCTCTCAAATCATGACTTTTTTTTTTTTTTTTGTATAAAGCGAGATTTGAACCGTCCACATGCATTAGATAGAACGATCCCTTTCCATTGTTTTTCTCTATGTTTTCCAATATGTTGAACCCTCGTATCTATATCTATATCTATATCTATATATATGGGAAGCTTTCAGATGCCCTAAAAGGAGTCAAAACATTTTTCGAAACATGGGCTAGCTTCAGAATGGGCTGATTTTTTGTGAGGATGGTCTTTATGGTGAATAGATCATGCTTACCAAAATCAACTCATTCTGAAACTTCTAACCCTGGTTTACAAGTTGAAGAATTGTGGACTGTTCGATTTTTGTAAATCCCTTTTGATGGGGTTAGAAGTTTCGGAATGGGCTGATTTTTTCTGAGGAAGATCTCTTACATATATATATATATATATATGTATGGGAAATGTTCAGCACCCAACCATTTGCCTAACATATTTTGTCCTACATCGGTTAGAAGTTTTGAAATGGGCTGATTTTTAGTGAGGATGATCTCTTTGAGATTTTTGGTGAGGATGATATCCTCACCAAAAATCAGCTCATTCCAAAACTTCTAACCCCATCACAAATGGTTTACAAAAAAATGGACGGTCCAAGATTTTTCAACTCGTAAACATGGGGTTAGAAGTTTTGGAATAGGCTGATTTTTGGTGAGGTCTCCTCACCAAAAATCAGCCTATTCCAAAACTTCTAACCCATGTAGGATAGAACATATTGGGCAAATTGTTGGGTAAATGGTTGGGTACCGAGCGGGACCTATATATATAAAAAGGATTGGGATCCGTTGACTTTTAAGAATGACTCATGAAAAAGCACATGATTCCAACTTTTTAAACACAATGGTTGAGATTTATGAGTATCTTGATAACACAAATCTCAGAGATAATTATCCCAAGGATAAATCTCAACCATTGGATTTAAAGAAATAAAACAAAACAAATGTCATTTACATTTGTTTTTAGGGTTGAATATTTTTACCCCAAAAATCATTCTCAAATTGTATATATAAACCCCCTCTTCCCACAATACAACTCATGCTCTATAGCCCATCTTAAAACCTAAAGCTCTATCAAAATTCCTAATCAACACTTCTAATCCTCTCTCAATTCAGGAACTCTCAACCATCTCCCAACTCTTTACGAAGAACTCAAGGCTCATCCATTGAAGATCAAGAAAAAAAGTTCAAGCTTTAAGGTGGGTTATAGTAGGAATAATGTAATTAATCCCTCCATCTCCCTCTTTTATCTCTCCCCTCTTTCTTCTTTAATTTTGATTTAGAAAACTTTCCATGGTCTAAGTCAATATCAAAGTCCCTTACGTTTAAGGGCACAAATCGTTGTTTACTCGGAATTTTCTCTTATTTTATTTTCCCTAAAACAAATGGTCATGTTTTAAATGTAGCATCTAAGATGGAGAAAATAATGTGCATAAAATCTTTCCTATTTTTTAAATGGACCCTCTTACTTAAATTTTAGGTAGACTAATGTCGAATCCATATAAGAGTCACTACAAAATTGACTTTTCAAAATTATCTTATTGGTGCCCATTCACTCTTTTTTTCTAACAAAGAATGGTGGTGACTCCAAAGCACCGTAGTATTGAGGTTCACTTGGTAAAAATTTCATGTCTACAACTTGGTGACTCAATTGGGGAGGCTAGTAAGCCCGACCCTTTTCGATTTTGCCACTTTTTAATTTTTTTTTTAAAGAAAAAAATTTGTTTTCCTTTTTTTCCTTTTTATGTTTTTGTTGTTTACCTAGTAATTCTTAATTCTTGTTTGTTTCCTTATCATTGTTTTTAAGTTTGTGGAGACTGCTTGTAATATTTATTTATTTTTTTCTTTTCTTTTAATTTTGGACACGAATCATGTGAGGATTGATATGTCGTTTTTAAAATGCATGTGCACGCGCGTTTCATAACTCATTACACAATTACCACTCATACTTTTGACAAAAAATAATTTGGAGAAAAAAACCCAACAATGTCCCCAAAATGAGTGAACAATGTACTCAAAAACTTAGGAGTAAGAAGCCAAAGAGCCAATATCAATATTCAAAAACAAAATCTGAATATATTTTGGCAAAGTATGATATACCTTTCGGTCCAGAAAACTCAAACAATCTAACGTTTTTTATCTCAAGTTATTGATAAAAGTTTTAGATCTCTTCGTTATGTTTCAAATGATTCCAAATTTGCTAAAATCAGAAGTTGGAGTAAAAGGTTGTGACCATTTTAAGAGCATTGCGCAGAAATTGATGTCATCGACGTTGCTCTTGGATTTTGACAATATACCTAATTTTGCAATATTACTCTCGGTTTTGGGACACATCAAACATTAAAATGAGTCAATTTCGATCATTCAAGCCATCAATTCATGATTTTCTCCCAAATTATCAAACTCTCATTTTTTTCTTCCAAAAAATAATAATTTTTCTTTGTATATATTTTTTATATCTGTATTTTTTTTTTTAGAAAACTATAATTTGATTGATCATCAAACTTTTGAGTATAAATACTCTATCTGAGTAGATGTATTAAATGAGTTTAGGATCAATTAAGTCACAAGCATTGTGCACTCATATCATTCATGTACATTTTACATTCTAACTGGATTTACCCAAAAACCTACAAGAGTTGTTCAAAATTGAAGCTTTGAATGTTATATCAAATGATAGACAAAGAGTCCCAACCCAAGACTTGAGATGATAATGGATCGATGAGGATTGAAGGCATGGGAAGCTTGAGCCTAAAGAAATAAAAGTCGAGCCATACATTAAACATCCTTATGTTAGATTTTCTTATTACAAGAATGTAGATATTTTCTAAAAGTTCTAGTCGGGAAGGCATCTTTTCCCCCTTTTTGTGCTTGTGTGTTTAATAAAGTCGAGGATTCATGTCCATGATATTTAATCTATATTATGCATTCATCTCACCTCATAAATACCACAGGATGAGTCCGAGATCGATCAATCTTACTCGTCATTCTATATGCACACCAAAGTTTGCTAATTTGATTACCAGAATTCTATTATCTGAAATGGTGTCGTAAAAAAAGCAAGAATATGTTAGGAGACACTTTGGCCCTACCTTATCAAAGATAAACTGGCCTATATTAGAAACACTTCATAGAGCCAAATATGAGGTTGAGGGACTATTGGAGTACAAACATGAATCATGATTTCAAGAAGTAAGAATTATAAATTCAAAACAACGAGCTGGTTAATTTAGCATTCGAAGAATCCCGAGTGCATGTTCAATGATTGAAGAGTTGTCGCAAAGTTTGATCGATCACAGAATCAACCTCTACCTTTGAGCACTTATCGTGTTTTATAATTTATTTTTATTTTTTATTTTTTATTTTTTTATTTTTGGGCATGAATCTTGATAAATAAGATCAAAGAAAGGTTCATCACAGCCAATTTTCTTCGATCACAACCAACAATAATTATTTATAGACAACAACAACCAGTTGCCTTGGAACAATCACAATCATCCACCTCAGAACCTCACCCACTAGCTACCTCTGAACAACCACAAACGACGGAGATGCTAACAGAAAGGATGAATACTCTAACAAAAAAATATCATAAGCATGTTATTGGCAAATCTTAACTTCCTCCAGGTGCACATCACACAATATCAGGTTGTTGGATCAAACTAGGATCTCCCTAAGTAGCAACAACTGAGACAATAGACTATTATGCCTTCAATGGTACATGGGTATGAAGGACCCAACTCACGTTCCACAAAACCATAAACCTCCCGTAATCATCCCAGATGATCAATGTGACTTCAGGACAACTAAAGCCAAGAACACTATGAATAAGAAAGTTGCTCAACATATTGAATCTCTCCAAGAAGAGATAAGGAGATCTAAGGAACAAACACACTGAGAAGGACAAGGTTCAGGGATCTATGTTTCTATTCTAGTGCATAAATGTTGGCCAAGTTCAAGTATCCAAAATTAGAAAAGTACAATGGTGTGGAATGCCCTCTATCCCATCTAAAGTTATACTATGAGTCGATGTGTCAATACGGTGAGAACGATCGATTTTCAAAGGAGTCTGTTGGGCAATTAAGAGATTTAATTTCAACTTTAACAAGGCAAGGCAAAAGAGAAAATTACAACTTGACAAGTTATAAGAGCTTAGGAATGACTCTTATGATTGTGCAAAGAGGTACAAGGATTGTACCAAAGCTCTATATGATAAACACATATCCAAGAAGAATTTTTATTTAGGGCATAGGGTGTTGTTATACAACATTCAACTTCACCTCTTCCTTGGGAAGCTTAAGTGTCGATGGACTAGGCCTTACGTTGTCCAAACAATTCATCAATATGGTGTTGTTGAGATTCAAAATCAAAATGGTGGCAACACCTTTCAAGTTAATGGTCAATACCTAAAGCCTTTCCTTGAATTACCCATTCTAGAGAAAGAAGAAGTTTCCCTCAAAGAACCAATCTACCCAATGTCAGCTTAATTCAAGAATTTGTCTGGTTGAAGAAGTAAAACTTAGTACTTTTAGGTGGCAACCCATGAATCCTTTAGTTTCAAATGGGCTTAACTCTGCCCGATCTAGTTAAAGGCGTAAAACTTAGTGTTTCAGGGAGGTAACCCTTGTGTTTATTCTTTTGATCATTATTTTTCTGTAAGTTTTTCATGGACAATAAATTTTCCACCACAACTTCCATTGGGAAGATGTATTTATTTGGAAAACTTGACCAATCTTTTTTTGCATACCTTTATCTTCTACCAAACACCTTCTCCCCAATCTTCTTTTACATATTTCCTCCGCCTTTAAAAGCCTTCAACACCTTCATTTCTTTTCACACAAACTCGAATCATCTTCCAATTATAAATATCTATCCACTCGGTAGCCTAGTCTCGATTTTTGATCTTAAGTGATTAGATTTCATATTGTTGCAAGCGTAAGGACTTTGGAGTTGATTTGTGATCATGCAGCATAACTACAAGTCATCACCCATACCCAATTTGAAGGTTAGTCCTTCATTGGATCTCGAGTCTTACTGGCTGACGTTAAATGGTTTCAGATCCCACTCTTGATTCGAAGAAGTAGTGTGCTACCAATAGTAGCATTCCTAGGGAGTCAGGTGAGTCCCCTCACACTAGCCTTTATACTCTAAAGAAGAGAAAGAAAAGGTTCGGTTGGTGTCATTGTTGCCTGAAGGAAAGTTGCCCAGGACTAGTTGCACATTGTCCCATACATTTTAAAGTATATTATTATTCTAGATGGAAATAATACCAAAACGTTTGCACTACAACTAAGTAGGAGTCGCCCTGATGGTCAAATTAGCTTCAAGTTGGGTAGTTGTTTTCTAATATTTTGTGATTACCAACTTGATGTGTTGTAATGGAAACTATAGACTTAATCTCCCAACATATCAAGGGGGGACACCGTGTAGATATTCTAGGTTTTGTTGTTTTAGTTATTTTTAGTAATGTTTGCGGAAAGAGTGTATGGTCTTATTTCACATTGTGACATTACTTTTTGGATGTATTACTGTACACGCAATAGCCAAGTATGAAAAGAAACTCTAACACCATGAAAATTTATTATGTATATAGAGAAATTAAGTCAATTATGTTGACTTGCTTTCCTGTTTAGTTTTAAAAATATATACTAAAAATAAATTATGATATTGGTAATTTAAAATAAAGATTTGCTAAAAGGAGAATTTTACAAATGAAATGTACAATTAGAGGAACCTTACCATGATTATAATATTATGACATTTAGTCAAAGTAGATAAAACTCAAAATTTTATGTGAAACTCTTTTGATCAAACGGACATTATCATTGAGTTCAAAAGCATAAAAAAAAATATAGTTTAGACTGTCAGCATACTTAAATCTGAGTTTAATATGATAAGTTATAAAAATATTAATTTTATCATGAACAATTAGGGTGTAAGGGGCATTTTGATCAATACAGAAAAATCGGTGAGGAATTTCAAAAATCTGAGATATATAATTCGAATTGGTTTAATATAATAGACATAACATAGAAAAAAAAATATATGAAAAAATTAATATTATTTAATTATTTTTTTATTATTAAAAATAATAAAATAATTTTTTATTATAAAATTGTGTTTAATTATAATTATTTATATAAGAGTGATAGATTTGAAATTATTGAAGTATTAAAGGGGTAAGGTGTAATTAATATAAATATAAATATTATTATCTTATATTATATTATATTATATTATAATATATTATAAGTTATAAATGTGTTGATAGATTAGATACTTAGGTGTATTCATTTTATATATTATAATATATTATGATGTTCATTCTTATTACAAGAGAGAAACAGAACAATAGATGAGTGAGTTTTGATAGTGGATTCGTGTATGTTACTTCGATTGAGATTTAAATGTGTTTCGGATGTGAATTAAAATCTGACATTGAATAACAGAATATTTTATCGAACCATTGAGGAGATTAGCTAGAAAAGTTATTTGAATGTCGTAGGGACGTGTAAAATCCAACTGCGAATGTAGGAAACTTATAAGTTCAAATTTGTAGTATAGTTTTTAATGAAATATATTTATTTCAATTTTGATAATTAGTTTCAAATCTATTATGAATTAAATTTAAAATTCATGCATCGAATTGTAAAATAATTTATTTTATATATTTTATCTGATATTTAAATATTGTGAAATAAAAATAAATAAATTTGGATGAGTGTAACCAGAAAATCAATTTATTTAACTAATTGATTTTTATAGTAATTTTTGTAGAGTGTTCATTTTAAAAATTATTAAAACACCATGTTTTGAAAGTATATTTTCATTGGATAATAATCTAAAAAAGAATAATGAAATGTTTAAGTTTAAATTTGAAATAGAAAATGAAAGTCTCAATTGGAATCGAGAATGGGATTCTCAATTGGTTGGAATCGAAAAAAAGATTCTCAGTTGTATATGCTTATATTGTGGAATTTTCAAGTTTAAAATACTTTTAAACACTACTTAGGATGGTATTCATGGGACGGCGTACTTGCATGTTTATTCTTTTTTAATTTATTACTTTTGATATATTGTTGTATGTTTATAATTTTAGAATACCTGAGAATGTCATCACACTTGTAAATTTATTTTAATTTATTTCAAATAAAATTTTAAAATATAATTATTATTTTTATTATCTATTAAAGGGATAATGAATGCATATGAGATACCACTTGAGAATATCATTGTATATACTATTCGATAAATTTCTAAATTATTTTTTAGAAAATAATAAATTATATTTTAAAAAGAGTTTTTAGAGGATACATGCATACTAAAGAGGTACACTAAAACTAACTTGTCAAATGATCATTTATAATTTATAGTAGTCAAACAATTGATCTCCATTACGTATCATTGACCAACCTGAGCCAGAAAACACGATCAATCAATTCTGGTAAATTATCAAACCAATCATAAAATCAGGAACTAATGGTGAATTTCACACTAATTAAGTATTAGAACAACGATATACAGATCAGTACTTTTATATCAGTATTGTACATCATCATTTTTATCAAATACACCACCAGAATTAATATTCTTATGACATGTTTATGTTTCTTTTATTTTATTATGAAATGAAGATATTTTGTTACTATTTTATTAAAGATTAATATGTTTTGAGTGTTATTCATTTTGTTTATTTATTTAAAAACTTGCAATATTTGTAATGGATTAGCTTGTTTGTCAATTCATATTAAGGACCATTTATTTGAAATATGAGTTTACTATTAAGTAACTTCCCTGTTACTCATCCTACCAACAAAACTTTATAGATGTCCCAACTACTGAGATGCCTATTCTTGATGAAAAATATTATATTGAGGAATCGCAATATTAGTATTATTTCTGTTATATGTGAGTTGAGATTGGAGTTTAATAGAACTATTTTGTGTAATTTTGAATTTCTTTGTATATATTAGAATCATGTGTATTGTGTATATTTGTATATTTATATGTATATGTCCAAAGAGTGAGAGTTAATGTTTATGACGTGGACAACTGTTAATCTATATGAGATATGTAGTTAATCTATATACAATTTTGGGTTGTAATTATAATTATGTTTTTTTTAAGTGATGTATATTCGTTATGATATGGTGGTGGAAATGCAGTGGATATATGGATTTGATTATGCAAGTATATATTTATATAGGTGAAAATTTTTCATAACTCAAATTTTTAGGAAAAATTTTATCGAAATTATTTGGAAGAAATCTATATTGTATTTAAGTTTTGAAGATCTTGATTTTGATTTTTTTTTTCACTTCACCCTCGAGATTGGAAAAAATCTATATCCTAAATCGAGGGCGTGACAAGAACAGAAGTTGTTTCGCATTGTGTTTATTAATATATTTTGCATTCTTATATTCTCAAAAATACATATATATATATATATATATATATATATATATGTTTGTGTGTTCTTTTCTTTTCTTTGTATGTTTGTTTTCTTTGTGCTTCTATAATTGACACATTTATTATAACTTTTTGCCATTTTTGTGGAATGCAGATCAAGTTTTAGATATTATATTTTTATTAGTTGTTATTCCAGCATGCATTTCCTTTCTGAATTTTGAGGACTAAATTCAATTTAGGCTTGGGGGTAATAGTATAAATTGGATAATTTATATTTAAGAAAACAAAAAATTCAAAATTATACTTCGTATTTTTGGTGTTTTATCTCAAAATAATCTTTATATTTTCAAGCACTTATTAAATTAGGCATTAGGTTTTAAATTTCGATCAATAGTCTTGTTTGGTGTTCCTTTCTAAGCGAAGTCCCAAAAAAATTCTTTGAAAATTTTCACTTCACTTATGACGTAATACTACAATCAAGATTAAATAGAGTTAGTTTATAATTTTCTTTTTGTTTACAATAGTAAGAAAACCAAATCTAATGAACTTCGACCTATTTGTTCATACGATTGTCTAATTAGAAGAAAAATAGAACTAGGTTGAAAATACATTTAGACAACAACCTATGAATTAGACTCGGTACTTTGAAAAGGGCTACCTGTTATTCATGGTAAATTTCAAAAGAATAGATTGAATAAATCTCAAAAAAACACAAAATATCAAAAGTGTGAAAAAGAAAATGAAAGAAGTGTTTAAGTAGGGCGAAAGCCGACAATGGTAAAAATATGAGTAAACTGAAAATCATAGATAAAACCCCTTAAAGATATAAAAGTGAATATTCACACTTCTCACTAACCCAGATATGATGCTTAATTTCGAGTTAGATTTGAGGTAATTTAACCATTCTTAATAAGAAAGAGTTCTTTTCTTACTCTAGGAAATCAAGACTAAAAATTTTAAGTTAGAAACACACGTGCACTAAAGAATAAGTTTTTCTTAGAAATGTATAGTATTTAGGACTATACCGATTTTAAACTTATTGGCCGAGTATTTAGGACTAAATATATTTATGATTTTGATTTCAAATACTTAATAAATACTTGAATTTTGTGGGTACATTTACTACAAACCCTCACAAGTCAAACCCGTCCATTAGGGTAACTTAGGGGTTTAAGAGCTTGTTACATCTGCTAAATGTAGTCGAGTAGACTGTGAAAGTGACCAAAATTTTCTTTTAACTTTATTTTGCTCGAGATTAACAAAAAACTTAGATTTAGGGTCTGGTCAGGGCTGAAAAATATATCTTTTGAGGCCCCAAATAATAATGTATATGATAGATTTCCCAACTAAATCCCGAGAATTACGTAGATTAACGTATAATCATCATCATATGCATAATTATCATAAATATATTTAAATTATCGATTTTGTGATATATTTGATAATGTTTGTTAATCTTGACAGAAATGTAATTGAAACGATGAGGGATAATATGAAAAGATGGAAGAAATTCAAGGATTTTATGGGTTTAACTTTATGGTCAAAGAAGAAAGATTGGAGTAAAAAAGTCTTGTGCAACCCAAAAGAAAGCCTTTGGGCCTTTTTCAAATTAAGTATAAACTCCTAAGCTTTATGTTAGTTTGTAATCCAATGAGCTATGTTCGTAATGTTAAGATGGCTCTAAAAAAGACAAGAATAAAATATAAAATTAAAAATTTACTGTAGATTGGCAAGTATGGTCATTCCACTAAGGATTGTGGACTAATATTCTAGATTTTAGAAATTCAATGGAAAAAAAAAGGTGTGATTTTGAAAACTAAACTAAAAATTAATTAAATTAACTAAAAAATATCTAAATTGAAAAACATCTAAAGAGAATGAATCCACCCAAAATAATTAATTTATTTTCAAATTCATTTTGGATAACTCAAATAAAAAAACCGGCAAAGATTCTTAATTCGAAGGATTTAACAATAATGAACTAAATAATTAAAAATCTAAAATTGCCTAAAATTTTCTCCCATTTAAAAGTTTTCTCATCCAATGATTCAACATCACAACAAGCATCTGATATAATGGGCTATATCCAATAGTAACGGATTACACTAAGATGAAAAATAATGAGAAATAAATCGAGAATGCTTAAGAAATAATATTTTGAAGAGAAATCTATTTTAACAATAAAAATATCAAGAATTAGAATAATAAACTAAAAATAAATAATAACATTGATTTTATCAATCTTCTTAGATTGGGAGATTGGTCAAGATTCATTCTAAAATTTGATTATGAGATAATCAAATGTCATCTTTCTACTATCCTAAATAACTATCTAACCTTTGTCAATCCTTTTGACCCATCACTTTTCTTTCTCAACTTAGGACTAGGGCAAGCTACCATAATCAGAAAAAAAACAAAAAAAAAAAAAAAAACAAAAAACAAAAGAGTCAAAATCATCAAAATATCAAAGTCTATTATTGGCCTGCATGAGTATAAATTATGAATGACAAAATAAAATACTTTTGGCCCGCATGAGGATAAACTATAAATGGCTGAAATACAAAAAACAATCAAGAAAGTCAAAAATTCATATAAGTGATCTAGAATTTAATAAATTCATGAGACGTTGGGAGGAGACATAAATCATATTTTTGAAACAAAAATAGACAAGCCCCGTGTTCAACCTACTACGTATAAATTCATATTCTAACTTTTTTTATCCTTCTACGACCCGAGCCTAAGCCTACATTTCATTCCACTTAAGTCCTTTCAAACCATGGAATGGTTCAAGACAATATAATAACGGTGGTAGCGCAACATGAAGACACCATCGATCTTTTAACTTAATTCAGATCTCAAGTCTTACTAGTCGTTGGAAGATTCAAGATGAGATTCTAGATTAGATATTCAAAAAACAATAAGCATCTTGGAGTGTAGAGTCGTTGAACTCGTGACTCAATTTGAGTTACTGAACCATGAGAAGTTGTCGGAGAACTCAAGAGAGGAATCCAGATCAGTTATTCAAAAAAGAGCTTCATTGAGTCACCAATACACAAAGGCACGAAGATTCTGAGGGTAAACCTCAAATGCAACAATCAAAAGAAAATAATATCATAGTTTGAAAGGATGCGTTGAAAACTCGATAGGGCGCTGTGAGTGAAAAAATCAGATTATGGTAAGGTCAAAATCACCGGCACGATGAAAACTCGAAAAGAGTATCGATACGCAAAAATGTGGAAATCACGTCTAGAGAAAAATTAATTAGCACTAAGGGAAATATTGGAATATAAAAAAACTCCTAGCCCACAAGAGTATAAACTATGAACGATAAAAAATTCTCAAAATTTCAATTCTCAAAGGAACAATCATGGCAAAGGCGTCTTTTTTGACATCGAGGCACTAGGAATGACTCTAAAGGTGTAAAAGAAAATTCGACATCTATATTTCCTATGGTTGGCAAAAATACTAAAATCGTTAAATCTTCAAGCTTTCAAACTCTGAATATATCATGTTAAACAAAGGCAACTCCTGAAAATCCAAACAAAATGTTTTCAAAAACAGTATTTGGCCAATGATGAAAAATCTAAGACTTATTTGGCAAAACATTACGTTTTCAGAGCAATAAATGCACCTGAAGCCAACACATATAAAGGGGGCGATTCATGGGACATATGTAAAAACAATGGTTTTTCAAATTATAGGTTAGAGGTTTTAGATTGAGCTGATTTTTTTTTTTTTTTGCGAGGATAGTCACTATGGTTAGAAGATCATCCTCACAAAAAATCAGCTCAATCTGAAACTTCTAAATCCATCAAAAGTGATTTACAAATTATTGGCAAAAAAATTGACAATCCACATTCTAAATCACTTTTAATAGGGTTAGAAGTTTCAAATTAGACTGTTTTTTTTTTTGGATGATTTTCCCATCATATAGATCATCCTCACAAAAAAATCAGCTCAATCCGAAACTTCTAACCCAAATTTTGAAAATTTATTAATGCTACATTGTTTTTACATAAGTTTTTTCATGTCCCTTGATCCGTTCCCATATATAAAATCTATTTTATGTTCATTTATAAGATTTTCAAAATATGCATCATATCATTCTATTAAAAAAAATGAAAACACAGCAAGTACCTAATTATACATATGGACGAAGAAATAATCGAATATCTTCTAAAATCTCACATCTGGACAGCTCAGCCACCATATTTTTCTCAACATCTGAAGCATCATGATCTACTAAGTAGGTTGTAAAGCCATCAAAATGTGGACTTTGAACAAATTTTTCTCGCAAAGTCGCCGACCTCAACGGTGACTATATTCAACTCGTCACTCCTCAGCATGAGTCTAAAACAGTATGTTGTTCTTTATCTAGTTCCTTGAGACATTCATTCCAAATGATGAGGAAATTCTTCTAGAAGAATTTGTTTATTGGACTTAATTTGATTTTTGTCTGGCTGAAGACATTAAACTTAGCATTTTTTAGGAGGCAACCCACGTGTTAATTTTCTCTCAAAATTTTCCTTCGCAAATTCCAATAAGAAGATTTATTTTCCTAAAGAACTTGAAAAATCTTTCCTCGCACATCTTCTTAATCCTAATCTTCTCCCGCACGCCTTCACAAACCTAATCATTTTTCACACGATTCCTTCATTTTTAAAAGCCTTCATAAACCCTAATCTTCTTCCATACGATTCATCCGTCTTTAAAAGCCTTCACAACCCTCATTTTTTCCACACAAATCTTAATCTTCTCTTGTATTAATCCTAGCCACTAATATCTGTTCACCTAGCTTGATCCTTTCTCTAATGACTTTTAACAATAAATATATCGAGCATAAAATTCTAGTGCTTCCACCAAAGATAAAGGATCCTAGATTCAGGATGAGATCATCAAACACAAATGGGCAACATTGTTGTACACCGGTATTGAAATGTATGGTGGAAGCTAGGTCCAAGAATTTTACTCGACTGTCCAAAAAATTGACCTTCCCATATTTTCTCTTATAATCACCTTTCATAGCACAACTTTCACGATAGGTTTGATTGATATTCATGACAGTCTAAGCATTGCACTAGAAGCTATGCATCCAACCACAAAGACAGAATTATTATATTCAATGGTTGAGATTGCTGAATAAAAAGTATAACTTTAGGTATAATAATATCATGTATGATCACTTGTATCCAAATCAGATATTTGTCTGGCAATGGATTGCCTCAAATGTCTTGGGGCTAAGAACCATTACATATCTCTATCCTTACCACTGGAAAATTCTTCTTGAAATCCAAGAACAAGATCTCACACTCTGCATCTCTAGGATACTCATGAGGACTCTCATTGAAGCTGCTCAAAACATTGACCCAAATCGTCGAAACATTGTCCTCTCGTACTTAATTTGTCGCATTCTTCAAAAAAGATTGCTAGAGATGAATCTACTTGAAGGTCAAAAAATCATGAGAATTGATATCTTCGATCAGAAGCTCGAGAATGCTCCCACATGGCTCGATTGTATAGCCAATCCATTTGATCGGGTTGTTTATGAAAGAGTCTCCATAGGCCTTAAAAGGAATCACGAAAGATATCTATGACTTGAAAAAAAGAATAGGCGATCGAATTACAAAATGAGGAAATCATACGCAATCAACGCGCACTATTAAAACATTTTCAAAAGCAGCAGGAATGTGACACAACACGAGCCACTCAAGAATGAGTTGTTGTCGTATGCTCTTTTCAGTATTTTGATTATTTCTTGTGTATGCATTCAATTTCCTTCGTTTGATTCGATTTTAATATATGGACACATGACTTAAAATTCTATTTGTGTGTCTCTCATTTTCTGCAAAATTTAAAATAATAATAATAATAATAATAATAATTCAAAAAATTCAACTTTTTCTTAAATCTTTTTTCAAAATTGCATTTTAAATCCAATTTGTCGGAATACGATTAAAAAACACCAAAATTTCAAAAATAATCCAACTTTCATCAATATCAGAGATTCCAGGCAAGCTTCGTGCCAAGAGATCAAGGACTTTTAAAATTCAACCATGTCGGACCCTAATGCTTGGGTAACTACTTTTTACAAAATCCATCAACCCATCTGGTGTTTTCAAGTCATATTTTAATGAATTCAGATTCGCAAAAATAGGGGTTAAGCTGATTCTTTGCAATTCATTGCAAACAACTCCTACAAAGAGGTCTAACTATAGACATCTCAATTCCATAAGCCCATTCAAAAAAAATCCCTAAAAAACATTTTAATCCAAAAAAATCATCAAAGGGCCAAAATATTTGGAAATTACTATTTTACTTAAAATAAAATAACTAAGAGCTATTAATAGTCCATGGGTCCATAATGAATGTTACGCGACCAGTTCCCTCATGCAACCATGCAATTCTTAGCCCAAGCTAATGTTTAGCTTAATCAAAGTCTTAGCTCAATTGAAGTCTTAAGCCAATCCAATTCTAAGCTCAATCCTAAAGTGAACCAACTCAAAATCCAAATTCAAACCCATATTCAAATCCTACCTAATATCCAAACTCAAATCTATACCCTAATCATATGTCTCCATACTAATAATTCAACTTTCATCATTTCATGTCTCCCCTTTTAAATATTCTCTATCCTTTTCACATGCCTCCACCTCAATAATTCAACTTTTTATCATTACATGTCTCTCATTTCAAATCTCATTATATCATGTCTCCATTTGATTAAAAATTCACATGTCACTCACATATTCACCCTCCCAAAAATCTTTAAAAAAATTCATCTCCATCCTCATACAATTGAAAAATCTAAAAATGAAATAAAACAAAATTCATGTCGTTTACATTTATTTTAAGGGCTGAACTCTTTTACCCAAAAAATCATTCTCAAATTCTGTATAAGCTCCATCTTCCTACAATAAAACTCATGCTCTCAAGCCCTCCTCAAAACCTAAAACTCTATCAAAATTCTTACTCAATACCTATAACCCTCTCTCAAGTCAAGAATACTCAATCATCTCCCAACTCTCTACGAAGAACTCAAGGCTCATCCATTGAAGATCAAGAAAACAAATCCAAGCTTCAAGATATATTAGAATAGGAATAATGTAATTAATCATTCTTCTCCTCCCTCCATCTCCCTCTTCTATCTTTTCCCTCTCTTCTTTAATTTTAATTTAAGAAGTTTTTCATTTTTGAAAATGTGTTCTTAAGGCAAGATATTGGTATGGATCATCTCTTTCTATGAGATGATCCTCATGTTCTAGACCAATATCAAAGTCCCTTATGTTTAAGGGCACAAATCGTTGTTTTCGCAGATTTTTCTCTTCTTCTATTTTCCCTAAAAAATGGTCATGTTTCAAGGTTATCACCTTAAGTGAAGAAAATAGATAGCCTAACACATTTTTTATTTTTTAAATGGACCCCCTTACCTAGATATTAGGTAGACTAATATAGAATACGTAAAAAGTCACTACAAAATTAATTTTTCAAAATTATCTTACGAGTGCTTATTCACACCCCTTTTTTAAATGGTGGTGATTCCAAACCATAGTAGTATTGAGGTTCACTTGGTGAAAATATCATGTCTACATATGTGACTGCCTAAGTGTTCATATGCTTCGATCGGCCTTGATTATTGATATGCTATTAGTAAAAGCTCATGTGACAATATTAAGGCAACTAGGTGAGATGGTCCAAATTCAACCTGATTGATGGGTAAGCATGGGTTGAGTTATGTAGAAAATGAGTTGTGCTGGGATTAGAATATCTCAACCCGATCTCAATTCGAGTTGAGCTCAGGTGAGGGTTCAAAAACCAAACTGAACACAAACCCGATGCTATATGCTTATATATGAATATTTTCATATTGCTTATAAATTTTTATTTGTTTTTAAAGTATTTTCATCTCTTTTTTTCTTTTTTCCTTTTTTTTTTATTGCTTTTTTTTTCTTTTTCAATCTAAGTCCATTGTTATATACGTTCAGATATAATATAATTTGTCTAAATATTCTTTTAATGATGGATTTTAAGGTTATACGTACTAATGATTTTGTATTCAATGTTGTATTTATTTCTTAAGATATACAATTTATTTGCATATCAAAATGAATTCTATGAGCCCAATCCTCCCAAAATTATCTATCTTGGGCTAATCCGAGCTCAATCCGATTTTAGAAGCTCAAGCTAAAGTTGAGCTTGGGTTAATGAACTCAGGCATGATCGTCGGGTTGAGTTGAGTTTAGGTTGAGGGTTTTGCAATTTGGGTTGTTGAGCCTAAATTTATCCTCTAACTTGCCTAAGTTGCAGCCCTATAGGCAGTAGAATCTCTCTTAATAAGTTGAGTACTTCCTTTATATAACAAGGTCAGTTCTATTTGTACCCGTCTTTTAGATTTAGTGCACCCACTTAACTCTATATACTCCACGACAAAAGTAGCATTCATAGACGATCAATAAGCATAAGATCCTTCCATTTATCAGCACCTTAGAGTGGCGTAGCCTTAAAGTGAACGGTGAAGTTCAAACGAGAAAATATTTATGGTGGATACTTAGGCATCCAGACATAAAAATATGTTAAAGTGGTTACAAAGAGTGAAATGGTGACTGCAAATAGAATGATTCTTTATAATAATTTAATGATTGGGAATGAAAATGTGATTTGTTTTTTTTTTTCATGTTTAAGATCATTCTAATTAAAAACTAATTAAATATAAGAAAAAAATTATCTTTGACTCGATTGGTTCTTCCTCTCTGTCTCGCAAGTTACACCATTGTCCTTGCCTCACCATCTCTTTGAAGCTTCAGTCATGGTCTTTCTCTTCACTCTCTCCCTTTCTTCAATTAGCAACTTTCTTTTGGAAAATTAGGCAAAGTCTTCTTCCTCTTTTTTTTTTTTAGGATTTGAAGGTTAAAGAAAATAGAATCTTAAGTTTGAAAAAGCATGTAAAAAATAAGTTGAAAATGGCTAGTTTTGAGAGAAAACCAAATGGTTTTCAAGTATAGGTTGAAGATGAGGCCACTTACGTCAGTTATGTTATTAAAAAAAAAAAAAAAGAGTCGTATTACCCAAACAGAGACACAAAGGTAACAATGATGTGGTGTCGCACACATTACTGTAGATGCTTTTCCACGAGATACGAATAAAAAGCATCTACAGTTATGTGCGCACCACCACATCATTTTTGTCACCTTTGTGTCTCCATTTGCGTCATTCCAGCATTTTCCACACAAAAAAAAAAAAAAAAACTACGTAAAAAGGGGTATGTCATCAATTTGAAAATGCTTGGGAGTATCTCTAATATTGACCAAATTATGGAGGGACATGCATGTTTAAATCACTCAAAAAAATAAATAAAAAGCGGATGGGAGCAAGCATAGCCAATTCTTTTTTTGTACTTTAAGAGATAAGGTGTATCTCATTTTTTTTTCTCTCACTTAGTGGCAATAAATCCAAGGGCATCGACATAGAAAAAGTCGAACAAGACAGCATTGGGTGTGGCAGTCTTTCAAAACCTGAAAATCCGTCAAGGAGACGACAACGACGATTCTAAAGATTTTTTTTAGAGAAGTGACTAGGTCGTTTTTGAATTGTTTTTGTTCTTTTAGGTATTTATTTTCCTTTTCAACTTATTTATAAAAAAAATTTCTTTTTATTTTATTATTCTTATTGAAAAAAAGTATGTTAATTATTAACGCAACTACTAACATGATCATATTAGCTCCTTGTGGAGTTATAAATTTTTTCTCTGAGAACTTCCACTTCAAGTAGTATTAATCATAGTTTTTTCTTTTGCTTTTATTTTTTATTTGTCGACTTTATTTTCTTTTCTTTCTTTCTTTCAATGATTTATCTCTTTACCTGAAAAAAAAAATGGAAAAACAATAAGACTTCAACGAATAGGTGAGATGACAAATATTTGGAAAGGGTTTTAGTTTAGTAGTTGAAGATTAGGGCATTTAAGTCATTAGCTATTTGTCTTTTGTAGAAGACTAATGTCAAAGGGTAAGTTATCAAATTGATCTCAAAAATTCACCAAAACCGAAGGAATGGGTAAATCACCTCAGAAAACCTAAAAAGTTAAAAACCTTTTTTGAAATTCTCTACCACTTACTTACGCATTTCCACTAATTCCGCATTTTCCTCGATTTTGAGAAAAGAGAGACACTCGTGCTACTTAAAATAGGAAGGCTACTTTATACATAGCCCTCCATATTTTGGTGAATATTGAGATAACCCTTAATATATGTTCAAATTGCTTCTATGCTCCCTTGACTTCAGTCTTTCTTTATAATAAACTAATAAAAATGACTTAGATGTCCAAATCTTCAATCTCTAGCCCAAAACCCTTTATTTTTCTCGTAAAAATCTGTCCTCTCCTAACTCTTTAACTTTTATGGTAAATTAGTTTTAATCTATTTAACCTCATATTCATACATCGCTTGGAAGCTGCTATTGGCACCCCAACATTTACATGTTACACTACAATTTCTTAAATTATTTATCATACCCCAATTGAAGATTAAAGCGCACTATTCAAATATTACAAATATTTGATTTGACTCAAATTATAATCCCTAACATTACAAAACATTATAAGACTCATTCAAAAATTTCAATAGTTGTTTACATTTATGATTAGAGTCATAAAATCCAAAACTCAAATAATAGGCATATGGTAAAAAGAAAAAAAAATGAGAGAACTTCTATGGACCCCCCAAATTTTACTTATTCTCGATCATTCACTTTTTTTTCTTTTTCTAATTGAGAAGTAATAAGAAAAAGTTGGGGTGCCAATAGCAACTCTCTTTTATATAATCCCATGTAAAAGACCATTGGTTTTCTTCCCAAAATTTTATCTTTTTCTAACTCTCCAAAAATCTTATGTTATCTTTAAGGTTTGAAGGTTGAGGATGAAGTCAAAAGTATTTTATTCTAAGAGCAACACCAACAGACTCTTTAAACCTGACAACCACATCACAAAAGTTGGATCCAACAAACTTTATGCTAATAAATGTTAAAGTAACGAAGTCGAAATCAAGACAAAGACTCACTACATGTAACGAGGTGCTTTGGCTTGTTGTTATTCAAAATATAATATAAAAACATTAAAAAAAATATTTTCCTTACTAATTTGGTAAGATTTCAAATCTTACTAAAAGTCATTGGACCCACATGGATTATCACATTGACAATCAACCACAATATCTTCCTAGATTTAATGGAAAAAACTCATATTATATATAAATATATATATATATATATATATATATATATATATATATATATATATATATATATATATATATATATATTATATATATATATTTTTAATTTTGAACTTGATCCAAGATTTTGAAATAAACGGTTACTAAACTCCCAAAACTTAAAATTATAAATCAACGATGAAAAATATTTTTTTTTTTTTCAAAATTCTTAGAATTTTGTTCTTTAGAAATATGTGGCATCGGATCATATTTTTTGAATTCCAAAATATGAGGTCACGACTCTTATTAAGGTTTGATTCCATTTTCAACAAAATATATATATATATATATATATATATATATATATATATATATATATATATATATATAGGGAAATGTTCAGCACCCTAAGTTTTACCACACACTTTAACAAACATTTTTTGTCCTACATGGGTTAGAAGTTTTGGAATGAGTTGATTTTTGGTGAGGATGATCTCTATGATTAGAAGATCATCCTCCCCAAAAATCAGCCCATTCCGAAATGTTTAGCCCCATGTTTACACGTTGAAAAATCGTGGACCGTCCATTTTTGTAAATCAATTTTGATGGGGTTAGAAGTTTTGGAATGAGCTGATTTTTGGTGAGGATGATCTCCTCACCATAGAGATCATCCTCACCAAAAATCAGCTCATTCCGAAACTTCTAACCCATGTAAGACAAAACGCGTTTGTTAAAGTGTGTGGTAAAACTAAGGGTGGCGAACGGGACCCCATACATATATTTGTAAAGTATTTTAAAACACCAAATAAATTTTAGACCAGTTAAACTAACATTTGTCAGATTTTGACAAAATACACTCTTTATTATAAAAAGTATTGTTGGAGATGTTCAGTTAAAGATGATTGTTCCCAAAAAAAAACACTAATATAAAGCACTTAAGTTGCTTCGAAGTTTTCTCTCAACTAAGTAATCACTTTTGCTCATTTAAACACATGGCATCATGCCATTGGTTCATCAGCTTAACATGTAAATTTCTATACATCAAATCAGTTTAAATTATTTATCAGTAGTTTAATACAGTAGATCGAAATCAACGAGGATGTCATCAATTTGAAAAAAATAAGGATATCTCATGTATTCATCAAAATGTAAAGGGTTACCTTAAAAAATGAAAAAAATATCAAAGTTCACGTACGTGTAAAACGTGTTTCACTATTCGCACGTGTCTCTACTGCTACAAATACCCAAAAATGGTTTAATATGCCGAAGGTATCTCTCTGAACTCTGAAGAAGCAGAGATGGATGGAGAACCTGAGGCGAAGAGGAAGAAGTTGTGCAGCGGTGAAGCTGACGGTGACGTTAGAGATGACGGCGATGTTAACGGTAACGGTGGGTGGTGGGAAGGCCTGAGTCCAGAGATACTGGCTTTGATATTCGTTCGGATCCCTGCGGATGAAATGGTTCGAGCCGTCCCATTCGTTTGCAGGTCTTGGCGTGACGTCGTCGCTGGGCCCTACTGTTGGTCTGACATCGATGTAGAACAATGGTGTCGCCGCTGCAACCAATCCGATCGCATCGACTCTGCTGTTCGCAAGCTTATTCGCCGAAGCAAAGGCACGTGTCATCGTCTCTCAGCTTTCAAGCTCGGGGATGCTGGATTCTCCTACGTTGCGAATTGGTAAAATCTGTAATTAGGGTTTTGTTTTTCATCTTTTCTTTTTTTAAATTTTTGAAGAAATTTTGTTTTTTGATGTTTGATAGTGTGAAATATCCCTAATTGATACTTATTTTCATGGATAACCAGTCTGGACCAAATGGCTTTGTTGTAAAAAGTAACCCTAGTTTTTAATCGGATTATGAAGAAGGTTTAGAGAAGCTGAATTAGGGCAATGTGGTTAATTTTTCTCTATAGCTTTGGGTTTAGGGACCATAATGACGTCTATGAACCTTGGGAATAGTTTTTATCAACTTTGATTCAGCTATGGTGTTATGGGTGTGGATTTTTATCATTTTTTTTACTTGTTTATTTTTGGGTGGTGAGGATAAATCGGACCTTTTGAGTTGGAGACGTCGGACTTGGTATGAGAATGAGAATGGGGAATGTGGATCTTAAGTTCAGCGGTGACGAATCCAAACATATGTTTTAATAAACCCATTAATGGACGTGGAAAGAATTGAATGAAGTGACAAGATTTGTTTAGCTTACCTGCTCTTTGATTTTCTAGTTTTGAGTCCTCGGATCTAGAAAGAATATCAAAATATAATAAGGAAAATGAAAAACTAATAAAATATTGTTCCAAATTATCTCAATGGGAACCTATAGCGTTCATGATGATAATATTTGCTATGAACCCAGTAACTATACTGGCAGGGGCGGAGCCAGGATTTTGTCCATGTGGGCCCAAGAGTAGAAATTTTTTTGTGGGGACAACTGAGAGTGAAAAAAAAAAATATATATATATATATGGGTCAGGTTCAAGGGCCATGTGAGAAAACATGTAAGAAAACTTTCGGCGGTAAATAAAATTTTAAAATATGGGTTAGAAATTTTGGATTGAGCTGATTTTTTGTGAGGATGATCTCTATGATGGGAAGATTATCCAAAAAAAAAAAATCAGCCCAATCTGAAACTTCTAACCCCATTAAAAGTGATTTAGAATGTGGACCGTCGATTTTTTTTCAATTTTTATCACTAATTTGTAAATCACTTTTGATGGATTTAGAAGTTTCTGATTGAGCTGATTTTTTGTGAGGATGATCTTCTCATCATAGTGACCATCCTTGCAAAAAATCAGCTCAATCCAAAACCTCTAACCCTTATTTTGAAAACGAAAGTTTTCTCACATGTTTTCTCACATGGTCCTTGAACCTGACCCTATATATATATATATATATAGTTGTGGGGGTAACTAAGATTGGGAAAAAAAATTGTGGGGGCAATAGTGGCAAATTTTTTTATCCGCCGCTAAAATCTGTTGCAATATGTCAATAATTCATAGACTTTGAAAATTATTGTGGGGGCAAGTGCCCCCACAACCCCCACTCTAAATCCGCCCCTGTATACTGCTTAGAAATTTGCTACTTTGGTGGTATTTAGGTTTCATCTGAAAGAGTCAACTGGAACTAGTACAGGGGAAGATTTACATTTTGAGATCTTTAGCAATTTCTAATATGTATGTTTAAAATATGCAAAAAAAAATTAATTGTATTTTGGACATGTTTCTAGAAATATATAATAACTAGAGTTTGCCCGTAGCGGGAGTAGAAGAAGAAAGATAATAAAGTCGGAGGGGCATCATTGGAAAATGGGTTGTAAATGTAAGACAATGAAGTTAGAAGGGTATTCTTGGAAATGGAGGTTGAAGAGGAAAGAGAATAAACTTGGAAGGGCATTCTTGGAAAGGAAAAGAAAAGGAAAGACAATAAAGTTAAAAGTTGTCCTCGAGCTTGGGACAAAGGGAAATGGGGTCCACCGTTGTGTTTTATTATATGGATTGTTTAAAGAAAATGTGTCATATTGCTATTCTTTGAATGGAATTTGTATCAGTTGTTTTATTAAAATAATGATTGTGGTCAATCTGTAATAGACTTTTAGTGAATTATGACTCATTATCAAGGTAATCAGCCTGGGCCAAGAATCATTGAGGAAACTTTTGTTGACTAGGTGATATCAGACTTATCGATTGGGAATGGGAATGGAAATTTTAATTTTCTCAGCTGTGACTATATACCCAATAAGTGTACCGATCCAATGTTTACTAATTAGGTGGTATTGAAAATTATCCAAAAGAAGCAACCAAACAGGCAGAGGGGAAGATTTACATTGTAAAATGATGTTCAGTGATTTCCATGTATGTGTAATGTAATATACACAATTTTCAGAATATTTAGAAATGTTTCTCAAAACATATAATTCATAAATTAAAAAATCGTCTCATATTTCTATTCTTTTCTAGATTGTATGGAATCTATATCGATCTCTTTATAGCACTTTTACTGAAGTAAATCTCATTTATCTTTCTTTCTCTCTCTCTTTTTTCATAGTGGGAGATGCCTTAAGGTACTGCAGATCCCAATGAGTGAGGTGACCGACAAGATCGTGGAGATGCATGCGGAGTCGCTTTCAATGGTGAAATTCTTGGACATTAGCTACTGTTTGAAGATTACGCACAAAGGGCTTGAAGTGTTGGGTAAGTACTGCAAATCCCTAACTCATTTGCGGAGGAACTTGCCTCCGCCAGTGTGGGGACAGGTCTCTGAAACAGTGGCTTCCAAGATACATGATGAAGAGGCGATGGCCATAGCTGATACAATGCCACGGCTCTGCCGACTTGAGCTTGGATATGGACGCTTTGGTGACATTGGTCTTGATGCCATCCTTACCAAGTGTAAGGACCTTACCCACCTCGACATCCTAGGGTGCTGGGCTGTGAAATTTAGTGACGATCTCGAGGACAAGTGCGACCGACTCGTGGAGTTTAAGGACCCCTGGGACGATGATTATGAGGATGCAAACTCTTCTGACAATGATGGTGATCACAACGGTGCTACTGATGATGACGATGAAGACGATGGTCATCATGATTATGATGATGATGTTGAAGAACATTTCAATTCAGATTCAGATTAGCATGGTGGTTAACTTAGCTCATCCTCGCCTCCTTTTTGTGGGCTTTTTTTTTTTTGTGGGTAAGGTTTATATATGTGCTTTGCTTGATATCTTTTGGGATACTTATATACAGGTGATTAGATATAGTGGATAGTCGTTACTTTTCTTTTTTGTTTCCCATTTTGGTGTGGGATATATGCTCAATTATGTAAAGCAAACTCCAGGCCCATTGATGGGATTGAGTTCAATCTCTGGGAAGAATGAAATTCTTATAGGTTACCAGTTTCTGAGTTTGATGCTTGTGGGATTTCATTTATTTTTTTGTTTTTTTTTTTTGTCTATATAATAGCCAAAATTGGTTTCCCTAATGTCTTCTGGCTTTTGAGCTTTTTATTGCTGTAATGATTGTTGTGCTTTCCAACATTAATTTTATGCTAGAATTGACTTCATAAATTGCATGGCCATTTTAGCTCTTTTTTCCTATCTGGTTGTCCTTAGAATCAGTAACGATTGACTGAATGGGGACATGAAATGGAGTTGACAGCTTGACATCCATAGATAAGATCATGCTTCTTTTTTAGAATTTTGCGACAAAAGTTTGTGGCCTTATTATGTAATAAGGCTTGTCCCGGATAGATCATTCAATCAATCTTATCTTGAATTTCCCTGCATTATGGGTCTGTGTTAAGAATTTTCCATCATGGAATAAACTTGGACTAGTGTTTATTGATGTTATCTATAATGGATGTAGAGTAGGTATAAAATGTAATTACTTACTCGTGCTATCTCATAAAAAATGGCTTACACCCTTAAGGCTGAGAGATCGTGTTTGGTTGGTTGATTAGGAAGTGTTCTCATTAGGTCTCAGTGCTATGGACTGCTTGTCAATGTTGGAAATCCTGGGTTTATTGTGGTTTGTGGTGTCGGTAATTCTTGCATTATATAGGGATTATTAGGGAGGATTTATTATTAGAGAACTCAGTGATGAGAGCTTGAGGACTGATGATCTTGACCTTAGGTTATACAACAACACATGGAATGGAAGGATTGAATGAGTCTGTCAAGATTACATTAGGTGAATCAGATTAAGGGATTTCTTCAAGGAGAGACTAAAATGGAAGCAATGTGAATGAGGGTTCACTTGGAGAGGTTGGCTGGAAGATTGATGATATTGCCCCGTAGGTTCAGCAACAACGGGCCCTGAGGGTTTCTCTAATGAAACCAAGATTGAAAAAACTCCAAATTTGATATGGATCAACATTTGTTGCTTGCACAATTAATCGAATGCTTTTCTGCAGAGGACTGAAAATGAATCAGAATCATTAGCGAAAGTTTGTTTCTCAGCCGATTTAAGAAAATTTCTGTTCCAAGTTGCAGTAGGTTAGTTTCTGCAAGGGCTGCTGCCATTTACATATTTTTCAGTTTTATGTTAATAATAAAAGATAATATAGCATCTGAAGTAATTTGATGTGATGCATTTCCATGACGTTTCTTCTTGCACATTTACCAAACTTGTTCAAAAAAGAATTCCATTGAAAATGCAATTTCCATGTATGTGAAAAGGGATTATTATTTTTTTATTTTTTTAAAGGTATAGAGTCAGTGGTGAGCATATGACATTGGGTTCATGGGGAGTTTGAACCCATACAACTTGGAACAACACTCCACAGGTCTTATCACTTAACTAAGTTGGCACTTCTTATCTTTTCTGAAAAATATTTTACAATCCAAGCTCTCAAGAAGGCAGTATTTCTTTCACACCCAGAGGAAACTAAAAAAACTGACTTTTTTACATTATCATAGTTGCAATTAAACATTAAATTTCATTTCCTAGCTTTGATGACAATGATAAAACATGTCAAGTAATTGCATATTTGCATGGCTTTTTACCAATCCAAATAATTTAATTAATTAAATTGGAGATTAATACCACTAACTGGAATCAAAAGCCCCCACCTTCATCCACTTGCCTACCAAGAAAGGAACTATTGTAGATTTCTAAAAAGACTTATCAAATTGCAAGTTATATTTTCATCGGACAAAAAGGTTAAAATGTGAACAAGCAAAGAAAAAGAAATGATTAAGAAATCTCTCCCTATATTCCCATCCTTACAGTAGTCAAGAGCAAACCATTCATTCCCTGGTTGTTGCTTGGCAGCTTTTTTACTTCCACTCTTGGTAGCAATCACCTCTATAAAATACAAAATTGTTACATGATGAGTGAAGAGTGGAGCACGCTTACAAGCTATGACGAAGCTGTGGGCACCTTTTTCCTGATGACTCTCTTCCTTCGTGCCTTGGGAGGTGTGGCCTCCTCTTGATCAATGTTTCCCTGTTTGATGCCAAGTAGCCCAAGCCCAGACACGATTGCGTTCTTTGATATTAACCAATTTGAAGAAGGCCTGACAACTTCCTCGGACGGCCTGTTGTAAGCCTTCAACAGATTTTCTGACTGAACCAAAGGATCTGCCTCCACTCCAAGCCAAGCTAGTCTTGAAGTCTCACCTATTTGAACATTCAGTATCCTGCATGCCACGAGGAACAATTACCAAAGATATTAGTGCCTTTGAAAACAGCATAAAAAGTAGAATGCAAGAAAAATGATTCCTCTCTCATGCACTTCCTCAACAATTTGTTTATTAGATTAATTGTTTACACATTTCAAAAGTTTGAAGTGCATATCGCCTCAAATATGGATTGGATAAGAGAACTGATGGCAACTTACACATTAGTTTTTGAAGTAATGGAATCTTTTGCTTGATCATCATATAACTATATATGGGTGATCAGTTACACCTCAGAAAAGAAACTCAATTGAACCTCCTTTGCCCCAATGAACAAGATTGTCGGTCTCTGTGGACGGCCATGAACACCATTTTGGTCATTCAAAAGAAGGCTCTAGATCAAAATGAATAGGTCATTTCAATTTGCTATCTTGGGGGTATAATCAGAATAATTTTGCCCTACAAAATACAACACTGTATAATCAATTTGATTGAACTCATGGGTCAAGATTGGGAGGATCGCACTCTCTCTGCAGGTCTCCTTTTTTTTTTTTTCTTGGCTAAGTACAAATATTTTCAAATCAAGACAGAAAGGGTTCGGGGTGAACTAAAACAATACTAGAATAGCCCTTCAAATCTAACAGCGAAGTCTTCAGAAAAGAAGCCCCTTCACTCAAGAAAGAGCTTTAGAACAACTGGGCATGATCGACTTGATATTAACTCTTCAGATACACAACAGTTTATTTCCTTCCATATCCTCCAATGTATTGCAAAGTGAAGAATCCTCTAAAGAATACAACCTATAGGGAGAAGGCTGTTATGGACCATCTCTAGATAGTCTCTAGCCTATAATCAGGAACTGTCATAGTTGACTCCAAAATGAGAAATGAATATGGAGCAAGAGATAGTTCACATTTTCCCCACTGCATTTACACATGGAACAGAAGTCAACACAAATCCACTTAACGAGTGATTGACTGATCAGCTCTTTAAATTTTATTTAAAGAGGCGATCCAAACACAGAACACAATTTCAAAAGAATCCCACAAATAAGGTTGTGAAACTAGAACGAGTGGAAAAGGAGAGCTGAATAAAATATCTAACCAAGAACTACCATCCCTACTCCAAAACCACCTCTTCCCATCCTCATTATGTGAGAAAGTGGGAGGGCTGTGACTGAAAGATATAAGAATAGATATCAATTCAATTTCGCAATCAATTGAACTCCTCGCACCAATATACTTGGTCTCGCAATCTCTTTTTATACAGTCCCAAACCAGTTTCTCCTAGTTAGATAATAATCTAGTATAAAAAAGAAGGAATGTTAAAGAAGACCCTCACCACACCAGATGATGATGATATAGTATACAAGAGAAGGAATGTTTCTTTCAGAAGACACTCACCACAACAGAAGTCTTCCTAAAACCAAAGTATATTCCCTTCCTATAAAGGAAATACCTTCGGAAAACGCAGCAATGCTGTTCATGAATCCCTTCCATATGTTGTAACTATAAGATAAAAGAAGATTCGCACTATCCCAACCAAAACCCTACAATTGTGCTTTTCTTATACCCAAAGACCATCCTCCTCTTCCCCAAATCATCACCAAAACCATTTCCAACGAGGACTTTGCTTATGCTCTTCAAATCCTGATGCCTAACCACCCAACTTCTAAGAGGAGACAATTTTCTACCAATAACCAATCCACAAAATGTTACTTATTATCTTCAAACTTTTCCTGCCAAAGTAACTAATTTTGAAATCCCTCTAATCTCTTGGAAAAGCTCAAGGAAACAAACAAATTGCATTTTTTTAAATATTATGAGAACCACCTTTCCCCCTTTGGATAAGTAAACAAGACTTCCAAGACACTAAACTCTTGAATATCTCTCAATCGAGTCTCAAAGGGCTTTTGAATTGATCCCATATGAAGGCCCAAATATATTGTCGGGAATGATCCCACCACACAACCTAACATATGCTGGCTACTTTGTCTACCCACTCTATGTCCCAAACACCATAGACTCTGCATTTCCTTAAGTAAATGTACAATTCTAGGGCACCACGCCTCAGGAATCTAGATTGCCCAAATCTGATCCTACGAATAGTTGTCACTTGCAAACAGGGGAGCAATGGGCCTCGTCTCAACCCTCTATAACTTTTGAGATTCCCTCTGGTGCCCCATTCACTAGGACTGGAAAAAAAAAAGCTGAAGAGAACTATTACAATGAACCTAATAATTCATGCACCAAAAAATATGAAGCAGGTCAGTATGGAGGCATGAAACCAGGAAAATTCTGGCAAATTCTCATTAAGCAAAACGAAGATCATTCAGGAACCAGAATAAAATTGAGTAAATAAATTCCAAAAAGTCAACATAGAATGGCATCCAACCATAATAGAAGTGAATCAAACTAAAATAATCATCAGAAACAGTTGTGGTATCAATATCTTGCTTAATACAGTAGTCAGAAAAGTTAAAGCATCAACTTATGTGTAGATACGAAGTTCTTTTTACAGTAATACTGTCGAAGTTCTTCAGAAATGGTTAACTTAGAAGAACTAACATATAGAACTAGATGAGACTACGAAGTTCATTTTTGTATGAATGGTTGATTTCAGTATGAGAAGACCATACCTCAATGCTGTGCTAAAAAATAGTGCAACTCCAATAACATCAAAATGGTTCATCATTGCTCTATCTATTCCACATAGCATCTGATACCGTAGGTTTGCATAGAGTCCCAAGAAAGCCCCATAGCCAAGTGCATTGGCACTCACAGTTGGGACAGTCACAGATACCCTGCCATACAAAATAATGGAGACATAAAATAATTTCATAACAGTTTTGTAACCAAACAAACAGAACAGTACAAGAAATAAAAACAAATATATAAAAGATAGCAATGAATAATGATTCATAGTTACCTCCCCTCTTTCTTACTGGAAGAAAGGTTTGACAAGGCACCTTGTGCTGCTCCGGAAGTTAATCCAACCATACACAATTCAGCAGCCTTGTAGAAGAAAGAGTGGATTCTTTTCTGTAAGTCAAAACTTCGTTGTGGGTAGCTCATTTCGAAAACATTGTTTGGGAGCTTCTGTATGGTATTTTGCAAGTCAAACCGGAAAGTATTCCCATATGAACGACAAGGAGCAAGTGACCAAACAACAAGAGCATTGCATGTTGATACTGTCAGCACATTAATAAGCGCCAGATCCCATTCCTGCTTTATCCTATAATATGGGATGAAGCACATTCAGACTAAGTGAAAACAACAATCAGATTAGAGTTTCCTTTCCTTTCTCCTATATATATATATATATGAAGATAGTTACCTTTCCTTTCGATTCTTTATTTCCCACCATAAAGAACAGCCAATAGATGCAGCCTGCTCTAAAAGAAATTTATATGCAAAAGCTGGATCTGCAATCATCCTGCACAACAAATGAAAATTCAGCCAGAAACCAAAGGAAATTTTAAGACCTTGTACAATAAATAGACATACAAAATTAGTGAACAGTTGAGTAAGTGACATAATTAAGCATTCGTTGTTCAAGATATAGGAAAAAAAATAACATAAATTTTGTGTCACATTATGCAAATGTGTTACGACATTCTATTGTCAGAAGATATTTATCTTTATTTTTATTTTTTTAATTTACTTGCATCGAACATTACAGTACTTCGTATAAAATGAATAAACAAGATGTACCAAGTTACAAGTATTGATCCATCATGGTAATTTTCAAATGTATTTTGAGCCACAGTATTGTAAGCCTTTCCTTCGTTAAGATGTCTATGAGCATGAACCCCTTTTTTTGAAGAGTAGGAACTATGAAGCGCCTGCAAAAACCAGAGAGAAACACGAGGGCCTGCATACTTTGAACAATATCATGACTCAACTCTTCCTCACCCTCAAAAAAACCCTCAAATTATGCACTTTACAAAGGCCCCAGCACATAGCAATCGATAACATTCTCCATAGGATCGTTTCCTAAGACAAAAAAGGCTTGACTATGCCAGCTTTGAAAGATATTCTTAACAGAAAAAAGGAAGAGCCCAATGAATACCAACGAGATTAAAGAAGTAAGACACATGACACAATTCTCACAAAATCACAATGGAAATGGAGCTGGTATACTGATTCTCCACTGGGATTTATACAAGAAGCAAAAAATATTCACTATAATTTTCTCATAACTAATAAGATAATTGGTTGTCAATATCTTGTCCAGGAAGAAGAGCACAGAAAAAATGACATTTGGATGATGTTAAAGTTATTATTTAATGTCGTGTGGGCCCAATACTTAAGCCCACACGACTCATGTCTTATTTCTCATTAATGTAAGATCGTGTGGGCCCAATACTTAAGCCCACGGGACCAACCACATATTTTTAATATAAAAGAGAGGCCAAACCCTATTGGGAGTGACCGACTCATTCTCTTCTCTATTTTCCTCCTCTCCTTAATCCTAATCTTCTAACATGGTATCAGAGCACTTCTATCATTAGATCTGCTTGATTTCTCTTCTTTTCTTCCCTTTTCTTAATCCCTTTCTTTTCTCTCTTCAATCCAGTACGTCCAAACTCTTAAGGCCTTGGTTCCAAAAAGGAATTAGGTGTTTGAGGTTTGTTTGTACCTAGATGTTTATCTAGGGATTCGTTTGTGCTTGTTTAAGGTGTTTATGAATGATTGGAAATTGGTGGACAGTTTTGAAGCCTCAAAATTCAATTTTTTTTAAAAATGTGAATAATATCGTGTGAACAGTGTCGTCCAAATAGTGCTCGTGAATAATGTTTGATGCATGCACAAGTGTTTTCTGCACACACAAAAAAAAAATCGACTTCTTCAACTTCTCGATCAATAGTTTGAAATTTTGCCAGGATATCAATTTTTTTCAAGTGTTTTTGGATTTGCAATTTTATTATGATTGTTTCGTTGGCCTCTCAACTCTAGTCACGTATCATAGAATATCCCAAGGGATACTCTATATTTTTTTGAGATTTTTTTATCTCTGTGTGGATTTTCACTTTACTCCTCCTTGGATGGCAAATTTGGGGATTTCTGTTCATGTTGGTAGAGGAGATCATGATAGCCATGGTGGTGGTGTCATGGAGGTGGTGGTGGTGATGATTTGAAGTATACCTATTGTGATTACACTAGACACACTGAGCAATTTTGTTGGGATAAATGAGGTAAACCTAATTGGGCTAATCAGGCTCAAAGAGAACCTCCTCAGAGTTTCACTGGTTCCATTCTCAGACTATATCTAAATCTGCATTTTCTGATCTTACCACACAGTTGGGAGAGATTCTTCAAAAGTTAACTACCTTGACTGCAGGACTTACTCCACTAACAACTACTTAAGTAATCCCACATTTATGGCTACTAAGTCTCCCTCATCTTGGGTCATCGATTTAGGAGCTAGTACCCACATGTTTGGAATATTTCATCTCTTTTCTAATTTTCATTCTCTTAATTCTCACATTGTACTAGCCGATGGATCCACTCATAATGTAGTTGGGAAAGGTTATGTTTTTCCAAACTCTTCTTTTCTCTTATCTGGGAAAGGTTACGTTTTTCCAAACTCTTATTTTCTCTTATCTTCTAATTTTTGGATCCCTAATGTTCCTTTTAATCTACTTTCTATTAATCAGCTTACAAAATCATTGCAGTTCTTCATAATCTTCTTCCCTTCTTATTGTATCTTTTATGATCTCAAGATGAGGAAGATGATTGGTTTGGGAAATGAGAAAAATGAATTATACTATTTAATGACATGATGCGCTTGCTTCTACCTTGAGTGCTTCAATTTCACCCTTTCAATAGCATTATCAGTTGGGTCATGCGTCTTTGTCTAATTTATGTCGTATTATTTGAGTTCAGTGTCAATTTTAATGTGAGGCTTGTCAATTAAAAGCATCATCGTAGTTATTTTCCTAGTCATACTGAGAGTCATCAATCTAGTCTTTTTGAATCATATGGATATTTGGGGTCCGCCCAGAGTAAAAAGTTTATCTGGTTTTCATTACTTTGTGGTGTTTGTGGATAATTATTCTCGTATGACATGGCTCTTCTTATTGAAAGATTGCATTGAATTACCGTGTTTTGCCCAATTTTATAAAGAAATTTCAGTCCGTTCTGATAATGCCTTAGAATACATGCAATCTTTTATTCAATTTTTTTGTTCAAATAATGACATGATTCATTAAACAAGTTGTGTAATGGTGTTGCTGAGCGAAAACATCGTCATTTACTTGATGTTGCTCGCACTATTATGTTTCAAATGCATGTATCTAAACCTTATTGGGGTAATGTTGTCCTCACAGTTTGTCATCTTATTAATCGCATGACATCAATTTTAAGTAATCAATCACCTTTCTCTCTAATTTATCCTCAAGTTCATCCTTTTACTATTACTCCTAGAATATCCTGTGTGTTTGTTTTGTCCACTCATATGAGCTTGGGTTATATAAACTTTCACCAAGATCCATCCAATGTGCCTTTCTGGATTACTCTCATACACAAAAAAGATATAGGTGTTATTGTCATGTCACTCAATACTACTATGTAAGTGCTGATGTGAAATTCTTTGAGTCTATACTTATTTTTCTCATATTGGTACCTCATTTGACTTAGATCTTGTCATGGGGAACTATCTCCTACAGTTCCCTCCTTTAACGTGATTCCAATTCTTCTTGTAGGAGACCCTTCCACTGTATCTCTTCAAATATCTCAACGCACTCATTTCCGAGCACCTTTATCTTCTCTACCAGCACCAGATCCTTCATCAACTTCACTTGTGGCTCCTCCACAACCGCCGGCATCTACTTCTACCTCTAGTAATCTTCCTATTGCTTTAAGGAAATGTACTAAATCTTATACTAAGCACCCAATTGTTGATTTTGTGTCTTTTCATCGGATGTCACCTTCATTTTGCCAATTTGCACTTTTATGTTTTACTATTTCTATTTCTACTTCTTATACACAGGCATTAACCTCCTCTAGGAGAAAACTAAATATGGATGAAGAGATTACAACCCTTCATCATAATCATACTTGGGACCTATCTCCACTTCCACCTGGGAAGTAGGTTATGGGGTGTAAATGAATGTATACAGTCAAGTATCTTCCTAATGAGTCTATTGAGAGGTTGAAGGCTCGTCTTTTAGCCAAGGGTTGCACAAAGACTTATGGGGTTGATTATAGTGAGACTTTCTCTCCAGTGGCTCACCTAAACTTTGTTAAAGTTCTTATTTTTATTGCAATGTGTTATGCTTGGCTTATGTATCAATTGGATATTAAAAATGTATTTCTAAATGGAGACTTGCAGGAGGAGGTATATATGAAGCAGTCACCTGGATATGTTGCCTCTGGTAGGATTGGACTAGTGTGTCGCCTACAAAAGACAATTTATAGTTTGAAACAATCACCTAGAACTTGATTTGATAAATTTAGCTTAGTTGTTCTCGTTTATAGTTTTGTTAGGTCTATTTCTGATCATTCAATGTCAATGAGGCACTCTTCTAGTGGAATTATTATGTTGATAGTTTATGTGGATGATATCATCATCACTAGAAGTCATACTAGTGGTATCTCAAATTTGAAGACTCATCTAGCCAAATAGTTTCGCACTAAATACTTGAATCTTCTTTGTTACTTCTTGGGTATTAAAGTAACTCACTCCAAAGAAGGTATTAGTTTTTCCCAAAAGAAGTATGTTCTAGATTTATTATCTGAGACTGGTACTCTGAGTTCTAAACCAGTCGATACTCCTATAGATCTCACTACTAAGCGTAATGCTGAACAGCGGGAGATTTATCCTAATGTAGGGTGTTACCATAGGTTAGTTGGCAAACTAATCGACATGAGTATCACTCACCCAGATATTACATTTGTTGTGGGATCAGTTAGCCAATTATGCATTCTCCATGACAGACTCATTGGGATTTTGTGTTTAGGATATTGAGGTATCTAAAGGATTATTATACAGACCTTCACCTTTTATATCCATATTCATTACTAGCTTCTCAAATGTTAATTGGACAGGGAACTAGACTGATCGTAGATCTACTTTTGGGTATTATACCTTAGTGAGAGGTAATTTAGTGACTTGCGCAGCAAAAAACAGTAAGTTGTAGCATGTTCTAGTGCTGAAATAGAATGAAGGCAATAGCACATACTGCATATGAGATGCTTTGGGTTCAGAGTCTTCTAAAGGAGATGGGGATTGAAATTCCTACTCCTAAGCCCATGCATTGTAATAACCAAACTATTAGTTATATAGCTAGTAATCCAATATTCCACGAGAAAACTAAACACATTGAGGTCGATTGTCACTTTATTCATGATATGGTGATGGCTAAGAAGATATCAACTCCCTATATCAAGTAAGAAAATCAATTGAGAGATGTTCACAAAAAGAATGTCTAGGAGATCCTTTATTACTTTTTGTACCAAGCTGGACATGTCAGATTTATATGCTCCAGCTTGAGGGGGAGTGTTGGAGTTCTTATTTAATATCGTGTGGGTCCAATACTCAAGCCCACACAACCCATGTCTTATTTCTCATTAATGTAAGGTCATGTGGGCCCAATACTTAAGCCCACACGACCAACCACATGTTTTTAATATAAAGAGAAGTCAATGATCGACTCATTTTCTTCTTTATTTTCCTCCTCTCCTTAACCCTAATCTTCTAACATATGAGATTTTACATACACATGCAAAAGCTAGAAAAGGAGTATTTATGGAACAATCCAATATGGGATCAAAGAATCTTACCGAGAAAGTTGGAAGTTTTGTACCATCATGGAATGTGTTAGCTAAGACATTAAGGTTTCAGTTGAGACTGGAACAAAACATTGACCCCAAAATATTGAATGTTTTGGATAGTCAAGGAATGTTTCAGAATATCTAGGACGAGACAGTCTCGGTTTTCTCTTGACCAAGACATTGCTCAAGATAAGATTTTAAACCTCTGTTGTGACCTCCTCGGAACCTTCACCGTCTTCACAACCTTCACCGTTTTGAACTTAGGTTTTAGCAATTGAAATGTTGAGCCTAAGCAGGAAAGACTACGTGGAACAATTACTATAAAAAACAAACATGTTGATTGTACCCCAACATTTTTTTTTTTTGACAAAAATATTCTATTATGAATCATGTACAATTATCCTAAGAGGAAAATGTCATGTTTGGGAAGACTGTTGATGGAAGGAAGAGTAGTAATCTACAACCTAAAGAAACCTCCTCACTCTTCTCATAAGGACAAACCATAAGTATCACCATCCATCCTTAAAATAATTGATTAAACTGAGACAATAAAAATTTAATATGTAGTTATGGTTAAAAATTAACATCCAAAAATTATTATGGATAGGATTGACGGAACTAAAATGGATCTATTACTCAGGAATCATGGTATCAAGTATAAATGTATTTCCACAAAATATCTTCATCTACATGATGAAGATTGAAATGTATAATGTCTAGAATGTTCCATTAAAAGAATTTAAAATTTATAAAAAAAATTAAAAAATTAAAAAAAAAATTTAATTTGAATAATGTATGAAAATAGATAAATTAGTAGCAAATGATACACATAATGGGGAATCCATTATATTTTAACTGCAATTTGTGAAGTCCAATGGGTTATAATTATTTACATGTATAATATAATTTATGAAACTTAAAAATAAGACAGGAAGTGTAGCTCACAGAAGGATCTCATAATACAGATCACCAATCATTAGACAAGCTTAATCATCACCACCAAGCAGTCAGAGAGGGAGGATGAGAAGTCAGGTTTTAACTTCTTTAACCAAAGATAAAGCCAACGGTGAATCCATTTTGGGAAGCTAGTGCCCCCAGTTTATTTTACTTGAACAAATCAAGAGAGGACCTATGTACTTCACAGTTGTCAAAATGAAGGAAAAAACTTTATATGATGCAGGTGATTGCAAAATGTGAACTTTAAATTTGCAAAGGGCATTAAAAGAAAAATAAAACTGATCCTACAAGAATTTCAGTAACATGAGAAAATAAATTTCACAGGGTTGAATTTCTCCTGTAGTTAGATCATAAAGTCCAATATCCTCGCTTATCTATGATTATGTATGTTTCTCTGTCAAAAAGAACCCAAGTGCCTTGATTGTGGAATGGTTAGAAGCATATTCAATCAGTCATCTATGGAGTCAAGATTACATAACTAGAACATGAATTAGGAGAGTTAATGCCAAAAGATTGACAAGGTTCAGAATAACAATGGGTTGACAAATTTGGCTTCTTCATTTCTTCAAGGTTGAAATAAGAGAAATTCTAGAAAGTCATAGGTCTATAAGCTTAAGTCCTCCTTCCTCTCTACAATTTTCTTTATTCAAAAAAGTGATTTAATATAGGTATGTTCTAATCTGAGTCATGTACATGTAGTAGAGTCTTTTGTATTGAGTCCAAAAATAAGGAGGTTTACAAAGTATATAATTGAAAACCTATTGATGGAAATTATAAGATTAGTGTCAGAGCGAAATAAACTACGGACTTAGACTTGCTCTCTTTTGGAACAAAACGAATGAAAGTTTTCTTTTTTTATAATATGCCGCTCCTGAAGTTGGTGCAAAATCCACAAACTCAAAGTAGAGTTTTTTTTTTTTTTTTCGGTAAGTTTGAAGTAGAGTTGACTCTCCTTCATTTGAAGAAAGCTTCTCTTCTGTGCTGATTACTTGAGAAAGTTTCTTCAGATCTTAAATAATCTTCAATTGCAGAGTAGTTGGTAATATTACACAGACAGAAGTGGTACTAGTAAGTACTCAGATTATTGGATAAGCACATAGCACTTTGAAATGTGAACTCATTGACAGCTTTATGAACCATGGCATAACTAAGATTTGCATTTATTTACCTGCCGATGAAAGCCCTAGATATTTCTTGAGGAAGAGCACGAGAAATAAACCTAGCGGTGGTTGGCCTGGCATTGATTGCTAGGAACTTTACCATTTGTGCTGAGCTCACCAAACCCTGAAGGTCAAATTACAGTCAGTGTCTTATTTTATAATTCCTCATTAAAAGTAGATTGTAGTAAATTTACCATTTCATAAGCTTGTCGGAGCCCAGCAGGTAAATCCATCATTGTCTTATGCCACTCATTCAATACTGCATCTACAAATTTTCGATCAAAAAGCTGGCAGCAAGTTCACCAAAAATCATCAATCCATCCTCAACTTACAAGTGAAATATGCTTGGCTCGAAGACAATGCACATTTGTCAAACAAAAGTGGGTAAAAAATAGCCAACCTCTTGAAGAATAAGCCGTCTCCTGAATAATCCACCCTCATCTCCTTCATCAAACTCATCAAAATCACCAAAATAGTCGTCATCATCACCACCATCATCGCCCCCATCACCACCACCATGATAAATTTTCTTCCCAATATCTCCACCCCCTCCCCCAATTGCAGTCTGCAGTATTTCAGAAGCATAAGGACAGACAGCTCAGAGCATGTATTTCAAACAACTTACAAAAAAACAACTGAAAATAACCTAACTCAAAGATGGCCAGTCCACTTTGGGCATTAACTTATTAGCAATTTGATTAACACATAGTACCAGAAAAACTCTACTAATAAAACTTACAGAATACTTTAGAAGTGCAGCTCATTTTTTGTTGTATTGGGATAATGCAATAGTTGACAAAAAAATGCAGCTATTATTGCTGAACCAAATAATAATAATAATAATAATTGAAGCTGTTATAGAAAACCAAACTTGTTGCAGTGGTTCAAGTAAGAACCATAAAGTATGAGAAAGAACCCAATCTAAAACCCAGGACTATTTTGAAATGTGATTATGGGTATAAATCCATCCATTAATGAAATCGGTTAAGTTATCCACCAATTTCTGTGAAATTGAGCTTTCAAAATATGTAAACAAAAGATAGTTAATAAAGTCTTACTCCTAACTAGAGAACAATAACAATGGATCAAATTACTCAAAGCAAAACCGAAGTAAGAGATGTAATTTTAAGGCACAGAGGGAAGCTTTCATGAAACTGCTTGGTGAACAGGTCGATTATTCAACACATTCCATCATTATCACAGATGGACCCTTTGCTTGAATTAAATCCCAGATCATATTATTTAACAATGTATAGATGTGAAATTTAAGTGGGAGACTATGCTTAATTTCCTTCTCTCGACAATCAACATGAACACATGTATTTATACTAAATGAGTATATTTAGGATAGTAACCATTAGCCTAATAAAGATAAAATACTATGAAAGTTGGACTGTCTTTACCGAACGAGCTTTGTCAATAGCTACCCTGCCAACTTCTTCGGGAGCTCTAGAGGCTTGAGGCAAGGGGACTTCCTATTCCCTTTTCTCTTAATAATTTCTGCAGAAGGTATGGGAAGAATTACATAAAAATAAAAATAAAAACAGTTTCTTCTGAAGATTTGGATGGCTTATCGGTGGGCAAAAACAACCCAATGGTGTTGCACTTGCGGTTTGCCAATGATACATTGATTTACCTTGATGCCTCAAGGATGTTTCATGCTTAACGATATATCTCAAGAAGAGCAAAGTTTCCGCAATTGGACACGTTCCAAAATTCAGTACGCTAGTTTTATGGGTAATCAGGTAGGTTGTTTTCCTTCTACTTACCTCAGACCACCATTGGAGATGCCTTATCATAGTAAAACCATTTGGGATCACGTGCTAGAAAAGTTGGGATGAAGATTAAGTTCTTGGAAGACAAAACACCTCTGTAAAGGACTTAAGATGACGCTGATTCAGAGAACTTAGCAAGAATTCCGATTTACTTCTTTCCCTATTCTAAATTCCCAAAAGTGTGGAGGTAAAGCTTAATGACGCCTTTAGGAATTTTCTTCGACATGTTAAGGAAAAGAGGAGAAAATTTCACCCTGTTAAGTGGAAGAACATTTGTTCTTCCAAAAAAGGAGGGTTTGAGATTCGAAAGTTAAGTGCATGAATTCAGCACTCTTAAGGGAGTGGTTTTGGAGATGTGGATTGGAACATGGTAGTTTATGGCAAAGATTCATTAAAGAAAAATTTGAGGAATCGATGTTTGGATGGGACTGTGGTAAGATTCGTTATTATTATGGTTGTGGGGCGAGCAAAGGAATTGTTGGGCTTTACCAGCTTATTCATTTCATAGTGGGAAAAGAGAACAGAGTTCAATTTTGGGAAAAACGGTGATGTATTGCCAAACTTTCAAAGACCAATTTTCCAATCTGCAAGCAAAATCCCAAGAAAGCTTGCCAGCGTGTCACGGCCCTATTCTTTCAAAGAGGGGTCGTGCGGCGCAAGGGGGTCAAATCCACTTGCAAGCCTGTAAAATGATCGTACACCACACACACGTAGCTAGCAAACAAGTAAACGAGGCAACACGAGATAAAGCCCGGAGGCAACTTTGTTGATATAATATTGATTACACGGTGCAACGCGTTACAAAAGCAATAGATGCGTTACAAGCAAATGATGATCCTATGACACGCGGGACTTCCACGGAGCTGGGCTTCAAGGCTTCAACAACGTGGGTGTAGGCCGGGGATTGGGATAGCACTGACACCCTTCCTACAAAGTGTATGCTAAGTCTTTACTAGATTTCCAGAAGGAAACATCAAAAGTAGAGGCCGGTCATACTCCTTTATTACGAAAATGCCACTAAGCTAACAAGTGTGCCCTGGCACGGGGCTGACACGTACCCTAAGCTAACAGATATGCCCTGGTACGGGGGCTGACATGGCTTCATAACGAGCCTTACATACTGTTACATGAGTGCTCCCAGGTAGCTCCGGGGCGAGCTTACACCTAACTCTAGGTGACAGATGATGTGGCCGTTACAGTCTCCCCCACCTATTCTGCAGACGTCCTCGTCGCATTGACCTGGCAAACTCTTCAATCTGCTGCTTGAAAGGTTGTAGGTTCTCTGCACTCTCCTGTGTAGCTTCAAATTCTGGCATGTCCTGTGTGACGAAGTACTCCACGTGCTGCTACTGCTGTTGCTGAATGGAACTGCTGCTGAAATGACGTCTTCGAGAACTTTGTCGACAACACGCTCTGACTGAAAAGCTGAATGAGAAGTGGTACGTGTTGGAATGCTGCGCGCGGGATCTCCTGGATCTGCTTGGTTCGGCTTGAGACTTCTTGCATGGATGACAGAGTAGATACTGTGTAACCTGTACGGTAACCAGAGTTTAGCAAACCTGTACGTCCTTAGACTATGTCTCCTGTAGCCTGAAACAATAGTGTGAGAAGTTAAACACTGTTGGCCTGATATAAGTTCAAAAGTACTCTTGTTGGAGGAAGAGTTCTTCTGAATGGTGGAATTGAACAAATTCGCCCAATTCGGATGATCGGCATTGGCAAGATGCCTAAAATACTCCAACGCAGAACTGAATCTCTCCGTTGGCCAAACTGCTTGATGATGTACACTGCTCGGAAAATCAAGCTGGAATCTAAGTAGTCTGCATGGTCCGTTCCATAACTTCCCTGTGACTCTTGAATCTCTGACGCTGACAATACTCTGAGGTACATCACAATTCTTGCTTACACTCTGACTAAGTGGCTGAGGGGCTTCTTCTGCAACTTGAATCTTACAGTAACCTGATCTCTGACCTAACTCTGAAAAACACTTGGCTGTCCAAAGCTTATCAAACAAGTCGGCACTCTGCTGGATAGGATACTTGTTCTTGATGGTGATCTTCTTCACTGCTCGATAATCGATACAACGTCTTGAAGACCCATACTGCTGCTTGCTCAACTCAGCTAGTCTTGGATGATTCATCCTGTAAGGCCTCTCTATAAGAGGTGTGGCAACAGGTAGCAATCTATTCTGATGATCATTCGACCTACGTGGCTGTAGTATCTTCGGAAGCAAATTCGCTATCTCATCATCAACTTCTGCTAAAACCTGTGTGGCTTGTGTGGGAGTTGAACTATGGTCCTTTTCTTCGGCTTCAACTCTCAAGGAAGCAATGTACGGTTGCTCACCTTTCTTCACCTGAATGGCTGAAATTAACATTCCCTCTTCTTTGCCTGTGGAGACGGGAACAAAGCTTGGACATTCACCTAGCATGCCCAAGGTGTTGGCAAATGGCATTGGTACAACCCTGTTCTGTCGCATGAAATCCATCCCAATGACAACTCTAACTCATCGAGCGGAACTGCGAGTAAATCAAGCTTACCCTTCCATGTACCTATCTTGACGGACACTGACTTGGCCGAACCTTGGATAGGAGTGGCTTGGGAATTTACAGCTTTCATACGGCTTGAACCCTTATCGAGCCGGATATTGAGACGCTTCGCCTCTGCAAGGGTAATAAAGCTGTGAGTAGCTCCTGTATCAACCATTGTCTGGGTGGTCTTCCCACCAACTTCAATATCGACATACATTAGACCCTTCCGTTTCCGGCTATTCTGAGTCTCAGATGTCTGTTTCATTGCATTCAAAAGATGCAAGGCTCCCATGTGAGGAGAATCTTCATGATCTCGCCCACTCGTACTCTCGTGACTAGGGTCACTCTGGAAAGCTAATAGTGCAGTCAGTTTGGCTCGCTGTTGGCACTTGAATGTCTTGTGAGGCCCACCACACAAAACACATCCATGCTTGTGACGACGCTTGACTGGCGAGGTACTTCTGCTCTGTGAAGGAGAGGAGTTCCGTGATGATCCCGGACTGGAACTCTTTCTATGCCTTCCATTCTTGCCATTCGAAGACTTCTTTGTGTACTCAGATTGCTGGTAGTAACCCTTCGATTGAGGATGTACATACTGTTGGCTCCCTCCCGCGGGAGTATAATCAGTCAACCGCTCGGCTGCTGCAATTGCAGACGCGAGATCTTCCACACGTTGCCGTTGGAGTTCTGTCTGAACCCAAGGCTTGAGTCCTTCTTGGAATGAGAACAGCTTGTCTTTCTCTGACATATCACGGATATCAAGCATCAAGGCGGAAAACTGCTTGACGTACTCATGAACTGTACCTGTATGTTGGAGTTGCCTCAACTTTCTGCGGGCAATGAACTCCACGTTCTCTGGTAAGAACTGATGCTTCAATTCTTTATTGAGGTCCTCCCATGTATCGATGGAACATTGGCCACTTTCCATCTCGGTGTACTTTGTCCGCCACCATAGCTTGGCGTCACCTGCAAGATACATAGAAGCAGTTGTTACTTTTACCTCTTCGGAATCCGAACGAGCTGCACGGAAGTACTGCTCCATGTCGAACAGGAAATTCTCGAGCTCTTTCGCATCGCGAACACCATCGAAGGTACGTGGCTCGGGTACTCGCAGGCGCGAGGGAGAAGCTTCACTATTGGTAGGCCGTTCGTTACCAACGGCTCTGACCAGGAGGCCTACTTTCGTAGTGAGCTCCGTAATCTGTTCCTGTAAGACGGCTAGACTGTCTCGGGTATCTTCCTCGAGGGCTGTCACTCTAACTCTGAATGTCTCGGATCTTTCCTCCAGCGTGCTCTGGCGATCATCTAATTGTGCAATACCATCAACTATCCCGGATAGCACACCTACCTTTTCCTCTAATACCTCAATGCGTTCCTTGTTTGTACGTGGTGCTGGTGTGTTTGGAGCGGGTAGATCCGCGGTACTAGTAGTTCCTCTTACCATCGTTCGCGTGAACTAAATGGAAACTCGGGGGAATAGCTAGGGGGAATACCAACTGTGCTCAAACAACTGCTGCTCTGATACCAACTGTCACGGCCCTATTCTTTCAAAGAGGGGTCGTGCGGCGCAAGGGGGTCAAATCCACTTGCAAGCCTGTAAAATGATCGTACACCACACACACGTAGCTAGCAAACAAGTAAACGAGGCAACACGAGATAAAGCCCGGAGGCAACTTTGTTGATATAATATTGATTACACGGTGCAACGCGTTACAAAAGCAATAGATGCGTTACAAGCAAATGATGATCCTATGACACGCGGGACTTCCACGGAGCTGGGCTTCAAGGCTTCAACAACGTGGGTGTAGCCCGGGGATTGGGATAGCACTGACACCCTTCCTACAAAGTGTATGCTAAGTCTTTACTAGATTTCCAGAAGGAAACATCAAAAGTAGAGGCCGGTCATACTCCCTTATTACGAAAATGCCACTAAGCTAACAAGTGTGCCCTGGCACGGGGCTGACACGTACCCTAAGCTAACAGATATGCCCTGGTACGGGGGCTGACATGGCTTCATAACGAGCCTTACATACTGTTACATGAGTGCTCCCGAGTAGCTCCGAGGCGAGCTTACTCCTAACTCTAGGTGACAGATGATGTGGCCGTTACACAGCGGCTGACTTTATGGTAAGATTGAAATTGAGATTCTCATAAGAATTTGGTTTTAGAAGAGATTTAGATCAAATCCAGAGTTGATTTTCTCAGATTTCATTTTCCTATCTGAGGAGGATCATCGGAGGTGGAGGGTGGTCAAGACGGGTCATTCTCAATTAGATCATTTTATCAATTCCTACTTCATACTCCATCATTGTTTCCAGACAGTGGTTTGTAGTCTACAAATCCCATAAAAAAAAGTCACTTGGTTGGCTGTTAAGAAGAGAATCCTAACAATGGACAAATCATTTAGAGCCAGTTTGGATAGAAAGTAAAAAAAGTAAAAAGTAGCTAAGAAGAAAGTAGTTTTAGGAGAAAGTAGTTTCTTTTTGCTTTTTAAAAAGTCAAGATTTTTTACTTTTTATAAGTAGTTTTCTCAAATGAATCTAAGCAAGTTTTTAACTTTTTTACTTTCAAAAGTAAAGAAGTTACTTTTTTATGTGTATCCAAACGGGCTCTTAGCGTGGTTTCTACTCTCAAAATATTTGCCTGATGTGCAAGGAAGGCGGAGAGAGCATGGACCACCTTCTCATTTGCTGCAAGATCGCCCAAGAAATATGGTATCATTTCTGGCTCATCTTTTCTATCTAGGGATACATGCCTAGTTTTTTGTGTTCTTAGTTTCAAGGTTAGTGTTTGAAGGTTAGCACTCTCTAGGAGATCCATTGTCTTTTTCCATATGTTGAGGACTATAGAAGAAAACGAATGATAGTACTTTTGAGAATTAGGGGGCATTTTATTCAAGACAATCATTTCATCTATGAGCTATCTATACTTTTGATGTTAGGTCTTTAAGGACTTTAAATGGGTATTTTTAGAAAATTTATCGAGTAAATGGGATTCAAGTTTGCAACATCTCATGTGAGAGGATTGAGTTGAGATAGATCTTTTATTGTTGGTGTTGTTACTTGTCTATTTGTAGCTCTTGTGAGATTTGAGTCATCTCAGGTCTTTCTTGCTTGTAGTTCCGTTTCTAGTTGGCCATCTCAACCTCCATTCTTTTGATAATGAATTTTTTTACTTGCCCAAAAACATAAATTGTTCCTTCAAATAATTTTATACATATAAAACCTCTATAGAACATCAAAAAATCCCAAATTAGACACTTTTTAAGATTTCTTTAGAGACAAACCAATCTCCTACAAGCAAATGTGATAACAAACAAACAAATGAATTCAAAACTGCACAATTCAGATAACACAATTAGTACCTCAGGAGTGAACTTGGTTTGCGGCTGCGATACATCAAGCTTCGACTTCTCGAGCGTCACCGCTCCAAATGCACCGAATTGCCCTTTCATAGTAGGGCCAACCACAACCGAAGATGACGAAGAAGAAGATGCCGAAACGGAATCATCGGGACCTGGAGAGGCAATGAAGCAACGTTCTAAGGTATCTATGGAATCTCCATCCACCAGAGCAGAAGAGGCATTAACAAGAAGCGTTCTAAGATAACTGTGGAACTTTCTGGAAAGATTGAGAGACTTCGATCGAAGAGGAATTTTTGGAGCGTATGAACGAGAAGATGCATAATGATGATGATAATGATGATGAGATGATAGGGTTTTGTTGGGGATTTGATGGGAATTGAGAGCAGTAATTTGAGAAGTTTGATGGATAGAATGAGCCATCTTGATAACTTCTCTTTCTTTTTAGGGTTTTTTCTTTCCTCGGTTTAATCGTAAACAGAGCACAGATTACAGAGAAGAAAAATGAAGGAAGAGAACCACGCCCTCACTATCTCCATTTGGGTTTTAGAGAGAGAGAGAGACGAAGGTTCGTCCAACCCCATCCAGTATTCTAGGTGAAGATGATCTAGTAAAAAATATTTGTGTCCCAATAAATGATCGACACGCGTAAATTGAGAATGAGCACGTGTGAAAAAATTTATTTTAGTAAAAAATATTTGTGTCCCAATAAATGATCGACACGTGTAAATTGAGAATGAGCACGTGTGAAAAAAAATTAATTGTTTTTTTCTTGTAACCTGTATTTAAGTTGTAACCTTTGTTTGAGTTGGATAATGATGAATCATAATTGTGGGTTGGGCCTTTCCTATGATGCTCGTTCACTTTGGAGACCAAAAGAATAAAGATAATATAATAATTAATTTTATTAATTATTATTATTGATGGCTTAACTTCTATTTTAATTATATAAGTGCGGGTGTGTGATTGATAAATGGATGGTTGATATTGAAAAGGTCAATGATGAGGCGTGCAATACATACAAGTCATAAAGTGATAATATATGAGTGAAAAGTTAAAACAAAAAAAAAAAAAGAGATAAAAAGCTCAACACAAGCTTCAACATAAAATGGATCAATCATAATATTGAATAGCACGGATGAAGAGGTGATGAAGCTTAAATAATAATAATTTTACAAAAATGTTATTTTCACCCCAACTTTTACTTATTACACTTCAATTTAAAATTAGGAAAATATGTGGTTGGGGTGTGACTAAGGGTGTGTTTGGAATTAAACGGATGAGTTTGAGAGTTGGACTTTGAGGAGTTCTATTCTATGAAGCTCAATACTCAAAAGTTGCAGGTAAAAGCTAATTTTAACTTTAATGTTTGGTTGGCTTCGATGATTCAAATTTGAGTTCAAAGAAACTCAACTTCATAATTGAGAGATTAAAGAAAATTTATCAGAATTCGTATCCTGTCCTTCAAATTCTTCAATTTGCCTAATTCTTTCAAACCATATTCCTCTTTTGGAATCATCTCCCTGACCCAACTCATATTTTTCTTCAAATTTTATAAATTTATAGGAACTAGATCTTGTCCTACTCAAATTGGATCAAATTCGTCGAAATCCTTATGTTCAATCGTGATTCCCTGAACTCTGTTTCTTCTTCCATGATGGAGTCCTAATTCCATAACTATTTCAAAGTTTTGAAACACTTTCCAACCCTAGAATTTCCTGTCTTCTTCCATGGAATAACTTTGTGTGTGTGTGAAAGAGAAAGATATAGAACATGCAATGGAAATGAAAAGATGTTGGAACATTCACGGTGAATTTTCTCAATATTCACCCCTCATGGTGAATGTTGAACTACTCAAAGAAAAAAGACTTCGAAAGTTGACAAATTGTCAACTCTCATGAGTTGCCCTTCCAAATGCATAAAATTTTTGGAAAGAAATGTGGGTGTTGGTAACTATCACATGCAATTCTCTTATCAAACACAACCTAACATTATTTTAGTTTCAATGAACTTTGTTCTCGATGGTTCTCATTCTTTCTTAGAGAGAAATTGAAGAGTGAAGAGTACGAAAAGGCAATGACGATGGGAACATCAAAGGTTGGAGTAGACTGATGTCGACAAAATAAGATGTAGACACCACAATTTGAATGGTCCCCCACTCGAAATGACAAAAAAAAAATCTATTTTCTAATAAAATTAGCCAATGAGTCTAAAAAGTCAAAATCGTTGAAATGTGGTATTTTGATCAATTCGAAGGCTCATAAGACCCCTAAAGGTCTCATAAACCCACCATGAGACTTTGCATATCCCCCACCTTCCCCATATTTCACCGTTCTATTCTCGGAATCAAAAATACCCAAAGCCCGCTTAAAGCCCACCAACCCTCAACTCCTTAAAAGACCTTTTCTCTCTTCACCCACCCAAACCTTAAAACTTACTATGGAAAGACATGTTATATCTTCCCTTGATTTGTGACCTGATTGTGGTCTGATTAATGTTAGGACTCTATATATAGTTGTTCTTAAAGACTAGGGATCTAATTGAGAAAGAATTAGTGCTACTGAATATAGGGTTTCCTAATTTAGTTAAGAGTCCTTTTTTAACTCGTGTAATATCTTGTATATATAGCCCATTAAGAGGCTCGTGTAATATATACAGAAATATATTTTTCTCACATGGTATCAAAGCCCTAGGTTTCTAAAACCTAGGCAACATTTTGGCCTTCATCACCATTTTTTTTTAGCTTTCATAGCTGGATTTTTTCTTTTATTCACGTTTTCTTTCTCCTCTTTATTTTGCTATGTTTTCTGAAGGCAAAACAAAGTATTTCATGTGTTCTTTTACCAGTCTTTATTGTTGGTGGTTTTTTGTTTTCTTATGGCCTTAATTGCCAAATTTTGAAGAATGTTAGAGATTACATTATTTACTCCTATTGTTCAATCGTCTCAATCAAAGGAGGAGGAGCAGACGTTGCGCACCACACGCGAGTTACAAAACATCCAACTTGCATACCGTCTTAATGGCAGAAATTACTTGAAGTGGTCTCAATTGGTTTGAACTTTTCTAAAAAGAAAAGGAAAATTGAGCCATTTGTTAGGAATATGACCGAGAAAAGGTAAGGCAAGTTTTGAAGCGTGGGATGAGCAGGACTCAATGATCATGTCTTGGTTGTGGAATTCTATGACACCTGAAGTTAGCGATACATGTATGTTCCTATCGACAGTTAAGGAGATTTGGGATGCCCTGAATCAGACCTATTCCAAGGTCCTTGATGTAGCACTGATTTACGAAATCAAGACTAAGATAGCAGCAACAAAACAAGGGAAAAGAACAGTGACTGAATATGCGAATTTTTTGCAAAACCAGTGGCAAGAATTAGACTATTACCGTGTGATTGATTTGAAATGCAGTAAGTGTGCGGTTGTAATAAAAAAACTATTGAGAAATATAGAGTTTATGATTTTCTCGTAGGTTTAAACTCTGAATTCAATCAAGTGAGGATTCAAATTCTGGGGAAGGCAGAAGTTCCATCCCTTAATGAGGTGATTTTGTTGATACGGGCTGAAGAAAATCGAATGGGAGTTATGCTTGAACTTCAAATGAACGACGGATCTGCACTTGTGGCCTCTGGCAACAAACAACATGGTCTCAGCTTGGAACAATCACCAAACACTGAGCGTGGAAGAGCAAATTCATCAAAAGGAGCAAACCAAGAGGAGCTCTGGTGTACATATTGTAAAAAGCCTCGACATACAGAAGATCGTTGTTGGAAAAAGCATGGAAAACCCTCAACAACCAGTCGTGAGTGGGGAACCATAGGAGGATAGCTGCAATGACAAGGTCAAGCCCATGTAGCTGCACAACTGACTCAGGATCAAAGTCAAAGTCTGAGAGGATTCAATAATAAAAAAATATAGAAGCTACGAAGCCTGTTGGGATCTCTTGAGAAGCCTTCGTCTGGTGTTTGTTCTTTAGCCCTATTAGGTGAACCTTCTTCTTCTCTTGGATTAAATGTTACAGATAAATTGCTTGTGGATTCTTGGATTATAGACTCATGAGCCACAGATCATATGACACATGGCTTGAACTAGTTCAAAACTTACACCCCATGTCCAAGTAATAGATTGTTGCTGATGGGACTACAATCACGATAGCAAGTGTAGGAGATATCCACATTACCCCTAGTCTTGTCTTTAAAAATGTTCTACATGTTCCAAAATGATTCACTAACCTTGTGTCCATACAAAAGCTTACTCGAAACTTACATTGTCACGTTACATTTTTTTCTTCTTACTGTGAATTTTAGGACTAGGGTTCGGGGAGGAGGATTGAAATTGATAAGGAAAAGGATGGACTTTACTACCTTGAGACATCCTATCAACCGAATTTGATCAAATCGAGTTTATCCACTTCTTTTTTGTCTTCATTCAATAAAGATGTCATCTGGTTGCACAATTTTTGTCTTGGACACCCGTCTTTTGCAGTTTTACAATTCATGTTTCCTTCTTTATTTAAGAGATTGGATATCAAAAGTTTTCATTGTGACATTTGTGAGTATGCAAAAACATACCCGTGTATCTTTTCCCATTAGCAATAAAAGAAGTTTCTCTCCTTTTTATTTAGTCCACAGTGATGTATGAGGGCCCTCAACAATTCCAAATATCTCTAGTTCACGGTGGTTTGTCTCTTTTATAGATGATTGTACTAGGGTATCTTGGATATTCTTACTCAAAAATAAATCTGATGTAAGTCATGTTTTTCCCAATTTCCATACAATGATTCAAAATCAGTTTGGTACAAAAATAAAGAAGTTTAGGTTTGATAACGCTAGAGACTATTTCAATCAGGTCTTGTCCCCCTACTTTCAAAGGAGGGGATTATACATGAGTCGTCCCACGTTAAAACCCTACAACAAAATGAGATAGCTGAGAGGAAAAATCGTCATCTCTTAAACACTACACGAGCACTCTTGTTTCATCATAATGAACCAAAATAGTATTGAGGGGAAGCTATGCTTACATCAGCTTACATCATAAATAGACTTCCTTCCCGGATATTAGGATCAAAAAGTCCAATGGAAGTCCTTTCGACGTTCTATCCCAACCTTAGTGCCAACAACAATCTTACTCCTCGAGTATTTGTGTGTACTTCGTTTGTTCATGTTCATAACCGGGGCAAATTGGATCCTAGAGCCATTAAATGTGTGTTTGTCGGATATTCACCTACTCAAAAGGGTTACAAGTGCTTTCATCCACCCACCAGAAAATTGTATGTCTCGGCGGATGTCACGTTTGTGGAAGAAAATTTGATTTTTACCAAGCCTTATCTTCTGGAAGAGACTATCATGGAAGATAAGGATTTTTTCCACTCGATTTACCTTAACCTAAAACACCATTATCACCTTCATTTCACCTTGAGTCATTGTTATCACCTTCATTTCACCCTGAGTCACCTGAGTCACGCTCTCCATCTCCTGCTTCATCATCCGAGTCATGTAAGTCTTCTATTCCACCCAAGTCACCCGAGTCCGCATTGCTTGAGTCATCTGTTTCATCCGAGCCTCCAAGGGATAACAGAAGCTTTGATCAACTTCGGCATGAAAATGTATACGCAAGGAAACTAGGTTCAACTCTGAATTTGAGGCAAGTTCAAGCCACCACTCCGCCCCTAATAATGAGGTAACAGTATCAGAATTCGCTCCACCTACTAATCACCAACTTCCTGAAACACAGATAACCAATCTAGACCTAGACATAGCTGTGAGGAAAGCAACTCGAGAGTGCAACAAGCGACCACTATACCCTTTATCTCATTTTGTATCCTTCAAAAAAATTTCACCAGCCGATAAGAGTTTTCTCACGAGTCTAAATGAAATTCCTATCCCAAATACTTTATCTGAGGCATTGTCTAAAAAGGAATGGAGGAAAGCTATGAGGGTTGAAATGGATACATTGGAAAAAAAATGAGACATGGGAGTTAGTTGATCTACCAAAAGAAAAGAAGGCAGTAGGATGCAAATAGATTTTCTCTTTGAAGTTTAAAATTGATGGATCCTTAGAATGCTACAAAGTGAGACTTGTTGCTAAGGGATACACCCAGACATATGGAGTAGATTACCAAGAGACTTTTTCTCCAATGGCAAAAATGAATACTGTAAGGATACTCTTGTCATTAGTCGCCAACTTTAATTGGGGACTACAACAGTATGATGTGAAGAATGTTTTTCTTCATGGTGATTTAGAAGAAAAAATCTACATGAGCATCCCACCAGGATTTTGTGGTATTGAGGGGAATAAGTCATGCCAGTTAAGAAAAGTTTTGTATGGCTTGAAACAATCTCCACGTGTCTAGTTTGGAAGGTTTACTACGGTAACGTTGGCTACAGGATATAAGCAGAGTCAAGGAGATCACACACTTTTCATCAAACATTCGGCCTTAGGGCCTTGATAGTTTATGTTGATGACATAATTGTGACCGAGAATGATGAGGAAGAAAAGCAAACTATAAAACAGTGTCTAATCAAGGAGTTTGAGATAAAAGACTTGGGAAATTGAAATATTTTCTGGGAATTGAGGTAACTCACGCCAAAAAAATAATCTTTGTTTCTCAGCAAAAGTATGTCACTGATCTTCTTAAGGAAATGGAGATGTTAGCAAGCAAACCACTTGCAACACCAATTGAGCAGAATTAGAGAGGCTGTAAGGGATCAAGCAGTAGATAGAGAAATGTACCAGAGGTTAGTCGGAACTCATCTATCTTGCCCATACACGGCCAGACATAGCATACTCTATGAGTGTTGTCAGTCAGTTTATGCACAATCCTAAGAAGATTCATCTTCAAGCTGTTTACAGAATACATTATACTTGAAGACTTATCCTGGAAAATGAATAATATTCAAAAGGAAGTTAGAGTTTGTCTTCGAATCCTACACTGATGTGGATTATGTAGGGTCTCTTGTAGATCAGAGGTCTACCTTAGGTTATTGTACCTTTCTCAGAAGCAATTTAATAAAATGATGGAACAAAAAATAAAACGTTGTAATCCGATCAAGTACAGAAGTTGAATTTAGGGCAATGACACAGAGTCTGTGAATTGTTATGGCTGAGAATTATTTTGAGTGATTTGAAGATTAAATGGAGTAGGCCTATGAGACTCTACTGTGACAATAAATCAGCCATTAGCATTACGTATAATCCAGTGCAACATGACCAAACTAAGCACATTGAGATAAACAGACATTTCATCAACGAAAAGTTGGAAAGTGGATTACTTTGTACTCTGCACATTTCCATAGGAGGTCGGTTAGCAGATATTCTCACAAAAGGGCTCAACAATACTATGTTTCAAGATATTATTAGCAAGTTGGGAATGGATGATTTATATTCATCAACTTGAGGGGGAGTGTGGAAAGATACATTATATCTTCCCTTGATTTGTGGCTTGATTAATGTTAGGAATATATATACAGTTGTTCCTAAAGACTAGGGATGTGATTGAGAAAGAATTAGTGCTGCTGAATATAGGATTTCCTAATTTAGTTAAGAATCATTTTTTAGCTCGTGTAATATCTTGTATATATAGCCCATTAAGAAGCTCGTGTAATATATACAGAAATATACTTTTACCCACACTTACTTACCCTCAAAACTCCATCCTAAAATAAAACCATAACCAATCCCAACAACCTAAAAGCCTAAACCCAACATATCAAAGCCTACAACCATATCCATAAGTATAATCCACAAACCATTATCCACAAATCATTGTCCATATCAACCAATCAATATTTGATCATCAAATGGGATATTTGTCCTCACTACAACCTACCTCTTAAAAATCATTCTACCCAACCTAATCCATCACTTTTCTCTAACAAAATCATTACTTACACTCCATATCATAAATCTAACCAATCACCTTTTTCTAACAAAACTATTAACTTGCATCATAACTCGTACATTTCTTTCATCATTTATTTTTAACTCATTCTCACAAGCCATCTTCATACCCCTTCATCTCAATCAACTCATAAAAGCATTCCATCTCCACACCTTTTGGATACTTGTCATCATCCCTTTCACCCCTCTTAAAATTTAATCACCTAACTCTTACACAACCTATTTACTTAACCAAACACTACACCCTCTCATCCCACATAACACGCAATCATATTATTTCAACTAAACACCACATCATTTCACCTCACCAAACACTCAACTTAAATGAGTTGGGGGGGAGGGGGGATCCAATTTATTTTGATAAAAAACTATTCATTTACCTTCCATTCCATAAATACCTTCATCTCAACTTTAAATTTTGCATCCCCCACCTTCAAATCCTGTGTCATTCTCTACACTTCTACCTCTTCACCTCATCCTACCCTCAAAAGTAAACTTCCATCCATATAAATACCCTTTTCACCTCATAAAAAAGGGTACCAAGTCTAAGTCTTAAAAAAAATTAATTTTTTTCAACTCATTTATTCAATTCTTCTCTACTCCCCTCACTTTATTAACTCTAAGAAATTTTCTATTCTCATAATTCTACTAAGGACCTAAGAAGAAGAAGAAGAAGAAAAGGGAAAGCCCAAGCTTCAAGGTAGGTTTGAGCATAAACATTGCATCTCCCCTCTTTCCTCTCCAGTTCTTTTTTCTACCTCACCCCTCACCTCTTTAATTTTTCTTTTAGAAAGACTCTTAGGATGGGATGCCCCCTCCCCTATCTCTTATAAATCAAACTTTGATTTGATTGAACCTTCAAAAGAAAATTTTAAAATCTTTCAATTCATTTTGAAGCAATTGATATTCGGGTCCTTCTCAAATCATGATAACATACCCGCAACCATTAGCTAACACTTTCCAAAAAAAGAAATATGTTGTTCCCAAGACTAAATTTTTATAAGGATCATCTTCTTCAATGAAATGATCCTTATAGCCCGAGCTGATAACAAATCCCTTCTTAAGGTACAAGTCATCAAACACGTAACACTTTTATTTTATATTATTTCGTTTTCATCCAAAAATGACCAACTTATTTTTGAGGTTACCACCAATTGGTGGAGAGAAAGGGGTGCTTAACACCTTCCCTTTTTTTTTAATCAAATAGTTTACTTAGATTGTAGGTGGATTGATGTTTTATCCATACGAGAGTCACTAAATGCCAAAACGAATGGTGACAACTCCAAACCCTCGTAAAGGTGATAGTCGGAATCGAAAATCACGTATCTACATAAGGTATGCACAACTCTTCTCTCTCTCAACTTGCACGTAAACCTCTCTCATCTCCTTAGAAAGTGTAGGTTTCCCATCAATAGATTAGAACTGAAGCAAATTCTTTATTTGTATTTAATTTAATTTTCTTTTACTTCTTCGAGTTATTACATACCCTAAAAACTCCTATACAAGTATTTGCTCCCAAAATTTCAAGGCTCTCATTTCATTAATGGCAGAGAGATATAAATGACAAGATCAAAAGGTTTCATTCTTTAATCTCATATCTTTTTTTTTTCTTTTTTAATTTCTAACTTTTAAGTAAACCCTCTTGATTACACGTTCTGTAATTTTGTTTGAATGAGATTTTTGGTTATCTTTAATTTTGTATGAATGGGATTTTTGTATAAATATGCTAGAGTTCGTTCATGCCTATGGCACACAAGCATCCTCTTTATGGGTTAAGGGGCAAAAGTGGAAAAATAATAAAATTAAATGGGGTATTATTATAAATGAAAAAAATTCTTTGAGAATGAAGGGGTAAAAAATGAAAGATAGTAAAGTTAGAGGGTATTACTGAAAAAAGGAATGAGATGGGGGAGGAGATGAGTAAAAACAATAAAGTTGAAGATGGAGGAGGAAAACAATAAAGTAGGGTTATTATTACTGGATGGGATATTTATCCCCCATAGTGGGTTGCACCTTTGTGTTATATATATGGGTAGCGTTCAACAAACAACGTTGGGAGCCAAAATGTGTACTATATGGCTTCAAAGTTTTGGATTGGGTTGGTTTTTTGTGAGAATGATCTCTACGGTGAGGATATCATCCTCACAAAAAAAACCAATCTAATTTGAAACATCTAATCCCGTCAAAAGTGGTTTACAAATAAGCGATAAAAATTTGACGATCCACAATTCTAAACCACTTTTGATCGGGTTAGTAGTTTTAGATTGGGCTGATTTTTTGCGAGGATGATCTCCTCTCCATAGAGATAATCCTCACAAAAAAATCAGCCCAATCCGAAACTTTTAAGTCATATAGGACAAAGGCGTTGGCTGTTGAATTAGACCTTATATACATAACACCTATTTTTTACAATATTTTTGCCAATGCTCGGATGCCATCCATTTTTACAAAATCTGATAGCATCTGGCAGTTTTGTAAAAAACAATGAAAATGGACAACATCTAGGTGTGCTATAAAAAACATTGTAACAAATAGTTCTCCTTCAATCCTATAACGTTTGACATCCAACACCTTTGTCTATATGGGTTGGAAGTTTCGAAGTGAGCTGATTTTTTGTGCAGATGGTCTCTATGATTATAAAAACATCCTCACAAAAAATCAGCCTAATATAAAACTTCTAACCCCATAAAAATGGTTTAGAATTGTGATCTGTCAATTTTTTATTATTAAATTGTAAACCATTTTTGGTGGGGTTAGAAGTTTCAGATTGCTCTAATTTTTTGAGAGGATGATCTCATCGCCATGGAGATCATCCTCACAAAAAAAAATCAATCAAATCCAAAACTTTTAAGCCATATAAGACAAATTTTAGCTAACATTGTTACAGAACACTATATATATATAATAAGTCAGGTTCGATTGTCTCTCCCCCAAACCACCGTTGGATGGTTCGTAATCCAATGACAAAGATAAAAAAAATATTTATTAAATAACACATGGGACCCATTAGTTTACTTAATATATTTTTTAAATTAGAATGACCTCCTTACGTATTTAAAACCCCAAACACCACTCGTCTTCTTCGTTACAATCAGGGACATCGAACAAAGAAAAATCCTTTTTTTTTGTATGATAATAAAATGAAGAAAATAAAGATTTATATTAAATCAAATTATGATTTCTTCTCTCAAATCAAATTTCGATCTCTAACCATTTTGATTTAGAAGGTTCAGAAGAACCAAAACCATTTCATTGCGAAAAGTTCAGTCCAACTAAAACCAAAAGCCATCTCCAGCAACTTATCTCATAAAATAAAGAAAACAATGAATTGGGACAGGAAGGTAATTGTAATTTTAGGGAGGTAGTTATAATATATTAAAGTTTTAAATGAAATAAAGAGCACATGATATATAATTCACCCTCTACCATAAGATTATTGAAGATTAAAAAAGATCCGACGCTTCAGACAATTTGAGTGGATCTTGGTTTGGGAGGGTATCAACTGAACCTGATATATATGGTGTGTGATATCCCAAAAGATCCTTACAATTATTATCATTAAAAGATATTTTAGAGAACCAAGAACATGAATTATTATGAACTAATTGACTTGAGCATGTAATCATAATTAATGTGGAAATTGTACATGTTGAGAAAACCTTTAATGTGACATACATGTATCATAATTGAACTCAATAGACTTATAATTGTAATTATAGAAAAAATAACATCTTAAGGGGAGGATATGTACATGTTGTATTAAACTACTATATGAATGCATAGTTGATTTGAGATAAGTTGAAGAAAGACACATTTACACTACATTACTAGGTCAAGCATCGTCTAAAACTTACTATATGACTAGAGTTCACTCGTGCCTACGACACTCACACCTTCTTTGGGATTAAGGGATAACAACGAAAAAAAAAAGTTTGAGGGGTATTATTACAAAATTTTGAGGTTAAGGAGGTTAAAAATGAAAAAAATAAAGTGGATTAAAGGGTAAAAGACAAAATATAATAAAGTTAGATGGGTGAAGAATAAAGACAATAAATTAGGTCCCATAAAAAAATTGTAGCTCGATGGAATGTTTATCCCCACAAAACTATAGTTGGATGAAAAGTTTATCCCCTTACAAAATTATAGTAACTGTAGATTCTGCAATTATGTTTTATTATATAGGTGTCAGGTGTTTTGAAATGATGTATGAGACAATCACGACATATGTTGTATGCAAATTTGTTAGGTCAGACTATCGTGAACATGTTCTTTTTTTTTTTTTTTTGCTTGTAGATGATAATATTGAGTCATTCAACTCGATGTTTGGACTTAGAATAAAAAGATAAATAAATAATTACCCAAGGCAATCTTTACAAGCAAAGCCAAGACGATCACAATCCAATTAGATAAAAATTTCCAAATAAGTGTCATTGTCTCTATGTATGTTTTCCAAAATATTGCAAAGCACATCTTTATGTGTGGATTGGTGATACTTACGAGGTCCTAAAAAAATGATTCATTATAAGTCCTACCAAATGACTATAACAAACAAATTGACAAAGATGATGTGGGAATGAGAAACTTGAGAGAAAATGAGCCAAATGACAATATTGGTTGTGGCTTATTATTATATCCAACTCAACCTAATTGGATGTGTGAGAAAAGTTATCACTAAAAGAGAAAATTTTCAAAAAAATAAAAATTGTGAATAGAATATTTGTTGATTAGTAAGCATTGACAATGAACATAAACTCAATAATAGACTTGAGTATTCCATTGAAGATGAATGTCAAGGGCCCATTTTTAGGAATATAACGCAATTGAGTTATTTTTAAAGATCCTTAGTTGACTTATTTTTAGGTATGCAAATCTTCATCATGATGAAGAGTTATTTAGTTCTTTTTGTATTATCTTCTAATCACCACAAAATGAATATTTACTGCTTCACATATTTTTTTAGTATATGAATACTTGATTTATATGGCATATAAGCTTGATGGTTATGGATTTTAGTTTTGATACTTTTTAAGCACATCCGTTTTAGTTTCATTCTTAATTATAAATTTCAATATACAATATGTATTATATTTTAATGATTTTATATGTTTTATATTTAAAATTTAGATCTTTAGAAGTATTTTGTTTCTATATTTTTATTATTATAATAAGAGAAGGTGGAGTAGAAGTGGTTCGGCACCAAATTTTGGATCCCACAAATGCTCCCACTTTTACATTTAAACTTAATATAGTAAAGGTCATTTTAGTAAAAAATTAGGAAAATTGTAGCCCTGATCCTAGAATGACATTGGTTAGTTTTTAAAAGGGAAAATTATTAAAAATAATAATTATTTGATTACTATTTACTAAAAAGATTCAAATTTTTAAAAAAAGATACTGACTTGGTCATTGGACTAACTTAATTGAAGTTGCTGAATTTACCCTCATTAAACTAGGTTGTTTAATCATCTAGTTTTATATATTTTTTTAGTAAAAATTTAAAATAAGACGGACAAACGACCTAGTTTCAATTTTTTTTAAATAAAGAGGAAACAAGGTAGTCAAGCGACCTATTTTCAATTAAAAAAAAAAATAAAAAGTTGAAACAAGGTGGTCAAATGACATCGATTTAATTTTTTTTTTTCATCGATTTATTTTTAGTAATTGATAGAAATTTGAATGAAAATGGTAGTTCAATGATCAATTTTCAGTTACAACGGTCCATTTTTCACTTATAAATATGGGTTTGATGGCGTTCTTTCTCACTTTGTTCTGATGGTCTTACTTCTCTAATTTATATTCTCTTTACTTTTTCTCTTTAAATTTCTTATTTTCTTAATTCTCTAGTTGCTACAAGTAAACATCAAATTTTTGAAATAGCTTGAAAAATGCTTGTATGCAGATATGGAGGTCATTGTGAAGATATAACATACATCGGTGGTAATGCTCAAATTTTAATGGAACGCCAAATATTACATTGTCAGAACTACATACAATGGTTGTCTCAAATTACAACATTAGAATAACTTTTATCTTGAGGTCATTTATTACAATAGATTCTAAACCGATATAAATTATATTTATAATCAACCTACCTGTGAATATATATTAGAAGTGGATCAAAATTCCCAAAGTACAATTATTTTTGTAGTCCATTCTTAAAACACATATAATTCGGGATATATTGAAATGCATCAATCAAATTATAGTCATGTGAATTTACAAGGTGAGCCTAGCTCGTCAAATAAAACACGTGAAAATATTTACAATCCAATTGTACATGATCTCGTTGAGCATAATCCTATTTTAAAAGAAAATGATTCTGATGGTGATAATGATGATCTCATACAATTAATTAAAGGGTTTTGTTAACGTGTGCTCTAAGGACATAAGTTAAAGTGCAATAAATACACTTTGAAAATTGGAATATGAGGGTATTTTGATAAAAAATAAATTTTTAAGGGTATTTTTGATACAAAATCTAATTTCCAGTGTAGTTATTGCACTTTAAGGGCACACGTTAACAAAATCCTTAATTAAATGACTCAAGAAAGACAATATATTCATATGTTATAGGCATGTATACGACTAAAAAATTATGGAAGGTAGATAATGTGAGTAAACTAAAATTGGTTGTCAAAAGGACTTTGTTTTGAAGTAATAGATTTCTTAAACAAGGTAGTCAAATGATTTTCTTGTGTAATAAGGCAGTCAAATGACCTTATTTTGAAAGTTTGTACGTAATAAGGTGGTTAAATGACCTTGTTTTGAAAGTAACGTATAAACAAAGGGCAATTTTGATATTTGAAGATTGTATTTTTCAAACAAGATGGTCAAATGACCTTCTTTTGTAACAAGGCAATCAAACGACCTTGTTAGTATCTTTTTTAAAAATAGTTAAAAATCATCATTTTCTAATAAATAACAAAAAATATTATTTTTTTAATAAATAATAAATAATAAATTAATTTTTTTAATAATTTTCTCTTAATGTTGTCAATTTCGCATGTATTTCAAGATTTTAACTTTATTCTCTTTTCTCTCCTTCTCTTTTCAAGAACACTCTTTCAACTTTAATGCATTTTCTCTTGTGCTTTTTTCAATAATATCTCTTTAACTTTATTTTCTTCATCTTCTCCCATTTTTCTAATAATCTTGTAACTTTATTACCTATACTCTTCTATTTTTTTCCCATTAATTCCCCTACAATTTTATTATTTTTCCTCTTTTATTCCCTTAACCCTAGAGATGATGACTGTGTCATGGACTAGGACAAACTCTACTACATTATATTTTTTTAAGATAAAAAGTTGTACTTGGAACTTAAATGTGTAAATTATTCATATAAGAAATCAAACTAACAAATATATGTGAATTAAGATATGAGTTATTTCTTCATACTCTGACAAATGGGATTTATCAGAGTGGCAAACCATGAGCCGATACCTAAATTCAAACTAATGAACTAAAAAATATAAGTCCATACTATTTGTGGTTAATATGGATACCAATTGATCTAAGCATCCCATTTACAACTCTCAAATATGAGTCACCTCCTTAGGGGAATAAACTTTGAAGCGTTAATCCCGCTTTAAAATTTCGTAGAATTATCTCCATTGGGTTACAGTTGGTACTTCCAAGGATATCCCAAATATTAACTAAAAAGTAGAGACATGAAATAAATACAAAAAGTCATGTGTCATGATACATGTAGCGTTCCTCCAAAATTTTGAAACTTACATGTTTACTTGCAGAAATAGCCAATGTTATAATAACCCCCACAAAACATTAAACCCACCAATGGTAGTTTTCTTTGCAGCCGTCTCGTAGATTCTTCAAATTTTGAACACCCTTGATAAATTAGAACACAAAAACTTAGTCTAATTAATGATTTTATAAAAATTGAATTTTGATCATTTTCCAATCAAGAATTTGAAACCAATCCCATGATCCTTTTCCATGATGAAAATATCAAATCCAACGGCTAGAAACACAAATCAGGCAAAAAAAAAAATTCTGTGAGTTCCATAGTTGGGTGAGAATAAATTTCATTGGCCAATGGAACTGAAAGAGTATGACACGTGGCACTTTTAGATGTGCCGGTTACTGAATATTCAGTGATCCCAAGGACATGCAGCATATGCCTTTTGTTATCTTGTAGAAGGAATTTTCACACTTCGGATGCACTCACATGCGCCCATGAACCGTCGCTGGTTCGAATCATACTTTCTTTCACAATTATAATAAAACTTTCGCACGTGGCAAACGGTGACAATAATTCATACCATAAACGATATGATACATTAGATGTAGTTTATTTTGGTAGCCCTTTGAATGTGGCATCTTTTATCTGGTCAATCAGAACCGTTCATCAAGAAAATTTTTCTTAAATCATAAGTACTTCACAAATCAACTTGACTTACATAATCATCAAATCTTTTTTCATAAATCAATGATCATGAGTAGGGGTTGTCCATGAATTGGGTTTGAATATGATTGGTACCAGATTAATGTGTTGTTTTAGATCCAAACGACTCTTTCAATTACAACATGGTCGATCCAAAATCGATCTTATAATTTTTATTATCCTATTGGATTCTTTTCAGGAATCAAATTCTTGATTATCATATTGGAATGAATCAGGGTTTCAGAAATGATCCAATTCCAATCCATCGACAGCCCTAACATGAAACAAAGATTATATTAGGAGTACGGGCTATTACAATATAATACATCCAGTAGTACTACAAAATATCTCATATAAGAGAAAAAAGAATTAAAAAAATATTTTTTTAAACGTGACTAACACGTGCCGGCCTGCACTAGATAGAAAGGACGGAATCAGATCCGACGACCAGATCTACCTATCAGATTCTATAACATCTCGATTTAGATCGGACGGCTAATAACGTCCTATCGAAACCAAGAATGAGATTTCCATCCAACGGATACAATTAAAAGCAACGGACACGTTGGAAAGATCGCTCTCTTTGAACGGTTTTGAGTCTCTCTCTCTCACTCTTATATCTGTGCCTCTTCGATTTGCTCTTCTCCTCTAAGTTCACTTTCGTTTTCTCTAACTTGCGCACCTTGTACTGCTTATCGTGCGCCGTTTGAGGATGCCTCAGACCTTTTCCATAACAAACCTTCGTTATAAGGAGAATCACACGTTAAAGAGAAACCTATTAAAGAACCAAACACAAAACCGGTTCAAAATTACGAATATCTAAACCGCCATGGAAGGTCAAAAAAGCCAGGCGAAGCTAACAAGGACTCATTCGTCTCTTCTTAGATCATCTCCCACCATTAGAACTTCTGTACACAGCATCTCTTCCATCTACGAAGAAGAAGCCGCGTCAGAAGAAGAAAAACCCCATAAATCCGGTTCAGTAGCTCGAACCGCCTGTTCAAGCTGGAGCTTACCTCTTCTGGCCACGGCGGTTCTTTCCATCTCTTTCTTCTTGTTCTTTCTCATAAAAGAAGAAATACCCACTTCAGGAAACTTCTTGTTTGGTTTGATTTTCGTCGCGATTGCGATCTTGATCGTGAGAAAGAAAAAGGGTTTTTTGATAAAGAGTTCATCTTTTCTGAAACAATTGTGGGATGAGAAGAACCGAAAATTCGGGTTTTCGAAATGTGGAGGAGAATCAAACCCGGTTCAGTGGTTCATTGGAAGTGGAGTCGGCTCGTCATCGATCAAGAAAGATCGAAAAGAGAAGAAAATTATAAGAGAAGGTGTGGAATTTTACATTAATGGTGATTTCTATGAAGGAGAATTTCACAAAGGGAGGTGTAATGGGAGTGGGGTTTATAACTATTTTGTTAATGGGAGGTATGAAGGGGATTGGATTGATGGGAGGTATGATGGGTATGGTATCGAGAGCTGGTCGAGGGGGAGTCGGTATCGGGGACAGTATCGACAAGGTTTGAGGAACGGTTTCGGGGTTTATAGGTTCTATACAGGAGATAGTTATGCAGGGGAGTGGTTTAATGGGCAGAGTCATGGTGTTGGAATGCAGACGTGCTCAGATGGGAGTAGTTATGTTGGAGAATTCAAGTGTGGCGTCAAGCATGGCATGGGTTGTTACCATTTCAGGTAATATAATTCACTGTTCTATTGAGTTTGATTGTTCTGTTGTTGTTCTTGTTTAGTCTTTTATAGATCAATCGATTGATGTGTGAAATCTTTACTGTATTAATTGTTCGATTGATCAATTGGATACCTACTAATGGATTGAAGTGGAAATTTGTTTGTTTGGCATTGATTTTTGGGTGGTTTCTTGGTGAATTGGTTGAATTTTTCTTTTATTTGTATTGAAATTCCGTCTGAACTGTATAAACCTTTCTGAGATCAAAGTGAAATTGATTGTTTTGTTGTTATTCTTGATTAATCTTTGTGAGATCAATCTATTGATTTTTGAATCTTTAATGTATTAATTGTTTGGCTGATTACTTGGAGACCTACTAATGGGTCAAAGTGCAAATATCTTTGTTTACCATTGATTTTTGAATGTGAATTTGTGGAATTTTTCTTTAATTTGTGTTGAAATTCTGTCGGAACTGTAGAAATCTTTGCTGAGATCAATTTTGATTGAACAAGTAGAATTTTATGTTATATTCAGATATTTCAGCTTGTTTTCAATGAACTGAATTCTTGTTTTTCAATGCTTTGGTTGACTTTTTTGGGTATTTTTGTGTTTCAATTTCCTCCTACTTATTGTAAAATGATCCGAAACTCTTGATATTCTTCAATCAAAAATAAAAAATAAAAAACTGTGGGGAATTATTAAGATAGGGTTTAGAATGATAAATCTACGAAGAAGAATATTCGGGATCGATTGATCTTCCATTCAAACTGATTCAAAAACTTCAAATTTTAATGTGACCAGCTTCTATATTCAAAAGTTAAGGAATTTGTGTCATATAATCAGAAAGAAGAGTGAAGTTATGAATTGATTTCCTGATTGGATTTGTGTAGGAATGGAGACAGATATGCTGGGGAATATTTCAGTGACAAGATCCATGGATTTGGGGTTTACCACTTTGCCAATGGTCACTTCTATGAGGGGTCATGGCATGAAGGCCGGAAGCAGGGTTTCGGAATTTACACTTTCCGAAATGGTGAAACAAAATGTGGAGAATGGGATTGTGGAGTTCTCAAGAACCCCGTACCCGCATTAACAGATGCAGTCTTGCGTGCAGTTCAGGTGTGTTACTTTAACATCTTCTCTTTAGTTAATCGAATAGAAGGAATGATAAGGATATATACTTAACCTGCTTTGGGAAAATGAATTCCACCTTTTAATTGCACCTCGGAAATTGACAAAAAGAGAATTATTTTTTTCTTAGTTTTTGTAAATCATTTTCCTCGAGAATGGGATGGGAAATTGCTTTTGTTGGGAATTTGTTTTTCAAGGAAAACATGCCATCATACACCTGAAAATCACATTTTCTTGGAAAAACCATTTTCCATGCGCAATCATAGAAACAAACCACTAAGTCTCTCACCTATTAGGGTTACTTTTACAATTTTCACTAAAAGTATCCATTTTTTATGGGAAGAATTTCCTTGGAGTGACAGTGCATGGAATTAGAACACTGAACTCCAATGGAATATCTCGTCAACTTAAGATTCACGAACCATTTTGATTACCACCAAAGTAGTGCTCACACGGCATCCGTTCTAAAGTCTATCTTGTTGTCCCTTTCATCTGATTTCAGGCAGCTAGAAAAGCAGCGGAGAATAGTATTCATCTTGCTCGGGTGGACGAACAAGTTAACAAGGCGGTCATGGCTGCAAACAGGGCTGCCACTGCAGCAAGAGTTGCTGCAATCAAAGCTGTTCAGAACAGGATGAATGGGAACTTTTGCGAAACCAACGTGTAAGAAACTCTCAATTGTAAAAATTTACTGAATTGTTATGTATTCGGAAGGTCGGTGACCCAGGTAAGCACAAGCAGCTCACCCAGTGTGTCAGAAAGAGAGAGGGTTGACAACAATAGATGTATATCCATGATCACTCTGTAACCTGTACATAAAGCCCCATATATTATATCAATGGAAGAAGAATTTTCAAGAAATGTTTTGTTTTTTTCCTGCATTTTTCATTTCCAAGAAGTTTATATCAAGCTCAGGAAAAATAAAACCAAACAAGTGTCTGGGATTGGGGCCAATTCTCAACTAGTTGTTTCCCAACAATGATGAAGGTCATGGATTACACATTGCCCCCACTTGGTCGGGTGGTTGATACCCTCCTTCACTGTGGGCTGCTGTGTGCCTTTGGGTTCAAGTTACAATGTATGGCAGTGGTCTTTTGGTTATTGAGTAGGTATGATTAGTCTGCTATAAACAAATTATGATTGTGTTTGGTGTAAAAAAATAGTTAGGATTATTGTTAGTTTTCAGATATTAGGCATACCTTCTTCAATCAATTTACGACATGAGTAGAAGAATCACCTGTGAAAAGATGGTTTAGTGCCTCCTTTAGCAAAAAGGATGTTGTGGGCTCAAATCTTGTTGAATTAACACCTAATCCTTAACTTTTAGAGGTCAATAATGATGATGATGATCCATTGGAGATAAAGAATGTCACAATACACATGATTTCATAAACACCTCGAATGACATGGTTCAAACGTTTTTATGGCAATGATCCTTGAACACCAAAATGATCCTACGAAGAATAAGTTTCTGGAGAAAATATTCTTTAGAAAATAGATTTCCTCTGAGAAACATTTGTTGGTACTTGATTGTATCTAGCAAAATGTCAATCGAGGTAATCTGGCAAAATGACTCGAGAAAACATTTTCTTTGGGTGTTGTCGATGGGTGGGGGTCTGGTTTGAGTTGGATTGCTAATGGCTCAATGCGAACCCAAGTTCTAAAATATCACCCAAGTTCAAGTAGGGATGAGCTCGACCCACAATATATCGTAAAAAGTAATAAAAATCATATCTGGAAAATTATAATTTAAGTTATCGTACTACTCCCTAACTGTATATACACAAATCGAGTCTATATAGCCTGACCCAGAACATTATCCAAATCTAGTTCATGATGAAATCAAGACAGGAAATAGTTTTCTGGGAAAATGATATTTTTCCATAAAAATGCTAAGTGATACACCTCCAAATCTCACTTTCCTGATGCCCATAGTTTTGATTAAACTAATGTTAGGACACCATGCCCATGTGCCAACTTTCTTTGTTTGTGATGATGTCGGGTAGGCATGATGTTTGTGCCAAGCACATGGGATGGTGATGGGTAAGTGTTGGTGAAATAACAGTAAATTTTTCATGCATGCATGGTGCATCCAGAACCATAACCAACCACTGTTGCGTATTGTATTCATGTGTTGACTCCTTTTTCCTCTCTCTTGCATTAATTTTCTCCCAACTTTTTCTTTCACCAATTAGAACAACATTCTGTACTTAAATTAATAATAATTAATCTCTGCTCCTACTTTTTCACTTTCAATCCAACCAACCCTCACCTGCATTTTGACTGTTTAGCCTTAGTAGATGGGGGTTTGGTTTAAAAACCTTAATGGATGGATGGGGACAATCTCCTTTTATTATTTTTGTTGGATTAATAGTAATAAATTGGATTTTGGGTTCAAATTTCCATTGTCTCATTCTATATGACTTCATTTGATCATTGTTTATATCTATTATTATTTAAAAATAATCAAGTAATTAATAACCGGATGGAACTAAGATGTATGAGTTCATAAATAATTGCAAATATATCAATTAAACAAAAGTTGAGATGTCTTTGTACTGTTCTTGCCATTATTACTTATATATAATATAAATGTTCTTGTTCTTGTATTTATCCGTGTTTTACAAGCATGTCTCTACAACTCCTATAATAGAAAACCAACTTTAAAGTTTATATATTATTTATGAAGAGAGTGGAACCCATTAGCTTACCTTGAGAAGATCATCAGTTTCTGACTCATGCCTCAATACTTCAAATAAAATATTTTTATTTTTGGAGTTCAATTGATAACTCTGACATTGTCAACGTAGATGGGAATCCCCACGTAATGTTTGTTAAAAATTATATTATTAAAGGTATTTTAAAAATACCCCCTATAAAATGGGTGATATTAGATGTATCCCCTTTGACTGTAAGTCAACATTATTTTTTCTTCATGATCTAACAGTGAAATTTTGATTTAGTCATTTAACTATTTAGAGAGCATTTTGAAAAAAATCAAAATTTTATTTTAAATCATCAAGAAAATTCAACCTTGACTTATGCTCAAGATGGGGTAAGCCTCATCTTGCATTTTGCAAGGGGGTAAACCTAATATCACCAAATTTACACGTCTGTATTTCTAAAATAACCTATTGTTAAAACAGTAATAATAATTTATTTTGCTTCCAATTTTTCTCTATCTATCCAACCACCCTCACCTGCATTTCACCATAATAAACGAGGGGGAGAGAGAGGAGAAAGCGAGTCAATGTGAAAACTCGTCAATTTTATAAATATTTATTTTGTTCACAAAATTTTTATTTATAATCAAATAACTCGGCCAAATTTAATTTGTCTAAGTGTATTTTCAAGCTGGCTTTGCCAAGTTGACTTGGTGAGTTGGTTTCATGAGTTTAGGGGTCGAGTCATATGGAAGTCCAATCCAAACTAGTCAACTAGGTCAAGTTTCAAGCTGGCTTGACATGGTTGTCCAGCTTTTTTACTACTAGCCTTACCGATATGGTCTCGTTTGAAATTTTTATTGGACTAATGGGGGTGACCACAACCTATAGTAGGGTTATTTTTAATTTTTTTTTCCCAAAAAAATCCATCTTTTTTTGGGAGATTATCTTTTATTATTTAAAAATAATAAAATTATTAATAACAAGACGAGAACTACTACTTGTGAATAATTCCAAATATATCGATTAAAGAAAGGTTGAGATGTATTTAATGTTTATATTGTTCTTGGTTTTGTATTTATATGGGGTTAGCAAAGCATGTCCCTAATCTCAATAACTCCAATAATAGAAAACTAGGTGTGACTTAGGTTTCATTTATATATCATTTACAAGAGAGGATGTCCCAGTTGGTGACATTGATTGAAAATGATCATTTTGGACTTTTAGTATAAAAATTCTATAAGAACTGTAGTTCTCCTTTTTCTGGTTTGGGGTCTGCCTAACACCCCCATTTAATTAAAAAAAAAAAAAAATCCATAAGAACTGGTTAATTACGAAAGGGACTACTTTAAAAGTGATACACAAAAATGGGCTTTTTGCTATACTAAAATCCCTTTTGGGACCAAATAAATTCAGATCTCTTTTTTTTGTTTTTTTGTTTTTTTATTTTTTGAAACCTCACTTTAAATTATATCTTTTTCAATTTTCTCTCTTAGTTCTTTCTAAATGATTGAACAAAATATAACATTCCTCCTTCTTCTCTCATTTTTATATCTAAGAGGTTGAAGACGATTGGTTTTGGGTATAATTTTTTTATCTTACAAGTTGAAGATGAGGACATAGTCTATTAGAGAAGATGGAGGTAAAGTGATACATGTCATCTGGTACCCCAAAACTTCACCAAATCGTGTAGAGATATGTCTAAATCATCAAAAGAAAACCTAAATACAAAGTCCAATAATCGTCCTGCTAGATTGGGTTGCAGAGAGATACATAAGTTCGTCTTTTAGTATTGGATTGGATTGTTAACGGGTTGGGTCGGGTCCTTTGTGTTAAGAAAATTACTAGAAAAATAGTATAAATCAGGAATTTTTGTGATTCTGAGATGCGCCTAAGACACTATCTTTAAAGTGTTAATTGCCTTCACTCAATCAAGTTTGCGGCTAGGTTCCAAGCAATTCACCTCCAGGATATAACAAAAATCATCAAATTCTGAAGACAACAATTCTGAAGAATTTCTTCAGAACTTTACATGAAATTAAATATAAGATTGAAAGAAAGAGATCAAATTGTAATAAATATCTAAAATTCAGACTCCTATTTTTAAAGATGATTAAGAGTCACAACTCTTGGAAGAATACACATTTTCCATTAAACAAACATGTCTATTTGTTTAAATTGTGTTTAAATGAAGATATCTTTTAAAAGAAGATATCATTTAAAACAAAAAACACATTTTCTTGAAATGGTGCTTAATTCTAGAGTCTTTTGGAAATAACTTCCATGGGATTTTATCTAGTGTATCTCACTCACTTTTTTACTTTTCCATTGAACATTATATTCTGCATACAACATTCCCCCACTTAGAATATAATGTTAATTAAGTCTTAGTTAAATACTATATCCTCATGCATATAAGAAGATGTCTTTTGACTTAAACCTTCAATTAGTGTAAGCATTTCAAACACTTTATGAAGTCATTGGTGGCCTAAGTTTAAACCAAAACTCATCTATATCAAGTACGGAGAAACCACACATATGATTTTATCAACTTTCGTGAAAAGCTCACAAAAAATACGTCTTCATCCTAGGTTTCCTAAACATTTACAAAAGTAAAGCCCAAACTTTTGTTAGAAAGTGTACCACTTCTTATGTTTACATAGGTGAAGTTCCTTCAATGTCCCTGTAAGAAAAATTCTTGAACTTCATTAAGATTATAAAACTCATCCTCAAATAAGCGTTGCAGTCAGCACTGAACATTCTGGAATGAATTTATCAATAAAATGATAAATAAAATCTCAGTGCTCAAACATTCACTTAACTACAACTTCTTATTACCCATTAGACCTCAGAAAAGTTGTAGCCATTGTAAGGTTGGGTTTCTATTATAGGTGACTTTATATAAAAGATTTTAAACTCATTCTATTACATGTGCTTTGTATTAAGTCTCTCGCAAGTCCCTTAGCAAATGGATTTTCCAAGTTGTTTTTTAACCTAGCATATACTATGATTATAATTCTATCAAGAATTAACCGTCCGACATATTCATGTCTCAAGCTAATACATCTAGATTTATCATTGTAAATCTTGCTATATGCTCTAGATATAGTAGTTTCACACCCTCAAAACAAAGAAATGACTAGTATCGGTTGTGGTCACAACTCTATTTCCAATAACATATTTCTCAACCATTTTGCCTCTTTGTTTGTTGCCATTAAGATCATAAATTCAGATTTAATTGTAGAATGCGAGATATACATCTATTTCTTAAAAGTTTAAAAAATAACTCCATTACCAAGAGTAAAAATCCAATCAGGCATTAGACTTATTATTACTAACACTAGTTATCCAACTAGCATTAGTTAGCCCTTTATAACTGTTGGAAATGTGATAGAATATAGTCCTAGTCCAAAAGTTTGTAAGATACCCAAGGACTCTACCAATTGCTTTCCAATATTCTGTATTAGGATTATTTGGATGTCTAGAAAATTTAAAAATTGTAAATAAAATGTCTGGCCTTGTGCAATGTATTGCATACATCAAACAATCGATTGCATTAGCATATTGTAATTGAGTAATTACCTTCCTAGAATTCTCCATTACTTTAAATGAAGAGTCATATAGGTAACTTATTTAATTCCTAAATATTGAAATTTAAGAATCACTTTCTCAACATAATGAGATTGACATAGGGCGTAACCCCCACTATGTTTATTTATTTTGATCCCTAAAATAATATCAACTTCATTATGATCTTTTATCTTGAACTTTGAAATTAGATACTTTTTAGTTTCATCAATTCTTTTCATATTAGTCCCAAATATAAACATGTTATCCACATAAAGACAAATGATAACACCATAATCTTTTGTGAATTTAGAATAAACACACTTATTAAGCTTAAATCACATAATTAAAATTTTCGTGTCATTGCTTTGGTGCTTGTTTTAAACCATACAATGACTTAACCAATTTACAAACTTTATTTTCATTTTATGCATAATAAACCCTTTTCGTTATTCCATTTATACTTCTTTATCAAGATCACTATTTAAAAATGCAGTTTTAACATCAATTTGATGCACATATAAATTATATCTAAAAGCTAAAATCATAAGCAATCTCATAGATGTTATTCTAACTATTGGTGCATATGTATCAAAAAAATCTATACATTCTTTTTCTTTGAATCCTTTGACTACCAATCTAGTCTTGAAGGTTTGGATAGACCCATCAGTATTGTATTTTCTTCTAATACCCATTTACACCCTATATATTTAGATCCATGTGGCAAATCTACTAAAGTTCAAGTATTATTAGATAATATTGAGTCTATTTCATCATTGATTGTCTCTTTCCAAAATGCAACATTTCTAGAGGATAGAGTTTCACTAGATATTTTTGGATCTTCTTCTCCTTCTTCTTCTTCTAAGTTTAATTTAATAAGTATTTCAAAACAATATTCTTATTTTTCTCCACAAGAAAAATAATAGTTTGAAAATATATAAAATCAAGATCTAAGTTCTTTTCTTTTCTAACTCTTTGACTTTTCCTAGATTTTGTAAGGATATCAAAATTTTATCTTTTATTTTCAATTAATGAACTAAGAAATGAGTCAGCTTCTTGTGTTTGAGTAGGATTTGGAATCATTATAAAATTTGTCTTCAATAAATTCTACATTCCTTGATTCCACTATCATATTAGAATTTAAATCTAATAGTCTATAGGTTTTGAAATTTACAACATGTCCTACAAAAATATGTTGTTCTCTTTCGGTTTGGAACTCTATAAGAGGCTAAACAACCTCATATCCTAAGGTATCCCAAATTTGATTTTTTTTTTCTTTCCATAATTCATATGATAAATAATATATTACCCTTAAAGGTATTCTGTTATGCATATGACAAGCAGTAAGAAATGCTTCACCCCACAAGTTAAAATACAATTTGGATTCAATAATGTGGCATTTATCATATTAACTAGTGCTATATTTTTTCTTTCTGCTAAACTATTATGTTGTGGGGTATCGGGTGCACTAGATTAATGTAGAATGCCCTTATCTTCATAGTATGATATTATTTCAGTAGGAAAGTATTCTTCACCTCTATCACTATGAAGAATCTTAATTTTCTTTTCCTTTTGATTTTCAACAATAAATTTATAGTATTTAAATATGATAAAGGCATTATCTTTATTTTTCATTGAATATACCTGTGTATATCTTTAGAAATCATCAATAAAAGTAATAATGTATTTATTTCCTCCTAGTTAACATACCTTTTAATTCATAAATATCAGAATGTACAAGTTCTAACATTTGTGAATTTTTATCAATTTTAGCGAAAGGTTTCTTCGTCATTGTAGATTAAATGCCTATTTCACACTTAGAATTATCATTATCATTCTTGCACAAAATCAATTTGTGTTTAAACATAAACTTTAAAGATTTAAAATTTAAATGTGCTAAACCAGCATATCATAAAATAGGAGACTCAACAATATAAGTAGAACTAGTAATTATATTATTAATGCTAATTTTAAACATTCCATCACAAAAGTACCCTTTCCTAACAAACATTCCACCCTTAGACAAAATAAGATTACCAAACTCAAGGACAATTTTAATACCCTTTTTACAAAGCAGATTTGCAAACACAAGATTTTTCCTAATTTTTGGGACATAAAGTTTAAATTTCTTCCCAGAAGAAAACTAGAGTCCAACACTCTGCTTTTCCATAACTTTGACAGAATTGTGATTTCTCATTAGTACTTTTTGTCCATATTCTGCATCTTCATATTACTTGAAGTAAGACATGCTGTTGCATATATGAATAATAACGCCTAAATCAAACCACCAATCAGAAGACTTTGTTATAGTTTCTAAATGCAATTTCGTGATCATGCCAATATGCATTTCATATATCATAATAACAATTTTAGAAGTCTCTTTTTCAACTATCTTTGCATGATTAGAATTTGTTAGTTCCTCTATCTTCTATTTCTTCAAGAATTTGCAGTCACATTTGAAATGTCATTTCTTTTCACAATTATAGCACACCTTATTTTTCTTATCCTTATTATAATGATTGAAATTGCTAGAGTTGGAATTACTCTGTTCTCTCTTGTTTCCTAGGAGATTCTTTCTACTTTCATTAACAAAGTTCACCTTAGAGTCAGATTGGAAAATCAATTTCTTGCCACAAATTTGAGTTTCCTCTTCAATTTGTAAATATTTTTGAATTTACTATATGGTGAAATTTGTTTTAGTTTGCAGAAGTTTCTTTCTGTAATCATTCCAATTGAAGGGAAGTTTGGCAATTATAGCCCCCACTTGCATTAGTTCATAAACTTCAACCTTAAGATTTCGAAACTTGTTTATTAAAACTTGTAAATGATGAATTTGGTCCATTACAAAAAAAAAAAAAAAAAAAAAAAAAAAAATTGCCATAGAAAATTCGAAATACTTCATAATTAAAAACTTATCTGTGCCTTGTTTTTCGATGTTGTACTTGAATTCCAATGTCTTTCATATCTTCTTAGGTGATTTAATTGAAGTGAACAAATCATACAATCGGTCAGATAGTATATTCAAAATTTATTTTCTATAGACAACTTCATCTTCTTCGCGTTTCTTACGTTCTGCTTTAATCTAGTTAGTATTATTAGGTTTTGGTTCTGGTAGTGATGCCAGATTTGAGTCAAACAAATATGAAATCTTCAAGGCAATAAGTAAGAACAACATCTTGTCTTGCCATCGGGTAAAATTAGTTTTGTCCAATTTGTCCAATTTCGCAAACTCTTGATTCATCACTTTGAAAGTCGCCATATAGATCTTGAAACTCAGACTCCTAATTTTAAAGACAATCAAGAGTCACAACTCTTGGAAGAATACACCTTTTCCTATGAATAAACATGCTTATTTGTTTAAATGGTGTTTAAATAAAGACACATTTTAAAAGAAGATACCTTTTAAAAAGAAGACACTATTTAAAATAGAAAACACATTTTCTTGAAATGATGCTTAATTCTAGAGTCCTTTGGAAATAATTTCCATGGGATTTTATCCAGGGCATCTCACTCACTTTTTTATTTTCTCACTTAACATTATATTCTACATATAACTCTTTATCCATTTCTACTAACTAAATAGCATATAATATATGTTAATTTTTAATATATTCAACAAAATCAGAACAAAGCAATCCATGACACCAAACAAGCCCCAAGGGCAAATTTTTAGTTTTTCACCTGACATTCCTTTGGGCCTATTGATCCTTGTGTTACACTTTACAACATACAACAAATTACAATAGAAAATTTTTTTCGATCAAGTTCTATAAAAATTCGTAAAAAAAAATGTTTATTCTTTTTAAACTTAAAATATGTGAATTATTTAGAATAATTCAATAATCTAGAGCATAATACTTTCATTGACAAGAAAGAAAAATTAGTGAATTTTTCACGAATTAAGTAGGAGATTGCTGACAGGGCTAGTAATCCATGAATGTTTAAGAGAAATATTTTTTAAATTACGGGCTTTTATAATCTGGCTCTTATACGTAATCCAATCGATGATGTAAAATATTTTCATTCCAAGGGCTATATGAATCACCAATCATTTTCCTTAATGATATGGGTTCACTATCATGGTTTTGCTTTGTGCTCATTTGGATCGTTAAAATTGGATATGAATATAAACAGATCGATAAGGGTCCATGGACCCTTGAGTAGGATTTGCGTCAAGATCATGTCTCTCGTAGTGAGATAGATGGATCTCGAATTCTTAGAGGAGATATTGTTAGTATTTAGTAAGAAAGTTTATAGGTCTGAGTCTTTGGGCCCTATACCTTTCCATCAATCTGGTTTGGATTAATTAATATGGATCAAAGTTTGGGGCTGAGTTCTTTAGTTTGGATTGGAGTTTGAAATTGATTTTTCAAACCACCATTTTGCTAACTTCGTAAATAGCTTGGAATATGTGATGTCCCGGTAAATAAGATGATTTCATCCCATGATTTGGTAAGTTGTTCTTAATTAAATTGCAAATGATAGAACTATTCTATTTTCCATATTAACTTGTACTAATATTTCCATTATGATTAGTATTTAAAGAAACCTATATCACATGAGATGTATAATAGAAAATATAAAATTTTCTTTCTTGGCCATATGAAAGAAACAAACTTTTCAAATATTTTGAATTTTCAAAATGACTAATATTGTATTCAACATTTCAAATATTCTACTTGTGACCATTAATTTAAAAAAAATTTCAATTAATCTTTTTTCAAGTTTATCATCATAATATTTTTATTAAATAAGTTCATAACGAATTGAAGGTTATGGCGGTTATATGTGAAATTGTGAATATGCAATGTTACTCCCTAGATCATAGGTAGAAAATTTCATAAGCCATTGTCTATTAACATGATGGTCATATGATTTTTGTTTGTCTTTTCTATTATTGCACTTTCAAATACACTAAGTACACATATAAATGGAAATAAAAAAAATATAGAAATATTCTATTAATTATGTAATCTTCAAAAATAGTAATCTAATATAGTCAATAATCAATTCTATGATCACATATCATCATGTATTACTAATGAGACCAACTCTTTCAATATTTTTGGTAAAAATGTTTGGCACTAGAAGTTTGATTGATAGGTTTGCAATAATAAGTTTTGTGTTGATGTGTATTATAAATACTTGATAGTTAAAGTATCTAACCTTCATGTACTTAGCGCCACTGGTCACAGGTGTATAGAAACTACTTTCCGACCTCTAACCTCCATCTTTGTTTCCTACTTGAGCTTCAAAACCTTCTCATCTTTCTAGATGTACTATATTTGCTTTGTTCGGTTATTGTTCTTTATTATCTATGACCATTAATGAAAGTTCTTGCCTTTCATCTCTCATCCATTGTCATTGGTTGGCTCTGCCCCCCTTTATAATAAAACATGAATCGCTTTTTGAACTTTTATTCGTTAAAGAACAAACTCTCATCACATTTGATACCAAAGCGTATATAATTATAATTGTCAGTCAATAAGTAACTTCTTCTCCCTTCCTCTATCCCTAGTCAAGTAATCGCACTCAGAATTAAATATGTTTTTGGAGTCAGAGTTGGAGCAAGTGAGAAAACTATGTGTACGCTGGAGCGCATATGTTTTTGGTAGCTTTTGGCATCAAATTAAATAAATTTTCAATGACTGACACTATTATCTAAAATCACAAATTCTTGACATAAAACTTTGCAACCATAATTCATTATCTATGGTGTCAAAGATGCTAAAAATTCATTCTCTATTAAAGGTGGATGAAATAGTGATAGATTGCTTTTCACAATCTTTGATGATATTACCCAACCAGTAAATAAGAAAACATAACTAGAGGTAGAATCTTTACTACCGTGCCATCGACAAAATATGAGTACACACGTCAAAGACACTCTAAACCATGATTTTAAATTGGGAGCTGCTATTGGCATTCCAATTTTTAACTTATTACACCTCAACATCTTAATTTATTTATCACAACCCAATTGAAGATTAAAACACACCTTTCAAATGTTACAAAGGTTTGGCTTAAATTACAATATTAACATTACAAAACATTATAATACTTGTTAAAACCATTTCGTTAGTTGTTTGCAATTATGATTAAGCTCATTTAAATCTTAAACTCAAAAAATAGAAATCTAGAAAAAAAAAAAAGAAGAAAAAGAGCTTGTATTGGCACCTACTACAGTAAAATAGAGTTATAGCGACAACCTTGACTGTCACTATAGTCCAAAAAACTGTCACAAAATCATATAGCGACAGCCACCCTAGCAGTAGTTCCTCGTCACAAATGCCTTCATCACTATATGTATTACCGAAGGCCACAGTTTCAAAAATCGTCGTTAGATGTTAACGAAATTGGACTTATAGCGACACCCACTAGTGGTTGTCGCTACAGGTTAATTGTTTTTTTTTTAAATGGTCTTTAGCTACGGTCATGGCCGTCACTATAAAGAGCAACTTTTGAAAAAAAAAAACATAGCTTTTACACATGCCCCTCACATTTTGCTGTAATATTGGAGATACCCATGTGTTTTGAAATTGATGATATGCCTTCCTTGACCCAACCGCCAAGATAAAAAGATCTTAATGCCCCTCGTTTTTTTAAACCCATCACCCAACAATTCTAAATATTAATAAATGCCTTATCAATCCCGAACAACCTACTTCCACTCTTCGAAGTCATTTTCCTGAAAACAAATATCAAACATTTGAAATTAAATATTGCACATGTCTTGTGATATAAATCAATATATGACGAATTTCATGAAAATTACAATAAAAATCGATGTTTAACAAATATGAAGATGAAATTTTGCAAAATCAATAATTCAAAATTTCGAAAAAGATTAATTAAATAAAATAAAGACGGTTGATCACCTAGAAATTTTGCTTGCGACACCAACACCTTTAGGTAATGCACAATTTTCCTCCGATTCAAAACCAAACAAACAATTAAGAACTGAATGAGACTGAAATTGCTTGTTAGCAAGATTGAGATCCTATGATGATCCATCTTTGAAATACTCTTGACTCAAGATTGCCTGATAGAAAATATACGATTCAATTAAATCACTAGCCTCTTTTGTTCAAAGATATTGGCCGTAGTATAAGTGACCAACCCAAGATGCAATCTCTCCAATCTCCCATTTCTTCAGTCCCGCTTGTAAATGATTCATTAATGTCTCTATCAACGCAGTCTGATCAACACCTATTTCATGCAATCTAATGGAGAAATTCTACTTGAAAATAATACCATTATGAACTATCCTCCCCAAACCAAATGGATCTGAAAACAATACAAATGTGATTGAGGCATCAATGACAAGCACTTAGAGAAATTTTTGAATATGGACAGAACATTCAATAAAATCGACACCATTTGATGCTAATCTTGAGCCACAAGGGCTTGGTGTCAGTCAGCTCTCCTTCATTTATTTCTTAAGAAATTCAGGTCGATTCAGTGCCCCCATTGTTTTTTTTTTCTTTTTTCCTTTCAACTCAAATTCAACATTTTCTCAAAGCATGATTGGCAAATGGAGAGTGACTAGTCTCACCCTTCTTTACAAACCACTGGGAATGATAACTAAATGGGTTTGTGAGATGGGAGTTAAAGTGCGACTCAAGGAGATCCTCTGAAGATTTAATATTGTATTAAATTTTATTTTCTAATTTATTTATCTATTATGTCTTGATGCTTATTTTTGAAATAATTAACTTATTCAATCTAGGACAGGCTTGAGTTAGTTTATCTCAGAATATATTGGTGGGAGAAGTCCTATCTGATTCTAATCCTAAGCCACAATGTAGTTCTAATCTTACAGTGTTAATGGAGTTAAGAGTACCTTTAGCTCTAGAATTGGAAATCGAAGGTCTCCATGGAATTTGTATTTTCACTTGTGGAGCCTATGTGGATAACATTTTTGACGGTCCAATGTACATTAAGTCATTCTCATCGTGTAGATCATGGTCACAAAAAATCAGTTCATTCTAACTTAACAACTATATTAAAAAGCTAAGATAAATTAATGTTGAAATGAATGATTTAGATTCTTCAATTTCATGTCAATTCTTAATGCGTTTAATCATGTTAGAATGAATTTTGAGAAATGTTCTTGAGATATGGAAAATTCATTATTTGGTTGGATTGTTTAATATGATATGCATATGGGCCCTATAAATGGGAGTACAAATAGGGACTAGGTATGCATCTACATACAGAGATAAGGTTGACAATTGGTGATTTTCCAAAATAATGAAACTTGGGTAGAAACTTTCACTTGAATGAAATGACCTTGGAATTAATGTGCTTTTGTGATACGATTAAAAAGAAACGTATCAGACCATTGTCATCAAATGATAGAATCGAGCACCCAAGAATCGTTATAAATAGCTTGAAACCAAGTTACTAGGAATACAAAACTGTTTGGCTACATGCCACAATGAAATGAAAACTATGGTTGGTGCAAGATGTAGTCCTTGGTAAAACATATCCATAATGTCATCCCACACTTGGGTTACAAGAATAACAATAATAATAAGCTCAAACCTTCATTGACTTTTTCGATGTTCCATGGAAATATATTAGCTATCAAGATATGTGAAAAAAAAAAACCTTCTTTGTGTAGGACATGCATAATTACAAGGTTGATTCTTAGGAATAAGAAAGAAGGATAGGGACAAAATTCAAACAGCTGGGAATACATACTAATATATCATAACTCATGAGCATAAAATACAAAATTACCATCAAGTACATGTGTAGCATCATTTAGCTGTCCTGATTTTCGTTGCAATTCTATATTATTGTATTGTTAAATAAGCTTCACATGTTTAATTTCAAGAAATATTTTCTTCATGATTCTAACATTTGACTTTTATTGTAGGTTGCTTTCTCATATTAGCAAGAACAATTCTAGACAAGGTATGCCACTATTGTTTATTGAATACTTGTCATGACTTTTATCTTTCTGTTGATTTGTTGGTGTCCCATGTTTGTAAATCTTTAGATTGCACAATTATAAGTATATCAATGCCAACTTAGTTCTTTTAACTTGTTTGTCTTCTACAACACCGATAGTTATATCTCACAATGGAGCTAGTGGAGTCTACCCTGGTTCTACTGATCTTGCTTACATTTAAGCTATTGAAGATAGTGTCGATTGACTATTCTATTCAAATGACAAATGATAGGATCCCAATATGCTTAAGCTCTACAAATGCTTACCAATCTTAGGATGGGAGGAACAAGGTGTCTAACACCTTCCTTATTTGTACACCAAACACTATCACAAGTATCTGATTTTTATGTTGTTATAAGGTAGCCTTCTGTTTTGAAGCTCTAATGTTTATTTGAATAATGAATTCAAATGCATAGGTGGTATTGTTTCAACATGAATTGATTGATGGATGAGAAGATTACATAGAAAGAGAAAGAGAGTTTGGTTGAATTACATGAAAAATACCATGGAATATTTAATGAGGTAGATCCCTAAGCCATTGGTATCGGATTGGTATAATTATATATAACTAGTTTTCTCGCGGCATTTCTCACTAGGTTATAACACAATAGTTGCCTCGACAAATGATTCATGATCTCTATCATAATTTATTTAAGAGTGGAAATGCATGCAAAGATAGTCCAAGAAGGTGGTAAACTTGTCATATCAAATGATTGGAATAATCTGGACAAGAAAATGCCCATGTTGTAATTCATCAAATGGAGAATCTACAATCCTTGCCTAAGATCAAATCCATATTTTACAGCACCAACAAATTGACCACCAAATTTCACAGGACGGTAAATAGGTTCCCCCTACAATTGAAAAAAGATTATACATATTCCTCCTCAAAAACTTATAAACATCTCAATTGGTTTAATCTGGGCTTTGGATTCTTGTCAGGTTCAATTACAAAATAAGTACTTTGAATGAAATATTATGTAAGATTTTTTTGATTTCTTCCCAAATTAAATTAGGTTACTTTCACTTGTCATACCTTTCGGGTCATGGTCTGAACCAAATAAAATCTCAAGATTCACAACTAAATATACAGACTTCCATGAAATACAAACAAAAGAATATACCCCTTACCTCTAAAAAAAAAAAATAATTCACCCAATACTAGTCAAAACAAAATATCAAATCATCCTAAAGTACAGAGTGGATCAAACTAACCATAAATAGACCAAATGGATGACACATCTCAAGGAAAATAAAAAATACCCAAGTAAAAAACTTACCTCCGAAAAAGCAAAGTAGAAACACTACTTTAACTAAAGTAACCTCCAGGTCATGGATTAAATCAACAAAAATCTCAAATGCCACAAGAACAATCACATATTTCAATGAAATGAAATTGAAACTACAATCAATAATTTAGGTTTTGTGAGTTTCACAAACATGGAAAAGAACACTGAAATTACATGAAGAGCAACCTAATATAACATCCAAGTCATGGATTAAATCAACCAAAATCAGCACTCTGATGAACTAATCTCAACTAATGTTGTATACCAACATATAATCAATAATTTAGGTTTTGTGAATTTCACAAATATGGAAAAGAACATTGAAATTACATGAAGAAGACTTCAAATTGCAGAGAAGCTCTAAAAAGGATGAATTAGGGAAAGAGAAAAACATAAATCAAAGCAAAGCAAAATTAAAAAAATCAAACCTTCTCCTTCCCAATAGAAACCTTAAAAAACATATCTGTAGATGTAGGAAGCTTAATTGAAATGATTTCCTCTCAATAGTAAAAACCTGAAAAATGAAATCTAGGGTGCATGGATTGATTGCTACACCGTAATAAAAAATACCACTTTCTTTGATTAAAATCCTAGCTATAAAAATAAGAAATTTGGATTTTGATTTGAAACTGAACCAAAAATAGAATAAAAAATATAGAAATTAAGATTTAGATTTGAAATCGAACCAACAATTGAATCAATACTACAGAGATTAGAGTTTTGATTTAAAATCGAACAAAAAATAGATTATCGAACCTGATTAAAGTTTCAATATTAGTAACAAAACCACTAAAGATTATAGAGAGATGGAGAGACTGAGAGCTCAAATACATGGATTTGAAGAAATAACAAATGAAAAATCCAAAATCATTGATTGAGACTGAGAATAGATCGAGAGCTTGAAAATAAATAAACAAACCTGATGAACATCGCTAAGGGTTTAGCTTGAGTAAATCGAGAGAGTGATTTTGAGTGAGAGAGCTCCCTAGCAAATCGAAGTGTGAAAATCAGAATAGATCGTCCGAGAAGAGAGAGAGATAGAGAGAGAGTAGATTGAACAGATCATGCGAGTTTAAGGTCCCGTTTGATTCAGCTGCTTGAATCTACTGTCAGCTTCTGCTTTCAGAATCTGCTGTCAGAAGCTGAAACACTGAAAAACTTATTTGATAGAGCTTTGTAAAACTGCTGTGCTGTTGACCAGAATCTGGTAATAATTGTTTGATACAGCTTCTAGAATCTGCTGTTTAGGGTAAAATGATCAGAATACCCTTAAGGTTGATAAAACACTCAAAATGCATAAAAAATTATCAGAATACCCTTATAAATATATAATTACACTAGATATATATAAATATAATAAAATTAAAAAAATAATTGTATTAATTTTAAAATATTTATAATTCAAATTTTTTTTATAATTCTATAGAAATTTCTACAGCATCTCCTCTTAAAAATGGACATATGAAATTTTCCTGATAAACAAAATACCTACATAGTACGCAATTCAACATTTACATTACATCATATATACATAACATATCCACATCACATTGTATATACATAACACATCTACGTAACATCTAATTTACATTCTGACATCATTTAAACATAATAATCATAGTTAATATAATAAGTAAAATTGAAATAAATAAAAACATAAAAAATATACATCCAACAAATGCATACAAAATATATTTTTCATTCTTCTTATTTGACTCCATTACTTTATCTTGAAGAACATTATCATTGATAATGTCAACTTCATCTGCCTACACAAAAGACCCTGCATGTTTCTATAAAGTAAAATAACACATGAATTAATATCAATCTCACCAAATATAAAAATGCACCCAACATTAATATCAATATCATATTACCTGCTAAGATGGATATCTATAAAACATCCTATGCATTTTCATTGTTTGTTGACTCTGACAACCTACTGATGGGGGAACTGTATACTCTTGATCAGTGATCCCATCTTCTTCTTCTTCCATTGCTCATTCTTCATCGAATCGAATAAATTCTTCTTCGGCAATCGCATGTTTTCTGATAAAATTATGTAATGCCATGCAGGCCACAACAATGTTTCGTTTGTTCAAATTATATGAAAGCATCATATTTAAAATAGGCCATTTTGCCTTCAAAACCCCAAAGGTTCGTTCGATCATATTCCGAAGTGAAGAATGTAAATGATTGAATATTTCTTTTCGACTATTTGCCCGTGACCTCCTACAGTCTTGTAGATGGTATCGAACACCTCGATAAAGTGCGAGATAACTTTCCATAAGTGGGTACCCAGCATCTACCAAATAGTATTTACCTATTATCCAAAAAAAATTAATTTGTAGAATTGAATATAAATATATATAATTGACAAACTTTTAAATACAGACCTGGTGGAGGATATGAAAAATTTAAATTGGGAGTATTCAATGTCTCAAGGAAGACACGTGAATCATTAGCCGACCCTTCCCAACCAACTACCACATGAGTGAACAACATATCAAACAAACATATTGCCATTATATTTTGTGTGAGTCCCTTATGTCCTTGATATTGCATTTGGTCTGCTATTGGTATAAATGCACTAACATGTGTTCCGTCTATCGCTCCAATACAATCCTACATATTTATTAATTATATTAATTTATAAATATTAATAAAATAAATATATTTAAAGTGTATGTATATAAGAAATTACCTTAAAATGTGGTAAAAAACGAAGATTGTTACTGATATGCGGAGAGACTTCATTGAGGTCGGGAGGTACAATTAAGGATATTGACAAGTTCACATCGCCAAAAGAACTATGTTGAAGTACTTGCTAACCGTTTCAAGTGAATGAACGAAACGATCTGCAATTACTCTTTGTCCTTGATTATGTCGTATTATCAATAGGAACATCGCTACTTGTTCTTGAATAGTAAGATATCGTTGCATTTTTAGTAGACCCCGTTCCTCCAAAATGGAACATAGATTCATAAATATATGACTTTCCATTCTAAACAATGAGTGGCACGTCGTATTATCATTCAGTGTTTTTTGCACCAAATCAATCCCTTTGAATAGACAATTACTATGTTCCTCCCTATCTAAGACATTCTCACAATAAAATAAAGAACTAAAGATGACTCCTCTCGTGACTATATTTAAAACACTTGACTCAACAGTAATACTGGTATCACCATTTGAATCGATGTTATCAGTCGTATCAATAGTATTTGTGGTATCAACATCTGAATCCATTTGACCTGTTTATGGATCCATATTAGTGGTATATACACCCAACTTACAATACATAATAAAATGATATCCACCACATACAACAAAACTTATTATCCACAATATTAATCACAATAAACATCCAATAGAAAATAATATCCATCTAACAGAAAATATAATATACGTTTAACAAAAAATTAACATATCCATCTAACAGAGTATATTACATCATATTAGTGCAAAAAGTAACCAATGTATATTGCACCCTATAGGTGCATCATAAAACCAACATAAATATAAAAGTAACTAAAGTATATTGCACTCTATAGGTGCATCATAAAACCAACATAAATATAAAAGTAACCAAAATATATTGCGCCCTAAAACCAACATAATACAAAAATAACATGAAAAAATGTCTAAGAATCTCTTCCAGTTAGATAATCAGTCATCTCGCTCTCCAACCACCTAAGACGTCTCTCTGTTGATCGTAACCTACAAAAATCTCTCTGAATTGTTTATTCTTCATAAACATCTTCAACGCAAAATGATAGAGATCACCGCTGGGGGTTACATCTGTTAGCTGGTCTAAGAGGTCGATTGACTCTTGAATAGTGCCTGTCTTAACAGGAGTAAGATTGCTAGAAGCAGATGTCTAATTGTTAATTACATCTACGAGCTTCTCTAATGATTTGCCAATTCGCATAGCAGTAGTCATCTTTTGCCTACGACCCTAAGGTTGTAGAATATTGCTACTTTTGCGTCGAACGGGATCTGTGGGTGGGGGTACAATAGGGGTAGAATCATCCCCTAACTCATCAGCATCATTAGGAGTAAAGTATAGAGGTATCTGAGACTCCGGTGGTAAGGTCTCCATGACATCTTTTAGATCATCTGCATCAAGATTATCTTGTTGGCTTGCTGATGTAAATGGCATTGTACCAGATGCAGGCGACCACATCCGGCTACCAGTAGCATATATGCCTTTAAAGATTAAATCCAATTGCTTCACAAACATCAAAGGTTTCGATCGAAATATTACATCTTTTGGATGATGCTTTAAAAAAAAATTCTAAATTATATATAAAAGAAACAATTTTTTTTTAAATAAAAAAAAGAAAGAAGTAACAAAAAAATATACCTTTAACCACCCATCCCACCACTCCTCACTAGCATTTAATATACCGGTCTCAACATCATAAGAGACGCTAGTATTTGTGCCAATCTTATTCCAACGTCCCCAAAGTCCTTTTTGTCTATCCCACTTATTTTTCATTTGCCCTCTATCATAGTAAACGCCAGTTATTTTTTTAAACTCCTTCACCAAGGTTTTATATCCAATCTTATCAAGTACTTTATGTGATCTCCTCCCCTTTTTAACTAATTCATAGCATATCTCGACCCAAACTTCATGTTGTTTGGGTGTCCAATCTGTTTTCGCATTCTTTGAATTGTTATCTTTCATTTGTTAATGGTAATAGCAATAGAAGTGCATGGAACAGAACATGTCATATTCTACTTCAACTTCATCATCAATCTTTGACTGTATAGAGTACAGTAATTGACGTGTGTGTGTATGTGTAATTTAAAGAAAAACACACATATGTACAGAGTACAGTAATTGCCGGAAGAACGCACAGTTCTCAGTCCCACGGTGAGGGATCCCTGTGTTCTCAATCTTTGATTGTACAGAGTACAGTAATTAATGTGTGTGTGTGTGTGCGTGCGTAAGTTAAAGAAAAACACTCATGATTCAAAGATTCAAACTTTAAAACTCAATTAACGACAACCACCACCTAACAGAAACATCAAACAAACATAAATCATCGTAACTTTTTAGTTTTCGTTCCAAAATAAATGAAATTGAAACCAGAGCCACCAAAAACTTTGGATATCCATCAGTTCAAGTTCTTATGATAGATAAGACAAAAAAACATCTATGGTGATAAAAGCACTCCATCTTCTTTACATGAAAATTTCCTTTTCGTTGTAAAACATGTGAAATCATGTTTTTTTAATGAATCATTGCAAAGCTTTTTTCTTTTTAACACAACACGTTTTTTATAAAAGCATTAGCATCATAATTACAATTTATTCTCATAAGATATGAGACAATATTATTTCAAGTTTTCAAACAACTAAAATTAATCTTCTTTACATGTAATATATAAACTTCTAGATGAATGTTTTAAACCAGAATACATAGATTAAATGGAAAGTTGATAATTTTATAGAATATTTATTAATTTTAAAAGTTCAGAAGCTTTCAACTATTTATAATATAGAAATGGAAAAACTAATCAGTTTTGAGTACCTAGGGTATAACCTACTCAGTTTCGCTTCCTATAGGTTATGTTACTTTAAGACCCAACTCTAATCAGATATTAGTAAAAGGGATGTCAAACTGAAGTTTTTAGTCCTGGCTATGGTTAAATGGGTACCCAATTGACACCCCTAGTTTGCTGTCATGTTTATAGGGTTACAAAAATCAAACCAAATTAAATAATTGATAAAAAATAATTTTGAAATTTGCTTAAATAACAAATTATAATCAAGTAGACCCTAAAATTGATAAAAAAAAATTCTGAAATTTCCATGTTTATAGGGTTACAAAAATTGAACCAAATGAAATAAAATTGATAAAAAATAATTCTGAAATTTGCTTAAATAACAAAACTATACTGAAGTATACCCTAAAATTGATAAAAAAAAATTCTAAATTTTTTATGTTTATAGGGTTACAAAAATTTAACCAAATGAAATATAATTGATAAAAAATAATTCTGAAATTTGCTTAAATAATAAAACTATAATAAAGTAGACCCTAAAATTGATAAAAGAAATTTCTGAAATTTCCATGTTTATAGGGTTAGAAAAATCGAACAAAAAATCTCGTTTGATTCAGCTATTTGTCGACAGAGAAGAGATTAAATAACAAAACTATAATCAAGTAGACCCTAAAATTTATAAAAAAAAATTCAGAAATTTTCATGTTTATAGGGTTAGAAAAATCAAACCACAAATCCCGTTTGATTCAGCTGTTTGTCGAGAGAGAAGAGACGAAGTCGAACTCCTTGGTTCACGCAGATCTGTGCGAGCTGTATGAGATGGTCCTCGACTGAGAAGAGAAGAAAATAAGCAGAGAGAAAGACCGTGAGATAGAGAGAGAAGTGTGAGAGAGGGAGAGGTGAGATCGAGCGGTGTGCGACAGAGAGAGAAGTGAGACCGTATGTGAGCTGTCTGAGATGGTCCTTGACAGAGAAAAGAAGAAAATAAGTAGAGAGAGAGACCGTGAGATAGAGAGAGAGAAGTGTGCGAGAGGGAGAGGTGAGATCGAGATAGGGGGCAGAGATCGACAAGTTCTATCGATTGAAGGGTTATGTCGAAGTGAATAGAGAGAAGGGACAGGGGTAAAATTGTATTTACACACGAACTGCTTATTCGGTAAATCATTCCCCCGCAAACGCAAATAAAAGAGCGCCTATATTTGGCTTCTCAAATTTGCATTTCCAAACACAATTTCACACCGCAAATTTGTAATGCCGTTTTTACCAAACGGTAATTAGACAGCAAACCGCAGTTTTTCACCACAAACGTAGTGAAATCTGTGTTTTGAAGCGGTAACAAACACCACCTAAGTTTTGCAAAGCAACATACAATGACAGTCACACCAAAGGCTGTGGGTACCATCATAGCTAAAACCCAAAAAAAAAAAACGAGGAAATGACCTATAGCGATCGTGTACGAGGTGGTCGTCACTAAATCTCGTCACTATAAATAACTATTCTTGTAATGACCCCAACGTTTGCTTATTCTCAATTATTCATTTATTTTCTTTATTTTAAATTGGAGAGTAATAAGTGAAATGTCGGTTGCCAATAGCAGCTCTCATATCTTAATGAAAAAGCCCATGTTTTTTTAAAAGAAATGTTTTACGTCAACACAAGTCCACAACAGCTAAAAACTTGATTTGATAAATACATTGGAATGAATGCTATCCCATAAGAGTCACAAGCCAAAATGATGTCCCATTTGGGCTGTTCCTATAGCAAAATAAGGTGTCTCTGCGACGTATATTTAATAGAAAACAAACACATTAGGCTGCATGCCATAATGACTAATGGCTTGGTTAGGATTCCATTGTGTCTTGAACTCCTACCAAAACATGCCACGTAGACACGGTTCCTATGCTATAGGAATGGGACACCATTTTAGATCCTGACACATCCCATTAATTGAGATCTCTCACCCCATGAGTTGGTAAATTCCTTTCTCATTACTTGGTTAGGAAGCCAAATTGCAAGTGGAACATTTGGCCCTCTCTCTCCCTACATGAATAATCTTATCAAGAAAACAAAGCCATTTTGCAAGTAGGGATAGGAGAAAAGGTGTGCCAAACCATTAATAAATCTTAGATTAACCTTGGACATCCAAAGGAAATTAGTGAAAGCTTTAAAGATATGACATTGACACAAAAGTGGCAATTTATGTTTATGTTTTTGTTTCTATCAATCATGATTTTAGAATGTTTGGTGAAATGCCCACTCAAAAGTAGTAAGGTGGTTCAGCTTACCTTCCAAATCATTCTGCATTGGACTTCTCTTTCCTTTCTGTGTTAACAAGCACTATAATGGCAATATTTTACCGATCCTCTTAAGCTCTGGTACGACCTTTCTTTGGGATTTTCTTAAGGCTAAGGCTTCTCAAAGCAATCTCTGCACATGCCATGGACTGCTCTATATTTCCTTCTTTCAAAATATTAGACTTCAAAAATTGTTCAGTAAACCAATGCTTAGGCAAATCAGGATGACCCATTGATGTCGAATCATCATCCCCACTTTGATCGGAGCACATCATATTTGAAACCTCTCCATCTATATCACCAACATAATTTCCTATTAACACCTCCAGTAATACAGCTCCAAAACTATAGACATCACTCTTCTCCGTGAATTGTCGGGTTATGCAATCGGGACTGATGTACCCATAACTCTCCTCAACTTTTGCTTCCACATGTGTTTCGCCTAATGGAATTGTTAATGCAAATGTGAAATCGGGTGGTTTGGCAACATAGTGTCGTTCTACGAAAACCTTGTAAGATTTTATGCCTCTATGGATGATAGACTTGGATCAAGATGTGTGCAGATAGGTGATTGCATTGGCAATCTCGATTGCGATTGTTAATTTCTTCTCCCATTGTAACGTTTAGGTGACGTGGAGATGTTCTTCCTTTTTCTTACGGATTTGATCTGATAGAGTAATAATTCCTACAAATTCATATACAAGCATGGGAAACCGAGTCTCTAAGCAACATCCAAAGAATTTTACAATGTTATTATGATGCGATAACGATTTCATTTATGATCTGTTTGATTTCAATAATTTCTTGACTGAAATTTCTCAATCTTCTTCATATGTTCCCTTATACAAATTGTAAGGGTTTTCTTTATGAAACATTTGTCAAGGGATCGTAATTGTTGGTTGCTCTTTTTCAGAGAAGATTCTAATTGGATTATGTTTTCATTTGGTCCTCTAATAGATGACTTCCTATGTTAACCAACAATCTCTCTTCTTTTGATTCATTTTTCTTTGAATCACTTGATCATCATGATCCCAAGAAACAAATAACAATAAAAAATTTCAGAACAATTTTCAAAAAAATAAACACTTTTCAACTAGAACCATTTTAGTAGATAGAAATAAAACATTTTTCTGTTCATAATGATCGGAAAGTGAAAGAAAAAAAGAAAAAAACATCTTTAATTATAATAATGAACCCTTAAATTCTTCAATTTTGCTATGTTTTGGGGGATTGGTCATGGGTCAGGACTCAAAAGGGTTGTGAAGATATAACCTAAGCTTCACATAAAAGGTTTCGGGTCTGTTCTTTACAGAAGCCAGCTTTTGAAAGAAGCAGAATCCTAGAGTTTGAAAAATTACATTTAGCAGAAGCTTGTTCGTTATAGAAGCACATAAACCAAAAATTGATGTTCGTTTAATAGTTTTTTATTGCTGGATTCTGGTAAAATGACCAGAATACCCATAATGTTGATAATGCACAAAAAATGATCAAAATACTTTAATAAATATATAATTACACTAAATATAAATATAAATATAATTAATTTGTATTAAAAAATGATAAAAATAATTATTTTCAATTTAAATAAATTTATAAATTTTATAATTCTATCGAAATTTTGACAGCATCTCCTCTTAAAAATGAACATATGAAAAATGACATTAACGCATTGCCATGATTATCATTGTTATCATTATTATTATCTCATCATCATCATCATCATCTGTATTATCTTATCTAAGAGGTTGAAGATGACTGATTTTCGAAAGAAAATTTATATTTTTTATAAAGAAAATCTAGAATTTCATTTGGTGATTTTTCCTTAATCTACGACAGAAGACAAAGACTAAGTCCATGTCATAAATTTGAAAAGATATGGTATCTCAAATATTCATAAAAACTTGGAGGGCCTCAAGTTAAAGACATGGATGCACATTCACTTATATTCAACCATTACAACAAGAATCAAAATCTTTTGACCTCCATTAAGAATGTCAGATTGGGGTCAGCGATACTAGACTTTTCTTATATTATTAAATTGGCATCTACTTAATATAACTTTATCATGAAGTGAAGGGTATGTAGACACCCCATTTTTGCACTCGCCTGATTAATCAACTCGTCAACCTGATCGCAACGATTCCCAATAATGGATGTTTATTCCAATGCTTTATTTTGTTACCAGATATGTTTCAGAAATTCGGATGAGGTATCTCGAACCGACAAAGCCTTAGAAACCACGCTACGCTAAGAAAATACGACTCTATAAATATAGAAATCATCATTTTACAGACAAAAAGAAGTTTCACGATAAAAATCACTAAAAAATGATCAAATTACAAAAATATCCCTAACCTTAAAATATCCCTAGAGCCTACATTTTACTTAGGAAAATCCTTTTGAACACATAAAATAACAAATCAAAATAAAATAAATCACTTCATAAATTTTCATAGAATTTGACAAAATTACGAAAATACCCCTTATAAAGTTCACGACCATTTCACACAAATTTTTTTATAAATGACACAAACCAATATTTCCATTGAATTCCTTACGAAAAATCAATTCTAAAACATCCTAGAACATAAAAAACTGACTTGAAACGCAAAAAGTCCTCTCCGAGGGCAAAACGATAATTTCACAATTTTCATAATTAAAAATTTTAAAATTAATAAATAAAACATTAAATAATTAAAGTGAAACATTAATGAAATTAATTTAAAAATTTGAACTAAAAAAATCGATCAATCAGGCTCTTAGGCAAAATTGTTGAGGATTGGCAAGATATTTCTTTAAAGGCCCCTCCATTTGGGGGTCCAAAGAATTAAAGATATAATAGAAGGGGGTTCCCCAAAAAATTAAAGTCAATCAAACAAGACTAAAGTCAATGTATTAAAGTCAATCAAATAAGACTAAAGTCAAAATTATAGTCAATTAAGTAAGACTAAAGTCAAGATATTAAAGTCAATTAATTAAGACTAAAGTCAAAATCTTAAAGTCAATCAAATAAGACCAAAAGTCAAAATCCTAATAGAGTTCCAATTAAATAATAACTCTATTTAATAGAGTTCTAACTAAAATATAACTCTACCTAAAATAATTCTAATTAAAATACAACTCTACCTAAAAGAATTCTAACTAAAATACAACTCTAACTAAAAAAATTACAATCAAACACTAATTTTATCTAAATCAATCATTAAAAAAGATCTATAAATAGAGGTACTCACACCCTATTTTCGTATCAAATCATAAACCCTAAGAGAAGTAGGTCAAAAAGTCCCTCTAGCCTCTTATAAACCCTAGTTTTGAAGTCCCAACTCCTTACCTAACACCCATACTTCAATTTTAGCTTGAAAAACACCTAGAAGCCCTTCAAAAACTCCCTGAAAGTACCCTAGATCCGCGGGGTGCGCGGATCCGCTTTTGACCCTTGAGGTTTGGGAGTCGCCACCTAGTTATTATGGTCTAGGAACCGTATACTGACTCTCAACAGATAAAGAACTAATCTACTAAAAAACAACTGAATTCGGGGATCATATTACGGGGTTGGAAGGTGTTAGGCACCAACCCCGCCCGACCAAAGTCGGTCTTTACTAATTTTTCAAATAAGTTACATTGCTAAAAAAAACCTAGATAATAATAAAATAAAAAATAAGAAGTTATACCTTTCCGATAGCAAATACTTTGTTCCCTCAGATCTGACAAAAATTGCTCCTTGTACCGTACTTCTTGCTTCGTTCTGTCCCCGGATTTGATTTCTGATCTTCGAGGTAAGATATCTCTTCTTTCTGGATCTGAATTCTTCGTGTTTGTTAATGGATTTTAAAGTGTTTTTAGAGGACTTTTAGGTGTTCTTTAGGCTAAAATCGAAGAAGGGATGTTAGGTAAAGAGTTGGGGCTCCAAAACTAGTGTTTATGAGAGGCTAGGGGGGCTTTTAGACCTACTTTTCTTAGGGTTTATGATTTTATACGAAAATAGGGTGTGAGGACCTCTATTTATAGATTTTTTTAGGGGTTGATTAGATAGAGTTAATGTTTAATTAGAGTTCTTTTAGTTAGAGTTGTGTTTTAGTTAGAATTGTTTTAAGTAGAATTGTGTTTTAATTAAAATTGTTTTAGGTAGAATTATTTTTTAGTTAGAACTCTATTAGATAGAGTTATTTTTTAATTAGAACTCTATTATGATTTTGACTTTTGGTCTTATTTGATTGACTTTTAATATTTTAACTTTAGTCTTAATTGATTGACTTTTAATATCTTGACTTCAGTCTTGCTTAATTGACTTTAATTTTGACTTTAGTCTCACTTGATTGACTTTAATACCTTGACCTTAGTCTTTTTTCTTGATTGACTTTAATTTTTTGGAGAACCCTCCTCTATTATATCTTTAATTCTTTGGACCCCCAAATGGAGGGGTCCTTAAAGAAGTATCTCACGAACCCTCAACAATTTTACTTGAAAGTCCGATTGATTAATTTTTTTAATTCAAAATTTTAAATTAATTTCATTAATGTTTCAATTTAATTATTTAATGTTTTATTTATTAATTTCAAAAATTTTAATTATGAAATTACCGTTTTACACCCAGAGAGGACTTTTCACGTTTTAAGTCAATTTTTAATGTTCTAGGATGTTTTAGAATCGATTTTTCGTAAGGAATTCAATGGAAATATTAGTTTGTGTCATTTATGAAATTTTTTGTGCGAAATGGTCATGAACTTTATGAGGGGTATTTTCGTAATTTTGTCAAATTTGGTTAAAATTGGTGAAATGATTTATTTGATTTCGATTTGTTGTTTTATGTGTTTGAATGAGTTTTCCGAAGCGTAACGTAGGCTCTAGGGTTGTTTTGAGGTTAGGGGTATTTTGGTAATTTGATAAATTTTTTAGTGATTTTTATCGTGAAGCTTCTTTTTAGTCTGCAAGATGATGATTTCTATGTTTCTGGGGTCGTATTTTCCTAGCGTAGCGTGGTTTCTAAGGTTTTGTCAGTTTGAGATACCTCATCCGGATTTTTGAAACACATCTGGTAACAAAATAAAGCAATGGAATACATCCATCATTGGGAACCGTTACGATCGGGTTGACGAGTTGATTAATCAGGCGGATGCAAAAATGGGGTGTCTACACCCCCCAAAATCCATAGAAAAAAATTCAAAGAACCCAGATCTAAGAAAGAGATGCCTTACCTCAGAGATCAGAAATCAGATCCGGAGACAGAACGAAACGAGGAGTACTATACAAGGAGTTACTCAATCAGATCTTAGGGAACGATAAAGTTGTCTTCGGAAAGGTATAATTTCTTAATTTTTTTTATTATCTAGGTTTTTTTTAGCAATGTAATTTATTTGAAAAATTAGTAGAGACCGACTTTGGCCGGGCGGGGTTGGTGCCTAACACCTTCCAACCCCGTAACGTGATCCCCGGTCCCTTTTTTCTTTTGTAGATTAGTAATGTTTGTCTTTTTTAGAGTCAGTTTGATTCTTAAACCGTAATAACTAGGTGGCGACTCCCAAACCTCAAGGGTCAAAAGCAGATCCGCGCACCTCGCGGATCGAGGGCGCTTTAAGGGTATAAATAGTACATTTTCATGTTTACAGAATCCAACAGTGCAGGTCCTTTAAATCGATGTTTGTTTGACAACTTATAATTGCTAGATGCTGAAAAATTGACCAAATTACACTTACATATACAAAAACTGTTAAATGACATTTTTTGACACGAGAATCACAACATTCAAATAATATTAATTAATTATAAAAAGTTTAATAAAAAACTAATATAAAATCAAAACTTAAAATAAACATCTAAACATCATATTACCATCATTAACATTCAAACAAACACATAGTAGTATTCTACTTATGCCAATTCTTCATCCAACTATCTAACAACACCCTAATAGCTATAGACACCCCATTTTTGCATTTGCCTGATTAATCAACTCGTCAACCCGATCGCAACGGTTCCCAATGATGGATGATTATTCCAATGCTTTATTTTGTTACCAGATATGTTTCAGAAATCCGGATGAGGTATCTCGAACTGAAAAATTGTAGAAACCATGCTACGTTAGGAAAATATGACCCCAGAAACATAGAAATCATCATCTTGCAGATAAAAAGAAGCTTTACGATAAAAATCATTAAAAAATGACCAAATTATCAAAATATCCCTAACCTTAAAATATCCCTAGAGCTTACGTTACGCTTAGGAAAACCCTTTCGAATACATAAAACAACAAATCGAAATTCAATAAATCATTTCGCCAATTTTCTCAGAATTTGACAAAGTTACAAAAATGCCCCTCATAAAGTTCACGATCATTTCACATAAAAAACTTCATAAATGACACAAACCAATATTTTCATTGAATTCCTTACGAAAAATTGATTTCAAAACATCTTAGAACATTAAAAACCGACTTCAAACTTGAAAAGTCCTCTCCGGGGGCAAAACGATAATTTCATAATTTTTATAATTAAAAATTTCAAAAATTAATAAATAAAATATTAAATAATTAAAGTGAAACATTAATGAAATTAATTTAAAATTTTAAACTAAAAAAATCGATCAATGAGGCTCTTAGGCAAAATTGTTGAGGGTTCGCAAGATATTTCTTTAAGGACCCCTCCATTTGGGGGTCCAAAGAATTAAAGATATAATAGAAGGGGGTTCTTTAAAAAATTAAAGTCAATCAAGAAAGACTAAATTCAAGGTATTAAAGTCAATCAAGTAAGACTAAAGTCAAAATTAAAGTCAATTAATTAAGATTAAAATCAAAATCTTAAAGTCAATCAATTAAAACTAAAGTCAAAATATTAAAGTCAATCAAATAAGACCAAAAGTAAAAATCCTAATAGAGTTCTAATTAAATAATAACTCTATTTAATAGAGTTCTAACTAAAATATAACTCTACCTAAAACAATTCTAATTAAAATACAACTCTACCTAAAATAATTCTAACTAAAATACAACTTTAACTAAAAGAATTATAATCAAACACTAATTCTATCTAAATCAACCCTTAAAAAAAATCTATAAATAGGAGTCCTCACACCCTATTTTCGTATCAAATCATAAATCCTAAGAGAAGTAGGTCAAAAAGCCTCCCTAGCCTCCCATAAACCCTAATTTTGAAGCCCCAACTCTTTACCTAACATCCATACTCGATTTTAGTTCAAAAAACACCTAGAAGTCCTTCAAAAACACCTAGAAACCCATAAAAAAATATGAAGAATTCAGATCTAAGAAAGAGATACCTCAACTTGGAGATCAGAAATCAGATCCGATGAGAGAACAAAGCGAGAAATACTATACAAGAAGTTATTATATCAGATCTGAGGGAAAAGAAAATCGTTGCGTTCGAAAAAGGTAAGTATTTTTATTTTTTTTATTGATTAGGTCTTTTTAGCAATGTAGTTCTACTTGGGAATTAGTAGAGATCGGTGTTTGCCGGGCGAGGTTGGTGTCTAACACTTTCCAACTCCGTAACGTGATCCCCGGACTTAGTTTCTTATTTTTCGTAGATTATTTTCTTTTGCCTTTTAGAGTCAATGTTCGGTTCCTAGACCGTAATAACTAGGTGGCGACTCCCAAACCTCAAGGGTCAAAAGCGGATCCGCGCACCCCGCTGATCGAGGGCGCTTTCAATAGCCTAATAAAATTTGGTGATAAATCAAACATATTTCTGTAATAAATAAATAAAAAAATAAATAAAGTAAGAATAATCCACAAATAGAGAAAGATTTTGAGAAAAAAATTGTGAGATTGAGATTTAAATCTAGATATTATAATAGTATAACATAGACTATTTCGAATGCACTTCAAGTTTAAATTGACTAAAATTAAGTTTAAAACTACATTCTAATCATATGCATTTTACGTTTTTTATGAGTGAAATGCATTTCACATGTTAGTTTTTTGGAAGTGGGGTAATTATAAAAGCACCTCACGAATTAAAAGCACACCATGAAATAAAAGCACCCCACATAAAAGCAATCCATACCACAACCAATTTCTTTTTTCTCTTATATGGGTTAAAAGTTTTGGAATGAGCTGATTTTGGTGATGATGATCTCTATGATGAGGAGATCATCCTCACCAAAAACCAGCCCATTTTGAAACTTCTAATCCAATCAAAAGTGGTTTACAAGAAATAATGAATGATTTACAGTTCTTGAACATGTTTTTGTGGGGTTAGAAGTTTAGCAATGGGATGATTTTTGGTGAGGATGATCTCCTCATCATAGAGATCATCCTCACCAAAAAACAACTCATTGCTAAACTTCTAACTCCAATAGAGATCATCCTTACCAAAACTCAGCTCATTTTGAAACTTTTAACCCATATAAGACAAAAACAAATGACTACAAATCATTGGTGGAATATTATTTAAAGATGAAGGGTATTTAGGTCATTTTATGTGGAATCGTTTTCGGTCTTTGGCTTCGCACAAAAGCAAATTTGCGAAGCACCTCTAAGGCGGCTTCAATTTCGGACTTCAATAAGCCCCCTCAGCTATAGAAGCTCAAATGAACATCCTCCAATGGACCTTTTTTTTAGTTTAAAAGCACTAAAAGCTAAAAAAGCCTAGCTCAAAAGCCCAAACAAATAGGCCTTCAACTTTGTTCAAAAGGGCAATGTACTCAAATACTTGGGATATTTTATTTTTTTGGTTTTAATGGACCTTTCTAGTATTTTTCTTTACAAAATGTTGACTTTCTAAAGCTAGTAGAGTACATGCGTCATCCGTTACTAGTGGAGAAAATGGAAAGTATCACTTGCCATCATTGATGGACTATCATAATAAGGGTTTGGGCAATAAAGATAACTCTTATTTGTTTGAGCTAGTAGATGGGCTGTGCAAACCCACATATATTACAGAAATTATTTTAATATGGTGCAAGCAGGACTCTCAATGGATGGAATTAGAGTTATGATCCGGTCCATTCCCATCCTATAAGTTTGGGTTGTGATCAATGATTTGGATTTTGATAAGGATTCGATCTGATAAAAGTTGTGTTCTAGATCAACAATGTCTTGATCCAATAAAATGTTAGAAAATATATAAATTATATTATATATTTAAATATTCAAAATTTACATAGTTTTTGTATAGCAAATTGGGTATGGCCCGATCCGGATCCAATCCGTTTGTTATTGGATGAAGTTTGGATCCTAATATTGAGATTTGATAAAAACCCAATTCGATAAGACTTTGATCCGATCCTTTTTGGATTGGTACCGTATTGACTCGGATCTGATCTGGACTCAATTCATTGATTGCCCAAAGTATGAGAGCCTTTTTGTAATTTAAAATTTTAATTAAAATGATTTTGAAGATAAGATTAGCAAAATATATTTTTGAAGTTTAGAATTAAAGTGTAATGATTTTCTGATGCCCCTCTCTGACATACAGCCCCTACATAACCGTAGATCATGTGCCTCGGGATAAGCACAATCACAATTCTTTTCTTATGTATCCCGAGGCAATTGTTGGAGCTTTTTTAATTTTTTTAATTTTTTTTAATTTTTATATATATTTTAAATTTAGAAAACTAACTAACATCCTTATGAGTTGTGGCCTTGACGTAGGGTGTAATGTTATTTGTTTTGATGAAACAATCCTTTTATTAGTATTACTAAATATAAATGTGGGAGCTTTTTTTGGTGATGAAATGACGAACCATTTTTACTCCACGTTCACTATAATAGATATATATATATATATATATATATATATTATGGGTAAGTTGGACTCGAACCCACAACCTCGAAGTTGCTTTGCAATGTGTTAACCCAACTAAGCTATGGGTCTAGGCATATTGTAACAGTAATAATTGAAAGAGGTTATCTATGCATTTTAAAATCCATCCATTGTATGATAAATATTATGTGCTATTAAGTTTAAGTAATGAGGATTGTGCCTTTTGTTCTAATATTTGTTTAAAATGCAATACCATTGCTCAAAGAACAATACAAGTTTTAAAAAAAATATAGTAAATTTCTTCTGGTATAAAGTTGTATTTGTTAAAAATATTCTGTGTTCTTGAAACAAAATATTCTAAATTCAAAAAACAGTTTGTAGGAGGTGAAGATCGGAAAGAACTTATTAGTTTTGATGTGACTGAGGCACGAAAGAGTTGTTATCCTTAAAATTAAATTTGCGCTCCTTTAGGATGATATTCACAGTGCAAAAGGCTCTGACGGTTGGTTTCCAAGATTCAACAGTCACGATCCTACTAGTCGTGTAATTGAAAGTAGTAGACTTACAACGAACTTGATCGGTCTAGTATGAGTAGTGAGACTTAGAGTAAATCATACAAAAAAAAGGAAGAGAGATCAAAAACTTCTTTTCTCTATATCTCAAACTCTAGGGCACAGTCTCTCTTATAGACTTTGGGCCTAACGGTCTTCTTGATTAATGATAAAAGTCGTGGGCCTGAATTTAGCCCGTTTTTGAACGTTGGAGAACCCAACGGTTTAAAACACACTAAAGAAATGAACCTGACATTACGATCTAATGATTAGAAATAAAAGGAAGATCAATGGTTAAGATGAAAAAAAATTAATGGATATAATTTTAGTAAAAATGTGCCTTTCACGCGCACCCACGTGAGGCTTAAATCTGAGATTTGTATCTTCCTGCGCGCGTATGGCATACCCACACGCACTTAGGTTTTTCAACGAGTTAGCCCCAAACACAATGGGCTGTAGTCCCATAGTGCCTTGGTGTGAAGGCCATGCACCACAACACTTAGAGTTAGGTGTAGTTCACCCTAGAACACCTATGTAAATCCATGTAAGGCTTACATATGAAGCCATGTTAGCCCCGTGCTAAGCATATTTATTAGCTTAGTGGCATTATTGTACTAAAAAAAGTATGAAAGCCTCTACTTTTGATGTTTCCTTCTAGAAATCTAGGAAATACTTAGCGTACTCTTTGTAGGAAGGGTGTCTTTGGTCCTAATCCCCGGCCTACACCCACGTTAACTTTGAGCCCTCGCCCAAGTTACATGGTGTCTTGTGTGTACTAGATCACCAGTTACTTGTAATACACATTATTTGCTTTTGTAATGTGTTACTCCATGTAATTGCATATTCTATCAACAAAGTTTCCTCCGGGCTTTACCTCATGTTCCCCCCCTATTCTCTTGTATTGCTAGCTACTGAAAGCGCCCTCGATCCGCGGGGTGCACGGATCCGCTTTTGATCCTTGAGGTTTGGGAGTCGCCACCTAGTTGTTAAGGTCTAGGAACCAAACTGATTCTAAAAAAGGCAAACTAATCTACGAAAGGAAAAAAAAAAGTCCAGGGATCACGTTACGGGGTTGAAAGGTGTTAGGCACCAACCCCGCCCGGCCAAAGCCGGTCTCTACTAACTTTCCAAATAAATTACATTGCTAAAAAAAAACCTAGATAATGATAAAAAAATATATATATATATATATATATATATATATATATATATATATATATATATATTATACCTTTCCAATAGCAAAAACTTTATTCCCTCAGATCCGACAAAAATTACTCCTTGTACCGTACTCCTTGCTTCGTTCTATCTTCGGATTTGATTCCTGATCTCCGAGACAAGGTATCTCTACTTTTTTGAATATGATTTCTTCAAGTTTGTTGTGGATTTTAGGATGTTTTTGGAAGGCTTTTAGGTGTTTCTTAGGATAAAATCGAAAGATGGATGTTAGGTAAGGAGTTGGGACTCCAAAACTAGGGTTTAGGGGAGGCTAGGGGGGCTTTTAGACCTACTTCTCTTATGGTTTATGATTTTATACGAAAATAGGGTGTGGGGACCTCTATTTATAGATTTTTTTAAGGGTTGATTTAGATAGAATAAGTGTTTGATTGTAATTCTTTTAATTAGAGTTTTGTTTTAGTTAAACTTGTTTTAGGTAGAATTGTGTTTTAATTAGAATTATTTTAGGTAGAATTATTTTTTAGTTAGAACTCTATTAGATAGAGTTATTATTTAATTAGAATTCTATTATGATTTTGACTTTTAGCCTTATTTGATTGACTTTTAATATTTTGACTTTAGTCTTAATTGATTGACTTTTAATATCTTTGACTTCAGTCTTGCTTAATTGACTTTAATTTTGACTTTAGTCTCACTAGATAGACTTTAAGATTTTGAATTTAGTCTTGCTTGGTTGACTTTGATATTTTGGAGAATCCCTCTCTATTATATCTTTAATTCTTTGGACCCCCAAATGGAGGGGTCCTTAAAGAAATATCTCACGAACCCTCAACAATTTTACTTGAAAGCCCGATTGATCGATTTTTTTAATTCAAAATTTTAAATTAATTTCATCAATGTTTCACTTTAATTATTTAATGTTTTATTTATTATTTTCGAAAATTTTAGTTATGAAAATTGTGAAATTATCGTTTTACCCCCAGAGAGGACTTTTCACGTTTTAAGTCGATTTTTAATGTTTTAGGATGTTTTAAAATCGATTTTTCGTAAGGAATTCAATGGAAGTATTAGTTTGTGTCATTTATGAAAATTTTTGTGTGAAATGGTCATGAACTTTATGAGGGGCATTTTCGTAATTTTGTCGAATTCTGTTAAAATTGGCGAAATGATTTATTTCGTTTCGATTTGTTATTTTATGAGTTTGAATGAGTTTTTGTAATCGTAACGTAGGCTCTAGGGTTGTTTTGATGTTAGGGGTATTTTGGTAATTTGATCAATTTTTAGTGATTTTTATCGTGAAGCTTCTTTTTGGGTCTGCAAGATGATGATTTCTATCTTTCTGGAGTCGTATTTTCCTAGCGTAGCGTGGTTTATAAGGTTTTGTCAGTTTGAGATACCTCATCCGGATTTCTGAAATATTTCTGGTAACAAAATAAAGCAATGGAAATAACATCCATCATTGGGAATCATTGCGATCTGGTTGACGAGTTGATTAATCAGGCGGATGCAAAAATGGGGTGTCTACAGCTACGTTTTGTATGTGTGAGTTATTGCTTGCTTACGGGCTATCACCCCAAGTACCACACGACCCTCCTTCGAAAGAACACGATCGTGACAGTTGGTATCAGAGCCAGCTTTTCCCCAGTTCTATTTGGTTCACGTGAACAATGTTAAGAAGAGAAATCCAACTCCACCACCTGTACAAACAAGGAATCTGTAGAGTTACTCGAAACTCAGATGGGCCAACTATCGGGTCTCGTTGATGGTATTGCTCAATTAGATGATTACTAGGACACATTGGATAACAAATTTGTGACCCTCAGTGCTAGATTGATTGACCTCGAGGAAGATACCCGAGGATCCCTATCACATCTATAAGAACAGATCACGAAGCTTACTACTAAGGCAAGTTTCCTGGTAAGAACCGTTAGTAACAAATGACATATCAGTGGTGAAGCTCCTTCCTCACGTATGCGAATCCCTGAGCCACACATCTTTAGTGGTATTTGTGATGCGAAAGAGTTTGAAAATTTTCTATTCAATATGGAGCAGTTTTTTTATGCCGTTTGTCTGAAATCAAAAGAGGTAAAGGTCACCACAACTTCCATATATCTAACAGGTGATGCCAAACTATGGTGGCGTAGTAAATACTCCTAGATGGGAAATGGCCAATGTTCTATTGATACATGGGATAACCTCAAATAAGAATTGAAAAACCAGTTCCTACCATAGAATGTGGAGTTTATTGCCCTAAGAAAATTGAGGCAACTCTACTAGATAGGTACCGTGCACAATTACATCAAACCGTTTTTTGCCTTGATGCTTGATATTTATGACATGTTCGAGAAAGACAAACTATTTTCATTCGTAGAAGGGATTAAGCCTTAGGTTCAAATTGAATTCCAAAGGCAACGTGTGCAAGATCTTATGTTTGCTATTGTCGTAGTCGAGTGGTTGACTGATTATATTCCCATAGATAGAGACAAAAGAAAGGTACACCTTCAATCGAAGGGGTACTCCTAGCAGCATGTGCACACCCAAGAGTCCTTCAAAGGTAAGAATGGAGAACCTATACCCAATTCTAATCAGGGATCCCAACGAATTTCTCTCCTTCGAAGAACACAGGTGCCTCGCCTAGCAAACACCCTAACGAGTTTAAATGCATTTTGTGTGGTAATCCTCATAAGACATTTAAGTGCCCACAACGAACCAAGCTGAAGGCACTATTAGCCTCCCAAAGTGACTATATTCATGAGAGTACAAGTGGACGAGATGATGACGAGTCCCCTTAATGGGAGTCTTAGATTTACTGAATGCACTCAAATAGACCTTTGAGACTCAATGCCATTAATAAAAGGGTTTCATGTATGTGGACATTGAAATTGGTGGTAAGACCACCTAGGTAATGGTTGATACATGAGCTACGTACAACTTCATTTCCCCTATAGAGGCGAAACACCCCAATATTCGATTCGAGAAAGATTTTAGTCGCATGAAAGCTGTTAACTCCCAGGCTACTCTTGTTCAAGGGTAGGCCAAGGCCATGTCCATCAAAATAGGCACATGAAGGGATAAATTTGACTTGCTCACAGTTCTATTCGATGAATTCAGAATTATCATTGGGATGGACTTATTGCAATATAACATGGTCGTTCTGATGCCATTCACCAATATACTAGACATGCTAAGTGAATGCCCAAACTTCATTCCCGTGTCCACAGGCATCAAAGAGGGAAAGATGATCTCAATCTTTTAGCTGAAAAAATGGTTGAAGAAAAGGGAACAAAGTTACCTTGCTACCTTACGAGTTGAACTTGATTATCATGACCATAATTCAACTTTTACTCCGATTCGACATGTATTAAGAGAATTTGATGATATGATGTCGAATGAGCTTCCTAAGACATTACCTTCTCATAAGTCGATTGACCATTAGATTGAACTTGAACTAGTACCTGGTACCACGGCCTCCTACGAGAGGGCCTTACAAGATGAGTCTTTTGAAACTAGCTAAGCTACGTAAGCATGTCATCAAGTATTGGGATGTGCCCAAAAACACTGTCAATGATAGGGATTCAAAATCCACAAAGAAGTTTTGGATCAAACTGTTCAGATTACTTGAGTCTCAGCTTGACTTCTCAACTAGTAGGCATCTTCAAACAGATGAGAAAAGGAACGATTTAATACTATGTTAAAAGAGTATTTAAGGTATTTTTTCAATGCCAACTTTAAGGATTTGACGAATTTTCTTAATGTCGTGCAATTCTATTTCAACCTTCAAAAGAGTTCTTCTTCCAATAAGAGTCATTTTAAACTTATTGCTGGTCAACAACCTTTAACATCTCACACTATTATTTCAGGCTATTAGGTACAATGTCCAAGGATGTATAGGTTTTTTAAGGTTTGGCAAGACAACAATAAAATTACCAAGTCTTACCTTGAAAAATCATCCAAGCGAATGAATAATGAGCTGATAAATGTCATCGACCAGATCTTTTCAAAATTGGTGACTTAGTTCTTCTCAAGACAGATAAATTGAGAAGTTTTAACCAAATTCAATGAGCACATAAAGGCATAATACATTGTTATGAAGGCCTAATGCTCATCCTCTCTTGAGTTGGCAAAGTCTCTTACAAATTGAAGTTACTGCACTAGTTACGCAACATTCACCCTGTTTTCTATGCCAATTGTCTCAAATCGTTCTATGCAGATCCAACAGATCCCACACGTAGCATTCCAGCACGCACACACCTTCTCATTCAACAATTTAGCAAGAGCGTGTTTTCGACAAGATCCTAGCAAAATGTCAAGTCAATAGTAGTTTAAGCAAGCAACAACATGTGGAGTACTTCATCAAGTGGAAGAACATGCCAGAATGTGAAGCTACCTGGGAGAGTACAGAGAACTTACTACCTTTCTAGCAAGAGGTCGAAGAATTTCTTAGGGACAATGTGATGAGGATGTCTATAGAATTGGTAGGGAAGATTATATAGGCCATGCACCACGACACCTAGAGTTAGGTGTAGCTTGCCCTAGAGTCATCCGAGAACACCTATGTAAATCCATGTAAGGGACATATGAAGTCATGTTAGCCCCGTGTTAGGGCATATCTATTAGTATAGTGGCATTATTATAATAAAAGAATATAATCGACCTCTACTTTTGATGTTTTCTTATAGAAACCAAGGAAAAACTTACTGTACTCTATGTAGGAATGATTTCTTTTGTCCCAATCCCCAGCCTATACCCATGTTGACCTTAAGCCCTCGCCCAAGCTATATGGCGTCTCGCGTGTATTAGATCACTAATTGCTTGTAATACACCTTATTTGCTTTTGTAACGTGTTACTTCGTATAATTACATATTACATCAATAAAGTTACCTCCGGACTTTGCCTTGTGTTACCTCCATTATCTTGTATTGCTAGCTATATTTTGTGTGTGTGTGTGAGCTATTTGATAGGCTTACTTGTGAACTATCACCCCAAACACCACATAACTTCACTTCGAAAGAACATGGCTATGACACTTGGGCTCCAATATATGCACGAGGCCCACTCTCTTTTTCATTCACATTTAAGCAAGTGAGAGTGTGAGATCTTTTATTTACTGAGCACCACTCTTATATTTATCCGATGTAGGACTAAAATTTGGAAGAGTTCTCTATAATTCTCGTAAAAAAGAAAGCTACGAGAATATTTGATTTTCAACTTGTATAAAAAAAGGGAAAAACTCTTATAACTTATTCTTCAACAATTAAGAAAATCTCTACATTTTACAAAAAAACACTCAAGGTCTTGATTTCAAATCTTGCCCCCAACAAAATATAAGAATAAAATATATGATAAAACTATGAATTTTACAATATTTTTTTATTACATTTAAGTAGTATTGAACACATTCAAGGATATCTATCCATGCAAAGAACTAGAAAAAAATTGGGAAACGACTTTGGAGTAGTCATCTCGCTTCAAAATTCAATAGTACCCTCTGATTCGATCCATTACTGCTTACAAAATATTAAAATAACTTATGTAATACATGTGCGTTAGCACATGCCATCTTCTAGATATAAAAGGAAAAAAAAAAAAAAAAACAAGACTACTGATAAAATGAGGCTTGAGACATGTAGTTGATCCGGCAAGGGCACAGAGTCATAGAGCTTTTTTCCTTGTGTATCCCAAAGGAAAAGGTCCATGATTTTGTGCACTCGCTACATCAACCGTGTACAAACCGCGTAAGAGTCAGCGCCTCATTTTATCACTAAAAACATAATAATAAGAGGACAGTAGAAAGAGAGCCTTTTTCTTACAGAGGAATCTTTATTCCCAAAGCTCTTATTATTATAGGCAACAAATGATGGCAAGAAATATTTATCTATTTTCTCCAAAAGTCATACATGACATATATGTAAATATTATATATAGACTATACTTGGTTTTGAAAATTTCAATATTGCATTTTGAGGCTGGGGTTATGTCTTTTCACCTCTTTTGAGTCGTGCTCCATTACCCATCCTCCAAAAAAACGCAAGAATTGAAGCATTTAAGGCTTCATTATTGTATCTTGAGGCTTCTTCTTCCGTTTCTTCTTTCATTTGCAGATCATCATGAACAGAAAAAGGTACTATTTTTATCTATTAAAATGGGTCTTGTTGAATAGATTTTATTTATTTCTTTGAAAATTGTTCTAAATTTCTGTTTGTTATTTATTTATTTGAGTTTCTTGGGATCTTGGTGCCCAAGAGATGCAAAGAAAAATGAATCAAAAGAAGAGAGATTGTTCGTTAAGAATGGAAGTTGGCTATTAGAGGAACAGAACAAATCTTGTGATCGAAAACATACTCCAATCAGAATCTTCTCTGCAAAAGAGCTAGAAAGAGCAACCAACAATTACGATCCCCAAAAAATGTTTCATGAAGAAGGCCCTTACAATTTGTATAAGGGAAAATATGAACAAGATCGAGAAATTTCAGTGAAGAAATTTAAAGAAGGAATTATTGAAATCGAACAGATCGTAAACGAAATTGTTATCGCATCTCAAATGAGCTATCACAATAACGTCGTGAAATTCTTGGGCTGTTGCTTAGAGACTCGATTTCCCATGCTTGTATATGAATTTGTAGGAATTAGTACACTATCAGATCATATATGTAAGAGCAAGGAAGAAAATTTCCCCACCAAAGAAATGTTACCATGGGAGAAGAAATTAATGATCACGATCGATATTGCCAATGTACTTAAATATCTGCACACATCGGGATCCAAACCAATCATCCATAGAGGTATAAAATCTTACAATATTTTCGTGGACCGACACTATGTGGCCAAACTACCTGGTTTCACATTTTCATTAACGGTTCCACTGGGCGAAACACACGTGATAGTACCAGTTGTGGGGACTAGGGGTTACATTGATCCTGATTGCATATCTGGACGATTCACAGAGAAGAGCGATGTTTATAGTTTTGGAGCTGTTTTGCTTGAGGTGTTAACAGGAAATTATGCTGTTGAGATAGAGAGAGAGGTTTCAAGTATGATGATGGGTTCAGGTCATCCTGATTTGCCTAGGCATTGGTTTATTGAACAGTATTTGGAGGCCAATATTTTGCAAGAAGGAAATATAGAGCAGTCAATGGCATGTGTAGAGATTGCTCTGAGATGCCTTAGAGAAAATCCCGAAGAAAGACCGATGATGATGGAGGTTGCGCAAGAGCTTAGGAGGATAAGTAAAATACTTCCATTATAAGGTCAATTAACACAGAAAGGAAACAGGAGTCCAATGCAGAATGATTTGGAAGGTAAGCTGAACCACCCTACTACTTTTGAGTGAGCATTTCATCAAACATTTTAAGATGATGATTGATAGAAACAAAAACATAAACATAAATTGCCACTTTTGTGTCTATGTTAAATCTTTAAGGCTTTCATTTGCTATCGATGTCTACAGTTAATCTAAGCTTTGCTAATGGTTTGGTATTCCTCTCTCTCTCTCTCTCTCTTTCTTTTTGACGTCTCCCTTACTAACCCATTCGTTTGAATTAAATAGGATATTGTTTATTAAATCCCTAATTTTGTTAAACTAATAAATCGTGACATACGATCAATCTAAGTTTAACTAATGAGTTGTGCTGGAGTGACCTCAAGATTGTACCTCATATCACACAACCTAACAAGAAAGTGTGTAGGAATCATAGATGCTCTTGACTCGTATCTCAATAAAATGCATCAAAAACATCTATGGTTCTTACACACTCTCACATCACGACGTGCCACTTGTGTTATGATCTTGAGGTCACTTCAGCATTATTCTTTACTAATAGTTTGGTGTTCTCCTAGCCCACCTACTCATGTCTCCCCTATTTGCAAAAGAGCGTGTTTTCTTGATAGAAATGAATGGACTAAGATCGATCCTATATTTATAACGTGGACAATGGAGATAAAGAGCCAAGAGTTATACTACAATTAGGCTTCCTAACCCTTTTGGTTAGATATTGATCATCAATCTAAGTTTTACTATTGGTTTGTTATATTCTCTTGATTCACCTTCTTCTCTCTCCATTACTTGCAAAGGGCCGTGCTTTCTTGTTAAGATTGAACATACTAATAAATTTTAGAAACATGATACTATGACACCCCCCTCTGACATACACCCCCATCTCAGAATCATAGATCATTTGCCTCGGGATACATAAGAAAATGATTTTTGATAATTTGAATTCCAAGGATGAGTCTATGATGTCAAAGGAGGTGTCAAGAAATCATTATTCATAGACTAATGATAAATTGACCTAGTTAACTAACGCGCTTGATGGGGATGTGCACAGAATCATAGATCTTTTTCCTTGTGTGTCCCGAAGAGTAAGATCTATGATTTTGTGCACTACTACATCAACATATCAGTTTATCGCAACTCTTACTCATATGGTGGAGAGAGGGCTAAAAGTTCCACCTTTCTAATCCATTAATGAAAGAGAAAGTACCACCTCAAGGATCGGGTGATCTCCAAATTATTAAAGCACGTTTTTAGCTGTTTGGGTGTTATGTAGTGGTATTTTCTTTCACACTAAAATTACCTTCATAACCCCTTACTCCTATGCATTATGGTATGGTAAAATGGGTTTTTCACCTTATAACTGTTAACTATTTAGGGGAAGAAACAACTTATTTACCTGGGAAATGTTCAGCAACAAACATTTTGACAAACATTTTGGCAAAACATTTTTCAAAATATGGGTTAGAGGTTTTGGAATGGGCTGATTTTTGGTGAGGATGATCTCTACGGTGAGGAGATCATCATCACCAAAAATCAGCCCATTCCAAAACCTCTTACCCATCAAAAATGGCTTACAAAAAATGGACGGTCCACGATTTCCCAACTTGTAAACATTGGGCTAGAAGTTTTGGAATGGGCTGATTTTTGATGAGGATGATCTCCTCACCATAGAGATCATCCTCACCAAAAATCAGCCCATTCCAAAACCTCTAACCTATGTTTTGAAAAATGTTTTGCCAAAATGTTTGCCAAAATGTTTGTTGCTGAAAGGGACCCTATTTACCTTGACCACTTTTTACCAACTTTGTAATTAGTTTGGAGCATGTATTTTCCGATAAATAAGTTGATTTCGTCCCATGATTTGATTTTGTAATTTAAAAAAAATTAAATTGTAAATCATATAAATATTTTATTTTCTATATTAACTTGTACTAAGATTTCCATTATGTTCAGAATTTAGAGAATCCAAGCATTCTAGAAACCCATATCATGTGGGCTAATATAATAGAAAATCTAGCATTTTCTCTCTTAGCCCATATTATAAAATAAAAAATTTCATTTTAAAATATTTTGAACTTTAAAAAATGACTAATATTGGATTCAACATTTCAAATATTAACCGATCAAAAAAAAAAAAAAAAAATCATTTCAAATATTATACAACTGATCATGAATTTTAAAAAAACATTCCTATTAATCTTCAAAGTTAACATAAACCCTTCCATTGTACAACAGCTCCTAGTGACCTTACCAAATCAATTCATAAGTTGAAAATCACTTGTTCATCAATGAGACCTCGCTTGGTAACTTAAAATCATGTTCCACACGTTATATACCAAAGGAACTTAACGACTCTCACATTCCCACTGTGCGCACTTATTCCCATCACTCTGCAAAAAAAAATTGAGTTGCTTTTCCCTTTGGGATCCTTATAAATCTCTCATTGCGCTATTTAATCACACATAATCAGTCTGCCATGCATCCAAACCACTATAATATTTTTACTATTATAATAAGAGAAGGGTGACTACTGTTGATGCAAATACCAATTTGTTGACTTTACATTAAAAATTCCCCAAATGATACATGTTTTAAAGCCAAACTATCTTTTTGAAATTTCTAAAATTAGTTATAAGGACAATTCTAGCATTACATAAATACTAATTTTAGCTACTCTTGTGCACGCACGGACATATGCCATTCACTAGTCAAGCATTAGAAGTTGTGAGAAGAATGAATTAGACTAATCAAACCATAGCATAAAGTGAAAGGAAATACAACCAATTGCATATAAAATGCTGTAATTGCAAAACTTTTCAAGAGTTTGTTATTTGCGGGTGCTTGGTTGCACCACCAGAAAGTGATCCCATGTGTGGGAAAATTAAACTTGTAGGTGGGTGGATCCCTTGTCTACTAAAATATTTTTCAGTATCAATAATTTATTTACAATATATTCATTTTTCTAGCAAACTAAGCACCCACAAAATTTTGCAAGTATTTTCCACAATTACTACTAAGTACTTGTAAAACAAATCGTTCTCAAACACCCATAGAAAAACTTATGATCAAGGCTTAAGTCTGTTAGGATCACATCCATCAATGATTTGATCTTATGATCAAGCCGAAAGTAAACCCCTATTTAGGGTACAAATGCACAACACGTGGCACTTTATTTTTCATTTATTTTAATCAAAATGATTGAGTCCTTTGAGGATACCGCCACTTGACGAGAAAAAAAGGGTGCCTAACACCTTTTATTTTCTTCAATCGAGTCGCTTACCCCAAATCTCAAGGTTTGATTAGTTCCTATTCATCGTGAGTAATTAAACGCTAAAATGTCATTTCCGAAAAATGTACATCGGGTGACCATTCACACCCACTTATAATATGAATGGTGGCGACTCCAATCCTTAGTAGATGTGACCGTTGTAATGACGAAATCCACGTATCTACATCAACCTTAAGGATTGGGTAAATTTTCTTGTTGTTGTGCAATTCTGTTTCAACCTTCAGAAGAGTTCTTCTTTAAATAAGAATCATTTTAAACTTATTACTGGCCAACAACATTTAACATCTCATACTATTATTTCAGGCTATTAAGGACAATGTCCAAGGGCATACAAATTTGCTAAGTTTTGGCAAGACAACAATAGAATTATCATGTCTTACCTTGAAAAAACATCCAAGCAAATAAAGAAATGGGTTGATAAACGTCATCGACCAGATCTTTTCAAAATTGGTGACTTAGTTCTTCTCAAGACTGATCAATTGAGAATGTTCAACCAAGTTCAACGAGCCCATAAAGGCCTAATACATCATTATGAAGGCCTAATGTTCATCCTCTCTCAAGTTAGCAAAGTCTCCTACAAGTTGAAGTTACTACACTAGTTACGCAACATTCACCCTGTCTTCCATACTAGCTGTCTCAAGCCATTATATGCAGATCTAACAGATCCTACACGTAGCATTCCAACACGCACACTTTCTCATTCAACAATTCAGTCAAAGCGTGTTGTTGACAAGATCTTCGCAAAGCATCAAGTCAATAACAGTCTAAATAAGCAGCAACACGCGGAGTACTTCATCAAGTGGAAAAATATGATAGAATGTGAAGCTACCTGGAAGAGTGTAGAGAACTTACTACCTTTCAAGTAAAAGATCAAAGAATTTCTCCAGGACACTGCGACGAAGACATCTACATAATAGGTGGGGAAGATTGTGAAGGCCATGTACCACGACACCTAGAGTTAGGTATAGCTTGCCCTAGAGTCACCTGGGAACACCTATGCAAATCCCTGTAAGACTTACATATGAACCCATGTTAGCCCCATGCCATAGCATATCTATTATCTCAGTGGCATTATTATAATAAAAAATTATGACCGGCCTCTACTTTTGATGTTTCCTTCTAGAAACCTAGAAAAGACTTGGTGTACTCTTTGTAGGAATGGTGTCTTTGGTCCCAATCTTCAGCCTACACCCATGTTGACCTTAAGCCCTCGTCCAAGCTATGTGGTGTCCCGTGTGTACTAAATTACCAATTGCTTGTAACACACCTTATTCACTTTTGTAACGTGTTACTCCATATAATTGCATATTATATCAACAAAGTTGCCTTATAGTTTTGCCTTGTATTGCTACCGTTCTCTTGTATTGCTAGTTACGTTTTGTGTATGTGAGTTATTTGATAGACTTGCTTGTGGACTATCACTCTAAGCGCTGCATGACCCCACTTCGAAAGAACATGACTCGTTACACTTGGGCTCCAATATACGCACGAGGCCCACTCATTTTCTCATTTACATTCAAGCAAGTGAGAATGTGAGATATTTTATTAAGTGAGCACCACTCTTGTATTTATTCGATATAGGACTAAAATTTAGAAGAGTTCTCTACAATTCTCATAAACAAGAAGAGAATCTTTGACTTTCAACTTATATAGAAAGGGAAAAACTCTTTTAACTTATGTTTCAACAATTAAGGAAATATCTACACTTTACAAGAAAACACTCAAGGTCTTGAGTTCAAACCTTGCCCCCAACAAAACATAAGAATAAAATACATGATAATATTATGAATTTTACATCAGTTTTTAAGTACATTTAAGTAGTATTGGACACATTCAAGGATATCTATCCATGCAAAGAATTAGGAAAAATTTGGGAAAAAACTTTGAAGTAGTCATCCTACTTCAAAATTTAGAGTACCTTCTCCTTTGGATTGCATGAGACATTTCCAAAGAGGTATCTCAAATATCAACAAAAAAGTAGGGGTGTGAATTAAATACAAAAAGTCACATGTGTTTTTGACGAGGGGGGTTCCTCCAAAATTTTGAAGTGACCTTGTCGCTTCAAATCCGCATTCAAAAAATTGTGGGCTATTAGGGCAAAAGAAGTTTGTGGTACACTACAGGGTTGAAATGAGTTTAGAATTGCCTGAAAAATGGACTTAAAAGGCTAATTTATGACATTAAAGATTTCTAGATATTTTAGGATCTTTTCGAGCTATAATGGGGATAAGGGCATTTTGGTCGATTTTAGAAAAGTTGATGATTTTTAAGAGAATCTTGGGTTGGTCAAAAATTGATATTTTCTGTAAGAAAATATGTCTTATAAGTGTAGAATGGTATTGGAGGAGAGGACGATTACTTTTGAGAAGATAGAGTAGGTGTAGGAGTAGGGGCGGACCTAGAGAATTTCACTTGCGGGTTAATGGTATAACGATGAAATTAGAAAATTGTAAATAATAAGAGGATTTTAGAAAATTGATTTTCTATAGAAATCAGATGATAAAAAAGAAAAATCTTCTTAAAAAATGGAGAAATAATGGTTTATTAGCTTTTTGCAATGCAAACTCTAGGAGTGAAGAAGTGGAGAAGACAAATTGAATACATACCTTAACAATTAGTATTATGCCATTTTGACTAAAATAACATTTATTCTGAAAAACCCTCAAATTGTCGAGTAAAGTCGACTCACACAATAAGTTTTCAAATTAAGATTTGTTGAAGCTTATAACAGGATAGTGAAATTGTAAAAGACTTTTTCTTTCCCAAGATTTTATATATAAAAGAGTAAGTTCAGCCTTAATAATTTAGTAAGATTTGAAAGGATCATTGAGTTCATCTTATAGCATCTTAAAATATGATCTGATGCCACAAGGATGTAGAGGAAAACAAATTCTATAAGTTTTAAAAATGTTATTTTTCACTATTAAATTTGGGATTTGAGTAGTTATCCATTTTTAAAAACTTGGATCTAGCCTCAAAAACAATATTTTTTTGAATTTTAACTTTTTGGAATTGAGTTTTTTCGTGAAATCTAAAGGGCTGTGGTGTTGGATTACCAATTTGATAATACATTTGTGTTAAACCAGCCTTGATAAGAGTTGAAATCATACTAAGTTAGTAAGGAAAGTGTTTTGCTATTTAAAAATACGAGAGATTTATGGGGCAAACCTATTTATTGCATTTTATTACAAAAACTCCCTACTTATTAAGTTTGTTAATGAAAAACCCTTCAATGGGACCCACGTCATTGTAAATGTTTAAGTTCCTATGATACCCTCACTTCAATGTATTCTTTATGAAAACATGGCCATGATATAATAAGTATTTAATTGAAAAATTAAGGATATTACATGTATTTAATCTTTTTAAAATATGTAGGTCCCACTCCAAGATTTGTTAAGAAAAATACTTTCCTTACGAGTGCTTTTTTGCTCACAGTCTAATAGCCATTTGACATGTGACACAAATGACATCAACAATAAGAAAGGAAATTTCTCTCTCCTACCCACATTGGAAAATGATAATTTCTTGATCGAATCACCTTCTGTCATCCCAAAATATGACCCGATGCCACAGGGTTGTAGAGGAAGAAATTCTACAAACTCAAAAAAATAATGAAAATTTTTATTTTTCACCGTTGAATTTTAAATTTTAGTTTGGGTACTCAGTAGCTTTCCATTTTCAATTCGATGGATCAAACTTTAAAAACAATTTTTTTTTTAATTTTTTAATTTTTTAATTTTTTAATTTTTTTTAAATATGAGTGTTTTTATAAAATCTAGATGGCTTTGGTGTTAGATTGACAATATGAAAATCCATGTGATCTCAATGACCCATTTTAAGATTCTAAATCTCAAAAGTAGAATTTGTGGGTAGAAGACGTGCGGGCAAGAGAGAGAAATTTTCTCTTTTTGGATGATGTCATTTGCACCACATGTCTAACGACTGTTAGGCTCTGAGCAAAATATCATTCCTTTCTGTATTACCTTACAATCATTTTTCAAAATATGGGCTAGAAGTTTCGGATTGAACTGATTTTTTGTGAGGATGATCTCTATGATGAGAAGACCATTCTCAAAAAAAAAAAAAATCAGCCCAATCTGGAATTTCTAAATTCATTAAAAGTGGTTTATAAATTATTGGTAAAAAATCGACGGTTCACATTTCTAAATCCATCAAAAGTGATTTACACAAAATGGACAGCCCACGGTTCTTTAACTCAGAAACACGGGGTTAGAAGTTTTAAAATGGGCTGATTTTTGGTGAGGATGATCTCCTTATCATAGATATCAACTTTATCAAAAATCAGTCTATTTCGAAACTTCTAGTTCATGTAGGACATATATATTAATTTGTATTTTTTTAACATTTTATCGGATCAGGTCCTTATCAGATCAAGACATTGTTGATCTAGATCATATACAATATTAATATTGGATCAGAACTTATTGAATTGAATCCTTATCAAAATCCAAATTAGTGATCCAGACCCGAAGTTATTAGATGGAAATGAATCAGATCAGACCTCTGATTCGATCCATTAATAGTCCTACTTATAAAATATTAAAATAATTTATGTAAAAAGAGAAAAAAAAGACTATTGATAAAATGATGCGTTGACACATACATAGTTAATGTGGCAAATGCGCATATAGCTTTTTTTTCCTTGTGTATCCCAAAGAAAAAGTTTGATGATTTCCGCGTTAAGTGTCAGCGCCTCATTTTATCACGACTCAAAAAATGATAAAAGAGGACAGTAGAAAGAGAGCCTTTTTGTCACAGAGGAATCTTTATGCCCAAAGCTCTTATTATCATCGGCAACAAATGTCGGCTAAGAAAATTTTATCTATTTTCTCCAAAAGTCATATAAGACATATAGACTCTACTTGGTTTTGAAAATTTCACCATTTTAAAAAGAAAAAAAATACTGGAAAAGTCCTTTAAAAAAACAAAAAAAGATATCCCACGACGAAACCTTTTGGGGTCTTGATCCATTACCCATCCTCCAAAAAACGCAAGAATTGAAGCATTTAAGGCTCCATTGTTGTATTTTGAGGCTTCTTCTTCCTTTTCTTCTATCATTTTCAGATCGCCATGAACAGAAAAAGGTACTATTTTTATCTATTAAAATAGTTCTTGTTTAATAGCTTTTATTTATTTCTTTGAAAATTGTTCTAAATTTCTGTTTGTTATTTATTTATTTGAGTTTCTTGGGATCTTGGTGCCCAAGAGATGCAAAGAAAAATGAATCAAAAGAAGAGAGATTGTTCGTTAAGAATGGAAGTCGGCTATTAGAGGAACAGATCAAATCTTGTGATCGAAAACATACTCCAATCAGAATCTTCTCTGCAAAAGAGCTAGAAAGAGCAACCAACAATTACGAAAACATGTTTCATGAAGAAACCCCTTACAATTTGTATAAGGGAACATACGAACAAGATCGAGAAATTTCAGTCAAGAAATTTAATGAAGGAATTATGGAAATCGAACAGATCGTAAACGAAATTGTTATCGCATCTCAAATGAGCTATCACAATAACGTCGTGAAATTCTTCGGCTGTTGCTTAGAGACTCGATTTCCCATGCTTGTATATGAATTTGTAGGAATTAGTACACTATCAGATCATATATATAAGAATAAGGAGGAAAATCTCCCCACGAAGGAAATGTTCTCATGGGAGAAGAAATTAATGATCACGATCGATATTGCCAATGTACTTACATATCTGCACACATCGGGATCCAAACCTATCATCCATAGAGGTATAAAATCTTACAATATTTTCGTGGACCGACACTATGTGGCCAAACTACCCGGTTTCACATTTTCATTAATGATTCCATTGGGCGAAACACACGTGGTAGCACCAGTTGTGGGGAATTGGGGTTACATTGATCCCGATTGCATATCTGGACGATTCACGGAGAAGAGCGATATTTATAGTTTTGGAGCTGTATTGCTTGAGGTGTTAACAGGAAATTATGTTCTTGAGATAGAGAGAGAGGTTTCAAATATGATGATGGATTTGGGTCGAAGTGGGCACGATTCCACATCAATGGGTCATCCTCATTTGCCTAAGCATTGGTTTATTGAACAGTATTTGAAGTCCAATATTTTGAAGGAAGGAAATATAGAGCAGTCAATGGCATGTGTAGAGATTGCTTTGAGATGCCTTAGAGAAAATCCCGAAGAAAGACCGACGATGATGGAGGTTGCAAAAGAGCTTAGGAGGATCAGTAAAATACTGCCATTATAAGGCCAGTTAACACACAAAGGAAAGAGGAGTCCAATGCAGAATGATTTGGAAGGTAAGCTGAACCACCCTACTACTTTTGAGTGGGCATTTCATCAAACATTTTAAGATGATGATTGATAGAAACAAAAACATAAACATAAATCGCCTTTTTTGTGTCTATGTTAAATCTTTAAGGCTTTCATTTGCTTTCGACGTCTACAGTTAATCTAAGCCTTACTAATGGTTTGGTATTCTTTTTGGCTCATCTTCTCCTCTCTCTCTCTCTCTCTCTCTCTCTGACGTCTCCCTTACTAACCCATTCGTTTGGATTAAATGGGATATTGTTTACTAAATCCCTAATTTTGTTAAACTAGTAAATCATGACAGACGGTCAATCTAAGCTTTACTAATGAGTCGTGCTGGAGTGACGTCAAGATTGTACCTCATATCACATAACCTAACAAGAAAGTGTGTAGGAATCATAGATGCTTTTGACTCGTATCTCAATAAAATGCATCAAAAGCATCTATGGTTCTTACACACTCTCACATCACGACGTGCCACATGTGTTATGATCTTGAGGTCACTTCAGCATTATTCTTTACTAATAGTTTGGTGTTCTCCTAGCTCACCTACTCATGTCTCCCCCATTTGAAAAAGAGCGTGTTTTCTTGATAGAAATGAATAGGCTAGGATTGATCCTATATTTATAACGTGGACAACTGGAGATAGAGAGCCAAGAGTTCTATTACAATTAGGCTTCCTAACCCATTTGGCTAGATATTGATCATCAATCTAAGTTTTACTAATGGTTTGTTATATTCTCTTGGCTTACCTTCTCCTTTCCATTACTTGCAAAGGGGCGTGTTTTCTTGTTAAGATTGAACATACTAATAATTTTTAGACACATAATAATATGATGCCCCCCTCTGACATGCACCCCCATCTCAGAATCATAGATCATTTGCCTCGAGATACATATGAAAATGATTTTTGATAATGTGAATTTCGAGAATGATTCTATGACGGGAACGAATGTCAAAGGAGGCGTTAGGAAATCATTATTCATAGACTAATGATAAATTGATATAGTTAACTAACGCACTTGATGGGGATGTGCACAGAATCATAGATATTTTTCCTTGTGTGTCCCGAAGAATAAGATCTATGATTATGTGCATTGCAAAGTCAACATTATCAGAGTATCTCAACTCAAATTCATATGGTAGAGAGAGGGCTAAGAGTACCTCCATTCTAATCCATTAATGAAAGAGAAATTACCAATTCAAGCGTCGGGAGATCTCAAAATTATCAAAGCACGCTTTTAGCTGTTTGACCCGTCGGAAAAAAAATATTTGACAATAAAAAATTCGACGCCTTGATCTATCGAATTTTATGAAATTTGACGGCCTAAGGTTGTCAAATGTGAGCTTTTTTCACATTGTGTCTAACCCTTAAACTGGCACTCCAAAACCATGGTCTAATGCCCGAGGGTTGTAGATAAAATGTTTTTGAACTTTCAATTCTTTAATTTTTCAAATAACCTTAATTTTAACCATTGAATTTAAATTTTAAATTTAAGAGTTTGGTTCTCGTCTATTATTCTACTTTTCTGAATCTAAGTTTTTGATGAAATCTAAAAAGTCTGTAGTGCCACAACCATGCGGGCCTGACAATCCTTAGTAATTTTAGAAATCTTACTTGGTCTAGTCATGCTAGTAGAGTTAAGTAACAAATTGATAAATTGCAACAAATTGATCTGTCAGATAAATCTCTCTAAAAATATTTTGTGATGGCCAAACACATCCACATGGAGCTCAGCCTGCAATTGTGAAAGAGTTTTTTATCCCACAATTTTGTATATGAAATATTTTGTAGAGGGCCACAGACCACCTACACGGCTACACCTAGTAGAACTGCTTCAGCCTTTGTTCGTGAAGAGGTGTTGAAGTATAAAGAAAACAGTTTTAGAAATTTTTGTGATGTTAAGTATCGAATTGGGTTTTATCAAATCTCAATATTAGGATCCAAACCCAATCAATAACAATAGGATTGGATCCGGATCGGACCAAACCGAATTTAATGTACAAAAACTAAATAATCTTTGTATATTTATATATTATATATATAGGGTCAGGTTCAATGGACAAAGCATTTTATCCTATATGAGTTAAAAGTTTTGGAATTAATTGATTTTTTGTGAGGTCATCTCCATAGTGAGGAGATCATCTTCATAAAAAATCAGTCCACTAAAAAATTTCTAACCCTAATTTATGAGTTGAAGAATCGTGGACCGTCAATTTTTAATCATTAGTTTGTAATCATTTTTCATGAGATTAGAAGTTTCGGAATGGGCTGATGATTTTTGTGAGAATGTGCTCTCTACAATTTTGTCCACCGAATGATGTCCATATATATATATATATATATCTGATTTTTTTTGTGAGAATGATCTTCTCATGATATATATATATATATATGAGGGGAATTCAAGGGACATAAGTTAAAACAATCATTTTTCAAAATATGGGTTAGAAGTTTCGGATTTAATTGATTTTTTATGAGGATGATCTCTATCATGAGAAGATCATATATATATAGGATCGGGTTCCGTATACCCCTATTACGACTCACATTGCAACACACTGTTTTGTCTTATATGGGAAAAAATGTTTGGAATGGGCTGATTTTTTGTGAGGATGATCTTTATGGTGAGGAAATCATCCTTGCCAAAAATCAGCTCATTATGAAACTTCTAGCCCCATGTTTACAAGTTGAAAAATTTTAGACCGTCCAATTTTTGTAAATCAATTTTGATGGGGTTAGAAGTTTTGGAATGGGATGATTTTTTGCCAGGATGATCCCCTCATCACAGAGATCATCCTCACAAAAAATCAGCCCATTCCAAACATTTTTGCCCATATAAGACAAACAGTGAGTCGTAATGGGGGTCATAATAACGCCATCCTATATATATATTACGACTCACTGTTTGTCTTATATGGGCAAAAATGTTTGGAATGGGCTGATTTTTTGTGAGGATGATCTCTGTGATGAGGGGATCATCCTGGCAAAAAAATCATCCCATTCCAAAACTTCTAACCCCATCAAAATTGATTTACAAAAATTGGACGGTCTAAAATTTTTCAATTTGTAAACATGGTGCTAGAAGTTTCATAATGAGCTGATTTTTGGCAAGGATGATCTCCTCACCATAGAGATCATCCTCACAAAAAATCAGCCCATTCCAAACATTTTTGCCCATATAAGACAAAATGGTGTGTCGCAAAGGGGGTCGTAATGGGGGTCTACGGAACCCGACCCATATATAAATTTTTTGTGAGGATGATCTATATGGTGAGGAGATCATCCTTGTCAAAAATCAGCTCATTATGAAACTTCTAGCACCATGTTTACAAGTTGAAAAATTTTAGACCATCCAATTTTTGTAAATCAATTTTGATGGGGTTAGAAGTTTTGGATTGGGATGAATTTTTTTGCCAGGATGATCCCCTCATCACAGAGATCATCCTCCCAAAAAATCAGCCCATTCCAAATATTTTTGCCCATATAAGACAAACGGTGAGTCGTAATGAGGGTCGTAATGGGGGTCATAATAACGCCATCCACATATATATATATATATATATATATATATATATATATATATATATATATATATATATATATATATATATATCTATCTGATTTTTTTGTGAGAATGATCTATATATATATATATATATGGGTCCCGTTCAGCACCCTAAGCTTTACCACACACTTTAACAAACGTGTTTTGTCTTACATGGGTTAGAAGTTTTGGAATGGGCTGATTTTTGGAGAGGATGATCTCTATGGTGAGGAGATCATCCTCACCAAAAATCAGCTCATTCCAAAACTTCTAACCCATCAAAAATGGTTTACAAAAAATGGACGGTCCACGATTTTTCAACGTGTAAACATGGGGCTAAACATTTCGGAATGAGCTGATTTTTGGGGAGGATGATCTCCTCACCATAGAGATCATCCTCACCAAAAATCAGCCCATTCCAAAACTTCTAACCCATGTAGGACAAAAAACGTTTGTTAAAGTGTGTGGTAAAACTTAGGGTGCTGAACATTTCCCTATATATATATGGGAAATGTTCAGCACCCTAAGTTTTACCACACACTTTAACAAACGTTTTTTGTCCTACATGGGTTAGAAGTTTTGGAATGAGTTGATTTTTGGTGAGGATGATCTCTATGATTAGAAGATCATCCTCCCCAAAAATCAGCCCATTCCGAAATGTTTAGCCCCATGTTTACACATTGAAAAATCGTGGACCGTTCATTTTTTGTAAATCAATTTTGATGGGGTTAGAAGTTTTGGAATGAGCTGATTTTTGGTGAGGATGATCTCTATGGTGTAGAGATCATCCTCACCAAAAATCAGCTCATTCCGAAACTTCTAACCCATGTAAGACAAAACGCGTTTGTTAAAGTGTGGTAAAACTAAGGGTGGCGAACGGGACCCTATATATATATATATATAGGGAAATGTTCAACACCCTAAGTTTTACCACACACTTTAACAAACGTTTTTTGTCCTACATGGGTTAGAAGTTTTGGAATGAGCTGATTTTTGGTGAGGATGATCTCTATGATTAGAAGATCATCCTCCCCAAAAATCAGCCCATTCCGAAATGTTTAGCCCCATGTTTACACGTTGAAAAATTGTGGACCGTCCATTTTTTGTAAATCAATTTTGATGGGGTTAGAAGTTTTGGAATGAGCTGATTTTTGGTGAGGATGATCTCCTCACCATAGAGATCATCCTCACCAAAAATCAGCTCATTCCGAAACTTCTAACCCATGTAAGACAAAACGCGTTTGTTAAAGTGTGTGGTAAAACTAAGGGTGGCGAACGGGACCCATATATATATATATATATCTATCTATCTATCTGATTTTTTTGTGAGAATGATCTTCTCATGATATATATATATATATATATATATATGAGGGGAATTCAAGGGACATAAGTAAAAACAATCATTTTTCAAAATATGGGTTAGAAGTTTCGGATTTAGTTGATTTTTTGTGAGGATAACCTCTATCATGAGAAGATCATTCTCACAAAAGAAAAAAAATCAGCCCAATCTAAAATTTCTAAATCCATCAAAAGTAGTTTACAAATTATTGGTAAAAAAATCAACGGTCCACATTTCTAAATCCATCAAAAGTGGTTTACAAAGAATGAACGGTCCACGATTCTTTAACTTATAAACATGGGATTAGAAGTTTTAGAATCGGCTGATTTTTGGTGAGGATGATCTCCTTATCATAGATATCATCTTCACCAAAAATCAGCCTATTTCAAAACTTCTAGCCCATGTAGGAAAAAATGTGTTAGCCAAATAGTTGGCACCTGAACCCCCTTCCCCCCATATTGGATTAGGTCCTAATCAGATCAGGACATTGTTAATCTAGATCATATACAATATCGGATCACAACCTTATCAGATTGAATCCTTATCAAAATCCAAATCAGTGATCCAGACTTGAAGTTATTAGATGGAAATGAATCGGATCAGACCTCTGATACGATCCATTAATAGTCCTACTTACAAAATATTAAAATAATTTTTGTATTACATGTGCCTTTTGCACATGCCACCTTCTAAATCCAAAAAAATAAGACTAATGATAAAATGACACACTGCCACATATGCAGTTGATGTGGCAAGTACACAAAACCATAGATGTTTTTCCTTATTTATCCCGAAGGAAAAGGTCTATGATTTTGTGCACTTGCCGCATCAACCATGTATAGACCACGTAATTGTCAGCGCCTCATTTTATCACGACTGAAAAAATAGTAAGAGGAGAGTAGAAAAAAGATACTTTTTCTTACAGGAACCTTTATCCCCGAGGCTCTTATTATTATAAGCAACAATAAATGATGGCAAGAGATATTTATCTATTTTTTCCGAGGGTCCCTATCCGTGGCCAACAGTTTGGCAAACATTTTGGCAAACACTTTTTCAAAACATGGGTTAGAGGTCTTGGAATGGGCTGATTTTTGGTGAGGATGATCTCTACGGTGAGGAGATCATCCTCACCAAAAATCAGCTCATTCCAAAACTTCTAGCCCCATTTTACAAGTTGAAAAATCGTGAACCGTCATTTTTTGTAAACCATTTTTGATGAGGTTAGAAGTTTTGGAATGGGCTGATTTTTGGTGATGATGATCTCCTCACCATAGAGATCATCCTCACCAAAAATCAGCCCATTCCAAGACCTCTAACCCATGTTTTGAAAAATGTGTTTGCCAAAATGTTTGCCAAACTGTTGGCCATTGAACGCTACTCTTTTTCCAAAAGTCATAAATGACATATAGACTCTACTTGGTTTTGAAAATTTCACCATTTTAAAAAGAAAAAAATACTGGAAAAGTCCTATAAAAAAACAAGATATCCCAAGTATTGACTAAAGCTCTCTTGGGGAAAGTTGAAACCTTTTATGTGAAGCTCTGATCCATTACCCATCCTCCTAAAAACGCAAGAATTGAAGCATTTAAGGCTTCATTATTGTATTTTGAGGCTTCTTCTTCCTTTTCTTCTTTCATTTTCAGATCACTATGAACGGAAAAAGGTACTATTTTTATCTATTAAAATGGTTCTTATTGAATAGTTTTTATTTATTTATTTGAAAATTGTTCTAAATTTCTGTTTATTATTTATTTATTTGAATTTCTTGGGATCTTGGTGTTCAAGAGATGCAAAGAAAAATGAATCAAAAGAAAAGAGATTCTTCATTAAGAACGGAAGTCAGCTATTAGAGGAACAGATCAAATCTTGTGATCGAGAACATAATCCAATCAAAATCTTCTCTGAAAAAGAGCTAAAAAGAGCAACCAACAATTACGATCCCCGAAAAATGTTTCATAAAGAAGGTCCTTACAATTTGTATAAGGGAACATACGAACAAGATCGAGAAATTTCAGTCAAGAAATTTAACGAAGAAATTATTGAAATCGAACAGATCATAAACGAAATCGTTATCGCATCCCAAATGAGCAATCACAATAACATCGTGAAATTCTTCGGCTGTTGCTTAGAGACTCAATTTCCTGTGCTTGTATATGAATTTGTAGGAACTAGTACACTATCAGATCATATATGTAAGAACAGGGAAGAATATCTCCCCGCGAAAGAAATGTTACCATGGGAGAAGAAATTAATGATCACGATCGATATTGCCAGTGCAGTTACATATCTGCACACATCAGGATCCAAACCTATCATCCATAGAGGTATAAAATCTTACAATATTTTCGTGGACCGACACTATGTGGCCAAACTACCCGATTTCACATTTGCATTAACAATTCCATTGGGTGAAACACACGTCGTAGCACCAGTTGTAGGGACTTGGGGTTACATTGATCCTGATTGCATAGCTGGTCGATTCACGGAGAAGAGTGATGTTTATAGTTTTGGAGCTGTATTGCTTGAGGTGTTAACAGGAAATTATGCTGTTGATATTGAGGGAGAGGTTTCAAATATGATGGGCTTGGATCGAAGTAGGTACAATGATTCAACATCAATGGGTCATCCAGATTTGCCTAAGCATTGGTTTACTGAGCAATATTTGAAGTCCAATATTTTGAAAGAAGGAAATATAGAGCAGTCAATGGCATGTGTAGAGATTGCTCTGAGATGCCTTAGAGAAAATCCTGAAGAAAGACCAACGATGATGGAGGTCGCACAAGAGCTTAGGAGGATCAGTAAAATACTGCCATTATAAGGCCAGTTAACACAGTAAGGAAAGGGGAGTCCAACGCAGAATGATTTGGAAGGTAAGCTGAACCACCATAATACTTTTTTGAGTGGGCATTTCATCAAACATTTTAAGATGATGATTGATAAAAATAAAAACATAAACATAAATTGCCACTTTTGTGTCTATGTTAAATCTTTAAGGCTTTCATTTGCTTTAGATGTCTACAGTTAATCCAAGATTTACTAATGGTTTGTTATATTCTCTTGGCCCACCTTTTCCTGTCTCCATTACTTGCAAAAGGGCTTGTTTTCTTGTTAAGATTGAACAGATTAATAATTGTTAATATGACGCCCCCTTCTGACATACACCCCCATCTCAAAATCATAGATCATTTTCCTCGGGATACATAAGAAAATGATTTTTGATTATGTGAATCCCGAGGATGATTCTATGATGAGGGAGGACATATGTCAAGAAATCATTATTCATAGATTAATGATAAACTGATCTAGTTAACTAACGCGATTGATGTGGATGTGCACAGATTCATAGATTTTTTTTCCGTATGTGTCCCGAAAAATAAGATCTATGATTCTATGCACTGCAAAGTCAACTGTATCAGTTTATCTCAACTCAAATTCATATGGTAGACAGAGGGCTACTAAGAGTACCTCCATTCTAATCCATTAATGAAAGAGAAATTACCAATTCAAGGATCGGGAGATCTCAAAATTATCAAAGCACGCTTTTAGTTGTTAGGGAGTTGTGTAGTGGTATTTTCTTTCACACTAAAATACCCTTAATAACCCCCTTACTCCTATGCATTATCGTATGGTAAAATGGGTTTTTCACCCTATACCTGTTAACCATTTAGGGGAAGAAACAACTTATTTACCTTAACGACTTTTTACCGACTTTGTTATTAGTTTGGAGTACGTGTTTTCCGAAAAATAAGTCGATTTTGTCCCATGATTTGATTTTGTAATTTAAAAAAAAATTAAATTGTAAATAATATAAATATTTTATTTTCTATATTAACTTGTACTAAGATTTTCAGAATTTAGAGAATCCAAGCATTCTGGAAACCCATATCATGTGGGCTAATATAATAGAAAATCTAGCATTTTCTCTCTTGGCCCATATTATAAAAACAAAATTTCCATTTTAAAACATTTTGAACTTTACAAAACAACTAATATTGGATTCAACATTTCAAATATTAACTGATAACAAAAAATTAAAAAAAAAAACATTTCAAATATTATACAACTGATCATGAATTTCCAAAAAAACATTCCTATTAATCTTCAAAGTTAACATAAACCCTTCCATTGTACAACAGCTCCTAGTGACCTTACCAAATCAGTTCATAAGTTGAAAATCACTTGTTCATCAATGAGACCTCGCTTGGTAACTTAAAACCATGTTCCACATGTTATATACCAAAGGAACTTAACGACTCACATTCCCACTGTGCGCACTTATTCTCATCACTCTACAAAAATTTCTTTGCGTTGCTTTTCCCTTTGGGATCTTTATTAATCTCTCATTGCACTATTTAATCACATAGCCAGTCTGCCATGCATCCAGACCACTATAATATTTTTGCTATTATAATAAGAGAATGGTGACTACTGTTGATGCAAATACGAATTTGTTAACTTTTAAATTAAAAATTCCCCAAATGATACATGTTTTAAAGCCAAACTATCTATTTGAAATTTCTAAAATTAGTTATAAGGACAATTCTAACATTACATAAATACTAATTTTAGCTACTCATGTGCACGCAAGGACATATGCCATTCACTAGTCAAGCATTAGAAGACATATGCCATTCACTAGTCAAGCATTAGAAGTTGTGAGAAGAATGAATTAGACTAGTCAAGCCATAGTATAAAGTGAAAGGAAAAACAACCAAACTATACACATGGACAAGCAAAAATACAATTGCAAATAAAATGCCGTAATTGCAAAACTTTTCAGGAGTTTGTTATTTGCAGGTGCTTGGTTGCACCACCATAAAGTGATCCCATGTGTACAACCTCGTGAAAAAAAAAAGAAAAAAGAGGGAAAGCTTGTAGGTGGGTGGATCCTGTCTAATAAAATATTTTTTTTGCATAGCAAATATTTAGTAACAATAATTTATTTACGATATATTCATTTTTCTGGCAAACTAAGCACCCACGAAATTTTCCAAGTATTTTCCACAATTACTACTAAGCACTTGTAAAGCAAATTGTTCTCAAACACCCATAGAAAAACATTGCATTTTACAACATTTAATGGAAACCCAAACATACAAGTTGTTTATGGACAGCAAGAAAGATTTTTATGAAGATTGTTTGAATTGATGAGTAGTGGATATGTTGAGGGGTTAGTTGTCTTGTTCACTGTACTTTGGTTGGTCATCTCATCTTCCTATTATTGATGAGTTTTACATTTTTTTTAATATGTAATCACTGGCAGATGTTATATACTTCCAACTGTTTTAAATTAAAATGGCAGTTAAAGACCACATCGTCTTCTTGGTGCAATAATGTCAAAAAAAATTCCTATTTTTGCATGAAAATAATAAAACAAAAAATCTCGTACAAGGATACATATAAATGGGTCCTAAAATATTGTTTGACTCTCGTAACATTTGCACCAGGAAAAAATTACAGTGCTAACCCTAGATAAGCTTCTTCTTTCTGAAAAAACTCTTCAAATGCCACAACTGCAAACCTGAAACTACAATGCAAACACCCAGAGACATTATACTAAACCACGCCACCCTAGCATTCGTTTTTTCACTAACTTCCCTCATCTCCGCTTCCCTGTAAGTTAATATTTGTTTAGAACAAATGAAATGTTACTCTATAAAGAAAATGGAGGCACCAAAAAAAGAGAGAAGAAACAATTACCTGCTTTTGAGAAAGAGTAAATTCTCATGAATGGCTTCAACTGCACCTTCAAGTTTCCTTAGTTCAAGCTCAACACCCTATATAGTGAAATATTGTGCATGCCATGATACAGATAAGACATAAATATTGATAAACATATGGTAAGAGGGAAAAAAATTATTTTTTCAGTACTCACCTCAATCTTTTCTTTTCTTGCAACGGATTCCCAATCCCTCGCTGCAATTCCAATTTTCCAGTCAAGATTGACAGTTACTTCTTTGCCCACATGATGGCCATCCACCGTGAAACATGCCAAGTAATTGCCTGCCTCACTGGTTGTGAATGCAAACTGACCTGTAGTCACGTTCTCCTTATGATGTAAGGTGTTCCCATATGGTGACGTCACCTGCAAGCACCAAAGGCTTCGGAACTTCATTGTTTAAGAAATTAACATCTTCACAAAAAAAGACTGATAAGCAAATACATTGTCTGACAAGTCAATATTGAAAGTTGCAACCTCACATACCAATAGAAATTCCTCTAAGGAAAAAGTGGAGAATGACTTGATCTAGATATAGTTTTCTGGCCTTACTTAATAGTAATAGTGCCTGCCTCCTCTTGGTGCCTCAAAAATTTTTTTTTTTAGAGCAACAAATTAAACTTCTGCCTCACTTTGGCATGACAAGGATTGCTAAATACTTCTAGCTAATTGGTGCAAGTCAGAAATCTGACCAAGGAGAAAAGGCTTGCATTGCTTTATGTACGGCGGGCTTTCAAGTAGGTGTTCTCTTCTTGAAGGTGTTTCTCTTGGGCTTTTCCACACCTAATCTTAATTTATCGTGCCAAAAATAAAGATGTCTTGCATTCTAAAAACAAAAAATGTGATAGAATGTATTTAGAGCAATTGTGTGTTAATCCAGGTAATCGATTTATGAGGCACAGTTACAAATGTGTGTCTGGTTAAGTTGAAGGTCAACATTTGTGGGTTGGGTTCTTTTTTTTTTGTTTTGGGAGGGTGGGGGGTGGGGGGTTGGTTGAGAGGGAGCAGGGTACCAAATATCGAGATTGATTTTTGTTTTGTTTTGTTTTTTTTTGAAAAGTATTTTTTTGAAAAGTTTTTGTTTTGATAAGGACTAGAGCAAGACAAACACAATTATGGTTTTACAATATTTCAACAGAGAATATTGGAATGTGAAATGAGATTTTCGTGATCCCTCGATACATGTATTATCACGCAACAACTTCAGTTCAAGTCAAATGTACAATCTCCCAGGGATTAAAGAAAATCATAGGACTACTTTTAGATTAAGCAGTAAGTTCATGTTGGTGGGGTTTTTAAAATAAAAAATTTAAGGAACCTGCATTTGTTGATACTATGGGGTTGGGTTCAAAAACAGACTTCAACAGTAACTACCTCGCTTGCCTAGCAAAGGAATGAAGTGAGAAACAAAAAAAAAAAAAACAAAGATGGTATCACTGTGATCGAAATCATAGATTTGGGGGAAGTATTTTACCACGAATCACCTTGATACTTTTTCCTAACAAACAAGGGTTCATCATTTGAACCCTTCCACGCCCCCCCCCCCCCCCCCCCCCCCCCCCCGCCCTCCGCCCTTTTTTTTTATCATCCGAACTTCTAACCAGAAAAACAATTCCTGTATACCCAAATTATTGAGTTTACATTGCCCATCTTTCCACATGTGCTTTCCTGGACTGCACTAATCAGACCTTAATCCTTATAGAGGTGGACACTTGGTAGATGTTTGATACCAATCATGGATAATATGACTTCCATGTTGGCACAGCTAAAATTCTTGAGTCAGATCCTGACTCATATCCTGGGATCAAAACCCCACCTTCACCCTCCTACGTCTCTCCAAAAACAGAAAACAATGTACTTCATTATGTTTGTGTTAATTAATGCTTTCAGCCATTTGGCATTCTTTTCTGCAAAATAGTTATTTAAATAAATTTCCTTACAGTAAAATAGTTTGTTTTGTGCATATTAAAACCCCATAAAGAACTTGTAGATGGAAGTAAAGAAGGTCACCCATTTATTCAATGACAAGAATCTGCATAGCCACTTGAAATCAATATTTATACCAAAATGGCATGGCAAATGCTCTCGTCACAAATGGGACAAAAGGGAGTCATTCAGAAGACCAATGTCATATTACCAGACAGATTTATCCATGATGCTCACTGGTGATCTTAGCATTATATTTTACAGAATGTCTCTTAATATCAAAATCTGATCAATAAATGACGATGAATGCAATGGAGTGACAAAACAGATTCCCTTGCCGTCCACGGCAAGGATTTCCATGTGTGCCAACTGAGGTAGTGGGACCAAAGAGCCCCCATCCTCACATGAGAAGTTTCATTCAGATGGATAAATGAAATTGTGTTTCTATCCACCTACTCTTTGTTTCTTTTACTGTCGTGAGGAAAAAAATATATATTTCAATGTTGCTTCTCTGGAGAAATACTCTCAAATACAGTAGTTAAAAAAGTATTAAAGCCAACCAAAGGAAACTATCCAAATGGCCAATACTAGGAGTACTCTATCAGATGGAAGTCTGTTTGCCATGTTAGCCCTCAACATACAAGAAAGACACTACATTAGCAAGGAATAAAGTCTGACGTGACAACCCAGTCATTTGCCTTGAAAATTCTCTAGAAACAAAATTCTTTTGGTTGTATTCTTTTTTTCTTATTATTGTTAATTTTCCTTTAAAACTCCAAATGATAAGTTCTCATAGAAAGCTAAATACATTGCCTTTCATTCTTACAAAGACTTATGAATTTTTTACCTTCGAAAGTAGTCATATATAAGCATTCTCCAAGGCACCCTTGCAAGCAATCCTTCTACTTCTAAAGGGGAAAGACGCACCACGTATGGTACAAGTGTCTAGAAAGATATTTCAAACCTTAGTAAAACTAGCTAAAGAGATTTGCTCCCTCTGGTCGTGCGTTCGAAACTGGGTGGCCTCCTAATTTACCCTGTTGTACGTTGGGAAACTTCCATAGGATTGGGGCGTGTGGCCGTAGGGACTAGTCCCATTCCAAAATGGATATGGGATACCATGTGTAATTTAAAAAAATATATAAAAAAATTCCAATCTTTTAGCTGTGACATCCACTTCAATCAAGGTTCAGGCTCTCCTAGGAAGATTAGTGGTGTGGAGATAAACCCTTGCATCCAGAATTTTCTTCTATTAATGCTACCTACAACCTCAAGCAAGCTCCAATCAATCAACGTTTTATTGAGGATAATTGGGTGAAGGCTTGGAATCTTGACCTTGGAAAGAACTTAACCAACTAGGAGGTTCACTCTATGGCTTCTCTATTGGGAATGCTTGGTTTTTGTCATTCTAAAACTTCAGAAGCACATAATAAAGTAAGTGTGGAGTTCTACAGGTAACTTCTCGATCAAATCTCATTGTAGAAGTCCTACATATTCTAATGCTCCTCCTTTTCTAGATAAGAAGCTTTGGGTATCATAAATTCTTTCTTTATGCAGACAGCTGCTAGAAAAATTCCATGTAATGGAACATTTAATTAGTAGGGAGTTCCAAATTTCCAACATTGCACTCATTGTGGAAGGAAAAAGGAGTAAGTTTTTGATCATTTGATTATAACTGGCCCTTCACCACTTTCTTACTTTTGGAATATATTGAGCGTTTCCAAGATTGTTCATCAATTCGCTTCAAGATCAAAGGCTTTGTTCCTTTTCAACCAAAGGAAACATCATATGGAAAACTTGTTCTAGCTATAGCATGGCAATTTGGAAAGAAAGAATTGACCTGGGTTTTCAACTATAGGGGTAGTTGATAGTTCATTAGATTGGACTGTTTTTTCTGAGTCAATGAGTTTGATTTTAGTCTCCTCTCTAACCTTTTGTTTGACACTTTGGTTTTGTATTTTTATTGTAATTTAATTTTCTGAGGTTTTATCTCACAAGTGTCATTTTATGAGGAAAGTATAAAAAAGGGAACACAAGAAGCTAAAATTACCATGCCATACGCATTTCTAAACTATTTAGAATACAGGGGATATCCCTCATAGGGTATTTAGAACATAGGGGATATCCTCCATAGGGTACAAAGTTTACCAACTAGGGTACTTGTTTTTGTTTTTATTTTTATTATTTGTTACAAGGTATCCCTCACCCTTTCAGATAGGACTAGACCTTATAGTCGCACGCCCCGACCCCACGAAAGTTTCCCAAAGTGCAACAAAGTAAGTTAGAAGGCCACCAATTTCGAACACACAACCAGAGGGAACAAATCCATGTCACTATTTTTACCAAATAAGGTATCTATTGTACTTGAATTTATGAAAATTTATTTTTATACCCTTTTTCAACTTCAAATAAATGCCATGTTAAGGATATAAAAGAAAATTTAATAAAATACAAGTGCTTCACCTTATTTAGTAAATCAATTCATTACCAAACAGGGGATATCCCTTTATGCTAATTCTTTTAAAAATGCATCTTTACTAAACAGAATAACTATCGTACTTACATTAATCTACTTTTATACCCTTTTTAACGTCAAATAAATGTCCATGCTATGGGTATAAAAGTAAATGCGAGTACAACAAGTACCCTATTTGGTAAAAATTTCAGTACCAAAGAATGGATATCTCCTATGTACTAATTATTTTAAAACATGTATGTCACAATAATTTTGGCTTCTCGGTTGTCCTGTTTGGTAAAACAATCATCATTTCTTTACCTTTGATAACTAGAAGCATGGGATAACAACCAGAGGAGGACTAAGGATAGGTTATTTGAGAAACATGATAAATGCACCTCCAAATTTAATATTCTTAGAAATTTGTCAAAACAACTCTTAATTGTATTTTTTCCAAGTAAAGCACACACCCATAGAAAGATTGATTCAATTATACTTCTCCAAATATATATAGGATTCTATTCCCTTACTAGCCAGTTCCATCTCTCTTCCTGCCTGGACCAAATGCCACATGCCAAAAGTACTCTTACAGCCACACCTCTTTTCCAGGAAAATCTTATGATGCTAAGTATTCATCCATAAACCACGAAGCTAATACATCTTGTGTATGGTAGAGAGCATGCCCAAGGGTCTTCTCTTTGGTTGAGAATTAAGGCCATGTACCCCAATTAAAACCAATCAAAGTTATCTCCCTTGTTCTTACCAATCAAATTAAGAACCATTAAATCCTAATATACTCCATAATCAAGATACTTCTTGTTGTACCAAGTATCAACTATCTCAAGATATCACTACCCCTATCTCAAGAAGTCCAAAGGCCTTAACAACATCAAATTTCATTTCTAATTAGTAGCCATAGTCATCAAAATATTGACTTTTTGTCTACTTACCAAAATATTCACTGACGGTCTCATATCCTTAATCCCCATCCTTGATATTCTATCAAAATATTTTGATCATCATTGTTCACTAATTTGTGAACTTTTTCCATAAGATAATCCCCATTTTTTTCTTTCTTCCCTCCTTTTTAGTCACAATTGACCCAAAACTTGTCAACTTCCGCACCTAACTTCTTTGGTTCGTCTGAGTACACGTTAGAGTTTCCCTCTTTTCTTGCTTCAACAAACTTCAAAGCCAAATCACCATCTCTAGAATCTGAGATCAAGCTGCTTGCTTGCACCTACCACCGCCTACTAATAATCCAAATAGATAGTTTATGCTATTTCAAAATCAAAGCTTTCTCCTACCTGTACTCCAAATTCTTCGCAAAAGTATCCTCTGCAGGGTGTTTCGTATTACTCAAATGCTTTTCTTGAGGCAGAACTCCATTGACTCATATGATTGCAGCCACACAAAAAAAAACAGTATAGGCTAATCCAAGTATAGTTCGGGCTCAGGAGAACAAAAAGCCTTGTTGGACACCTATAAATATGTAAACTTAAGAAAAATCCATGTAACTAAGAACCTACTTAAACCAATTCTTGAATATTTAAATAGATGAGAAGCATGCCCTATCACTAATTAAATAGAAAAATACTAGATTTTTAGCTGTGCTAAAGAAAAAATGAATAATTAATTTTGTACTGCTACTCCCTTTTTCGGAGGCTGTTTCTTTTATGTAAAAGTCCCATATCATAATTGATGCACATCAGATATATATGGACAACATTAGTCATGTTCATCGAAGGTTGATTGCAGCCCCAATTAAAAGGAATATGTAAGTTGAAAGTTCTAAAAAGGCACAAGGAAGACCAAAAAGAACGCGGATTTAGGTCATGAGAGGATATGAACACTGCTGGATTAATAGAAGACATGGCTTAAAATGGAATTGAATCGAAAACAAGTCAACTCAACCCCCACTTTTTGAGATAAGGTTTGATGACAATGATGGTATATGGGTAACATAGATTGTGCATGCAATGGTTAACAAAATTCATATGGGCGAAAGCAAATGTGATATGAGTACACTCCTCCAAAGAGTTATGAATGTAACATAAATCACACACGTAGAGAGCATGCTTAATCAACCATAAAGGACAAATGACTTCCCAGACCAATATTATTAGGCATCCTTGGTCCCATTAATGACTTAAAATTAATATCTCAATATATAAATTTAGTGAGACGAAGCATCAAAATAATTCATGGGAACATATTGACATTCAACTTTTAAAAATCTCATTGAAAGTTAAAATTCATATCCAAGATGCAAATTTAGAAAATATGTAGTCAACAATGAGAAAAGCTAAAACCAAAAACATAAAATCCCACCCACAAAGTAAGTTTACTTTTGTACAATAATCTTAAATCAGATGTAACGTCCAATATCATAACTGACCAACCTGAAGCATGAATAAATATGAAGTGTACCACGCAGTTACCTTTTGTTCTTTAATAGATCTTTATACATATCAAAAATAAATTTGTTGCAATATATTATTTTATATATATATATTTTATTATGGACATAGTAATGAAAAGTTATAACCGTTAACAATAAAAACCCATGGAAAATGAGATATTTTACCATAGAATTATCCATGCAGAATCTTGTAGCTACACATTGTATCAGGTTGATATGGGTACATGCTAAATATGGTGAAGTATAAAAGTATTAATGTATCATAGATGTTAGGACTTAAGGCATGCCTAAGCCTCATTCAAAAACTCTCTAACTAAACATTAACATGTCAACTTGATAAGTTGGTAAGGTATGTGAGAGTTGATACAACGATAATTAAAATTCTAGGCAACCACCAACTTGTTTCCTACAAAGGATTTTAATTTGGGATGTGTTAAAGGCACCCCAATTATTACCTAGGGCACCCACCCCATAGCCAATTTTTTTTGCCTTATATGGGTTAAAAGTTTCGGAATGGGCAGATTTTTGGTGAGGATGATCTCTATGGTAAGGAGATCATCCTCACCAAAAATCAGCCTATTACAAAACTTCTAACACTGTCAAAAGTGGTTTACAAAAAAAAAAAAAAAAAATGAACGATTCACGATTCTTCAACTTGTTTTGATGGGGTTAGAAGTTTCAGACTGGGTTGATTTTTGGTGAGGTTGATCTCCTCATCATAGAGATTATCCTCACTAAAAATCAGCCCATTCCGAAACTTTTAACCCATATAAGACAAAATTTTGGCTATGGGGTGTCCCTAGGTAATAATTGAGGTGCCTTTAACAACACCCTTTTAATTTAGCAATCTTACAATAAAGGGTAATTGTAAAAAGCACCCCACGAATTAATAAGGCCAACCCACACCATAACCGAATTATTTTGTCTTATATGGGTTAAAAGTTTTGGAATGAGTTGAATTTTGGTGAGGATGATATATATGATGAGGAAATCACCCTCAACAAAAATCAACCCATTCCGAAACTTCTAACCCCAGTAAAACAAGTTCAAGAATGTAAATCGTCCAACTTTTTTTGTAAACTGATTTTGATGGGGTTACTACAAGTTTCGGAATGAGCTGATTTTTTGTGAGGATGATCTCGATGAACAAAAATCAGCCCATTCTGAAACTTTTAACCCATATAAGACAAAAAATTTGGCTATGGTGAAGGTTGCCCTTAATAATTTGCGTGGTGCTTTTATAATTACTCTACAATAAATTTGACCCCCTAATAGACCCCGAGAAATAAAATTTCTTATCAGAGAAAGGAAGGTTTTTTTCGCATCAAATTTCTTCTATCTTCGCATTAATAAATTTCTTATATCTTTGCCTATTAAAAAAAAAGGTCTTTTCCCATCAAATTTCTTCTATCTTTGCCTACAAAAAAAGGGGGGGTTTTCCCATCAAATTCAGGTCTATAAAATAGATGCGTGAAAAATTATAGCAAATTCAATAACCAATCTCCTCAAAATAAAAAATAAAAATTCAAATTCAAAAGCAATAAAACCCTAAAAAAACACAATTGAATTGAATTCAAGATTCGAAATGTGTAAACGATCCTAACCCTAACAATAAAATAGAAATATAGAAAATTCAAATAATTTTAACCCTAACCAACACGAAAATTGGGAAATTTAGATATACCTTGACAGAGATGGTGGGGATCGAATCGGTTGGTAAGTCAGAGATGACGGTGTAATCAGCCAACACAACCACGTTGGTTTGAATTTCTTCTGAAACACACTTGGGTCCTGAACCGGGAACGTTCAACCATATACCTCGACTCATAGGAAGATGACTCACCCAGCACATCAAGAAGAACAGCAACACCACTGGTGTGCGCACAATATCGCAATTCGCCATCCTCGCGCACGATCTCTCTGTCTCTATTGTTGCTGAGATAGAAGAAAACCTTCGGATTGAAAATAATTCAGATCTCTTCTCTCTGTTTTTTTTTAATCTTCCGTTTTTTTCAATTCTTTTTTTTTTTTTTTTTTTTTAATTCATCACCTTAGCGTTGTGCGTATGAGTGTAATACCACTCCGGTTATATATCACAATCAAATTAATCAAAATTTATGAAGGGAAGCGGAGGAAAGTCCACTGTTTCTTGCATATTTTATTATTTAGGGAAAATTACTTAATGATCCCTGCGTTACATTTTCTTTTTATTTAGTTTTTGACTTTTCCATGTTAACTAAGGCCCTCCTTGTTTACATCGTAAATCAGTGTAAACGCAAAATTTTGTAGTTATAGGGTTCTACGTAATTTTACAATTAGAGTGCTTGGTTGTATCCAATGCAGAATTTTGTGCTTGCTTGGTTATTTTGGAAACACAATATATATAAATAATATATATATATATATATATATATATATATATATATATATATATATATATATATATATATATATATATTGTAATTTATGTTTTCTTTGAAAAATTCTATTTCTTTTTATAAAATCTAATTTAAAATTTAAAGAAATTAACAGTTGACTCCATCATTTTAAAACAAATTGAAAAATTATAAACTAATATTTATTTCCATAAGGGATTAACATTTGAAAGAGATGATTATCCATTTGAACCAACATTTGAAAGATCTTCCAATTTGAACCAATCAAAAAGCTAAATTAATAAATAAAATAAATTTTAAACCTATCATTGTCATTAGTAGAAATCAAATACAAACATGCTTTTAACATGAGCTAATGAGCATATATTTTATATAATCCATATTAGTGGGTTGATATGTAATGTGTCAACTATCTAATTTTTATTTATTATTTTTGGCTAGCAAGCAAGGGATTATTGGTTAATGGCGATTTAAACCTTAGGTCATGGGATCAACTCTCCTCAAGTCTTACCACTTAGTTAAGTGGCACATTCATTGTTAACTAACTAAGCTACTCATATAGGGTGAATCATACCATTAGGAGTTAACTGAGGTGATAAGGGCGATTAGGTATGCTCCCAGGTCACACCTTTGAATCTCTCTGTGTTCCTCAACTTAAAAAGTGGCTATATTTAATGTGAACAATCATGTTGGGGAAAGATAGAGACAAAAGGGTGGAGAGAGAGAGATGAATTTGGATTGTTTTTAGATCATGTGGAAAAGAAGAAGATAAAAACATAAGGTTTTGTGAAGGTTTTTGCTCTACAAATTTTTATAGTATTTTTGAATGATTTTTGGTGAAATGTCACAGTTATTTACGGTGAGACTCACAAAAATATTTACATCCAATCGACTGCATTCGGCAAATCATTGTAAAAATTTTTATCTGAGACTTTTTTTGCGGGGCAAACAAAGAGGGCCGGGCCTCCAATGGATTGGATCAATCATATAGAACCAATTGGGTATTTTAGGATTAAAACAAAGATTTGAGATCTGATTTGATATTTCATTGACCCATTCTAGATCAATAATGTTTCAATCTAATAGGGGGATCCAATCAAATAATTTGTCAAAAGAGTCATTCTGAAGTGATCCCAAGACTGACCTCATTTTGCACTTTTCTGTCAAGTCGATACTTTTCATTTGTATCTTAATGAGAAGCACCTATGGTTCTAACACACTTCCACTTCAGAAAAGTGTGAAATGAGGCCGATCTTGAGGACGTCAGCATTATTTAAGTGAAAATTATATAAATTACATTTTCTTTAAATATATTATGTTTATATTTTATATATAATGAGAAAGATTGCATTTGACTGTTTCCAAATTTTGAAATCTAGTAGTACAAAGGTCTACACCAATCCAACTTCTATTTGATCTTTCGAACCAAAACCAAGCAAGAGGTAGTATACCACAAAAGCAATAGGTGGGACATTCGGGTGGGTAAGGACAAGTAATGAAATAGAAGTTTGGCTCCATATCGACCGTGATCCGATCCATATTGCATTTTATCACGACCAATTTCATTTTCTGCACAATCCTACAGTAGTTTACTTGACCAATTGGAGAAGCTTCATTTTCTACATAAAAGATATCATTAGCATTTTGTGTCGACGTATACTGGTATTATTTCCAAAAATAAATTATGAGTTAAATACAGAGCTAAATTAAGCACCCCTTGCTTCTTGCAGCACAGGTACGCCCAGCATTCTTTTTTTTAAAGGACATGTATGCATCTTTTTTCTTCCAAGAAGAACTTCAATGTGAAAATAACAAAAAAGAAAAAGAAAAGAATAGAGTGATCCATGAGTTAGCAAACCCCTTTAGAATCATCAAATTCAATACCTATTAGTGAGCAGTCTTGTAATGGGACCTGCGACCAAGCACTATTCTCATCCAATTCCACATGTATGTGCGTTGCATCAAGAACCATTCTGCACGGTACTAAAATCACGTCATCTACCAAAAAAGAGCAGTTCTCATATAAACCCTCATTTGGAGGTAGATTTAGCAAACATGTCTTGGGAGCTGACACCCTATTTCCCTTCCTAATAAATCTTTCTTGGTCTGACAACATCAACATGAGACGATGTTTGCGCCCCAAAAGCTCTGATACGTATTTCATATCTCCTTCAGCGAGAGCATGACGAACACGAGTAGATGACACTTGTCCCCTCTCCTTTGGATGTGTGGAGCCTCTAATTCCGGCTGATTGGTGCTTGTCCATGACAGAGCTCACAATATAAGCCCTCATCCCATACTCCTCACACAGCCTCACCAGCTCTGATGCATCACCTGCAGCTTTATATCCAAATCGATAATTTTCACCTGAAATAAGAACCAAGTATATATTATTTTCCCTCCTCAATATATAATCAAGGGATAATTTTCACCTGAAACAATGAGGGTGTTGTATGATTTCACAGAAAATATTTTCTGGGGAAAGTCAATTACCAGGGAAAAAGGTCCTACGACAAAGGATTCTCGCCAAAAATGTTTGGAGGTGTTTTATTCAATGTAGGAGAATGTCAAAAAGAGAGTTGGTTTATTTTAGGGAGTGGGGGAAGTCATGAGAGAACATTAGGATTTTCTTGAGGGGTACTGCCAAGACGGTAAAATAATTTTCTGCGAAAATGCGCAGTCATATAACAAATCACATTTTCCGGGAAAAGTGAGAATTGTTACCTGCCACAATTCCAATCACTCCAAGCTCTTTGGATAACTTCTCAACAAACTGCTGTGGAGTGAGATGTCGAACACTTGAAAATTCAACAGGAAACTCAACCGGGGCTACATTACCACAGTATGGGGCCCAAGAAGAAAGAACCCGTTTCCTGTCGCATTTGGCAACTATGGGAGCCCTGTGTAGGAAAATTTCACTAGTCATACCATATGTGTAGATTATTTCACCTTAGTGTACTTGTAAAAAAAATCATCTTAGTAAGCATAATAAAATCCAATCTGTTTTGGCCTACAATATAAACACTGGAAGATCTGAACTACCATTCTTTGGGTCCAATCTTAAATAACACTGACAATCTAATAAAGGGATGTCATATTTGTTGAAAATATAAACAAATGCAACACGATAGCATCAGCTATGGTTTTGAATTCATACAACACAATGGAAAAAAAAACTGCTGATTGTAGGAATCTTCATCATATGTAATACAAGATGCATACATTGAATTAATAAACAACTCAGGCAATTTCTTCCCCAAAAATGATGAACACAACATGTTTTGTTTGCTTGCAAATACCTTTTCTACAATTAGGGCCTCCACGTGGACTCGATCCCTTCTGGGAGTCCTCGCTGGAAACAAGGAGTCAGTTTCACTCTTTCTGGAGGACCACACATGAGGAAAAATTCATTGTCAAAGGTAATGGAGGTCAGCCTAAAGCTAATCCTGATTCAATCTATGAGGTACAGGTACACACCTTTGGTGAAAGGATACAGAGTTCTGCAGGTATTACAGAGCTGGTGATAATTCCAGTCATACTAAGATTGTTGTTAGCCAGCATCATCATCACCATCAAAGCTTATACCAAAAGTTTGGGGTTGGCTAAACAAATAGTGTTCCTCCATTCAATTTTGCCTAAAGTGAACTGAACAAAGAATCAGGATTCGTGCTGAGATATGTTTTTACACTGACTACCAATTCGACATTAAAAAAAATTAAATTTTGCAAGTCGTTCACAATTTAAATATTAGCTTTAGTAATAAGATAATTCTGCACGCTCAGTTGGGCCAGCTTATCTGCCCTTCCACTTTGCTTCATTTGCAGCACAATAGGGCCTCTCAGGCCACTATACAAGGCCCAATACCAACACATTTGTATGGTGGACTTGAGAAATTGCCAGGTCAAGCCGACATAAAACATGCCAGGCATTAAAATTATATTGGGCCAACCAAGCCCATTTACACTCTTAATTGATAACCTAAGCAGAACCAGAATTCATGTGGAAAAAAAAATTGGCAAAAGTTTTCAACCAGCTTCCAGCCTGACACAACCCTCCTTCCTTTGAGTTTGGGATTGGCAATGCAATATTTGGATATTGGTGCATATAAATAATGTTCAATTATTTTATCTATCAATTGATTATATAACAATTTCATATCAAGTAACTAGCCCAAATTAGGTTTGAATTGTGTCTTAGCCATACCTGTGTTACGTCAACAGAAGTACACCTCATAAGAGACAGCCAAAAAGCAGGTAATAGACCCTTTAAAATCATTTAAAGTGGTTTACCAAAGTATCCCAATTTACAATTCAGATTTAGAAAGTTTAACTACAAAATGAGGGGGGTAATTCAAGTTAATACAAGCCCAATTTTTAAAGACCCCATACTATTTCACGTCTATACAAATAAGTCAATTCCACACTCTTCGTTATCACAATATATCCTAGTAAGTGGTTAATATCTACCAGAGAAGCAGTAAACATTGAGCCCAGTCATAACAAACACCATACATACTGGACTCCAAAACTAGTATTCTACAACAACAGCAACTTTAAGCTCGTCAAACATTATAACTTGTGTCTGCTTCTATACAGCAGGTTGTGAACAGAAATAAGATTTAAAGGGGGAAAACCGAAAAAAAAAGAAGAAAGACAAATAACATAATGAGACATTGGAAATGTCATAAAATAAGCTCAGATTATGATGAAAATATTCCAAATAAACAGAACTAAGAAAAAATAGCATTTATCAGAAATCTTACAAAACCCATACCTCGGTTCCCAACCAAGGACTTCAGCCATTCCAACAAATGATACAAGAAATGGAATCCCGACCTTAGATGCTTGTATTGCAAGTTCTCGATGGCCAATGTGAAGAGCATCAAACTTTCCTAAAGCTACTATACCTCCTAATGCATTGGTAACAAAGAACCATTAGAAAGTGGTGTAAAGATGGAGAAACAATATAGATGGAAGTTTTAGCAAAGAAATTATATCAAATTGTTTTTTATAAGTATCTCAAAATGTATCTAAAAAAATACTGGAAAAAATGAAGTGCTAGACACTATATGTAAAGCCCAACTTATGATCCCATCAGGGGGCCCTTCTGTTAAAAACAGTGAACTGAAAATGAACAACCACTGCTCTTTTGACCATTAGACAACCACCATGAGGTTTTAATGTTTGCAACAGCCGATGCTGCAAATAATTTTCCTTATAGTAGACCTAAGGTCCATGACAGAAGGTGTAGTCTGTATTTCACACTGTTTGATCTTGAATCCTAGGGCTGTGGTGAGTACAAATGCAAAATGAGTACATCTCAAGGATTTAGAATCCAATGTTGTCAGCCGAAGGTCCACCGTGGCCTTCAAGTCTAGTGGTAACATTTTTCTTATGGAAACATGCACATATCTGCCACACTACGATACAAACAAAATTTCTTTGATAAACTGTGTGAATTGACAAGGATACCGTGTCAAGAAAAAGGAAAAAGATATACCAATACCATGCCAGATAAACTGAAAATGAAAATCAAAACTATATCTTAACTAGGAGTTTGGAAACAAATAACCCCAGGATTGATGAGTTTTATGGCATTTACAACTCAAGATTGCAAAAATACATTTTGTATCAAAAGCAGGCAGGTAAACTTTAATCCTTAGAACCTGGGCCAAATGAATGGATTTGACTTAACCTTTTGAAGGCTCCCATGATTGAAAATGAAGATTTTAATGTACTAAGCATGAATGGATACATATTATGATTCCTACCAGAGGAATCCACAGAAGATCCCGTCTAAATAAAGAATCACAAACAAATCATGAATTTTTTACCATGAAAGACTCAGAAAACCACTGTTTAGGACAATTAGCAAATTGGAATAAAGTGGAAAGATGAAGAAACACATTGTTAAAATATCCATAATCTTTCCAACCTATTGTATAGGTTGGACATTCATTTGGAATATAAAGGGGTCTTCTTTAATTTTGATTTTAGGTTGGAGCCTATAATCTTTTGAGGATAGTTGATTTTTGTAGAACAGTGCTTTTGGTGGGAATGCTAGTTTCAAATTGTGTGGGGGTGTTTTAGGTTTATGTCTTAGCCCCTAAACACCCATCTTGTCCTCTTGGGTAGGCTTCTTTTTTGTACTCTTCTTTCGTTAATGAATTCATTATACTTTTGGGCTACAACCCATAGTTCAGGTGGTTGACATGCTGCAATGAAACTTTGAGGTCGAAGGATCAAGTCCAGTTTATCCGTCCAAAACAAAAAATAAAATCATCAAACTTAACGGGAACAGAAAAACAAAAGAAGAAGAATTAAGAGAACAATAGAACATAACAGCAATGTCTTCAATACTATTAAAATATACTAGTAGGAGTTCAAGAGCCACTCCAATGAGTTGGGAAAAGGCATTGCTATTGATGATGAATGATAATTATAAACTCAGGTGAAGTGAAATATGAAAAATATGCTTTGCACTATAGTAGCAATTAAAGTAATAAACGAAATATGACAGGAGAAAACAAGTAAAAAAGACGTCAAAATAGAGAGAAAAAGCCAAACCTGCCACAGAGCCCCGTCCTTCAGAAACAACCTCACGATCATCTTCTTGTTGACTTCTCAAATGGAGAAATGCATCATATATGCCAAATTAAATTGCTAGTGAATATGCACTCAAATTACAAAAAGTAGAAAGAGAGAGAGAGAGAGAAATCATATCCAAAAAATGACCAAGTGGAAGGAATTATGGTTGTCATAAACATTGTTTGGATCCTCCCTCAGTGTGAAAGAGAAGTTCAAATTCTCACTGAACTATAGAAAAATCCGAAGTGCAATGGAATTACAAAAGGCCCCTAAAGCATAATAAAAGAAAAGAAGTGCACAATAAAGCACACGGTTTTGACATTGAATGAACAAGTCCAATGTAGATGGTGTTTTTCTACAATGTATGGTACAAAAAGTTAAGACAAAACCAAAATAATATCATAACAGAACCAAATCTTTGGTACTATGCGATTTGTGTGGCCGACCCCAAATCTTTGGGACAAGGTTTTGTTGTCGTTATCATAGTCACTAAAGTCGTCGACTTTTTCAAAAAATCATGCTTAAATCGCGATTTTAAAGACTGGCGATTACATCACAACTTTTTGAAAAAGTCACGATTTAAACAAAAAAAAAAAAGTGATTTTTTCTTTTTTTGCTGAAGAAGCTAATTCAAAGGATTTTTTCAAAGACCATTTATTCTTAAGTTTAAAATAGGATTTGATGATATAAATGATAACATCACTTAGCAGAAAAAAAATATATTGACATAACACTATTTCAATTTTTTCCCCTTTTTTTCACTTTTTTTTAGAATTTTTCCCTTGCCGACTTATTCTCAAACCCTGACTTGGTGTCTATCATTGTTACAATACTCAAACCTGCTTAAATGTTCAATAAAATGGGTCTAAGGGAGGTGGAGGACAACATAGCCAAGAATATTGTGGTCATTTTCTGAATCAGGGACATTCAAGTATCATTCCAAATTCACATGTTTGACCAAAATTTTAGACTGCTAAAGATATTTGATATTTTCTCTCTTTCCTTTAAGGCTCGAGTGAGGATCCTCAGAGAAATTCTCTCTACTTTATTCCTTGGTTATTGATATAAAGAAAAGAAAAAGAAATCTCTTACTCTTGTTTGGTTTAGGAGATGCATTGAAAGTAATCAAAAATTAGATTGCGCCATATAAATTGGCCATCCTTTTGTAGACATGGGTTTTCCTCATTGAATTTTTTTGAGAAATCTCCATTGAAATTTCAAAAGGCTTCTGATTTTAAAGGTCATTTTGGTATAAAAGCCATGATGCAAATAAAAGGACTTTTCTCCTTCATCGCAATTGTAAATCTGAAGAAATCTTCCCTTCTCAAATGTCTCAAATGTTATGATACTATTCCAATAAAAATTAAAAATAAACAGCTGGTGGCTTTTCCTCATCTATCAATATGGATTAAAAATGACAATATAAATGTAGTAATGAATCTATCCAGAAGGTGTCAGCTTGCTAAGTTGGTCAAAGTGTATGAGTTTTGATACCATGACCTAGGTTCAAAATCTGTCTTCACCTACTAATTAATGACCACTGACTTGTTTACCTAGCAAAAACATTGAAAATAAAATCACGAATTTCGTCCGAAAACTTATGCATTCATAACAAAAAAGAATAAACACAAATCTGTAAAAATGTGTGTATATATATATGCACACTTACAGTATCCACTAAGAAGAGATCTTGAAGTCTACAAGAATCACAAAGGGAAGGTTAGCTCTACCAATGTTTTTAAAATGTCTGTGGTGGAAATTCTAGCATTTTGTACCTATAAGATTCAGTTCGTATTCCTCTTTTTTCTTTGGCGTGGGGTGAAGGGGTCCACTTAACCCTTGGTTGAATAATAAAAGGCTATACAACAAGTTCAAAAACTTCTCTGTTCTGTAATATGAAATAGAATAATCAATTTTTCATATTTTTCTCAAATTTCTCCTTTTATTGAATATATCATATTATTTATATCTTTTATTGTACCATTCATTTCAATGTACACACTTGTGAGGCCTACATCCCATGCGTTGAGGATAATGCCTCACTCTTTATGCCATTGGAGCGACACTAGCCTTCTATATTTAAACATTTGGCTCTAGCAAGGGCTATAAGCCTAATCCAAGGCATTCAATTTCGCCAAAGTGTAGAAGATATTTTGCATTAGATGTGCAATAATTGCTTAGCAAAAGACATTTGCAATAATTATTGATATCATAAAATCAATCAAAAAAATTTATTGATATCATAGATAACATGTGAAACATCGTTGTACACTGAAAACTGATATTTTGTATTTCGCAAGGCTTTCATCATCATCATAGTTGTCTATTCCATATCCAAATTTGGCGTTGGCAAACCTTTTCTATATACCTACAACGCATCTCACCAGGTTTTAACTCAAATGCACTTGTGAATTATCAAGACAACCAATGATGCTCCAACCGCAACTTATGGGCTTAGCTTTCTACTAAATTAATACGTGGTGCTTTTAGTGTATTGACATGTCTGTATAAAATGGTATCAGAGTGAGAAACATGCCTTGGGTTCAAACTTCATATAGGCGATCTAGGGAAAGAGCTACCACGGGGCCGAGAAAATGACCAGTGTTGTCAAAAGTTGTGCCTAGGCCCCGCTTTGGCTGCCTGACCATCTAAACTCCATGGCCCATCCGCTTTAAGCAGGATTTCAAAAAGTGGGATTAAAATAGTAATTTTATGTAATATGTCATGAAAACAAGTAGTCAAAGGGTTATTTACTATACATAAAAAAATTGAAATATTATTATTGTTATTATTACTTTTCCACTTAAGCCTCACCCAAACCTTGTCTAGGCCCTAAGAGGGTCCACCACCTAAGCCCCCCTTCCTAGAGCTTTAAACAAGCTTGGAAATGACAACGTGGGGGCCTAAAAAAACGGGTACCATAGTGAAAGCCACCACAGAGACTGTGGTGCGGTGTTACAACTTACAACCCCAAAGTTATTAGGGCTTACTTTTCCCCATCATTAGCACCTAAGTACCTTTGGTCTATTGGTTAGGTCCGTATCAAATTATGACGTTTAATTTACATAAATTTTTTACACCTTAACCCTTTCTCTCACTTCAGAGAAGAGACACTTATTTTCTTTCTTTTGTCAATCAAAAGCTTACATATTTCTCAAACTTCCCTCTTTTGCTTTTCTATCAACATTTTCATTATATTGCACAGAATGTTTAGGTTTCAGAAATCAAATTAAACTTAGAAACAAAACAAAATCCATGAAATCGACAAACAATGCAGACTAGAATGAGAGAAAAAACAAACGGAACATAAATTGAAGAAAACAAAGTGGATAATTGAACCTGAAACAGTCTGCGAGGACAGGAGATTCACCGGGTGATACATGATGCGACGAAGCACTACTGGAAATGGTAATTCTCTGCAATCGATTATCGTAGGGTTTGAGAGACGAAGATACAAAATTATTGGGAGCCATGAAAGAGCGAAGTCGAGCTCTCGAGTAAAACCCTACGTCGCAACATCTCAAATGTTGTGAGAGACGACAACAGGTCGTCATTTGCCTCACTTGCAGAGAGACACCGATATAAAAGATAGTTTTGGGAATAAAAACTAAATTTCTTTTTGGTATCCAACTTCGTTTTACATATTGTGTCCAACGAACAGCTGAATTTCATTATCGACTAAGGATTCAGTACAGATGTTTTTCATCTTAGCCGTTCATTAGACATCAGCGTCTTAACGTCTCGAACCTTTCATAGAATAGAGTCAGCTGGAGTTGGACAATAATTGTCCGGCTGCAACGTGTAAATGCTCCACGTGGTGAAAGACAGATTTAGTTGAGGTTAAACTTTGGGGTTTTTTTTCTAAGGTCACGTCTCCAAAACTTCATATGATTCAAAAAATATTAAAAGAGAACAATCCATTTTTCACTTAAATTTATGAGATGAGCCCAATTCCTCAAATCAAATACGTGAAAATAATTATAATCCAACTATATATACTTTCATTGAAAATAATTATATTCTACAAAAAAATAAATCCGATAATGATAATGATAATGATGATCTAATTGTTGATATAGATTTACAAAAATGTAAAAAAAAAACGATTTTATATTCTTGATTTAATAATAAAAAATAAATTTTCTACAATTATGCATTGAATAATAAATAAAACGTAATAGTAAATTGTAATTCTGAAAATTGCACATGACATGTATACTTTAGGAAGATTGCAATGATGATCTTTTTACCATTTCTAGTTTAATTGTTGGTATATCAAGTTCATCATTAGACGATGATAAGAATATGCCTAAGATTTATGTACGTATGATTTACAAAAATGTCAAAAAAAATTTATATTCTTCATAATAAAAAATAAATTTTCAGCAATTATGCATTGAATAATAAAGAAAACGTAATAGTAAATTATAATTCTGAAAATTGCACATGACGTGTATACGGTAGGAAGATCGTAATGATGATCTTTTTACCATTTTTACCTTAAATGCGGTGCACACATGTAATGGTAAGATGGACTGGAAACCACATCATCAAGCAACTAATAATTCTATAAAGGATAAAATTATTAATAGATTAAGAAATAATAAATTTCATACTCCTCATGATATAATAAATGATATTTTGGATGAAAATAATATAACATTTTCATATGATAAAGCTTGGAAAACTAAAGAAAAAGCTAACGAAGAAATACACGATTGTAAAGTTGAAGGATATAGAAACTTTGATCACTATTATCAAATCATTTTAGAAACAAATCCTGGTAGATTTAGTGTTTTTTTTTTTTAAACTATTCCTTAAAGAAATTTTCAAAGAGTTTGTATTTTTTTTTTAAATCATGTATAGATGGATTTGAAAATGGTTGTTTACATGTAGTTGGATTAGATAGTACATTTAAAAATATATATATATATATAGGGAGCGGTTCGGCAGCCCTAAAGTTTGCCAAGTTTGGTGCCAAACATTTTTTGTAAATCGCTTTTGATGGGGTTAGAAGTTTTGGAATAGGCTGATTTTTTGTGAGGATGATCTCTACAATAAAGAGATCATCCTCACAAAAAATCAGCTCATTTTGAAACTTCTAACCCTAATTTACAAGTTGAAGAATCATGGACCATCCAATTTTTGTAAATCACTTTTGATGGGGTTAGAAGTTTTGGAATAGGCTGATTTTTGGTGAGAATAATCTCCTCATCATAGAGATCATCCTCACAAAAAATCAGCTCATTCCAAACCTTCTAACCCATATCTTGAAAAATGTTTGGCACTAAACTTGGCAAACTTTAGGGCTGCTGAACCGTCCCCATATATATATATTATGACTTCAACAATTGAATACAATCCCAATGGTGGTCCCTTTCCATTGGCATATGCAGTGGTTAAATAAAAAACCAAGCATACTTAAGAATGATTTCTAAATAATTTTTAGACATCACTTAGACCTTTTGATTTTAATAAAATATCTTTTATTTCTGATAAACAAAAAAGTTTAATAATTGTTGTAGAAAAATATTTTCCTACAAGTCATTTATTTTTATTTTTTTGTATTCAACATTTTTAAGATAATTTGAAAATGAAATTTAGTTGTAAATTATTTTGTACAATGCTAAAACAAGTAGTTAAAAATACCATGAAATTGATTGTAATGAACAACTAGAAACAATTAAAATTAAAAATGAGCAAATATATCAATGGACAATAAACAATGAGGACCCAACTCATGTTATAGTTAATTGGGCGGTAGATTACTCTCATATTCCGCAATTTAAGATAATAACTTCAAACTTAAATGAATGTTTTATGCATGAATTGCGAATTTAAAATTAAAACTAATAAATGATTTATTAAAGGGAATTAGATGTAAGACTATTGAGTTACATCATAAATGTAGATTTAATTTTCAAAATAGAATACGCAACTAGTTCTCAAAGTAGAAAAAAATTCAAAAAAGAGTTGAAAGAGCAAGTGGTTGTAATGTCTTAACGATTAATGATATGGGATTTGAAATTCTTGACCATAAAAAATCAAGAACACATGTTGATAGATCTACTTGTGGAAAATGACAACATACCCTTTTTCATTGTCAATATGTAGTAACTACATCTAGAGTTAGAAGATAGGATAATCATGATTTTTCTCTTGATTAATTTTCATTTCAAAAATATCGATTAACTTATACAACTTCTATGAAGGGAATTTCAATATTCCTGGTCGACCTAAGATTAACAAACGAAATACTGATGTTGAAGATGCATGACTATTATGTTGTAGTCATTGCAACGCCTTCAAATCCTAATTGAATCCTCCTAATCCTGTGGTAGAATCAAAAGTACTAAATAACTCTCCCCATAGATGATAATAACATAAATAGTCAATGATGTAGTATTGCATGAAGATTATAACTTAAATTTACAATCAAACTTGTTGGAAGGCAAGTGACGGTCGAACACTAGGAAAGGGGGTAGAACTCAAGCAAGAATAATGAAATTAATACTAATCAAAAACTATTTTTTTGTATTATTAGAGTTATCAAAATAAAATAAACTTGCTGGAAAATAAATTACTAGAAATGAAAATTAGACTAAAAATAAGAGAAGAAGTACCATTTGTGATTAAAGTCACCTAGGGCAAACATTTAAAATCACATCTAAGGCCTATTCTTTTTAGTCAATTCCAAGGGTTTGGTGTTAACTCCTTAGGTTGGAAGATATAGAATAGAAGCTTGAACAATAATGGATTTTAGGACTCTTTTATTCACTAATAAGTAAAGTCCCTACCACCAATTATCTAGATTAAACATATTTTATCTTGATCTTATTTAAGCATAATACATCTAAGTTAAGCATAAAAGGTATATTCAATTAGAGCTTTAATACATTAGAGTTCTATAAGGCCTTGAAGAAAACCCAATAATTATATTTAAAAAAAAAACTATGGAAGGATATAAAAATATACAACAACTAAAAGTTTATTTCTAGGCTCCTCTTTGTAATAATGGAGGAAGTTTAGCCCATAATCATTACAAGGAAACAAGATAAAGTAGGGAAAGTAGCTCTTGTATTCATTGGAAACCAAAAGTTACACTCTTACTTTTACAGAATTTTAATGGAAACCCTATATTCTAAAATTGGAATAATTACAAGAGACGAGACCAAGGGCCTTAAGTTAAAAGAAGAAGATAAAAGGCCATTTCACCATTGGGAAATGGGTTATTTTATAACAAAACGACCTTTTGGAAGGATTCTCTTCAAGCTGCCTTAACTATTGAGGATAAGAGCACGTGAGAAACAAAATCTCCAAAAATTAGGGCGCTCCAATTGAGGTTCACCGCGCCGTGCTAAAGGCTCACCGCGTCACGATTATGTGAAAACCTTAGGTCTTGAGGTTTGTGGCTCCCCGCCAAATGCTAACACAAATCCCTATGTCAGATCTCGAGGTACTAGGGGGCACCTCGAAATTTCGACATAGTCTCCTCTGTTTATGTTAGCATTCCAAGGCGTTCAACCTGCACCTGATAAACGACATACAATCCTGGATATAACAAACAAAATATAATACTAGCGAAAGCCTATATACGTACGATAGATCAGAGTGCGGAAGAAGAAATTATAATACAGGATTATATGAAAATTTCTCACTCTAACATAAGTCCTATCGCTCAGAACAAAATCTATAGTACTTTTTGGACAAATCGACACCACTAGGGGTAATAACCCCAATACTCACCAAGTGACGAACTCTGGCTGTCTATCTGACCCGTTAGATGATTCTCACTCGTGCTCTATACCTGTCTCGCCAAGCTTCGGATCTGAAACTAAAAAAAATGGAGAAGAAAAGGGTGAGTAACAATGGTTACGCAGTAAGGAATAACACAATTCTACCAATAACCTCTTCTAACATGAATGAATAAGCATACTAAATCATTTTAAAATATACAAAATTTTACAAAAGAAACTACGATTAACTGGTACATATAGCTAGGGATGAACAACTAAACATTTTAAAACTCACATTACATCGATCAGCAGTACTCACTATAACATTCTCTTTTTATACAAATTTAATAGATCAAATGGAAACATTAAACATAGATTTCATTTTTTATATCAAAATAAACAACAGATACATAATACACAATGGTGGAGTATTGGAATTAGAGAGTTGGGATTCACGACTTGATCGCTCCCAATCGGGACATGATGTTACAATTCTTCTCTGGCTTTTAGTTCCTGATTTTGTGACTGGTCGCTGTTTATCACGCTTGGTTGACCATTTATCCGGCTCAGGCTCACCGTTTGACGTGACCGTAAGCAATGGGTCTCTTTTCGATGTGTTAGAACGTTCGACTATTATAGATTGTTAGTGATCACTGACTAATCATCTTCGTCTATGCCTATCAGGCGTGCATGTGATTCCCAAATATACAAACCATTCGTATACGACCACCTTTACATTACAAGTTCATTGGTAAAGATAAAGAAGAATAAACCCGGATTCCAGTTGTGACTCTACTCTTATACGCGTCCCATACCACGTATGAGCTTGGTGGTCCTTATCGTACATTCCAAGATAGTACACCACTCCGGATGATATGACGCATTATCCCTTCAGGCATTCACAGACTCTTTAACAGCTCACAAAATAGTTACATATATATATATATATATATATATATATATATATATATATATATATATATATATATATATATATATATATATATATATATATATATATCTATTTTTTCTTTGAAAATGAATCAAAAATTTTCTTTGAAAACAAAAGAAAAATTAACAATACAAGGTTGAGAATGGATATCCAGTTTCCTACCATGCAAGTGTGGCCACCCGGCCTAAAATAAATAACATAACGGAAAGGTAAACAACGCCTCACGCTAATAGAAATTTAAATAACATGCAACCAACAATATTATCCCTGGATATCTGTTCACCAACCTACACACAACATAATAACGTAAAATGCAGACATCACCCCTCGGGTGTGACTCTGACATTTTACCGTTTCATACCATTTTTTCCTTTTTTCGATTTTTTACAGTTTTCTCTTCAATAAAATCTCCATTTTCTGATATTCATCAACTCAATATGAGTTCATTGAATATTAAATCACATTTTTCAACTATAAAATTTATTTCTATCAATAATATTGAAACAGAATACAAAGTTCATATCAAAACGGGGTCTGAGCAGTGCACAAGACCCAATTGATGGAAATAACCCGTTAAAATACCCTACCCACGTATAATTTGTTAAAAAATACAATTAAACATATCAAACATGTAATTTCTGGCATGAATTTTTAAATAACAAAAGAATTATATATTTTGGAAATACATCAAAAAATTTTCGATAAAATCATAAATGCAATTTTCACAATCTACGATTACTAATCGAAATTGAGAGTTCCTTACAATGTCTAGGCAAAAGGATCGAAGAGTGTGCGCGGAAATCGAGGCGATTGGCACGAAAATCGAGATTGATCAAACTTCAAAGCGGCTGATTTTTGAAATCGACCTGGTGGTTTCAAAGATCTCAATGTGATTGTTCTTTCTCCCTTCTGCGGCGAAGGACGGTTTGACCCCGAAACGGATGAAATCTGAGGTCGAAGTTACGAAATATCCGTATAAAAATACGACTGATTTTTGACGTTACAGGGTGAAAAAGATGAGAAAACGGAAGGAATTTGGGTGGGTTTTGTAGATGTCGATGCTACGAAAGTTTCTCCCTTATGCGTCGGAAGACGGTTTGACCTCGAAATGGACGAAATTTGATGTCAAAGTTTCAAAATTTTCGTATTTAAATACGACTGATTTTTGACGATATTTGATAAAAAAGAAACTGAAATGGAAGGAGTTTGGGTGGGTTTTGTAGATGTCGAGGCTGCGGATCTTTTTCTCTTTTGCGACGATCGTCGAAAGTGGACCGTTTGTGAGGGATCTGAGGTGGAAAATCGAAGAAAATTCGTTATTTCGTTGGTTGTTTTGGACGAGTTGGAGAAGACGAATAAATTAAAAAAAACTAAAAATTTTATTTATATAAAATTTGGGACGAATTCGATATTTTACCAATTGTTTCGATCGACGATAATTTGACCATCTAGACTCCAAAACTGACAAATGAATACTCTATTTTGCCTAATTTTTCGTTCCGGATCTAATGGTGTAGTCAATTTCTACAAATTCTATCTCTAACAAAAATTCCGTTCTGGATCTAATGGTGTAGTCAATTTCTACAAATTCTATCTCTAACAAAAATTTACATTTTTGACCAGAGGTGACCCATAAAATTGACGTCATTTTCATTTTTGAGGATAATTCGACTTTCTGATTTCCAAAAATGACAAATAAATAGTCCATCTTCAATAAATTTTCGTTATGAATCCAGTGATGTAATCGAATCTTAATAATTGTTACTCTAGTAAAAAGTCACTATTTTAGCCTGATCCGACTCGGTAATCGAGGATTTTGCAACTTTTCTATTCGGACTTGCATTTAAGCGTGCTTACAGGCTAAAGTATATTTTTCAATCATTTTGAATCCAATGGTGAGGTCAGATTCCATTAAAAATGATCAGAAACATCCTAAAATTTTACTCTTAAGTCCCACTTTCAAGATTTTCTTAAAATTTCACTATTTATTTTTCTTCGAGATACGAATTGAAAATTCGAGGTTTTACAAGGTTTGTCTAGGATACTCAATTGGTCCTCTAGCTTGCAATGCAAAGTCGATTATCTAATTATGGGGTCCAACTTGATGGTTTGATCTTTGATCTGCATAGTGAACACATGTAATCAAGATTTTTCGACAAATGTAATTATTTATGCATAATTAAGCCTATTTATAATAGAAGAATATGCAACATGATATTTCGAGGCTTAATATTATTATTTACTTAATATAGATAAATAAGAACAAAAATCAAGATAAATACTAGGGAAATGTGTAGATAAATCAGTGTTTTGAAATACTGATCAGTCAACACCTGATTAAGATTATAATATAGTAGAGAAAATATAATAGAATTAAACTATAAACGCGACAATACTGTAAACACCCTATTTTTGCACTCGCTTGATTAATCAACTCGTCAACTCGATTGTAACGGTTCCCAATGATGGATGAATATTCCAATGTTTTTTTATTTGTTGTTAAATATGTTTTGGAAATTCAAATTAGGTATTTTAAGCAAGCAAAACTTTAGAAACCACACTATGGTAGGAAAATATGACCCAAAAATATAGAAATCATCATTTTGAGAAAAAAAGAAATTTTACAAGAAAAATCATTAAAAAATGATCAAATTATCAAAATACCCCTAACGTCAAAACATCCCTAAAGCCTCTATTACGCTTAGGAAAATTCTTTCGAACATATAAAATAACAAATTAAAATCAAATAAATTATTTCGCCAATTTTCACTAAATTCGACAAAATTACAAAAATACCTCTCATAAGGTCCACGAACCATTTCACGCTGAAAACCTATAAATGACACAAACTAATACTCCCATTGAATTCTTTACAAAAAATTGATTTCAAAATATTTCAAAACATAAAAAAAGAACTTCGAAACATAAAAACCCCTTTTGAGGGCAAAACGATAATTTTCCAATCTTAAAAATTTAAATTTTCAAAATTAATAATTAAAACATTAATTAACGTAAAGTGAAATCTTAATAAATTCAATTAAATTTTTAAATAAATAAAATCAATCAATCAAGTCCACAGGTCAAATCTTAAATGGTGGCCCATTTATTTAAGTAGGAGCCCACTTGACATTTATTAAAAGATCCCTCCATCTGGTTCCCAAAGAATTAAAGCTATAATTAGGAGGGTTCTCCAAAAAATTAAAAAAATATTCTTTTATTGTACGTGAGAATTAAAATTTTAATTTTAAACTCTAATTCAAAACCCTAATTCACCTTATCTAAAAGAAATCTAGTTAAACAAAAAAGCTCTATAAATAGGAACCTCTACAACCCAATCTCGCGGGTCAAGAGAAATCCTAGGAAAGAGAGGTCAAAAACACTCCCAAATCTTTCCAAAACCCTAAATCTGAAGCCCCAAGCCCATACCTAACATCCAAATCCCACTTTTTGCTAAAAAAAAAACCTAGAAACCCTAAAAAAACTCAAAAATCCTTCAAAAAATACTAAAAAAATACTCAAATTTAGGAAGAGTATAAAAACCTGAGTTCTTTATTCGCATCTCGAAAAAAAATAGTGAAAATTTTAAGAAAATCCTAAAAGTGGGACTTAAGGTAAAATTGTAGAACCTTGTTCTGATCATTTTTTTATGAAATATAATCTTACCATTGGATTCAAAATGATCGAAAAACATATTTTAGCCTGCAAGCACGCTCAAGTGCGAGTCCGAATAGAAAAGTTACAAAATCTTTGATTATTGAGTCGGACCAGGATAAAATAGTGACTTTTTGTTAGAGAAAGAATTATTAAGATTTGATTATACCATTGGGTTCGTAATAAAAAATTATTAAATATGAACTATTTATTTATCATTTTTGAAGATCAAGAAGTCGAATTATCGTCAAAAACGAAAATGACGTTAATTTTAGGGGTCACCTCAGGCCAAAAATGTAAATTTTTGTTAGAGATAGAATTTGTAAAAATTGACCACACCATTAGATCTGAAACAAAAAAATTAGATAAAATAGAGTATTCATTTTCAGTTTTGAAGTCTGGATCGTCAAGTTATCTTCGATCAAAATAATAGGCAAAATACTGATTTCGTCCCAATCTATATATAAATAAATTTTTAAATTTTTTTTTCACTTTCACTTTCACTTTCGTCTTAAACAACCCAAAATTAGCCAACCTTTTTTTTTAAAAAAAATTCATTTTTCCTCTGATTTTCAACCTCAGATTCATTACAAACGGCCTGCTTTGTAAGACCGACGCAGAAGGAAAAAAGATCCGCAGCCTCGACATCTACAAAAATCACCCAAGATCTCTTCATTTCATCTTCTCTTTCATCCCGTATCATTAAAAATAAGCTGTATATATATACGAAAGTTTCAAAACTTCAATCTCAGATTTTGCCTGTTTCGGGTTCAAACCGTCTTCAGCCGTAGAAGGGAGAAAGGACGAAGGCATCGAGATCTTCAAAATCATAGGGTCAAATTCAAAAATCAATCGTTTCAAAATCTGATTTATCTCGATTTTGCTATCAATCACCTCGATTTTCATGTACGTATTTCAATTCCGTCGCTTAGAGATTGTAAGAAACTCTAAGTTTCGAAAAATATAGAATTCAATTGATTATTTCAAATTCACGCCAGAACTTACATGTTTTATATGTTTAACTGTATTTTATAACAAAATATACGTGGGTAGGATATCTCACTAGGTTATTTTCGTTGGTTGGGTCATATGCACTACTCGGACCTCATTTTGATATAAAGTTTGTACTTTTTCAATATTATTGATAAAATAAATTTCATAGTTGAAAAATATAATTTAATATTCAATGAACTCATATTGAGTTGATGAGTATCAGAAAATGGATATTTTATTTGAGAGATTGAAAATTGTAAAAATCGGAAAAAGGAAAAAAGGGTATGAAACGGTAAAATGTCAGAGTCACACCCGAGGGATGATGTCTACATTTTACATTGTTGTGTTGTGTGTAGGTTGGTGAACGGATATCTAGGGATAATGTTACTGATTGCATGTTTATTTACTTTCTGTTAGTGTGAAGCGCTGTTTACTTTTTCGTTCTATTATTTATTTTAGGCCGGGTGGCCACAGTTGCATAGTAGGAAACTGGATATCTATTCTCAACCTTGTAATGTTAATTTTTTATTTATTTTCAAAGAAAATTTCAGATTCATTTTCAAAGAAAAGAAAATAATATATATATGTAACTATTTTGTGAGCTGTTAAAAAGTCTGTGAATGCTTGAAGGGATAGTACGTCATATCATCCGGAGTGGTGTACTATCCTAGGATGTACAGTAGGGACCACCAAGCTCATACATGGTATGAGACGCGTATGAGAGTAGAGTCACAATTGGAATCCGGGTTATTCCTCTCTATCTTTACCAGTGAACTTGTAATGTAAAGGTGGTCGTATACGAATGGTTTATATATTTGGGAATCACACGCACACCTGATAGGCATAGACGAAGATGATTAGTCAGTGATCACTAACAATTTATACTAGTCAAACATTCTGATACATCGAAAAGAGATCCATTGCTTACTTTACGTCAAATGGCCAGCCTGAACTGGATAAATGGTCAACCAAACGTAGTAAGTGCAGCGACCGACCATTAAATTAGGAATTAAAAGTCAGAGAAGAATTGTAATATCATATTCCGACTTGGAGCGATCCAGTCGTGAATCCCAACTCTCTAATTTCAATATTCCACCATAGCGTATTATGTATATGTTGCCTTACTTTGATATATAAAATGAAATACATGTTTAATATTTCTATTTGATCAATTAGATTTATATATAAAGAAAATGTTATAGTGAGTATTGTTGGTTGATGTAATGTGAGTTTTAAAATATTTAGTTTGCTCATCCCTGGCTATATGTACAAGTTAATCGTAATTTCTTCTATAAAATTTTGTATATTTTAAAATGATTCAGTATGTTTATCCGTTCATGTTAGGAGGGGTTATTAGCAGAAATTGTTTGTTTCCTTACTAGGCAACCATTGTTACTCACATGTTCCTTCTTTTTTTTTAGCTTCAAAGCCTATAGTTGGTGAGACGGGCATATAACCAACGAGTGGAGACCATCTGATGAGTAAGATAGACGATCAGAGTCCATTACTTAGTGAGTACTGGGGTTATTACCCCTAGTGGTATCGATTCGTCCAAGAGTAATATAGATTTTAGTTTTGAGCGTTAGGAATTTTGTTAGAGTGAGGAATTTCTATATAATCGTGTATATAAACTTCTTCTTCCGCACTCTGATTTTTATACGTTATTAGATGTATATAGGCTTCCGTTAGTATTCTATTTTGTATGTTTATATACAGGATTGTATGTCATTTATCAGGTGCAGGTTGAATGCCTTGGAATGCTAACATAAACAAATGAGATCATGCCAAAATTTCGAGGTGCTACCTAGTACCTTGAGATCTGACATGGCGATTTGTGTTAGCGTTTGGCGGGACGCCACAGATAGTATCAAAGTATAATATTAGATCTGTATGGGATACAGATCTACTATGTTTTGAAGAATAGATTGATACCACGGATATTAAAATAATATTAAAAATTCAAAATTTGAGCTCATTAGTAGTTTCGTATTAGGATTACGAGCTCTGTCGTATCTAGAGTCCATAGAGCCTAGTATGATTATGATAGGATTCTAGGTTCGTTCTATTAGTAATGAAAATAGTGTTTATTACTAAATCCCTTGTTAAAGTAGTAAATGATACTTTCATAATAACGACTTTAGCCATATGATGATAAATGCATTGTTGCTGATGAATAGAAACGAGATGAGCGGACGAGGCAGAGGCCGAGAGAGAGGCCGGACCGCCATAGAGGCGGGATAGGTGCTGGATCAGACCCCCAATCCGATAGCGTAGATAATATGGTTTATGGGGCAGATAGCTGAGTCCCAAAACAAGTTTAGAGAGGAGATGCTTGAGTCACAGGCTAGACTAGCCAAGAAGGTGACAGAGTTGAGGGAGCATCAGGCTTCTTCACAAGGGATCGATCACACTCCACCTCAGGATCCACCAACGAGACCCCAGCCACAGGTTGTACCATCGAGGGTCGCGAGGACTCCCCAGCCCCTAACACAGACAGATCCGGGGAGGTGGCTACAAATTTCCAACGACTACGTCCACCCTGATTTGGAGGTTCTTTTGACCCGACCATGGTTAAGGAATGGGTTTTAAAAACCCGAGAGATTTTGAATGTCATGCAGTGCCCGAGAGACCAATGGGTAACAGTAGCTACATTTCAGTTCGACGGGGATGCTAGCATTGGTGGCTATCTGAGAGGAATGTTTTGGGGGATGGACCTTTCGAGTAGGTCAATTTTGAGAGGATGTTCTTAGATAAATTCATACCCGAGACGGCTCGAGAGATCAAACATCAGGAATTTTCGGGGATGGTGCAAGGCAATCTATCTGTTACAGATTACGAGCTGAAATTTACCAGACTGTCACGATATGTACTTGAGCTCATTCAGACTGATCTGCAGAAAGCCCGCAGATTTTTTAGAGGACTGCAACCCTACTTGAGGGCCAGGATGTCAGTGATTGAGACCACCAGCTACAGAGACATGGTGAGTCGAGCTCAGAGGATTGAGCGAGAGGAGAGAGAGTTGCAGACTTCAAGGGGGCAGACCTGTCGACCCCAGGCTTCTTTTCCACCTAGATCTGATCCGACCAAGAGGCCGATGTATTCGAGAACGAATGCCTCTAGACCAGCATATCCACAGTACCGAGCTCCTACTCCACCAAGTTATGGATTAGTTGGGGCTCTAGTGAAGCCAGTAGGGCCAAGGGGACCAATCAGGCAGATTTTGAGACCACCGACTCCAACTTCCCGACCAATCGCCCCGCAAAGACCTATACAGACAGGACATATCAGGAGAGACTGCCCTCTATCACAGCCATAGGCAGGGGTGACTCCCAGACCCCAGGACAGGGTTTATCATCTGACCTAGGAAGATATACCCGTTTCGGAAGATGTGTTGGAAGGTATACTTTGATATCGATTCCTCTAGATCCTATATTTTCACTGAGATTGCACAGTTGCTAGATTTAGAAATTTCTGACACGGGTCAAGTAATGACTTTATCTACCCCATTGGGAGATCGACAGATAGCCCAGAAATTTTGTCGAAACTGTGTAATTAGAATAGAGGACCAAGATATGTTTATCGATCTCATGACATTAGATTGTTGCAACTTTGATGTCATCATGGATCGGCTAGTACAGAACCATGCCCAGGTCGATTGTTTTGCCAGATCAGTAGTCTTTAGAAGGCCGGGATATCCGAAAGTCAAGGTTCAAGGATCTAGGTATAGAAGATATGGTCCTTTATATAGTTAATTGGGAACTTTGAGAGCACCAGAGATAAAAACGTCGACGGATATGGTAGAGGTAGTCAAGGAGTTTGGGGATGTTTTTGTAGAAGAATTACCAGGTTTGCCACCATGTTGAGAGATAGAATTCTCTATTGACTTGATGCTAGGCACATGGCTTATTTCTATTTCTCCATATCGAATGGCCCAGGTAGAAATCCGAGAGTTGAAAGCGCAGATTGATGAACTTTTGAGCTTGGGATTTATTCAACCGAGTTCCTCACCTTGAGGAGTACCGATTTTGTTTGTCAAGAAGAAAAATGGGTTGCTTCGATTATGCATCGACTATCGGAAGCTAAATTAAGTGACCATTAAGAATAAGTACCCTCTTCCGCGCATCGATGATATGTTTGATCAAGTGTAGGGTGTTCAGTACTTCTCTAAGATCGATTTACGATCCGGGTACCACCAGTTGAGAATCTAGGAAGTGGACATTCCGAAGACTGCATTTCTGACCAGGCTAGGACACTTCGAGTATCTAGTGATGCCTTTCAGTCTAACTAATGCACCGGCAGCATTAATGGATCTCATGCACCGGGTATTTTGGGAACATCTCGATCGATTTGTTATTGTATTCATAGATGACATCTTGATCTATTCCAAGTCAAGGGAGGACCATGAAAGCCACCTTAGAATCACATTACAGTTGTTACGGGAGCATAGGCTATACGCCAAGCTTAGCAAGTGTGAATTCTGGCCTTAGAAGGTGAAGTTTTTAGGACACGTAGTGTCAAGTGAAGGGATAGCAGTAGACCCTTCCAAAGTTGAAGCCGTACTATCGTGGAAACAACCAAAGATAATGACAGATATTAGAAGTTTCCTCGGAATGGCAGGATATTATAGAAGATTTATTAAAGGATTTTCCACTTTTGCAGCACCGTTGACGAGACTAACTCAGACAAATGTCCAGTTTGAGTGGGATGATAATTACGAAACTGCAATTCAAGAGTTGAAGATAAGATTGACCATCGTTTCAATTCTAGTATCTCCGATTCCAGGTGAGGGCTTGACGATCTTTACTGATGCATTCGGGATTGGTTTTGGAGCTGTATTGATGCAATTTGGGAAGGTAGTGTGGCATACGCGTTTAGAAAACTAAAGAATCATGAGAAGAACTACCCTATTCACAATCTTGAGTTGGCTGTGATAGTGTTCGCACTACGCATTTGGAGACATTATTTATACAGAGAGAAGTTTGAAGTATTCTCCGATCGTAAGAGTCTCAAGTACATATTCTCAAAGCGAGAATTAAAAATGAGACAGCGACGTTAGATGGAATACCTCAAGGATTACGACTTTACCCTCGAGTATCACCCAGGAAAGGTCAATGTAGACCGATTCGAGTCTCATTTGACATCGATAGATTGAGTCAAATATACATAGCTGAGATAGTTTGACTACATGGAGTGCCAGTTTCTATCGTGTTAGACAGGGATCGCAGATTTACTTCTCGATTCTGGGAGAGTCTACACAAAACCATGGGTACTCAGTTGAATTTCAGTACGAATTTTCATCCACAATCAGATGGATAGCCTGAGTGAGTTATTCAGATTTTAAAAGACATGCTGCGGGCTTGTGTTTTAGATTTTGGAGAAGGTTGGAAGCATCATTTACCGTTGGTGGAGTTCTCTTACAATAATAGTTTTCAAGCTAGTATCGGCATGGCACCATTTGAAGCTTTATATAGTAGGCCGTGTCGATCACCAATATGTTGGGGTAGAAACAGGAGATGCCACAGTGTTGGGACCCGAGATTGTTGAGAAAACTACTGAGGCAATACACATCATACGGGACATATTAAAAATCACTCAGAGTAGACAGAAAAGCTATGCAGACAAGCAGCATAGATCTTTGGAATTTCAAGTTGGGGATAAAGTATTCTTGAAAGTATCGCCCAGAAGAGGAATCTCCAGATTTGGTATGAAGGGTAAATTAAAGCCACCTTTTGTGGGACCATTTGAAATAGTTGAACGGATAGGACCGGTGGCTTAGAGATTAATTCTACCACCGTAGCTTGAGCAAATTCACAACGTGTTCCATGTGTCCATATTGAAGAAGTATTTGCCAGATCTTTCACATGTGGTTGATTTGCGAGAGTTAGAGGTAGACGAAGATGTGTCTTATGAGGAAGGTGCGATACAGATACTTGATAAGAGAGTAAAGCAACTCAGATCTAAGTCTATCCTTCTAGTCAAGGTATGGTGGAGACACCACAATGTTGAAGAAGTCACTTGGGAAAAAGAGTCAGAAATACAAGCTAAATATCCAGAACTATTCCAAGACTAAGGTATTATTTTAATTTCGATGAAGAGATTTTTATTAAGGGGGGAGAATTTAAAAACCTGAGTTTTTGATTCGTATCTTGAAAAAAAATTAGTGAAATTTTAAGAAAATCCTGAAAGTGGGACTTAGGATAAAACCGTAGGACTTTGTTCTGATCATTTTTTATGAAATTTGATCTTACCATTGAATTCAAAATGATCGAAAAACATACTTTAGCCTGTAAGCACGCTCAAGTGCGAGTCCAAATAGAAAAGTTACAAAATTCTCAATTACCGAGTCGGATCAGATTAAAATAGTGACTTTTTGTTAGAGAAAGAATTATTAAGATTCGATTATACCATTGGGTTCGTAATGAAAAATTATTGAACATGGACTATTTATTTGTCATTTTTGAAGATCATGAAGTCAAATTATAATCAAAAATGAAAACGACGTCAATTTTAAGGGGTCACCTTAGGCAAAAAATGTAAATTTTTGTTAGAGATAGAATTTGTAGAAATTGACCACACCATTAGATCCGAAATAAAAAATTAGATAGTATTCATTTGTTAGTTTTGGAGTCCAGATGGTCAAGTTATCGTTGATTAAAACAATAGGTAAAATACTGATTTTGTTCCAAGATAAATTTTTTTAATTTTTTTTCACTTTCACTTTCGTTTTTAACGACCAAAAATCAGCCAACCTTTTTTAAAAAACAAAAAATTCATTTTTTCTCAAATTTTCAACATTAAATTCATTACGAATGGCCTACTTTCGACGACCGATGTAAAAGAAAAAAAAGGTCCGCAGCCTCGACATCCACGAAACCCACCAAAGATCTCTTCATTTCATCTTCTTTTTCAACCTGTATCATAAAAAATCAACCGCATATATATACGGGGGTTTCAAAACTTTGACATTAGATTTCGCCTGTTTCGGGGTTAAACCATCTTTCGCCGCAGAAGGGAGAAATGACGACGGTATCGAGATCTTCAAAACCACATGGTCAGATTCAAAAATCAGTCGCTTCGAAATCCAATTTATCTCAATTTTTGCATCGATCACCTCAATTTTCGTGCAAGTATTTCAATTCCGTCGCCTAGAGATTGTAAGAAACTCTCAATTTCTATTAGTAATCGTAGATTATGACAATTACATTTAGGAATTTATTAAAAATTTGTGGTGAGTTTCAAAAAATATAGAATTCAATTAATTATTTCAAATTCACGCTAGAACTTACATGTTTTATATGTTTAACTGTATTTTATAACAAAATATACGTGGGTAGGATATCTCACTAGGTTATTTCCGTCGGTTAGGTCCTGTGCACTGCTCGGACCCCGTTTTGATCTAAAATTTGTACTTTTTTAATATTATTGATAAAATGAATTTTATAGTTGAAAAATATGATTTAATATTCAATGAACTCATATTGAGTTGATGAATATCAGAAAATAGATATTTTATTTGAGAGATTGAAAATTGTAAAAATCGAAAAAAGGGAAAAATGGTATGAAACGGTAAAATGTCAGAGTCACACCCGAGGGGTGATGTCTATATTTTACATTGTTGTGTTGTGTGTAGGTTGGTGAACGGATATCTAGGGATAATGTTACTGATTGCATGTTTATTTACTTTCTGTTAACGCGAGGCACTGTTTACTTTTTCGTTCTGTTATTTATTTTAGGCTGGGTGGCCACAGTTGCATGGTAGGAAACTGGATATCTATTCTCAATCTTGTAATGTTAATTTTTTATTTATTTTCAAAGAAAATTTCTGATTCGTTTTCAAAGAAAAGAAAATAATATATATGTAACTATTTTGTGAGCTGCTAAAGAGTCTGTGAATGCTTGAAGGGATAGTGCGTCATATCATCCGGAGTGGTGTACTATCCTAGGATGTACGGTAGGGACCACCAAGCTCATACGTGGTATGGGACGCGTATGAGAGTAAAGTCACAATAGGAATCCATGTTATTCCTCTCTTTCTTTACCATTAAACTTGTAATGTAAATATGGTTGTATACGAATGGTTTGTATATTTGGGAATCACACGCACGCCTGATAGGCATAGACGAAGATGATTAGTCAGTGATCACTAATAATCTATAATAGTCGAACGTTCTGACACAGCGAAAAGAGACCCATTGCTTACAGTTACGTCAAACGGCCAGCCTGAGCCGGATAAATGGTCAACCAAACGTGGTAAGTGCAACGACCGGCCACAAAATCAGGAACTAAAAGTCAGAGAAGAATTGTAATATCATGTCCCGATTGGGAGCGATCCAGTCGTGAATCCCAACTCTCTAATTCCAATACTCCACTATAGTTTATTATGTATCTGTTGCCTTACTTTGATGTATAAAATGAAATGTATGTTTAATGTTTCTATTTAGTCAATTAAATTTGTATATAAAGAAAATGCTATAGTGAGTATTGTTGGTTGATGTAATGTCAATTTTAAAATGTTTAGTTTGCTAATTCCTGGTTATATGTACTAGTTAATCGTAGTTTCTTCAATAAAATTTTGTATATTTTAAAATGATTCAGTATGTTTATTCGTCATGTTAGGAGGGGTTATTAGCAGAAATTATTTGTTTCTTTGCTGGGTAACCATTGTTACTCACTCGTTCCTTCCTATTTTTTTTTAGCTTTAGAGCCTACAGTTGGCGAGGCGGGCGTAGAATCAACGAGTGGGGACCATCTGGTGGGTCAGATAGATGACCAAAGTCCATTACCTGGTGAGTATTGGGATTATTACCCCTAGTGGTGTCGATTCGTCCAAGAGTAATATAGATTTTGATTTTGAGCGTTAGGAATTTTGTTAGAATGAGGAATTTTTGTATAATCGTGTATATAAACTTCTTCTTCCGCACTCTGATTTTTATACATTATTAGATGTATATAGGCTTCCGTTAGTATTCTATTTTATATGTTTATATCCATGATTGTATGTCGTTTATCAGGTGCAGGTTGAACGCCTTGGAATGCTAAATATAAACAGAGGAGACCATGCCGAAATTTCGAAGTGCTACCTAGTACCTCGAGATCTGACATGGGGATTTGTGTTAGCGTTTGGCGGGATGTCACAAGGAGGTTACCTCATCTTAGAGATTAAAAATGGATCCAATGACGAATAAAAAACAGGAAAACTCACACGAGGACGTTCTCCGCTAGCTCTGAGGGAACTAATTGTCACAATCAACCAGGTAATTTTATTTATTTATTTTTAGGTCTGTTTAGCAATGCAATTTTTTTGGAAAAAAGTAGAGACCGTTGTTTATCGGGTGAGGTTGGTGCTTAAAACCTTTTAACCCTGTAACGTGATCCCCGGACCCGTTCTTTTTGTAGATCAATGTTTTTATCTATTTAGAGTCAATATTTGGTTCCTAGACTATAATAATTATGTGGCGACTCTAAAAAAAAAAATGGATCTGCAACCCACGGATCAAGGGCGCTTTCAAATACACCCACAAAATATTTGTGTGCATGAGTACTCAAATACTAAACTCAAAATATAATAATAGAAAGAAATAATATAACACTGACAATATATGAGAAAGATCTTATTAACAATCAAATTCTACCCCTTTCACTTAAAAATAAAGCAAAAGACCCTAAAACCTAAAATGCAATTGCTCTAATATAAATAGTTCCACTCGATTCGAAGTGGACTTTGATCGTCCATATGTCCTACAAGTTGAAACACATTTAGAGATTCCTCAAGGTAGTCTTCAACTGAGGGTGGATCTACAATTGAAATAATAGGGTAAGTAATGGGAAAGTTACCCAACAGGTAAACATTAATCTCAAATTAAAAGTATCATAGGAATGAAATAATCAATCATTCTAAGGGGTTTGAAACATATACAGGGTTTTTTTTTTTTAATGTAAACAGAAGTAAAAATATATAAAATATGCTAAAAAAGTAAATTTATCATTCGAAACACATTTAAAATAATCCAATTTAAATCTTCATAACGTTTCTAACATAACCAAATACAAAAAGTCATAGTGTAGTTGATAAAAGTGTTGAGAATCACGATTGGATACCTCTTATTTTGAATCTGATTTGTTCCAACCTTCATCGATATAGAATCCCATCATTACTTCCTAATTTTGTGGCCGATCACTACACTTACCACAATTGGATGACCATTTATTTGGCTCAGGTTGGTTGTTGACTGTGACCATAAGATATAAGAACTTTCATGAACTGATAATATATTCAACTAGTCTAAACTATTAATGATCATTGATTGAACATCTTCATTTAAGCCTATCAAGCAAACATATGATTCTCACAAGACATATATATATATATCATTTTTCTTTGAAAAAAAATAAGAAATTAATATTACAGAATTGAGAATAGATATCCAGTTTCCTACCATACAATTGTGGCTCATCGGCCTAAAATAAATAATAATACAGAAAAATAAACTAACGCCTCGTGTTAACATAAAGTAAATAAAAATGCATACTACCACGTGATAACAAAAATTAAATTAACCCTGGATATTTGTTCATCAACCCACACATATCATCACAATGTAAAATACAGTTATCACCCCTCGTGTGTAATTGTGACATTTTATTGTTTCATCCCCTTTTCTACTTTTTTCAATTTTCGTAGTTTTCAATCTTTCGAACACAACATTCATTTTTCGATATTCATCAACTCAATATGAGTTCATTGAATATTAAATCATTTTTAAAATTTTAAAATTCATTTTTCTCAATTAAATTGAAAAATTATAAAACTTGGATCAAAATGGGGTCCGAACAGTACACATGACTCAACTGGCGGAACTAACCTGGTGAAATGTCCTACCCACGTATACTTTATTATAAAATACAATTCGATTACACCTAATATGTTCCACCTAACCACACGCGTAACAATGTCAATGATTTTGTCTTCGTAGATCTCTGTGGAGTAGGCAGTTGATAGACTGGGATTTGTAGGCTCTGAACCTACCTTGTTGATTCCTTTGGCCTTGTTGGCATCATTGGAGCTCCAACTGCTCTATAACTCGGCGATTGGAGAACTTTACAACTTGATAGTGGAGGAGTTCTATATTGTGGATACACTGATCTGGGGAAGATTAGCCTCGAATACATCGGCCTCTTGGCCGAATCTGATCTGGGAAGAAAATAAATCTAAGGTCAACTCATTTGCCCATTGGAGGTCTGAAACTCTATCTCTTCTCGTTTTATCCCTTAAGCTTGATTTATCGTATCTCTATAATTGGTAGTATCAATCATCGATTTCTTGGCCCTCAGGTAGGGTTATAGTCTTCTAAAAAATCTACGGGCCTTCTACAAATCTGTCAGGATAAGCTCGGGCGCATATCGTGACAACCTAGTGTACATCATATCTTAGTCTCTGTAATTGATAAATTATCCTGCACTAATCTCAAAAACTCATAGTATTTTATTGCTCGAGCAATCTGGGATATAAATCTATCGAGAAATATCCTCTCGAAGTTTACCCACTCAAACGATCAATCTCCCAATACATTCATCTCAAAATGTTACTAATGATTAGCATCCTCGTCCAACTAGAATGTAATCACCTTCACCCACTGATCTCTTGGGCACTACATGATAATCAAAATCTTTCAGGTCTTCAAAACCCATTCATTGACCTCAACCGGATTGGAAAAGTTCCCAAATCTCGATAGACGTAATCGTTGGAAATTCTACAACCATATTCTTAGATTTACTTGTCCCTTGGGTTGGGGAATTCTTTCATTCTTCAAAGGCACAACCTATGGAAGTGGTCCCTGATGTGGAATAATATTTGTCTTCTGTGAAGAAGTCCAACGCTTCCTCATTTCTTGGATTTAATGGTATGCCTTGCAATCGTGGTAAGTCTTGTACCATTTCTCATTTCTAACTACTAGTCTTGTCTGTTCGGGGTGGCACGAGTACATTATTTTCTTTATTGAAATCTGGTGGCCTTATTGTTCTCTGAATTGGCTTGTCTACATCTTTTTGAGCCACATATCCTTAATCGGTTGACGTCGACTCGAACATTACTCTCGTTTATGTCTCGATTTACTATAATCATAACATACCACAACTCTTTCTTATGATTGATTTAGTAGTATATATTGTTGTTTCTTATAAAATTATTCCATCCATTGAGTTGATATGTCTATAATCTCACTCCTCATGTATGGTTATTTTTTCCTATGAATTTACTAGTTTCATAATTGTTTATCTATTATTAGATACTAATTGCTTTCCTTCTATTTAGTTTCAAGGTAGTGGTGGTTGTATTATTCATATTTCTTCTCTGGACTTGACATGAGACTCATTCACCTATCTCATAAATAACATTAGTTGTAATACGGGGCAGATGTCTGATCCTGAACCTATCTTGTCTCTGTTGCGTTTTGGCCTCTACATTGTCCACTCTTCTCGTTTGTGTTTATCCGTAACAAGACACTTATCAGAATAAGGCCAAAACCGCTCTTACGTAACTATGAATTACTATCATAGCTTAGAACTTAGTAATGGACTCCATTTCCAATACTAAAGAACAAACTTAGAATCCTATCTTAGGCTTACAAGGCTCTATAAACTTCTAGACACGGAAGAACTCGTAATTCTAATACAGAACTACTAATGAGCTCGGATATCGAATTCCTAGTGACACTCTATGATTATCATTCTAATATCTGTGGTATCAGCCAACTACTATAAACATAGCAGATCTGTATCCCATACGGATCTAATGCTATGCTCTGATACCATCTGTGGCGCCCCGCCAAACGATAACACAAATCCCCATGTCAGATCTCGAGGTACTAGGTAGCACCTCGACATTCCGGCATAGTCTCCTCTGTTTATGTTAGCATTCCAAGGTGTTCAACCTGCACCTGATAAACGACATACAATCCTGCATATAATAAATAAAATATAATACTAGCGGAAGCCTATACACGTCTAATAATATACGATAGATCAGAGTGTGGAAGTACAAAAATTATATATAGGATTATACAGGAATTCCTCACTCTAACAAAATTCCTATCACTCGGAACAAAATCTATATTACTCTCAGACAAATCGATACCACTAGGGGGTAATAACCCAAAAACTCACCAAGTGACAAACTCTGGCTGTCTATCTGACCCACCAGATGATTCTCACTCGTGCTCTATACCTGTCTCGCCAAATTTCGGATCTGAAACTAAAAAATGGAGAAGGAAAGGGTGAGTAACAATGGTTACCCAGTAAGGAATAACACAATTTCTGCAATAACCTCTTCTAACATGAACGAATAAACATATTAAATCATTTTAAAATATACAAAATTTTATAGAAGAAACTACGATTAACTGGTACATATAGCTAGGGATGAACAACTAAACATTTTAAAACTCACATTACATCGATCAGCAGTACTCACTATAACATTCTCTTTTTATATAAATCTAATTGATCAAATGGAAACAATAAACATGGATTTCATTTTATATATTAAAATAACTAACAGATACATAATACACAATGGTGGAGTATTAGAATTAGAGAGTTGGGATTCACGACTGGATCGCTCCCAGTCGGGACATGATGTTACAATTCTTCTCTGGCTTTTAGTTCCTGATTTTGTGGTCGGTCGCTGCACTTACCACGTTTGGTTGACCATTTATCCGGCTCAGGCTGACCGTTTGACGTGACCGTAAGCAATGGGTCTCTTTTCGATGTGTCAGAATGTTTGATTACTATAGATTGTTAGTGATCACTGACTAATCATCTTCGTCTATGCCTATCAGGCGTGTATGTGATTCCCAAATATACAAACCATTCGTATAGGACCACCTTTACATTACAAGTTCACTGGTAAAGATAGAGATGAATAAACCCGGATTCCAGTTGTGACTCCACTCTCATACGCGTCCCATACCACGTATGAGCTTGGTGGTCCTTACCGTACATCCTAAGATAGTACACCACTCCGGATGATATGACGCACTATCCCTTCAGGCATTCACAAACTCTTTAACAGCTCACAAAATAGCTACATACATATATTATTTTTATTTGAAAATAAAAGAGAAATTAACAATACAAGGTTGAGAATGGATATCCAGTTTCCTACCATGCAAGTGTGGTCACCCGGCCTAACATAAACGGAAATGTAAACAGCGCCTCGCGCTAATAGAAATTTAAATAAACATGCAACCAACAATATTATCCCTAGATATCTATTCACCAACCTACACACAATATAACAACGTAAAATGCAAACATCACCCCTCGGGTGTGACTCTGACATTTTACCGTTTCATACCTTTTTTCCATTTTTTTTCGATTTTTACAGTTTTCAATCTCTTTAATAAAATATCCATTTTCTGATATTCATCAACTCAATATGAGTTCATTGAATATTAAATCACATTTTCCAACTGAAGAATTTATTTTTATCAATAATATAAAAAAATACAAATTATTTTTCAAAACGGGGTCTGAGCAGTGCACAAGACCCAATTTATGGAAATAACCCGTTAAAATATCCTACCCACGCATAATTTGTTAAAAATACAATTAAACATATCAAACATGCAATTTCTGACGTGAATTTTTGAAATAACAAAAGAATTCTATATTTCGGAAATACATCCAAAATTTTCCAATAAAATCCTAAATGCAATTTTCACAATCAACGATTACTAATTGAAATTGAGAGTTCCTTACAATGTCTAGGCAAAAGGATCGAAGTGTGTGCGTGGAAATCGAGGTGATTGGCACTGGAATCGAAACGGACCGAACTTCGAATTGGCCGATTTTTGAATCTGGCCTGGTGATTTTGAAGATCTCGATGTGCTCGTCCTTTCTCCCTTCTGCGGCGGAGGACGATTTGATCCCGAAACGGATGAAATCCGAGGTCAAAGTTACGAAATCTCCGTATATACGTACGGCTGATTTTTGACGATACGGGGTGAAAAAGACGAGAAAACGGAAGGAATTTAGGTGGGTTGTGTAGAGAATAAGGCTGTGAACGTTTCTCCCTTCTGCGTCGAAAGACGATTTGACTTAGAAACGGACGAAATCCGAGGTCAAAGTTTCAAAATTTTCGTATCCAAATACGACTGATTTTTGACGATATTGGATGAAAAAGAAATTAAAATGGAAAGAGGTTGGGTGGGTTTTGTAGAGAACGTAGCTGCGGATATTTCTCCCTTCTATGTCGGTCGTCAACGGCGAGCCGTTTGCACGAGATCTGAAGTGGAAGTTTGAAGAAAAAAACGAATTTTTCATTATATATGTCGCGGCTGTTTGGACGAGTTGGGGAAGATGAGAGAAAAAAAAAATTAAAAATATTATTTATATAAAATGTGGGACGAATTCGGTATTTTGTCAATTGTTTTGATCGACGATAACTTGACCGTCCAGACTCCAAAACTGACAAATGAATACTCTATTTCACCTAATTTTTCATTCCGGATCTAATGGTATGGTCAATTTCTATAATTTATGTCTCTATTAAAAGTTTACATTTTTGGCCTGAGGTGATCCCTAAACTTGATGTTGTTTTCGTTTTTGACGATAATTCGACTTCCTGATCTCCAAAAATGATAAATAAATAGTCCATCTTTAATAATTTTTCGTTACGAATCCAATGGTGTAATCGAATCTTAATAATTCTTACTCTAGCAAAAATTTACTATTTTAGCCTGGTCCGACTCGGTAATCGAGGATTTTGTAACTTTTATATTCAGACTCGCATTTGAGCGTGCTTACAGGCTAAACTATGTTTTTCGATCATTTTGAATCTAATGGTGAGGTCAGATTCCATTAAAAATGATCAGAAATATCCTAAAGTTTTACCCCTAAGTCCCACTTTCAAGATTTTCTTAAAATTCCACTATTTATTTTCCTCGAGATACGAATTGAAAATTCAGGATTTTACAGATACTTTGATGGATGATACATTAAAAATTTATGTTTTAGGCATTTGTTTCGTTTGATGAATGAATAATTCTTATTTGAATATATTTTTGGAGTTCAAGTTGAATTGGCATAGATATGAGTTGAGTTAAGTATTTATTTATTTATTTATTGTCATGCTCCAAATCTGAACATGAATCCCAAGGATTCTTCTGTTAGAATCTTGAGGTGTAATTAACAAACCCAACCATGATAACATAATAAATAGACAATAATTTGTTCAATAGATAAAACACAACGGAAACTTAATATAACCAACTAATTAATGAAGAGAGGGAGTTAACTAGTAATAATAACCAAGATCCATCATTAAATCTTATGACACAAACGACATAATAAATAAAATGGCACACAGTGCCCTGACATAAGTTCTTTACACAACACAAAGAGTAGCCTAAACTCTAATATATCTCAAACTGAAGGGGGTTGTTATTCATCAACACACTTTTCCCCAATGACATCTTCATAATACTCTTCTTTATATAAAGATTCATTTATAAATGAATAATTTAAAATGATGAATGGTAGGGTCAGTAACGTGGAGTTACTTACCTGAAAATCAACAGTTCTAACAATTAATCATCATGCAATGTATAATCATGTCAAACCTTTAAATAATATAGGTTTTATCGTAACATAGATATGAATAATAACTAAATAAAAGCAGTAAAACATTTGTAGTAGTCATCATTCTATCATTTCTATCATACCTTCAAAGTAAAACATCTATCTATCATCTCAAAATAAAAAAAATACATAGTGTAGTTGATAAGAGAGTTGAAGAATATGCCAAAATAATTGTCTCAACTATGACAAATCCATATCTCAAACTTAACCTTTAATATAAAATCACATCGTTTATATATGATTTTATGATCGGTTTAGCATATCATGATTGGGTGACCATTTATTCGATTCAGACCGACTGTTGACTAAGAATGCAATACCGAGTTCAATTAATGTTGAAGTCGACCATTTGATAACTACAGACTCTTAGTGATCACCAACTAGCCCATGAGCGAATTCTCCGCATTTAAGTTTATTAAGAAGCAATACATGTGAATCTCGATTCTCTCTACACTATACAAAGATCATCTTTACACACAAATGTTCCCAAGAAGATGAGAAAATTTCAGATCTCACAAGCTATACTACGCTAAGGTGTCTCATACTACCAAAAAGTATATGATATCAAGTGTTATCCTAGATTGACCTGTCATTTCTGGAAATATAACAACGCGTCACTCTTTATAGATTTTCTACGATCATTTTTCTAGTAAAAAAATAATTTTATTTTATTACTGTGGCGCCTCGCCAAACACTAACATAAATCCCAAGGTCAAATCTCAAGGTACTAGGTGGCACCTCGAAATTTCGACAGGACTCCCTCTGTTTATATTAACGTTCTACGGAACTTGAAAACCTGATAATCCAATATACAACAAAATCTTGTATATAAAGATCTAAATGTGAAAATAATAGCGGAAGACTAAATATATCTAACACATGAGCATATTAGAGTGTGGAAGTTTAAGAAATATATAGGATTACACAAATGCTTTCATTCTAACATGAACCTAATCACTCAACCCAAAAACTATGTACATCTCCTGGGACGAACAGACTCCTAGTAGATGTAGTCAATAGTCATCGGGTAATGGACTTTGATCGTCGGTATGACCCACTAGATGATCCTCGTTTGAAGGTTCTATGACTACCTCTCCGATTGCAGGCTTTGAAACAAAAAAAATGGAGGTAAAATGTGAGTAATAATGGTTACCCAGTAAGTCTACAATCAATTTCTACTAATAATCTCTCCTAAACATGATCGAGTAAGCATACTGAACATTTTAATACATGCAAAGCGTTACAAAATAGAATACGATCAACTAGTACATATAGCCAGGGATGAGCAACTAAACAGTTTAAAAGTTCACATAATATCAATTATCAATATTCATTGTACATTTTCATTTTTATACAAATATAATTAAAAACATTGAAATGACAGACATGCTTTTCAGTTTATATTTCAAGATAAAAAAACATATACATATTACATAATAGTGGAGTAATAGAATTAGAGAGTTGGGATTAAAGAGGACATTTATTTAAATATTTTTAATGAAATAAAGGGTTGAAATACACCTACAAGTGATAGGGAGTTCAAGGTACAAATATGGTGCAGTTTCTAAAAAAAATTCAAGCACGGTGGAACTGTAGCCAAGGTATGGTGGAACCATAAAAAACTTTTAGATTTTGTGAATCTACGATTTTTCATCAATGTTTTTAGGTTTTTTCGCTCATTCTTCGATCCTACTAACCTACCCATGAATCACATATTTAAATCACGATAAAATACATCAACCATGAATATTCTAGCATGAATTTGGAATAAATTTAACGACATTCTACGAATTCGAAATAGACAATAATTTTTGATAAAAACCTAAGTTCACATTTTTAAAATCTATGACTACTAATAAAAATTGAGAGTTCCTTACTAAGTTGTGATTGTTGGACACGATGAGCTAGCTTGAAAATCAAGGATCGGTGGTGCGGAACTTCAAAATTGGATGAACTTGGATGCCAACAATCAGGTTGGTCACGAAACCTTCGATGAAAGTGTCCTTCCTATTTCAACGACGACGGACTACTCTTATTCAAATTGGATGGGATTTCAAATAGATAGAATCGAACCCATATGCTATTTTTGGTGAGAGACCAGGAGAAAGAGATGAAAATGAAGGTGAAATAGGGTAAGAATGTGGAGCTCGTTGATGTCGATAACTTCTCCTTATTCGTCGACGATCAACACAGACCTGATTGCGAGGGATCTCGCCAAGAATGGGTCGAAACCCTTGGGTTGAAAAATGGGTTGGTTCTTTGTAAGTTAGAGAGAAGAAAATGAAATAAAATAAGGGCTAAGTTTTTTTATAACAAAAGCTGGAGGGTATTTTGGTATTTTTCACTCATTTCCATTTTCGACGGTAACTTAACTATTCGGACTCGAAAAATAACAAATGAGTATTCCATTTTGAATGATTTTTCATTGCGGACCTAATGGTGACATCGAATTTTTTTGATTCTCTCTCTAATGAAATTTTACTATTTTAAGTCCCACTCAACACAAAATTCAAGGATTTTATAACTTTTTATCCTAACTCGAATTCGAACGTACTTACAAACTAAAGTATATATTTCGACCTTTTTGAATCTAATGAAAAAATTAGTTTTTCTTAAAAATGAACATAGCAATATCCGAGTATTTTAGTCTAAGTCCCTTTTTCAGAATTCTTATCAAAATATCACGATTTAGTTTTTTCAAGATACGAGTTAAAAACTTAGGATATTATAATTACATAAATAGTTTATTTTAAAAAAAAATATAAAACAACGGTAGTGTCTTACAATCGTTTTCTTTTAATACATCCATCCATCAATCTATTCATCATATATCTGGGATATTTATTCATCTATTTGTCATATCTCTAGAGTCACTATTCCATTCAATCTAGAGAGAACATAAGTTCTCACTATCCATCCTTCAATCATCATCTATTTTCCTAAGCATTTATCAAAGTATATTTTCTAGAAAATATTTGAGATTTAATATATATCAACCTATTCCACACGGTGGTTTTGGTCAAGAAGAAAAATTTGAAAATCGGATAAAACATATCTTATCTAAGCATTGACATTATATATATATATATATATATATAATATTATAATTTAACCTAATTTTCAAGAGAAGCTCAAGAGTTGGTGATCTTGACACTAAGTGAACACATGGCATAAAATAATTTTGACATATGGCTCAAGAGTTGACACATGGCAAAGGAATTGACATGTGGCATATGGTGTATTTAACACATGACATAAGTTTGATATGTGGAATATGGGTTGACACATGGTATATGATGTATTTGACACATGGCATGAGGGTTGACACGTAAACGAACGTATTTGGTACATAAACGAACGTGTTTGACACATAACGAATGGTTTGCTTGGCATGTAAGCGAATATGTTTAGCACATAATGAACGATATATTTGGCATGAAAACGAATGTGTTTGGTGTGTGTAAAACGAATGTTGAGTTGACTCAAGCGGACAAGATGATTACATAGTGAATGTGTTTGACATGTAAGCGAATATGTCTAACTCATTTTTTTCACTGAAAACTCCAAAAATAACTCATTTTTTCATAAAATTTTCATAGTTTTCACTCTAAAATTTAATAAAAATATATTTTTTCAAATAAGGTGAAAATAACCTAATTAATTATATTTTGAGACATATAAATTGAATTAAAATATAAAAAATACATGAATTTCTTAATTATAAATTTAAGAATCTCAACATATAATTTTGGTAATCAATTTTCTTATAGAAAGTAGCAATTAAAAGGTAGAAAGGTAATTTTCGTACTTGATTTGTTTCTTTAAAATGAAATTTCTCTAAGAACAGCTTTCAAAAGTGTTCCTTGCTTGAAACTCTAACTTTGTTCTTCGTTCCCAACGAAATCTCTTTAGCTCAAATTGAAGATCTCAACAAGAGAAATTTTTTCTCTTCTTTGCAAAACATTGATTCTCATTTGAGGATGGTCGAATCGTTAATTGAAGGTTTAAGATTTTGGGTGACTTACATTGAAAAAGAAAGAAGAAGAAGAAAGAGAAATCTAATTCTCTCTCTTAAGTTTAGTATTTATATAATACGTGGGATGTAATAGTAATTAATGTAATTTTTTATTTTTGTTAATAACTTTACGCTTAAGACTCTATTTTTCGAAAATTTATAATCTACTTTGACTAATTTTTAGGTACACATCTAATGGTGTACTTAGAATTTTTTAAAATATCCTTTATAAAAAATTTATATTTTAATTAACCACTTATGCACGTTTATCGAGGCACTTACTAAGTTTTCTTAATCCTTATATCTAAATATTTGCATGAAATCATATTTAAATATTTATTACAAATTCCTAGAAATACACATAACATGATAATCAACCATCTCGAGTTACAAAATATATTTTAAGACTATTTTTTATTACTTATTTGCTTGATATCTATGTTTTTTCATACTATATTTGGTTGTGATTGTGATTTTATTTATTCATTTATTATTTTTACTTTCAAATATTTTATATTAGTTAACATAATTTTCCCTTTTATGTTGTTGTAGATTGATAATTTTTCTTCGATGATGATGGATTCAACATTGAACAAATAACATTTTGATTAGGGTTCTTGGTATTAATTTTAAGAATGTTTTTGATCTTCAATCACCCCTTACAAGGTAAGTGTTAAAATTAACTTTCTTACTTCATTTTCTAATTCTTTTTCATGATTTTTAATGTTTTACCAGTAAAGCTTTGCTTATGTTGAAATTTTAATTTTACTTTGAAAATTTGAAATCAATAAGTAGGAGAAGTGAACAGAATCAAGGTTGATTTAGATTGGTTCGATTTTGATTTTAGATTTGTAGAACCGATCATGTTCAAAACCGAATCATGTGCACCCCTAGTAATACTCACAAATCACGCATATCAGGTAAATCGAGAAAATCCTTATGGATGATCAACGAGAGGGTTTGAAAATTAATGTAATGTGAAATTTATTCTATAATAATTATAGATGAAAGTTAAATTGTAGTTATACAATATTTTTACTTTTATCTAAACTAGTGGGTCTTGCACGTATGATGTACGTGCGGGCCATATGATCCATATCATATTTTGAGTCATAATATTAGTAATATCTTCTAATAAATCTTAAATGAGTTATATTATAATCTATCAAATCATACAAATGATAAGAAGAAATACTTGTATAACTTATTTAACGAGAGATAATCATTAAGTAAAAAATTAAAATTGTAATTATAAATGAATCTATCCAATGTCAACTGATATATATATATATGGGAAATGTTCAGCGCAAAACATTTTGACAAACATTTTGGCAAACATTTTGGCACCGTCCGATTTAACGCAAATGAACGGATCAGATTCAATCTCTTCGATTTAACGTATAACTTATCCGTTTTCAATTAATTACAGCGCCATCCTTATACTTTCCATTAATTAGTATTACCTCCCTCTCTCATTAAACTAAAAAAAACAGAGAGTGAGACTCTCCATTCTCTCTCTCTCTCGAATGGACTCTCTCTCTCTCTCTCTCTCTCTCTATCTCACTCACTCTCTCACTCTCGTTCGAGCTCTCTCATTCTTGCAAACCCTCGCTCGAGCTCTCTTTCGCGAACTCTCTCGGTTTGATCTCGCTCTCGTTCTCACTCTCTCATCATCGCTCGCACGAACGACGAAGACTCCATCTCCCTCGCACAGGTACTCTCTCTCTCTCTCTTGGATTAATTTGAGTTTCGATTTAAGCTTTATCTCCTTGGATTAATTTGAGTTTCGATTTGATGAAGACAAAAAATCCAAAATTATTTAGGACTTTTTTTATCTTCACTTTGGTAAATTAACAATAGACTGTGAACCTGATTGAATAACAATTTTTGTATTAATTTGAGTTTCTATTCTTTGATTTGAGAATATTTCAACTGTGAAATATTTCACATAAAAAATTCTGATTAGTTGTTGTGTTTCTTGATTTTAATCGAGTGAGCAAGTGAAATTTGTTAGGTTCTCTATTGGTCCCAAGTAACCAATCAATAAGATCACAAACCCACAAACATAAATTTGAATTTAGTTTATCTACCAGACTCATAACTAAAACATATGAGAAATTCATGACATACTGATATGGAATAGCAGACGTTCACAAAAATAGTAACTATATGAAATTGGCACCCACCATGCCTAATTCCATGTTTACCATCCACACAAATCACATTAACTGTTTTCAACTTATTGAGGATATAAAAATCCCAATCGACAAGGATGAAAGGTGTTGATTGGGATGTTTGAATTGGGATGTTTGAAAGGAATTGAAATGGAGGACTTGGGAGATGGGGTTGGTGGTGATTATATATATATTTGCAGTGTTGGATGGAAGTTTAGAATCAAAGGTAAAGGGAGTGGTGGTTGTGATTTTTTAATTATAATCAGCATCAAATAATGAAATCCACTCAAATATCTTTGAGAACAAGGATTTTGAGCGATTTCTAATGGATTTTAGATATTTAATAGTCTGTCCTATGGCCTGTCTAATTGACTGATAAATATTTGGTATCATGAATTTCATTATGACAAAGAGTAATTATCACTAAGAAGAATCTACCTTTAATGCATTGATTGTGATTTAATGTATCAGTGAAAATATTTTATGGATACAATTGACGTTGACAAGTGTGGGGAAGCGACTATTGGTGAAACCATGGGATCTTCATCGAGAAATCAAGTAGATAGTGGAGAACGTGTTGATTGCGAAAGTCCTACAAAAAATGTTGAAAAGTTGAATGTTCCATATGTGGGGATGATCTTCGATTCAATTGAAGAAGTCAAGAAGTATTATGAAGATTACGGGCATCAAGAAGGATTTTCCATTCGTGTTCAAACAACTTCTAAGTGTCGATGAGGTTCAAATGAGATAACTGGAATGACATATGTTTGCACACATCAAGGAAAATATAAGGCGAAAGAAAAAGATGTTGAAGAAACAATTGTGAATGGAAGTGCTAATAAGATAAACAGAATAGGTTCTTCAATTGTTAAATGTGGTTGTAAGACAATGATGCGTGTTACACACGATAACAAATGGACCGTAAAATGAAAAGTGTCTGTTTTCGACGATTGCCATAATCACAAGGTAGTCACACCATCGAAGAGAATGAGGATGAGATCAAACTATTGTATGCTTACAGTAGCTAAGGATCTAGTGGAAACATTCAGAAGAGAAAATATTCAAATCACTAAAGTGCCAACCATTCTTGACGGAGATCTAATTGATTTTGATGGTAGGGACTGTTACAATCACTTGAGGAATGTTAGGCATAGGGAGTTGGAGGTAGGGGATGTACAGTCAGTATTGAATTATTTCTTAACAAAACAGGTTGAAAATCCACAATTCTTTTATGCAATACAATGCGATGATGAGATGAGGGCAACAAATTTCTTTTGGGTGGATGCAAGGTCTAGATTATCGTATGAATATTTTGGTGATGTGGTGACATTCGACACGACTTATCGGACAAACAAATATGATATGCCGTTCGCTCCATTTACTGGAGTAAACCACCACTTTCAGTCTATACAATTTGGGTGTGCTCTTCTACAAGATGAGACAGAGACAACTTTCTTATGATTATTTGAGACTTGGCTCAAGGCTATGGGAGGACGTCATCCAATATCGATGATCACCGATCAGGATTTGGCAATGAGGAATGCGATTGCTAAAGTTTTTCCCAAGACACGTCATCGCCTTTGCATTTGGCACATTATGAAAAAGTTTCCTGAGAAGTTGGCTTATAAATACTTTGAATCTTCTGATTTCAAAAGTAAATTGGAGAGGTGCATTTGGTCGACATACACGGGGAAGAGTTTGAAAAGAATTGGAAGAATTTGATTGTAGAGCATGGATTGGAAAGAAATGAATGGCTTGAACAATTATTTGATTTGCGGGAGTCTTGGGTGCCTGTGTATAATCGGGGTTGTTTTTTTGCTAGCATGAATACTACTGGCCGTAGTGAGAGCATTAATGCATTCTTTGATGGGTTCGTTACATGGAAGACAAATCTAAGAGAATTTGTAGTCAAGTATGAGGAAGCATTGAAAAAACTTGTTACAAATGAGACCGATGAAGATTTTAAATCAGAACACAAGTTTCGATGTGTGAAGAATGATGAGTTACTTCTCAAACATGCTGCGACAGTGTATACTAAAAATATATTTGAGAAACTCAGGGAAGAATGGCTCCAAGTGAATCGACTTAAAGTTGAAAAAATAGGAATCGATGATAGATTTCATACGTATCGAATAACAACTAAGTTTGGTAAGTCCGAGGAGTTTGTGTTGAAGTTAAATTTGGATACTTACGAGGGTGCATGTGAATGTAAGAAATTTGAGTTTGTTGGAATAATATGTCGGCATTTTATAAAGGTGTTTTTTCGTTTAGACATTGATAGTTTACCGTCAAACTTCATTCTTGGAAGATGGAGGAAATGGGCAAACAAATTTAGGGTGATGGATGCAGCAGTAATGATCGATGGGAAAGAACCGCCAATTGCATTGAGATTTGGTAATATGTGTCAACAAGCTACTACATTAGCTAGTTTTGCATCAACTTCAATGAAGAGATACGAAATCTTCACGAATACCTTAAATGAACTATCCAAAAAACTTTCTGAAATTCAATGTGATGAAATGTTAGAACATGAAGTTGTAGTTGATGCATCCCCAGCTGTAGTTGAAGCTTTACAGTTGTTACTTTTGGACCCAAATGTCTCGCAAACAAAGGGTAGGAAGAAAGATGAGAAGGGCAAAGGAAAGGTTGAATGTACAGGTAGATTAAAAAGTAGTATCGAATTGAGCCAACAAAAGAAGAAACGAAAGTGTGCATCATGTAAAGCATTTGGACACGACAAACGAATATATCCTATAAATCCATATAAAAAACATACAAGTTTTACAACCCAGGGTAAGCGAAATTATCTTTGTAAGAAAAAATATCACTTTTAAACATTTATTTTTGTTGTACATTCTTATTTATAATTTTCCTTTTTACTAGGTAATGATGATATTCAAGAATTGGGTCAGGACATGGAAAACGATCATGAGGCATCTCCATTGAGTTAGACACTTGAACAGGTACTTCATCTCTTAGTACATATACATTCTCTTGTCAACTGTTCTATTTGTTTTTTATATAATCTTATAATTGGCTACTGATTAATCTTATATATGACAAACATTGGTAGCACCTCTGAGAAACCATGTTAGTCATAATTCATAAGAGTTACTATGCAAGCATATAGAGAACATTGGATAGAGATCAAGGATAGAAAAGTAGCTTGTACTTAAAAGGTTGCTGCAGTACTTATCAAGAAAAAGGAAAAGAAAAGTATCTCTGTAATAGTTAGAACTATTAGCATATTTTGGATGAAGCAAATTACACAAAGTGGGACCCCTAGTTTGTGTATTCTTTTACAGTTTCTTATATTGTTGTTGGATAACCTTGCAAATTTAATTTGTTAAAAAACCTGAAAATCAGCATCTATTCCTTTTCGCAATTCTTGGGTTTGGCAACTTGTTTTGTCTGAACAATGTTGTTCAGCTCTTCAAAGTCTCAATGATCATCTCATCCAAACTTCAACCGTTTAGCCATTCCTCTGGTGTATCACATTAGGTAACTTTTGTAGGGTTAAGTAGGCATCCGGTAAGATGGTTCTCACATTATGAATGAATGAGCTAAACTCCCAAACAAATGTTGATGTTATCAAAGGTGTTGGCAGAATAGTATGCTGGAATATTGCAATGCTAGGTGTTGTGTACTTTATGTTGGTAGGAGAAGTGGTTTTATTAAATCAATAAATAAAGCCTTTTCCCAAATTTCTTGGTCAACAGTATTATAACCTGAAACCTTGTTGCAAGTGATTCCATGGCCATTGTAGCACATAATGAAGATGCCAACATTGCTCTGGTCGGACACACGTAATGCTCTAATTCATTCTGGCCCTAGATTTACAAACGTAAATAAATGAGTTGCGTTGCTAGTGTGACACTGGACTCTCTATGTGGCCGAATTGGATGAGTTTGAATGAATTGGCTTGGTACAATACAACTCACTAGCACAAATCTGAGTATAATATCTCTATTTATGGAGTTTAGAGCTATCTCATCAAGGCAACACTGTCGAGTGGCTTATCCTTCACAGCTTACACATATGCAGGTGAACTTCCAAGCTGTGCATTTGGATTCAATAGTAATGGCCTGGTAACATCTTTCTGTCTCTCTTTTTTACTTTTTCTTTCTTCTAGCTTACTCATTCCTGCCTGCATTTGTTTTCATTGTCTCTTGTCAGCATATGTTGCATCTCCTGCATTGGGTCGATTGAAATCCTCTTAGGTTGTTCTTGGCATGATTAAATTCAGCCTTTACGTTCAAATTTCTGCTATTGTTACCTTGAACTTTATGAATAGTACATTGTAGGTACTGATATCACTTCATCCATAGAGATTATTTGGTGTCCAAGCTGTTCCGAATTTGAATTAAAACCATACTTTAATAATTATTACAGATAATGATTCCATGATTCTCATTGTGCTGGGCTTCTTAGTTTTGTTGCATGAATCATATCCTTCCCAACAAGGATGAGATTAGTATTTTGGACTCAAGCTGACTCTCGAGAAGACATGTGTCACCCTATGAATTGTTTAAAATTACCTTAACTCCAAATTTCATAAATATCCATCCAATTAAACTATTGAGGGAACATTTAAAAAAATAAAATAAAAATACATTCTTATTATCTCCCACCCATTATGATGTCCACTCATTTTTTTTCTCTTCTTTGAAACGTCATTGTTATGCCTTTGTCAAAATCAATTGGATTGCTTTCTTGGTGGTCTTGCTTAAAAATTTCTCAAGACAATTTTTTCAAAATTTTATCTTTCATTGTCTTTTAGTGCTTGGCTTAATGGGGTGATAAGAAATGTGGGGGCTGCTTTGAATCCCGGGTAAAGCGGGTGGTCATGGGTCACATGGACTCCCGCAGATTTCGCTGCTGTGCAGCAGCTTTCTCAGCATCATTTAACTCTTCTTCTGTTTCTATCTCAATTTTTGTAATACCTGTCTCACATTATTTCTAGTCTTTTCTTTGCTCAACTAGTTCTCCATCTTGGGCTTTCTTGTTTCCTTTTTTCTCTCTGGAACTGTTATTTAAATGAATATAAACATATGTAACAAATCGGAATGCCTCCTTGACAACAGCTTAATGGGCTTGGTAAAATTGACTGCCTCTTCCTCCCCACCCCCCACTCCCTACCCGTCAAGATCTTCTTTCCCTCCAGTAATTTAATTGTGGCCGCACAGTTATGATTGATTTAGGTAGATGCTTGTAAAGTATCAGATATGGATCGTTATATTTGGTAGTGGCTATAAATACTGTGGGCATTTCTCTGTATGTATCTTTAGTATCAATACTACTATTGATCATATATTTTCTGAATTGTGATAATTATTTCAATAAGTCAAATTTGAGATAAGTAACATATGGAACAAGCTTTCTGAATCCTGTGCATATGGTTTGTTTGAAGATAAATTCTTCTTCTTCAGTGGTGTGCTCTGTTGTTTCATCATTTTGCTGGTGTTGCAGGGTTGATCGAAATAAATATCAGATCCAGATTCCCTTGCCTCCCAAAATTGATCCAAGTGTAACCATGATGACAGTAGAGGAAAAGCCTGATGTTACATACAATGATGTTAGTGGATGTAAGGAGCAGATTGAAAAGATGCGAGAGGTGAATACAATGTTTTTTTAATATTTCATAATGATATGCTACTATTGTGGGCTCTTTTGGTATAATTTTCCATTGCTAATTGTTCATATCAGACATTCCTCCCTTGATCCAAAAATATTGGATTTGCTTACTTTGACCTCTGACTTCAACAAGCTTAATATGAAATGACCAGATTGCACTGCTGTATGCACACTAGGCTGGATAGATGGTTTGAATTGTGAACTAAAGATATAGATATTTTTGTTTTTTCTTGTTAGACTCTATCAAAGAGAGAAGTCAATTAGTTATTTTCTTCCCTTTTTTTTTTTTTTTTTTTTTCTAATTTTGATTCATGGAGCACCAGTATTTAAATGGTGGGCAATTACAGATATAACTCGAGTTCATAATTTTTACGTATGGTACTCTCTATTACTCAGTCATTCAAATTTCTATAATTTTCTTTCTTCAGGTTGTTGAGCTGCCCATGCTTCATCCAGAGAAATTTGTGAAGCTTGGAATTGATCCTCCCAAGGGTGTTCTCTGTTATGGTCCACCTGGAACTGGTAAAACTCTTCTGGCTAGAGTTGTAGCCAACAGAACTGATGCTTGTTTCATTCATGTTATTGGAAGCGAGCTGGTTCAGAAATATGTTGGTGAGGGGGCTCGAATGGTTCGAGAGCTTTTTCAGGTTATAAACCTTTGCATGCTTCACAAATTTGCTCAACTTGATTTGTTTACAGTTCTCTCAATTAGATTAGATAGTCCACCAAACAAATGTACTTATCAATTTTCCAACCTTATCTGTCCCTTGATCATTATCCTATCATCATTTAAAAGAATGTTTTGATTTTTTTTAAATGGCTCGCTCAAAAAAGGCTTGCATAGTCTTTTTTGATGAAGTAGATGCAATAGGAGGTGCACGTTTTGATGATGGTGTTGGTGGAGATAATGAGGTTCAGCGTACGATGCTCGAAATTGTTAATCAGCTTGATGGGTTTGATGCAAGAGGAAACATCAAAGTTCTTATGGCGACAAACAGGTTAGTTTGTTGTCTATGTTTCTACTGCTGATGGCTATGATCTGAAATTCAATATGGTACGTGTCCTTGGGGCTATTGACCTAATTTTTAAAAGTGTCTTATGAATACCCAATACCCAAGTCTTATGGTATGGTGATATGTGCCTCTCTGATTGCAACAATAAGTTTCAGATTTGAATAATCATTAAGGCTCAAATGCATTCCCAGGTCAAATGTCCAATAGAATTTCAGATAATTTGAAATTTTCTTTTATTTATTATTATTTCTTTGGTTATGTGAACTTCTCATCGCACTAATCCACACTTTTATTTTTACCATCCTTTTCAGACCCGATACACTGGACCCAGCTTTATTACGCCCTGGTCGTCTAGATCGTAAGTTTGAGTTTGGGCTACCTGATTTGGAGAGCAGGACACAGAAATTCAAGATCCACACACGAACGATGAACTGTGAAAGAGATATTCGGTTTGAGCTTCTTGCTCGACTTTGCCCAAACTCCACTGGTTAGTTTTTCAGTGACATTTCCTGCAATTTGTCATTACTAATATTATTGGTAACGTAAAATACATCTGTAGGCTACATTGATTTCTTGAGGAATCCTTTTGGTGTTGGTCTTAGTTTAAAAATAGATACAACGATCTTAGTGACATATATGACCATCTTTTGTGAAATGAGCACATGTGCCAAAGCTTGATTATAAATAAACTGTTGCTTACCTTTAACTTTCTAATCTTTGACATAGATGTGGGATATTCCTTTCTTTTTAAGTTGTGGAATAGAATAAACTGGATAAAGCATAATTGATCATACATCTATAGTGCACTGAAAAACCTTCGAGGCATACTTATATTATGATTTTACACTACTCTTCAAACACTGGTGAACAGTTGAGGTATATTTAAAATGAATTTCTTGGAATCTTTTTTTTCTTCTTTGTTTTGTTTGTAGAAAGAGAAGTCATGATGGATGATGGTCCAATTAGATGTGTGAAAGGAGAATTCCTCCCTCGTTAACCACTTTTTCCCTTTCTAATACTAGGATTTGTTTTTCTTTCATTAATGATTTTTTTTCCTAGCTAAAGTTCTCTGATCCTATGTTTTCCCAAAATCGTTTAGAACACTCTTGGGTTAGGAGGGTCCCTAGTCGTTCGAGTTGTCTTAACCACTAACCTGATCAATCTGAAAATGATGTGGACAAAACTCAGGGGACCGACCCCATGTGGATCCCAAGCCACCTTTGGTTTTTAACTATGGTCACCAATCCTGATTGGACTTGGGCAAGCTGACTAGGGATTGATTGGCCTATCTCAGGACACCATGAATCATGGAGATTTTTTTATTTTTCTTTCATATTTTTGTGTAGTGTTAGTATGCTTCTTTTCTCACATGGTTGGGTTGCCTAGTTTTGTACTAACGGATTAAAATTCATGTTCAGGAGCGGATATAAGGAGTGTGTGCACGGAGGCTGGGATGTATGCCATTCGGGCACGAAGGAAGACGGTGACAGAGAAGGATTTCCTTGATGCAGTAAACAAAGTCATCAAGGGCTACCAGAAGTTCAGTGCAACTCCAAAGTACATGGTCTACAATTGAGCTTCAGTCCTTTCTTTCGAAGACAGACTATGTTGTACTCTAATTTGGGTTCTCTGCATCATCGTCATGCATGCGCAATGCGGCTTTCTTAATTCTTAATTGTTGAAACTTGTTGAAAAATACCCCCATTGAAAACTTATTTATGATTACTTTTCTCATGTGCTTGATTTCTATTGTCTTTCTAATTTGAGCAATTGATGATTTTTGTAACAGAGATTTTGCAGTCTCATGTTTTAGAATAAGTATATATTGTTTTTACATTTGCTGCAAACTTCACAAGTTCAAATATTGATCATCTGGTGGTGTACAATGAAACTCTCTTTTAACCATCTGGTTGAGAACTTAAAATTGCCACACTTCCCCAAAACTTCATACAATATTTAGATGATGCATATAAAATCTGTTGGTTTCATGGAATCTCACCAACTCTTGGGATCATGGATGGGTAGCAATTTGGAGTGAATTAAATTTTTTGGCTGTGAGAATACTGTCGCCATGCTTTTGAACAGACAGAAAGATAAGAAATCCATAAAAATAAAAATAAAAAGTGACCAGAATAGTTCCTATCAGATTTGGATTCATTTTCAGAAATTGGTTTAGAAGTACATGTGTAAATTATAAAATGTAACATTTTATAGACACTTGTGTATGTAGGAGAGTGCTTTGTGGGATGTTAGTGTTCTCCACAACTTTTGTTTAGTGTAAAAGAAATGGTGTTTTGATCATTGTATGGTATATGTATATGGTTCGGAATCTCCAAAAAAAGGGTTTTCTTATCTACCATTCATAGAAAAATAAAGCATCATTCTATCTTTCACAATTGAATTAACATATGTATAGGCCATAGTAACAACAAACGGCGATTTTTTGAAAAAAATGTGTTTTGCATCTCCGACAATTAAAAAAAGGTGACTTTTTCATTTATGCAAAAAAATTGCCATTTTATTCTTGATTTTTTTCACATGAAAAAACAAATTAAACACTTATATTTCCAATGTGGGTTTGATACATAATAAAATTTGGAGATTCCCAAATGTAAAAAAATGGGATTTGATGATAATAACTTGAATTTATGAATTTCATTATATATATAGGGGACGGTTCATCAGCCCTAAAGTTTGCTAAGTTTGGTGCCAAACATTTTTCAAAATATGGGTTAGAAGCTTTGGAATGAACTGATTTTTAATGAGGATGATCTCTATGATGAGGAAATCATCATCACCAAAAATCAGCATATTCCAAAACTTCTAACCCCATCAAAAGTGATTTACAAAAATTGGACGGTCCACGATTCTTTAACTTGTAAACTAGGGTTAGAAGTTTCAAAATGAGCTGATTTTTTGTGAGGATGATCTCTTCACCGTAGAGATCATCCTCACAAAAAATCAGCCTATTTCAAAACTTATAACCCCATCAAAAGTGATTTACAAAAAATGTTTGGCACAAAACTTGGCAAACTTTCCAATGCTATCTTTTCTTAATTATTTCTATCATTATATATGCATATTTCATGGTATCCTCCCCACTAGATCCACCTAAATCACAAACAATCAAAATAATTTAGATCCCCTTAAGGAACAAATTTAAATAAAAAACAAATGAGAAATAAAAACAACTCAAGAACAGATAAATAAACAAAGAAATAAGGGGTCTTTGAAACTTCTCCATTAATAATCCAACTCAAGAATAGAGGAATAAACAAAGAAAAAAAATTTATCTTCCTTCTCCATGCAGACTTGGCCACTGAACTCCACCTTCCCCCATGCAAACTAACATACTCAGTAAGCAATTTATCTTCCTTCTCCATGCAGACTTGGCCACTGAACTCCACCTTCCCCCATGCAAACTAACATACTCAGTAAGCAATTTATCTTCCTTCTCCATCCTTGTTCTGGACCTCCCAAACCTGACAACCCAACCATTATAACACTTAAAAGAGTTACTAAGAATGTTTACTAATTGTGTGACATAAGTGCATAATCCCTGATCTTTATATATATGTAATATTATCAACCCCCATCGAATCACTTTGATGTTCCTATCAAATACCTCACACTCCATCTTTACATATATGTCGTGGAAGTGTGTAGGAACCATTATATGGAGGAAAAAAGAGAAGCAGGAAAAATAATCCAACTCACCAATATGTGCAAATCAGACCAATAAAAAAATATTAAGTCAAAATCAGAAAACAAACATCAAAGAAACAAAGGGCAGTAAATAGGAATCCAATTTCAGTTAGAAAATTTCAAAAAATTGAAGTAAAAGAGACAAAGAACATGACAGACAACAACAAACATGGCATACCCACACAAACACATGTAATATCTTATTAATGAAGTATACATGAATCTCCTAGACCATAAAAATATGCCCGATGTTGCACTAAAGAACAGCAAATACCGATATATCCGATGATCATAAACCTGAAAATTAGTAACTCCACTTCAGTAAACGATGATAAAACAACAACGCAAGAAAAATAGTTATTGTCATGGACCGTGTGACTGTTGAAGGTAATGGCAAGGACAAGTACGTTAAGGGATCAAAAGTTATTGGAAACACCAAAAACCTTCATAGCACTGGAAAAAGACTTGAATATGAACTTAAGGAAGAAATATTTGGTAAATGGATAAACATATAAATGGGATGACCTTAAAGGAAGAAATATTAGGTACCAAATCAACTCGAAAAATAGGAATTTTTTCGATTTCGATTCAATTCGTTAGAAAAATATGATTTTTTTAGCTACCCAATTTTAAATAGACTTCAAATAGGATTTTTCTAGCTACCCAAATCAAAAATCAGAATTTTCTGAAATAGGTATCTAGATTTGAAACAAATGCATCTGTATTAATAAAAATCATAACATGATCATAATCATAAAATAAATAACCCAAAAATATTAAATCGAAAAAAAAAAACCTAAATAATTCCAGATTTTTTGTCTTGAATTTCTCATGTGTTTTAGTTATGAGTCTGGTAGATAAACTAAATTCAAATTTATGTTTGTGGGTTTGTGATCTTATTGGTTGGTTACTTGGGACCAGTAGAGAACCTAACAAATTTCACTTGCTCACTCGATTAAAATCAAGAAACACAACAACTAATCAAAATTTTTTATGTGAAATATTTCACAGTTGAAATATTCTCAAATCAAAGAATAGAAACTCAAATTAATACAAAAATTGTTATTCAATCAGGTTCACAGTCTATTGTTAATTTACCAAAGTGAAGATAAAAAAAAGCCCTAAATAATTTCGGATTTTTCGTCTTCATCAAATCGAAACTCAAATTAATCCAAGGAGATAAAGCTTAAATCGAAAATCAAATTAATCCAAGAGAGAGAGAGAGAGAGAGTACCTGTGCGAGGGAGATGGAGTCTTCGTCGTTCGTGCGAGCGATGATGAGAGAGTGAGAACGAGAGCGAGATCAAACCGAGAGAGTTCGCGAAAGAGAGCTCGAGCAAGGGTTTGCAAGAATGAGAGAGCTCGAACGAGAGTGAGAGAGTGAGTGAGATAGAGAGAGAGTGTGAGAGAGAAAGAGAGAGGGTTTGAGAGAGAGTCCATTCGAGAGAGAGAGAATGGAGAGTCTCACTCTTGTTTTTTTAGTTTAATGAGAGAGGGAGGTAACACTAATTAATGGAAAGTATAAGGATGGCACTGTAATTAATTGAAAACGGATAAGTTATACGTTAAATCGAAGAGATTGAATCTGATCCGTTCATTTGCGTTAAATCGGACGGTGCCAAAATGTTTTGCATTGAACATTTCCCTATATATATATATACAAAGTGATATTGTAAAATTTTCATTTCTACTTCAATGAATATCAAAATATTCTATAAATAAGCACTTTAGCACATATCTATTATATTATCAACACCGAACAAAAGTAGCGTATATTACAACACATAACAGTTTAAACTAAATCTCAAACCTCATAACATAGGTGAAGAAGGCACCACAGATGCAAACAAATCATACTTAGTATTAGTAGCATCTACACGATTTGAGTTTGCTAGAGATTTATCTTATTTCAGAAAAGACTTGCATTTTAGTGTTGTCCTCCTAGTGCAAAATTTCAAAAGAGGTAGTAGAGATCATTAATAATTAACTCTTGAAATCATTATATCTTCTGTAATTCCTTAATGGAAGCGACAAGATATCATTTGTTATAAATCTATTATTATGAGTGAAAAATTCACTTTTGCAATTTTGACATATTGAAATTTTTTTTACAAGTGAAAAATAAATTACTTTTTGAATCATTGCTTCTAATGTTTTCAAAGGAGCATGTTTATAAGCATTCAATACTTCGCGAAGACTATTCCCATTCTCCAAATAAATGTGTTCTGAATGATGATTATTTGAATTATTTTCATGTTTTGTCAAATTGATAAGGCATGATAACCTACAATTGACAAAAGAAAATCACATATGTACTCAATTCTTCTTAGTTGCTTAATATCATAATGTATCAAAATAATAATTAACGCTACTCACTTGGTACCCTTTGCAGAAAATACAAAAATACAAGATCTCACAATCTTTAATCGTTCCGTAAATACCTCTTCTCTAAGATAAATTCTAATAAATAAGTATAAATCCAAATTGTAATCTAATCCATCCATGCAAAGAGAGAGAAATAGAAGGGTTGCATGCAATAAACATTATTTTGTTGAAAAATATAATTGATAGGCAATCCCTCAAGCATATCAGTATGAAGAAGCTCCTTGAGAGTGGATGAAAACTTGGTGAAACAATCTTTTTGAATTTTTTTATTTCTACATTATTCTTTTAAGGATTTCTCTGTAAGCTTTTATCTTTTGCATTTTTTTCGTTCTTGCAAACATTTCAGATAATATAAAACCACTACTTGATATGACTATCGATGACATCTTCAATGGTTATGACTTTGATTTTAAGGCAAAAAGGATAATTTATATTTTGTAAGTTCACTCCATTAATATATTTTATACTCCATTAACATCATCAATCACAAGGAAACATGAAAAAAACACAAGCAATAACACTATACTAAACATAAATATAATTATATAATTTATAATAATAAAATTATAAGTAAGAATTAAAGTTAAAGATATTGAAACTACATTAAAAATATGATGAATTATAAGCTAACAAGTAATAGACAATTATATTTTCCCCTTAGTAACATTTATAGTTCAAAACTATAGTAATAGAAATTAAATACAAATGGTCATATTGCTATGACATATATAATCTATTTACAAATTCAAAAGATGCAAAATAAATGAGAATATAATCATTGTCAACAAATAGATAAAAGAGTGACATATTTAGAAATAATAAATCAATAATGGTGCGTTATAGTAACCAAATCAAACAAGGTGATGGTCTAAAAGATAATGTCGTATTATCTCCCTATTGAAATAATAAAATAATCATTTATCAAGATTCTTAATTATCACGTAGGTATATAATTGATTTACGTGATTTTTATTTTGGTACTGTTGAACTTTATGTCAAAAAAATAAATTTTGAATATACAAATATCTAAAATATTGTCGAATTTTAAAAGTCTTCTTCTTGAAAATAAAAATCACATATAAAAATTATAAGTTAAAATCTATATTTAATAGTAGTATTAGTAATAATAATAATAATAAATTTTAAAAATGAGAATTGTAATTGACATATTTATTATCTTTAATTTTCGAAGATAATCAACATTACATTGAATTTTTTTTATATACTATATTTCATTATGAAATAGTGTCATTTAAAATTTATCAGTATCATCAGTAATATGTATACGTAACATATACTTTTTAATACAATATAATTAAAAGTATAAATTATTATAATATAAATAATTAGTTGAGTATATTATTATTAAGTATTTAAAATTTACTTGTATATGATATTAACATTTATTTTATTGCATTTATAGTAAATATATTTTTTAGTAATTTAAATAATTTTTTTTTATTGCAAATCATGCATATAATATTTAATAGGTCTTGAGTGTTGTTCAAATCCATAATTTTTATCTTAACTTTTAACAAAGACTAAAATTAAATAAAAAAATAAATTAATAAAAAATAAAGTAATAAATAAAGGGTCAGGATCCCTTAGCTCCGAAGAATGACCCATGAAAAAAATAAATGATCCCAACCTTTTAAATGCAAAATTCAATGCTTAAGATTTATCCTTGGGATAAGTATTCCTGAGATTTATGTTATCAAGATACTCGTAAATCTCAGCCATTGTATTCTGCATTTAAAGGATTAGTCTCATATATATTTTTCATTAGTCATTCTTAGGAGTCAAGAGATCCCAACCCATAAATAAAATAAATAAACAATTAAGCTATGGTAGTATTATTTTACTTACATGTTTAACATTTTCTGAAAGTAAAATAAGTTCTTTGAATGTTACTCGTTCATTTTTTATAATTTGATGACATTTCAACAATTCAAATTTTGTTTCTCCGTCGTTGAAAAAGATTTTTTAAATCTATTTTGATTGAATAATTAAAATATTAAAAAAATGATAAGATATTTAATAATAAAATTAAAAAATTAAAAATTTTAAAAATATTTATACCATTATCTGAATTTGAGGACTTCTTTAATTGAAGTATTGATCTATAATATTGAACTTATAGTAGAGGAAAGAGAAAATTCTCTATAGAATAAAAAAGATGATGAGAGATAATATCAATTAAATATAATGATAAAAATAAAAAATTAATTAATAAATAATTCTAATTAAATATATTAAAATACGTACCTTTAAATTATTATGAGATGACTTTTAATAATTTGATTGAAATTTTCATCAAAACGTTTTGTTAAATTCTTCTATAATGTCAAATGTATTATGGATAACGAACTTAGTAAAAAAAATTAAATAAATTTTTAATAATAAATTAATTTAAGATAAATAAGTAATTAAATTTTGTGGAGAAGATATCCAATCCTTTTTTTAATAGCACTAACTAAGGTATCCACTACAATTATGATAGCTATTATATCTACAATATATAAAAAATTAATATATATATATATAATAATTTTTTTAATTTATAATAATAATAAATAAATAAATATAAAATTAATATTCTTAATTATATAATCAATTTATTACTGATAAGTAGTTGATCTAATGATGCATAATTTGACAATGAGTGTAAGATTACAAGTACTAATTGTTATATCTTCAATTTTGTTTAATCGACTTCTCTTGTCTAGTATAATTTCATACTTTATACTTATTATATTATACTTTAAAACAACTTCTTTGATTATTTCATTAGAAATGTAATAAATGGAATTACATTATAGATTTGCTTCAAAGAATTTAATTGATTCGTAGAATAGAATAATTTGTATTTAATAATCCAATCAAATCTAAGAAAAAAATATTAATATATAATTTTTAATAAAAAATAAATATATACATTAATCAATGAAAATTAATTTTATAATTAATGCCAAATTCTTTTATAGTATTATAAGAATATTCTTTCTATTTATGTGTCAGATGACTCTTTAAAATGAAATTTGTAAAATTATGATTCAAAGAAAAAACATATTGATAATTTGGTTAAATCTCTTCATATTGTTTAGTAAATTATTCCCTGTAAATAACAAATATAGTCAATAAATATTATAAAAATTAAAATTCATAAAAGTAAAATAACATGATTAAACTATGGTTACGAAGTTGATAAATATATTAATAAATTTTGTTGTATTGAGATCTTTAATTTGATTAACCAAAATTTAATCGAAATCGAATTAAAAAATATTAATGATAGAATTTCAAAATAATAGGTTTAAGGAATATAAACCTAATACTCTTGAGATCATTCCAACAATAACAAATACAAATCCTAACTAGTGAGATATGATAAAATTTTAACTTAATCTTTATCTTCTTCAAGAAGATGAAGTTAGATTTTCTTTTAATCCAACGGGATGAAAAATTTCAATCAAACAATTGATATTAGATTAGATTTTTTATTAAAACAATGGTCTTTTGATTATTTAAATGGTACATGGGTAGTTTAGATATTCAAGCCATAGACCATCAATAGAATAAATGTTGGTAACAGTTTGATCGGGTCAACGAAGGTCTAGGGGGAGTAGACCACGTCTTGTATTTCGAGCGAGGGGAGGGGGTAGCCCTAATTTTGCCTATTTCTTAGGGAGTATTATTAAAATACCCTAAAATATATCCCAAGCACTATTATTTATTAGTCAAGTAGATCAACATTTAAAAAAAAAAATAGCAAACTTTAGTCCTATTTAAATACAATTGGTCTTATTTGCGGGTTGAACTGGACTGGGCTTTGATTTCTACTATGCAAATATGAAAGAGAGAGGAATTAGTCATGGTATTGGATACTTAATGATACATTTGTTAATAATAGGAATACTTTTCATTTACTTCAAAAGTTTTCATTCAGTGTGCACTTAATTGCCGAATTTTGAAGATGCTAGAAGCCAAAAGTATTTAACAGTTAAGGGAATACATACCCAATCCTGGTTTATTCTGATTTCTACGAAAAAAAAATGGTTGAAATGAAACTTATCAAGAATTTAGAGGAAAATGTTCTATTTTAGGTTAATGACTATAATACTAAAATAATTCTAGGAATGACTACTTTATCTTATTTAAAGGGTATTATGATTATTCAAGTTCAATTTAAGAATGTAGAAAATAACTTCTCACCAAATGATATACAACTTCTATAAGCACTTCTCCAAAAAACACTTTCTTACAATAATCACAAAAAAAAAAAAAAAGGTCAGAAGAAATTTTTTTATAGAATTAATTCCACAGAATTTCTATTGAAAATATAACTATCCTAGATGAACCCTTATTGTTTTGAGATATTATTTCAAGATATTATGTTTTTAATTTTTCTACACTTGATTTTTTAATTTAAATCAACAGATTTTCTTAAGATTTATTGTAATTCATTATGTGTGCTACACATATATAGGAAAAAAATATAAAAAAAAACTTATAAAGTTTACATGTTAGTTCAATGTAAGAAATAAAAAAAAGAAAATAGATTTTTATTTGAAAAATGATTAACAAGTTATAAAATCTTTTGGACTTAATGCATCATAATGATTATCTTTGTTATTTGATGTATGTAAAAAATAAAATAAAAGGAGACTTAATAAATATTTATTGTAAGATAGAAACAAAATGAAGTAAATTATTAATAAAAATGGATTTGAAATTTATAAAATCTTTTAGAATTAATGTAGTATATTAGTTACATTTGTTGTATGATGTGTAGAAAATAAATTGAAAACTGAAACTTATTGAAAGTTACATGTTTGATTCAACGTAGGGGTTTAATTGGGCTCATTTTCCCATTTATCTAGCCCAACCCAATGAACACAAATAAATATAAATATAAAATATATTTGACAACTTATAAGATTGCTTAGAATTAATTATATGTGTTATACCTTGCGATTGAGGAAAAAAAAAAGAAACTTATTAGAGAAAAATAATAAAAAGGAAACCTTTCAAAGATTACATGTTTGGTTCAATGTATGTGAAAGTGCCTTCGATCTGTGGGGTGTGCGGATCCGCTTTTGATTTTTTGAGATTTGGGAGTCGCCACCTAGTTATTACATCTAGGAACCTAATCATGACTCCAAAAAAATAAATAATACTAATCTACGAAAAAGAAACTATGAGTCTGGGGATCACGTTACGGGGTTAGAAGGTGTTTGGTACCAATCCCGTCTGGCAAATGTCGGTCTCTATTATTTTTCAAAAAAGATTATATTGCTAAAAAACCTAAAATCAATAAAAAAAAAGAAGTATACCTAGATGATCGCAACAATTTATTCCCTCAGAACTGGCGGAGAGACTCATCATATGAGATTCCTTGCTTTGTTTCCGGCATTGGATCTGTTTCTGATTTTCAAGTTGAGGTGTCTAGATTTGAATATTTTATGTATTTTTTTGAAGGATTTTTGAATATTTTTTAAAGATTTTTGAGTAAAAACTGGGGTTTGGATGATAAGTAAGAAGTTAGGACTTCAAAATTAAGGTTTGGAGAAGGCTATGGAGATTTTTTGACCTATTTTTTTTAAATTTTTTCTTGACCTGCGAGATTGGGATGTGAAGGCTCCTATTTATAGATTTTTTGAAAGAGTTGGTGTTTAATTAGGTTTCTTTAGATAAGATGAATTAGGGTTTTGACTTAAGTCTTATTTGATTGACTAGGTTTCTTTAGATTAAGGTTTTAATTAGGGTTTTGACTTAAGTCTTATTTGATTGACTATGTTTATTTATATTAAGATTTTAATTCTTACGTATAATGAAAGAATATATTTTTGATTTTTGGAGAACCCCCCTTAATTATATTTTAATTCTTTAGGCCCCCAGATGGAGGGTCTTTTAATGAATATCAGGGGGCTTCACTAAAAGAAGTGGGCAACTATCAACAATTTTACCTGAGAGCTTGATTGATTGGTTTAAATTTTTTTAATTTTAATTAGGATTTCACTTTACATTAATTAATATTTTAATTATTAATTTCAAAATTTTAAATTGTTAAAATAAAAAAATTATCGTTTTTCCCCCGAAGAAGACTTTTGCATTGAAAAGTCATTTTTTGATGTTTTAGAATTAATTTTTCTTAAAGAATCCGATGGGATTATCGGTTTGTGTCACTCATGAATTTTTTGACATGAAATGATTGTGAACCCTTTGAGGGGCATTTTCATAATTTTGTCAAATTTGGTGAAAGTTGGCGAAATGATTTATTAGGTTTCAATTTATTATTTTATGTATTTAAAAAGATTTTTCTAAGCGTACTGTGGGTTCTAAGGATATTTTGATATTAAGGGTATTTTGGTAATTTAGGTCATTTTTTAGTGATTTTTATCGTAAAGTTTCTTTTTATCTGAAAAATGATTATTTTGTACATTGTGAGTCATATTTTCCTAACATAACGTGATTTTTAGAGTTTTGTTTGTTTGAGATACCTCATCTGAATTTCTGAAACATATCTAGTAGCAAACAAAAAACATTGGAATATTTATCCATCATTGAGAACCGTCGCAATCGGATTGACGAGTTGATTAATCAGGCGAGTGCGAAAATGGGGTGTCTACAGTATGATAAAAATAAAAAATAAATTATAAATATAAAAAGAGTTGACAAGTTGTTATATCTTTTGCAATTAATAAATTATATTTATTTTCTTAAAATTTCAAGAAGAAACTTTTCTATATAAATCCCTCCTAGGTTTGTAGCATCCATCATTGTATTCTTGGGGCCTTTGCTTGATGTGAGTCTTTTTATTTAGGAGACTTGTCAATTGTGGTAGTTCTCAAGCGGATTGTTCCCTTTCTCTTAAATGACAAGTGTCACTACCCTCTTTGGCCCACATTATGGGTTTGGCGGAGTGATGTCATGACTGTCAAAAGATTCATATATTTGGATTCGTTGATGGATTCATGATCATTGTTCTTATGATTTGAAGAATAGTCGTCAACTTTATTCTCCTTTAATCTGTAAATTTTGCAAATCAACCATTTTTTTCCATTTATGAAAATGTTTCATTTATAGAAGGAAAGTGGTAAGACACACTATATCTTCTACAGTAGGAAAGATATTCCACTAAGAGATTATATTTTTTAGAACTTCCTTAAGTGGGTGCATGATATGGCACACGTTTGTGAATGTGAAGGTGGGACATATTTGAATATGAAATTAGAGATGGTTTGTTACAAGGATTCTTTGGTTCTTCGCATGAATTGAGTATGTGGTTGAGAATCCATGTCATGATCTCATAGATATAAAGCTAATTAGATAGAATTCTCCAGTAGTAAAAAGATCTGACTTAATGAGATAGAAGTACTCTCTCTCTCTCTCTCTCTCTCTCTCTCTCTCTCTCTCTCCACTTATTATACATGACTAGCCATATTAAGTTAAGTGAATTCTATAAAAAACAATTGTTTCTTTACACCCCCCACCAACTTACCTTTTTTCTTTTCTTTTCCTTCTGGTGGCTGCAGGATAAATGCTGAGTGATTAAACAAATTCAAAAACCACCCCCACCACCAGACCCTTAGCCCTTGTTTGGCATTCATTAACTCAATTGTCTAATTAGGTGTTTGGTGTTAGTGTTCAGAAATTATTTTTCGGATAAATTTTTTTTTTCTGAACATTTTGATAGTTATATTAAAACTAATTTGACCTTCGAGTCATTGATTTAATATCTACGAAACAATATTGGCAGTATTTTATGTTTCAGCCAAAAAAGTAACTTTATTCTCATTTGAAAAATCGAAATCTTCTCTTTATGTTCCGTCAAATTCACACAAATATATAAGTAGAAAATTGGTTGGATAGTTTTTATTATTTGATAGTTCCTTTTCGACTTCTGCGTTTGGTCATAAATAAAATTGAAAAACTAAATTACTACTAACTAAGCAAAAAATTTAAAACCTGAGGGACTTTTAGAATTCAAAAGCATGGGAAGGAGTCTCCAAACACGCTCCCAAAAGCTACGTTAATGTTTGAGTCCAATAAGAGCATACAACTATTCTCACCTCCAACACGAGTGATTGTTTGCTCATAGCCCAACACTGATTTGACATGTGGCGCTGATGACTTAAGTAATAAGAGAGAAATTTATCTCTCCTACTCGCACATCCACTGTCTAGAAATCTTAATTTTTAAAATTTGAATCTTAAAAAAAATTGTACAATTCACATGGATTATCATATTGGCAATTGAACACAGCCTTCTAGATTTCATGAAAAAACTCATGGAAAAAAATGAAAAAAAAAAAAAAAACAACATTAAAATACAATGGTGAAAAATAACTTATTTTTAAACCTTTTTCTTTTTCTTTTTGAAAATCATAGAATTTCATCCTCTACAACACTGATGCATTGGATCATGTTTCTGAATGCCCCAAGGTGCTCTTATTAGGAAATTTGTATTTTCTTATTATGGTCTCAAGAGAGAAAAATTCTTCTATTATTGCTTATGTCATCAGCACCACATGTCAAAACCGTGTTGGGTGGTGAGCAAACAATCACTCCATCCACCACATGCATGCAACATCGAAAAGCTCTAAACCCACATGCATGCAACATCAAGGAAACACCACATGCATGCAACATCAAAAAGCTCTAAACCTTAATGTTAACTTGTTAAACAACTCAAACCTTCTCTTCCCACTTGACAAAAATAAAGAGCTTAACACACACTCTCTCTCTTCCCAACAACCTGTTTCTTTTATCTTTAAGTCTATCATCAAAAAAAGGATTCTTGTTGCATGGCAAATGGGTGTTTTTTTGTTTTATGGATAAAGGGATCTCTATGAAGTGATAGGTGCCATACAGAGATGTAGATGTGCTGTTTTCAAATCGCATTCTCTTTATTTTTCTTTTCTTGTGTATAAGAAGACCACCTCCTATTTTAGTTGTGTTTGTAGGGTGGTGTGCAAGAGAGAGAAGGGAAGATGGGAGACCGAGGGCTATGGAGGATTTTGGGTATTAGCTTCAAGAAGTTGAAGCCTTTCTTGGCTATGGTCTCCCTACAACTAGGTTATGCTGGGGTGTCTATCATCTCTATGCTTTGTTTGCAGCGTGGGTTGAGTCATTATGTATTAGTGGTGTATCGCAACGCAGCCGCGATGGTTGCCGTTGCCCCTTTCGCTTGGATTTTCGAGAGGTCTTTTCCCCGTTATCTCTATTTATTCTAAGTCTCTTTAATTATTTCAGATTTCCCAATATGAAATATTCACAAATTCTCTTTTCTGTGTTTTATTTTTTAGGAAAGTTAGGCCAAAGATGACAATCTCCACCTTCTTGAAGATAATGGTACTAGGTTTGATAGATTAATGCTCTTAACCATATACTTGATATTTGTTGGGATATATATGATGATACTTGTAGGACTAATATAGACTCATTGGCAATTTTTCCTCGAAGTCATGTCAAAAGAATTTTGGGTCGACCAAATGAATCTTAATCCTCCCTTATATTCTAACTTAAGTTGCATTCTCAATCTGTTAATTGATTAGTGTATCCATATTTATTCTCACTACTTAAATCTACGTTATTTTCTTGAGTGGTAATTTTTTGACTCGAAAATTTTCACTCGATATGTATGTGGCTGATGTGGCAAGGGCACCAAACCATAGATCTTTTTCTTTGAGATATCCAAGGAAAACGATCAATGATTCTTTACTCTTGCCATGTTAGCTGAGTACAAACTGAGTGAAAATTTTCTAGTCAAAAAGTCATTAGCATATTTTTTTTCTCCAACTCACTAATGTATAACCTTGAGCTTTCACATTACTTATTTGGGTTGTGTTAATTAAATACCATACCAAGGTAATATATACACACACGAAGAATTAAAAACAGTTAAAAGCAATATATCAGAAGTTGTCAGATCCTGTTGAATTTTGTTGGACTGATTTATATTTATTAAAAATTTATATCTATCTTTTTCGTCCCTATCTTACCTTCATTTATTCTCACAAAAAGATAACATATACGAGGGAAAAACAAGAGCCGTATAACTCACTAGCCAAATTGATTTTATAACAAAATTCCGTTGGACCGCTGCTTGGTCCAATTTTAAGTTCAAGGATGCATAGAAAGCCAAGAGAGTTAATGTTGGGTATATTAACCAACACCTTGTCCAAATGAGTTGTTTGTGATGGCAACGTTAAATTTGTAACCAAACCTGACTGACTCTTTTTCATTGATGCAATTGCAATTGTTTTCCAGGACTACTCGAAGATTATGATCACCCTGGGTTGATGAGCCACATACATGTAGTAGTATGGGTGATTGGGCCATCACATTACATCTATATCTATATATGAGTAGTGTTTGGCTGACAACTTTTGTTCTATGTGGCTTAAAAGTTTTTGATTGAGCTGATTTTATGTGAAAATGATGTCTATGGTGAGGAGATCATCGTCACAAAAAATCAACCCAATCTGAAATTTGTAACCAAATTAAAAATGGTTTACAAATTAACGGTAAAAAATCAACAGTTTATAATTGTAAAGCACTTTTGATAGGTTTAGAAGTTTCAGATTGAGCTGATTTTTTGTGTTGACGATCTCCTCATGATAGAGATCATCCTCACAAAATATCAGCTCAATCCAAAAATTTTAAGTCATATAGGACAAACATTGTCTCCCAATGTTGTTTGCCGAATGTTATCCTAGATATATAATCCTAACGCCTAAGACCTCATAAGAACGCTAGTATTCTCTATCACATTTTTTCTAATAATACTCATATTCATTTTTTCTTTTAGTTAAAAAAATAGGGATATTTTACATTTTATATAATAAGTACTTGTTTGCATTGATTGCCAAAATATTTATTACAAATAAGATATTATATCTAAAGATTAAATTCTCTTAAAATTTATCATGTAAAAGATAAACGTTTATTATGTAAAAAGAGTAATATAATCTTGCCTTTTTCATTAAAAAATAAAATAATCAAGTAAGGGATTATTGAAAAAAATGTGATGGAGAATGCTACCAATCCCACAAGGTCTTGGACATTAGAATTCCTCACATATATATTTAAAGTTACATCTATTTCTTTTTGTTATCAGGCCAATGATAGATCTGAACTTATACTATGTGGGGATGAGGTACACATCAGTAACCTTTGCTGCAACCATGTATAATGCCGCCCCTGCCATTACCTTCATCATGGCAATTATTTTTGGGTAAATCTTCTCCATTATACTCTCACACACACACACTCTCTCTCTACTCTCATGACTCGTGAAGAATGACTCATGAGAAAAAACATGATCTTGACCATATAAGTACAAAATCCAACAATCAAGATTTATACATATATCCATAACACACATGTCAAAGATACTTATCCCCATGATAAATCTCAATTGTTCGATTTTGTATTTAACTAGATGGGATCATGTGTTTTTTCCATGAGTCACTAGATTTTGACCCATATATATAGAGAGAGATTATCCTCACAAAAATATATAGTTCATTCATAAACTTCTAACCCAATCAAATTTAGTTTATAAGATAACAATAAAAATTTACGGTCATGATTTTTCAACATGTAAATATCACTTTAAATGGAGTTAGAAGTTTCAGAATGGTCTGATTTTCAATTTATATTCCAAAAATTTGAAGCCCCGTAAAGCAAATGGTTGTGTACAAGTTTGCAAAATAAGGTAATTGTCTCATGATCCTTACCCTAAATATATGTGGGGGTGAGAGGTGGGGGGTGGAGGGGTAAGCACAACATCTAATGGTTGGGATTTTATGCATACCCACTCCATTAACACATCTTTTTTATGTTTTATTTTTCTAAGCAAGTGAATTAGATAAATGAAAGGGTATGGTACAATGAAGTAATAACACATATCTTGATTATACTTATCTCGAGGATAATTCTCTAGGGGGTTGTCAATGCGAAACCCATTGGCCTAAACTTTAATGGGATACCCAAGCTAGGTTAGTTCAACATTTTCTATACCAAGTCCGGCTTGACCCATTGACATATCTCTCGATTTCTTTGGTTTTACATGGAATCAAACGGTGTCTAATATGATGATTGATTCATCAGGTTAGAGAGAGTAAATATTAAGAAGCTACATACCCAAGCTAAGATTGTGGGAACCATCGTGACTGTTGGTGGAGCGATGATCATGACATTGTACAAAGGCCCCATCATAGACATGGTGTGGTCAAGAGGACGAGGTCACCATAGAACCACCAGCAGCGGTGCAGCTGATCAACACTGGTTTGCAGGGACACTAATTCTTATAGCCGGTTGTTGTTGCTGGTCAGCTTTCTTCATATTGCAAGTAAGTAGTATTACAAGAGTAATTTAGATATACTCCTCCAGGTTCTAGTGAATATTTGAGATACCCCCTTGACTTTTTAAAACTCATGACATATCCCCCTTTAACAGCGGTCCACTTTTGATAGGCCAATTTGAAAATAACCAAAATACCCTTACCTTCAACCTCTTGCCCAAAACCTTTATTCTTTCTCCATGAGTCCATTGTTTTCCATCTCTTCAATCTCGATGGTTAAAACATTCATTAATTTATTTGGTAAGCATTCGCTTTTTTTTTTTTTTTTCACTAAAAGGCGACAATGCATCATATCTCTAATACTCCTAAGTTCACATAATTAATGAAGGAAGCTTATACGATGGTTTCAACCACAGTCATTCACGCTAAAGACATACCCGGCTGAGCTCTCTCTAACGTCGTTGATATGCTTCATGGGAATGGTGGAAGGCTTTGCCGTTGCACTTGTGATGGAACACAATTTCAACGAATGGGCCTTGGGTTGGGATTCCAGGCTTCCATCTCCTATTTATTCGGTAAGTGAAAATTTTCCTCTAGGCGAGTCGGTGTCAGCTAACTTAGTTGGTAAAGTCTATTGGTGGTCATCATATAATAAACTTATATTCAAAACCCGACCTCACCAGAGTTACTGATCTCAATAAAAACTGGCTTACATGGTGGCTACACTAAAATTTTAAAGGTCATAGACCCTACATACCCCAAACTTTGAGGCTGTAGATTTAAATCCAGCTTACCTATCGAGTGGTTGAATTGACGCCTACTGTTGATAATTTTTTTTATTACATTTAATGGCTTTCTTAAGGATTGGTTTCTATAGGGAAACAGTTGGGAATATCTTCCCATCTAAGCTGGGGTTGTTCCTCTCTCTTTGGAGAATTACACTCAAATGTTACCAATAACTCTATTTGAGTAGAGATTTTACCCCAAGCAAAATGCCTCCCAACACTCAAGCATGGGCTTTTCATGATTTAAATGCTATTCAAAACACATTTACCCTTGTTTGGATGTAGGGAGTAATTGGCTCTGGATTCGCTTACTATGTTCAAGGAGTGGTTCTAAAGGAAAGAGGCCCCGTGTTCGTGGCTGCGTTCAACCCTCTTTTCATGATCTTCGTTGCAGTTTTGGGATCCTTGGTTCTTGCTGAGAAAATTCACCTAGGAAGGTATGTGTGACATCACTCTCAAAATGTGTCTCCCTTCACTAGTGTGTCAATGTGGCCAATCCCGAGTTGATTTGCCTCGTTTCTTGCATGTAATTCAGTTTTATTGGAGCGATCATCATCGTTATCAGCCTTTATTCTATTGTGTGGGGGTAAAAGCAAGGATCACTTGATCTCGTCACAAGTTACTAGTGATCAGAAAGGTGCGATCCATGACTTGCCAATTGCAATTGCCGATGGAACTAAAAACAATGTTTTGATTGGCATTGAGGATGATAGCAATCCCATCGGTTGAATAATGATTCCCATGTCACAGAAGTAGAAAGTAGTTTTGTTTAAGGGTTTTAAACCTTTATGTAAAGATTTCCTAGGGCCTAACAAAAAAAAAATGTAAAGATTTTCTATGGAAGTTTTATGATCCGAATATGTAGGTTTGAATGGCAATGTGTGTTGTGTCATTACGTAGATCGAAGCATTCTAAGAATCAAATCTATTGGATTTGGGACCCACATAATAAGTGTAATTTCTTATGATCATTCATTTCCTTAGAGTGGAAGGACAGATAATCAACACCAATATACTAATATGGTGAATCTGCTTTATGCATGCAATATTGTCTCAAAAGCTTACCGACAGATATGTCGATTTTGACAGTACCATGCATTTCTCCAGCCTTCCTGAGATAAGCCGTGGCTGCAGCCCTGAGAATATCTCCACACATTTAGAATAAGGAACAGTACTAGAATAGAGGAGGATGATTGTGTAAAAGAGAGAAATACAAGAGTGTTACTTCTAGAACTAAGGTTGAGTAAATCCTCATAGGCACAATCACGTTTAACACATGCAAGATAGAAAATTTTCTAACTCGTGCTTCATCAAACATGTACACATAAGGGCTCAGACCCATAGCTCAGTTGGTTTGACACATTGCAAAGCAACTTCGAGGCCATGGGTTCAAGTCCAGCTTACCCATAAAAAAAACATGTACACATATAGGATTTTTTAAAGGTCAAAATTTTGGTCCCTCCAGCAAGTGGAACAAGGGTGGAAGTCTAGAGAAGTTCATCCAAACGTTATAAAAAGGCATCATGAGAACCATATGAACATGCATTGATATTTTAGGAAATGATCAATTAAAGCATTAAAACAATCATTTCGACCACAAAAGACAAGCATAAAAATAAACGCACAACTCATTGTACACAATAATAAACAATCATTGGGAATACGATAAGCAAGGCCAACAACAAAATAGTGCAGGGTAGCACTCATGGATGGAAGTCTCTAGTAGGTTCACATCTGTTTGGAAAGCCCAACTTACTTCTGCAAGGCAGTTAAGCATACCACCTCCTGTCATGAAATGGTCAAAAATCATTCCATAAGAAGATTTGATGCATATGTGGTTTATATTGTAAAATTTTAAAGAAAAATTCAAAATAAACATAAAAGTTGGAAGCTGAGAAAGTTATTTCTTGATTTTGTCAAGAAATTAAAATTTCAGCACAAAGCTAGGCCCATTCTCACCTCTCAAAAGGAAGTTGTTGTCCACCATCCATGATCAGAATATCTCCAAGAGATATAGAAGTTTGTTTGGGTGAAATGGGATCCCTGCATAGCCCACAGTGCAAGCAATATGTCCCCGATTTGGATCTCTTCCATATACTGCAGCCTAAGATAACGTTTCAAAACAAAGTGAAAATTAGAATAACTGAAACAATATGCTGACTGCACTGAAAATATGGTAATGAAGCTCGTACCTTGGCAAGTGAAGAAGATGCCACTGAGCATGCAATTTTTGCTGCCTCGGCCTCATTGTTAGCACCTGTTACTGTGACCTACACATAAATTGTTACTTAATTAGACATTAAATATTCTCTAGCCAACATATATGAAAAACCTGATAACGTCATCAGGTCAACATCTTTATTTTATTACTTCAAATATTCTCTAGTTCATTTCTTTGTATACAGTTTGGTGTTAGTGTAATTGTAGTTTGTTTCCAAAGCCAAGTCAACATCTTTATTTTTTTACTTCTTTATTACATTGTTCTCTAGCTACTAATTGCTTTCAAAATTAGTTGACAGAAAACCAAACAACAAAACAAAGCAACCAGAAATACAAACAAGCCAAAATTAAAATTATTCATGATATGAACTTACGGTTATGCACACTTAAACTATTCCATCTATGTAATTGTAATGAGTCCATATCAGTTTGACAAAGTTAAAACTGAACGCAACTTTTGTACTCACTTTCTCAACGAATGGACCTCAAATCACTTCTCTTCAATAAGATGCTCGAAGAGGCAAACCAATATAAGAAATTAAAAACAAATTAACCTCACATCCAAGGGCCATATTCAATTTGTCATATTTTTGGGAAATAGTTATTAAATTATAGACTAAAAACAACATAATGTACCTCTAAAAATCTCCATGATTGATATATAAAACAAAAATAGGATCAAACAAAATAATAATCAAGAAAAAGAGAAAGAGACCCATCAAAGTAATTGGAATTTTATGGCATTAAGACCCGAACCTGTGAGTCTCAAAAAGAGAGGCCAAGATTGAATTTCTAGCTAATTTTTATATAACCCAAGCTTGAGCTTGTAAACTCAGGTAAGTCCGAATTAGGTAGTTTTGGGTAGGTTGGGTGGTTGAGCTCATTGAACAAGCCTAATTTTGTTTTAATTAACAATATATATATCTTAAACAAAAAACAATTTAAAAATAAATAAAAATACGTACTTTATATAAAATACTTATATAATTTTATATAGCCTCGGGTATGGGTTGTGTTGGGTTTGAACCCTCAAATCGAGCTCAACCTAATCTAAGTTAAGTTGAGTTATTCTAACCTAGGCTCAACTCATGTTTTACATAACACAGTCAGGCTCCAAAACATAATTAATTGTGATACTAGCTCACATACTTGAGAGGCATTTTCTGATGTTGCTGTTTTGGGTTATCGAGTTAGTTTTGTTTTAGAAATCTCATCAGTAAATATAGGTACATCCATAACTGTAATGTCTTCAAGAACACCAACCCCTTAGGCTATACAACCAAATGACAACTCATTTGGTTACAAAAATTTGCCTCTAGGGCACAACCCAAACAAGAAAGGAACCTTGGCATTGGTTCATCAAATACCTTATTGCCAACTTTGATATAGGACTTTTCTAAAACAAAAATTAGCCAGAGTTAATATATAGCCTTCACAAAACCAAATGGAATATCGAGAATTCGAGATCGAGCATTGTTGTGCCAAAAGACCATCAAATGTCCTCACCAATATTATCCAACTTAGAGTGTGTCTTGCTCTTAGATTGAAAGAATACACTTCTCTTACATTTCATTCATAACCTTAGGGTTTTATGTAGCATTGTGAATGCCATTAACAGAAAGAAGATACAACAAATACAAGTGACATCATAAGCAAAATCATGTAAGAAAATCCATTTGGAGTCAAAGTGAAACAAGATCTGACAAAATAAATAAGCTTCCCATTACATATATTAGGACTTCTCTAATCTCAAATCACCTTGTTGAACCACCCTTCAAATATGTTGATTTTATTTGAACCAAACTTGGCTTTACTACGAAACACAATCGAAGCTAGTTAGACCCAACAATTTGGGTTAGGCTTTTAATCACTGTGATGAACAAATGCATAGCCATCTGTCTCTGTCATTGTAAATGTTTGTATTCTATTAGTGGTATTATATTGGAAGAAAGGATTATACATTACGGAGAAATTTCGTGACTATTTACCCTATGGTCATTTCATCTTTGTACAATTTACATATTCATTTATAGCAAACTTGATTAAGATTTCTATGATGCAATTTATGTTCTTTGGAGAGGAGGAGAGATTGAGTGATTGTAACCCGAATTTTCAAAGTAAAAGTGAAATGACATAATCTTCATCAATGGCGTAGGCAATCTTGTAAAACCATATAAATTTTGTGCCATTCTCTCATTATTTTCTAATTTCAATCCCTTTTGTTCTTCATAGTTGTCAGTGTTTCACACACAATTTCCTACGTAAAATACATATTATAATGCAGCAATTGAAGCCATAAATAAAAATTAAACCTCCCAAACTAATTAAGAGTATGTCACCATAACTCCCTAAGCTTAAGCTAGACATAAAGTCCTTTTAAAGGGCCTATAGTTGCTTGACCTAAGTGTTGAGTGATGATGATGACTCCAGTGTCACTTTCTCTATGCCCCAACCAAAGTTAAAAAATAAAAATAAATAAATAACTTCAATGCCATTATTTAGTTATAATAACTCTCTCTGTTCCCCTCTATAAAACACATTTCCCCTATTGTTACTAGTTTAGTTGTTACTAGTATTTCTCAATTGCTCCAAATTCTCCTTCTTTTCTCTTAGCTCCCCTTGAAGAGCATCTCTTATCGTTAATAATTTTTCTTTGCTTTTGGTTTGTTAAATGGAACCACTGGATCAAAGTGTCATTGATCCACCCAGAGATGACATGGTTAGATTAGAGTTTTTCTAGTATAAATTGATTTCTTCCTACTAGATTAGTTGTAAAACTTTTAAAATTTCTACAGATCAAAACAAGATCTCAAATTTTATAAATTTGGAGTAAAGAAACCAATAATAAATTATGCAATCTAATTCCCAATCATGTTTTTTCAAATTATGCTATGTCTCATTCTTAGAATTTTGAAATTCAATTGAATAGGATCTTATCTATTCAGGATTTATGTTCTTAATTTTAGAGTCTACAATGTATCAAATTTGCAATTGCCCATCCAAGCCAACCAAACAACATTTTCTTCATCTTCCATATGATAGAATCAAACATGGAGATATTTTTTTGAGGAATTTCATCTCAAACAAATATAGAACATGTTTATTGTTGTAAACATCAATACACTTCACTTAATAGAAGTCATGGCTCTAGAAAAAAATTGAAATAGAGAAAGAGCCAAATTTCTCAAATTACAATTTTATTTCATTTTTTATGTTTTAGGTTAATAAAAAATTAATTTTCAACTAACCTTATATATATTGAAAACAATCAATTTGACACAAATCAATAGAGAATAATAACTAAATCCTAAAAACAATGTCTTGGATTCTTACAAAAAAACCAATCAGGGAAAAAATTGTCAATTCTGACAACCAAAAGAGATCTAAAGCCCAAAGAGTCCTTAATTCTTACAAAAAATCTCATAAAAAAATTAGAATTAAATAAAAGACACAAAGTCCAATAGACTTACGTAAAGATGAATTTGTAGATAATCTGAAGGATATTTGATTAAAAAATTAGACGTTTGAGATTTCGAATCCAATAGAGATGCGAGTTTCTTCGGCCCAGCGAATGATTAAGGAACAAAAAAGTCTTGTAAGGGCTTCAATCTGGGTTGGTCCGTACCAACCAATAGACGAGTTTCTACGAGCTTGAGCTTAGACTTGAGCTTTGAGGGTTTAATAGAGAGAGATAAGGGCGAGTGAAGAGAGGTAGGCACCAAAATTTTGAGGCCTTTACAAATTTTACAAATAAAAAAAAAAAAAAATCCCTAATGTAATAAATGGGCCTCACATCCAAATTGAGTCCATTAACTAAGAACATGTCTCCTACAAGCCTGGGTTTTGAGTTTTTGCAGATGAACCCTATGATCTAACAAATCTAAGTGATCAGGATTAAATATTGGGCCCATACACCCAACAAAAGGGTTAGCTCAAGGTTAAGTCCAAAATCTACTAAAATGGGTTGGATCAATAACCAAATATCATTTAAACTAATTATGTAAAATTCAATTACATAAGGGGTATATTGGGAAATATCATTTTATCTTAAGTCTATAAATACCAAAGCCTCTTTTACTGAGAGGTGATCTGGATCACTTTCTCTTAGAAGACATAAGCTCTCCCTCTAGAGAAAAAGAAGCCCTTAAGCCATCTTCTAAAGACAAAGCAAAGTTCTTCAAAGATCTAGATTTCGATTAAAGAGAAAATCAAGCATCAAGCCCTTCTCTAGAAGTCAAGAAGTCATTCTCAATCGATAAAGTGCGAAGCTTAGAGAGAAAAAAATCTATAAAAACCTCTACAGAAGATCAATCACAAATAAAGCCACCATTCAAACAATTTTTTCTGTCGATAAAACGCGAAGTCTGGAGAGAAGAAAAGTTACGTAAATCATCTTTTTGTACTTGACTATTAATCAGAGAAAAATACTGATATCTATATTTCTTTTTTATCAAAATCAATAAAATCCTTTGCAATGTTATTTCATGAATCTCAAGTTAGATTTGTAAAATTTGTTGTCGATAAATTTTTGACCCATCCAATGGGATTATTTTAGCCTCTCATCTTCCAGTCAACTATAAAAGCATCAACCAAAGTATCAATGACATCTTGTAGTGTCAACGCTATTACATTTACCATTACTGAGAAAGGTAAGAAAATCATTTCCTCCAATTTTGAATCTGATCAAGTTATCAGTCGTGATTATCATATAACGCGAACAATGACGAAAACTAATGGTTCCAACTAGTGGAGCCTCTCTAGCATCATTCAAAGAAGCATGTCACAAAAATGACACTCACAATGAAGACTTTGTGGAAGATGACTTGTCGGATTTTAGATCCGATTCAAAGTCAAACAAGGGGATCGTCTAGATCTCTATCAATCACTTCTCCGTCGCAAACTAACACCTTTATTAAAGTAGTGATGACAGCTGAGGCACTAATGATAAAAGAACAAGTTGCCCAAATGGTAGACACCATTAACGAGCTGACAAAGACAGTAGAAAAAAAAAAGATTCAAATTACAACCCTTTTAGAACAGAAGGATAAAGAAACTGAATCGAATATTGAACCCTTACATCTTCTAAGATTCATTCCCAAAATGTACACGGTTTCATACGAAAAATAGCAACAAATAGACTATTTTGATTCACAAAATGCTATACGAGACTTCTATTGCCTCCTTTTCTATTCAACAATAGCAAATAATGATTACTGACACCATTCGCGCTCAATATGGAGGCATGCCACAGTTCTCATTGGTCTACTCTAAATCCTACACTGAATGTATTGAACAAATGCATCTTCCAGTGGGATATCAACCACCAAAATTTCAATAATTCGAGGAAAAAAATAATCTAAAACAATATATTGCCTACTTTATTGAAACTTATAACAATACCGATACATTTGACGACTTTATGGTGAAACAATTTGTTTGTTCCTTCCGCAAAAATATGTTTGATTGGTACATCAATTTGGAACCCAACTCAATAAGCAGTTAGGATCAACTCGAAAGAGTATTCCTTGGCGTTTCTACAGCATTAGAAGAACAGTAAGTATGGTAAAGCTCGTTGCCATCAAACAAAAAAAGGATAAACTGGTTATCGAATACATCGAACATTGGAGAAATCTTTTCCTCAAATGCATCGATCGTCTTTCTCAATTTTTTACTATCGAGACGTGTATTCAAAGGATGTATTAGCAACTCCTCTATATCCTAAAATGAAATAAGCCACATACTTTCAAAGAGCTAGCTACTCGAGCACACGACATGAAATAGAGTATAGTTGTGTATCAGACCCCATGACCAAGTTAGCATCGAAAACAAGATAAAAAGAATGGCAAGCCCTTCAAAACTAAGGAAGTTTTGTTTACTACTACTAGTAAACCTAACAATATTACAAGAGAAGAGAAGATCAGCTAAGAATTGATTTGACACAAGAAAAAAAAAAGCTTGAAAAACTCTCAAAAATCTTTGAGGCGAAAGAGTACTTTTTTCCTGATGCCGACATCTCATGCATGTTCGAAGAGTTGTTGAAATTGAAACTCATTGAACTTCTAATGCCCAAATGACCCAAGAAAACAAGTCGTGACAATAATCCAAAGTATTGTTGTTATTATAAGATGAGTCATCTAAGTGAAAAATATTTTGTCTTCAAGGAGAAAATCATAAATTTGGCACATCAAGAAAAAATTGAACTTGATTGTGTCGAAAATGTTGCCACTTCTAACATAAACTCTGTCACATTTCGATATTTTAGTTCAATACTCTTATCAAATCCGTATGCAACACACACTTCATTTTCTCAAATCACAAAAGTTTTATTTCAACCACCACAACCCATGTCCATATGTTTTGATGTTGAGAAAGTCCATCCCATACTAGGGACATAGCCAAGTCAAGGTAAGATCATCATACTTCCCATTTTACCTCAACAATGACAACAATTTCATTTGGTTTCAAATTCAAAGTCGAGTTTCTCGTAGTCCATTTCAGTTGATGATGAAGGGTGGACAATTGTCACTCGTCGAAAAAGATATTCTGTGTATATAACAACTCTTCTGACTCCAAAGAAAAAGAGAAAAAGAAGAAAGTCAAAATTAAGTATGGGGTTAAAGAAATAAAAGAGGGTGATAAAGAAGAAAACTTTTCGAGTTCCGCCTGTAGATACCAAAAATGTCCTTTAGTAACCTCCCCGTGTGTCAATTACTCTTTTAGAATTCTTATCCAAATAACTTTTAAAGGAAGTTTGCACAGTTTCATGTTACCAAGTGGAAATAGAAGTGCTAAAAGGTGATTTTGATGATAAGTCCGAGGAGCATCCTACTACATCTAGTGATGGAGATAAAAAACTTGAAGAAAACAATATCACCTCGAAAATAAAAGATTCACAGGTCGACTTTAGGTTTTTCCAATGAATTCCAGAATGTTTAGCATACTTTAGACGAAAATCTAACTAAATCAAAATAGTAAGTTCAACCTAACATAGATCCACAATAAGGCAGTATATGCATATTATAGTTACCTTCACTGATAAAGATCTCTAATTGAGATCTTGACCTCACAATAGGTCTCTTTACATCACAGGTTATGTGAAGGAAAATAAAGTTCAAAGAATCCTTGTTGATTGTGGTTCTACAGTCAACATCATGCAAATTCATACCATGAAATAAGTTGGCATTCCATTGGATCAACTTATTCATAGTAAGTTGATGATTCAAGACTTCAACTTTAATGGTCAAAAAACTATCGGCATGATAAAAGTCAAGTTCTCTATTGCAAATTTAGAATCAACGATGCTATTCCACGTGATTGATTGTAAGATTTCATAGTACTTACTTTTCAATTGACCGTGGCTGTATGAAATTGGAATAATACCATCCACATTACACCAGTGCTTTAAGTATTATCAATACGGTGTGCAAAAGCGTGTAGTAGCCGAATATTAACCATTCGACAGGAAGGACGTGCATTTTACCGATGTAAAAGTTTATTTGGGAGGTGACATCATTTAAGAAGTACTCCCAATTTCGATACCTTCTTCTAGTAAGCAAAAAATTTGACAAAGGAAAGCACACCTTGAATTATGCTCAAAAGATTTCTCCTATGCTCAACTTCAAAAGAACATGTAAATGACCATAAGCTAATTACGATGCTACACAAATGAATTATAAATTTTATAATGTGAGTCAACCAAAGTTGGACACGCCATACACAGTTTTGAAAAAATTGTGTGTAATTAGCTAAGATATCTTAGCTAATTATACACATATCTTAGTTTCTAGCTTATAGTCATTTACATATTCTTTTTGAAGTTGAATAATAACGATGCTACAGAAATGAATTATAAATTTTATAAAAAAAAAAACTATTTCACATATCTTAGCTAATTACACACATTGACTTGTGTGAAAAAACGCGTCATCTAATATTTGTGATTATTTTCAAAATTTTACTAAAATTATAACAACAAAAATTCGAAACAAAAATATGTTACATCCATTGAATTTTGTGTGTAATTAGCTTAGATAAAAAAAAAAACTTTTAAACTTGAATAATAATGATGATACACAAATGAATTATAAATTTTATAAATATAAAAAAAAAACTATTTCACATATCTTAGCTAATTACACACATTGACCTGTGTGAAAAAACACGTCATCTAATATTTGTGATTATTTTCAAAATTTTACTAAAATTATAACAACAAAAATTTGGAACAAAAATATGTTACATCCATTGAATTTTGTGTGCAATTAGTTCAAATTAAAAAAAATTTAAACTTGAATAATAACCATGCTATACAAATGAATTATAAATTTTATAAATATATATAAAAAATAAAAATAAAAAAACTATTTCACATATCTGAGCTAATTACACACAAAATTCAATGGATGTAACATATTTTTGTTCCGAATTTTTGTTGTTATAATTTTAGTAAAATTTTGAGAATAATTACAAATATTAGATGTATTATTCCAATCATTTTCTTATAGTTATATCTCACTATGTGTATTATAAAAAATATTTATTGGATTTTTATAACGAATCACGTGTTATAACATATAATAGGTGGAATCACATCGATGTGGTGTGTCTAATGATAATGTAATGGGTGATAAATCAAATAATACATAATATTCATCAATTCGTTTTTATTTAATATGTGATATTTTTATAGTACTAATAATTTCTCTAATATTTTCAAAAACATTATTTATACATTGAATACCATCTTGTATTATTAAATTTAAAATATGTGTTGCACAACGAACATGTAATAAATCTTTTAAAATTGGTTTATCAAATACAATATCTTTAAGGTAAATTATGACACCATTATTACTACTAACATTATCTAATGTAATTCTAAATATTTTATTAGTAATTTCATAATCTAAAAATATTACAAATAAAATAATTTGCAAAACTTCAAAAATTACTAAGTTGGTATGTTTTACATTTAATAAAGAAAAAAAAGATAATTCTTTTATATAAATTCTAATTTTAATTTATAAAATGTGTCGTAACACACATATGTGGTATATCTTGAATTGAAGTTCATAAATCAAAAGTTAGACATATTTTGCTAGGTGTATTTTATAATAAATTATTAATTTCTATTTTTTTTAATTTCTAAATATTTTCATTAAATTATTTACAAAATTAGGAAAATATGTTTTTTAATAAATATTTTATAATATATTTTTTTTAAGTAGTAGAAATGACATTTCTTCCATAATAAAAAATTTAATGATTTCTTGTCTCGCTCTTTCGACATCATATGATAATGTGCCTATTTCACCAATGGTTGACCAACTAAGTAAATTTTGAATAATATCGGGTTATTCTCTTTTTTGAAATGTATTTTTTATGTGTTTATTCATTGTGTTCATTCTAGTAAATGTATTAGAATAAGCTAAAATTTTACCACAATAATTACATTTTACTTTTGTCCAGATTTACAACATCTATTAATATAAAATATTGTGATGGTCCAGATCGAAATCTTTTCGATTTGTTGGGGAGATTAGGATTATGATTAGAAGGTTCTGGCTCATTATTAGTCCCTGTAAGTAAATGAATTAAAATCAATATTAAAATTTTGAGGATCTATTATATAAAAATTAATAATAAAATAAAAATTAATAGAGGTTGAGTAGACTTCACTTTGAAGTAGAGAAAAAATATAAAAGAGGAGGAAAAGCTATTACTAATGGTATGAAAAAAAAAAATTAGAATCATTACACCTTAATGTCGAAAATTTTGATTTTTATTAGTTGATTGTGCCACATGTTGATTTGATCGATTGATCTTGCCACTAGAAAAAATTCTTAATCACTTGATGATGACTTTGATTTTGATCACTTGATGATGACTTGATCTTTATCACTTGATGGTGATTTGATCACTTTGATGATGACTTAATCTTGATCACTTGATGATTAAATTAATTAAGAAATTTTTTTAATTTAATAGAGATCTTAGAGAATTTACTATAAAATTATAAAAATAAATTAGAGAGATTGAGAGATTCATGACAGAATTTGGGGTAGTAAATTACGAGAATGGTTTGGAGTATTTATAAATAAATACAAATTCAAAATTTCCTTTCACACTCCCCTCCCAATGGATTTAAAACGGTCATAAATCCGTTGAGGAGTGGGTAAAAAAATTTTAAAATTTTTTAGTTCTTTTTACTATATATATATATATATATATATATATATTTTTGAATTCTTTTGGTCCGAGTTCGGTCCAGGGTAATGGTCCTATAACCGGGTTCGATTTGGTCAGCGGGTAGAACTAGACTTGAATCACTTTTTATTGGGTTCGGTTTGGTCCTCATTTTCGGTCCAGTTTTTGGTCCGTGCATCTGGTTCCGGGTAAAATGTACGTTCTTACCTCAACCTCTAGAATTCATGGCTTAGATCTGATTTACAATCAATTTATTTATAATAAAAAAAAAAAAAATTAGCTTGATTCAAGGCTTTGGAAATGATGGACACCAATCACCCAAACTTGAAATTAAAGATAATAAAGCTCATTTTTTTATAAAAAAAATTTCTTTTAATTTTGTAAGTTATTAAAATTATGTGGTCTACACCCCCGTGGCTTGGGATCCTCATCCTTGGACCTTTCCTTACAAAGTTAGTGAGTAAAAGTGTCTTTCATGATTTTTTAGTTTTTTTCAGTAAGTACGTTTGTCCTGATTTTTTTTTGGTGACAATGAACCAAAATAGTGTTCAAAAAAAGAAAAAAAAAAGTAGGAGTTGGATAACTATCACTACCACTCGATGGAGTATAGATCTTTCTAAATGAGATAGAGTTGATAGGAAAACTCTCTCTCTGTCTCTCTCTCTTCACTTATTGCATGGCTAGTCACTTTGAATTTGATTGGTATACACGTAAGCCATGAAAACTTCAGTATTTTAAATCTCAACCACAACAATCTCAATCCATAAAACAATTGTTCTTTCAATCCCACCGAATTACCTTTTTCCTTCCTGGTGCCATTTCTTGTGCTTGCTGGGTGAGTTTTGAGTGATTCAACAATTTCAAAACACACTCTTATCTTAGGCCTTGTTTGGCAACTGAATTGTCTAATTTAAGGTTTGGTGATACTGTTTAAAAAAATTGTTTTCTTGAGAAATAATATTTTTCTGAGTATTTTGATAATTATATTAAAAATGGTGAATTACCATTTCATAAGCTGAATTTGACAAACCTGCAAAATTGTCACTTTAAAACCTCCGAATTCATTGCCCTTCATGTTTTGGTAATTAAAATGAACAGTGAGCAGTTATTGTAAAGTCGCCAAAAGTTGATCATATTTTTGTAAATATTCCTATTAAAATTTTTGGATCTTAATGTCCATTTTTGCTGTTGGTTCATTTTCAACTTCAGATATTTATGAGAAATGAAAAGTCGAGCTGTTAACTATACCAAAATTTTAAAATATGTAACATCTTTACATGCCAAAAGCATGCATGGGAAGTAGCCTCCAAACTCTCACAAACACTTCCTTAACGTTGGAATCCTAATACAAGCGCACCCACCTTGTTTGATTGTCTCTCCTCCACCACCTTCAGACCACCTAACACAACCCTGCATGGAAGGCACAAAACACTACATACGTCATCAAAAACCACTAAACTCTAATCTCATTAGCTGGTCAAACAATACACCTTTCTCCTCCACTTAATAAAAATAAAGAACCCATTCTTTTCCTTTCTTTCTCTTTCTCTCAGACCCATAGACTCATTTCTTTCGAGTCTATCTTCAAAGAAAGGATTCTTGTTGCTTGTCAAATGGGTGTTTTCAGTTAATGGATAAGGGAATCTATGACGTGTAAGTGCCTTGGACATGTAGAAGTGCTTTTTTCAAATGGGTTTCTCTTTATGTTGCTGTTCATCACTCTTTGCTTGTATATAAGAAGCCCAGTTCACATTTGAATTTTGTGTGCAGTTTGTGTTTAAGAAAGACAACTGAGGATGGGAGAACAAGGGCTATCTAAGGTTTTGGGGAATTGGTTCAATAAGGTGAAGCCTTACTTGGCTATGGTCTCCCTACAATTTGGTTATGCTGGGATGTACATAGTCACCATGCTTTGCTTAAAGCGTGGGTTGAGTCATTATGTATTAGTAGTGTATCGCCATGCTGCCGCGTTGGTTGCTGTCACTCCTTTCGCTTTGATTTTTGAGAGGTCTCTCTCTATCAGTTCTAAAACTTTTTGTTCTAATAAGATTTTTTTAATGACCAAGGATCAATACGGTGTCCCATTCCTATAATAAAGGAAGGTGTGTGCATGGCACAAAAAAGGAGTTTGAAACACGTAGGGCTCTTAACCAATGTCATGCATGCAGCCCGATGTGTTTGAACTCCAACAAAAATGTGCCACGTAGACATCTAATGTTGTTATAGGAGCGGGACTCCCTTTTAGATCTGAGTATTCTTTTCTAATATGTGGTAATCATCATATCCTTGTTTCGTGCTATTTTACAGGAAAATTAGGCCGAAGATGACAGTCTCCACCTTCTTGAAGATAATGGCGCTAGGTTTGCTAGAGTAATGCTCTTATTGAAATAGTTGATGATTTAATATATAGAGGACTAATATAATATGAAAATGAGATTAATCATCTTTAAATGGATCAAACAACCTTAACTTTGTGCATGTTCTAACAATTCATCAATCAAAAGATTAAACATGTACAGTTCCTTAGCCAATTATTAATTTCTCATTGATATCATGTAAACAAATTTAGGGTCGGCTGAACAAATCTTCTTGTTGTTATATTCAAGACTAATGATAAATCAACGAGGCAAAACATACCTGGCCTGTATGTAGCTGACGTGACAAGGGCACAGAACCGTTAATCTTTTTCCTTGTGTACCCTAAAGAAAAAAGATCTATTGTTTTGTGCCCTTGCCACATCAACTAGGTACAGATCACATAGATTTTGCTACGTCCATTTATCATGGCTCTACATTTAATTATGAAAAATGCTAAACTAACTTCCTACAACACCACCCCTAGTATTGTGCTTACGTGGTGATGTGCATAGAATAATAAATGATTTTTCCTCGATATGAGAGTGTTGTACACTTGAAGAAAATTGATGGTTCTTGCACAAATCGTGCTCCTCTAGAAAGTGCTATAGGATGTTAGTGTAGAATGGCTCTTAATTTATTTATATCTTTATTCATATATAAATTGTTATCACACACCTTTCGGAATGCACTCATTTTTAGAACCTTTAGCTTTCATATTACTTATAAAGGGTAAGATGAGTCGTGATAATATGACTCGTCAGGTCATACTCAAATGACTCCATGACGTGACAAGTTCGGATACCATAGATCTAAATGCTTTGGGATACATGTTTGCACTTCCTCATAAAAAGTGTATCCCGAGGGAGTTGTGTATCTCGAGGCCTACAGATCTACGATTCCCAAATTTGTACACGTCATGGAGTCTTTTGAGTATGCCACCCGGCAAGTCATATTTTCAGGACTCTACTAAAATATTTAAAAAAGATTCACGATAAATTAACACATGTTATAACTGATGTGGTGATGACATGGTTGACATGGCATGTGAGCAAAACCCTAGATCTTTTTCTTTGGGATACAGAATGAAAAAGATAAGTGATTTAGTGCACATGCCATGTCCATCATGTTGCCACTGCATCCGTATAATATTAGTCATAAAAAATGAAAAAAATAATAATAATTTCTAAAAGCAATAATTTAATAGCCAAACTGCTGATTGGATAAAAAACTTGTCAAAAATTGCCATTCTACAGTCACTTGATTCCATTTGGTTAGACCAATTTATATTTATTAAAAATTTTTGGAAAACTCTTACACTTTTTTCTCCTAAATTGCCTTATTTATTTTTATATAAAAGATAAAGTTCACGAAAAAAAATAATTACCATGGTACACTAGCCAAACTAATCTTATTACAAAATCCAATCGAACCACTTGGCTTGTTTGATTTCTCTATTGTTTTTTTTCTCCCCTTAAATAATAGTTGAAACTTGAGAGATTATACAAAGGCAACAATGAGCTGGTATTGGATATTTTTACCGACATCTGGTCCAAATGGGTAGTTTGGAGGTGGCCCAGAACAAGATTAATTTTGCAACCAAACTGACTCTTTTTCATCCATGCATATATAACTGTTTGCGTAGGACAACTGAAAAGGTTTTGTGATCCCATAAAGATTGGTAATTAGTTGGTGGGCCACATAAAAGTACTATTGGTGAAAGGTCTGATGGACCAAATTCACATAACATAAATTATTTATATAAATATATTTTTGTTATCTGCAGGCCAGTAATCGATCAAAACTTATACTACGTGGGGATGAGGTACACATCAGCAACCTTTGCGTCAGCCATTGTCAATATCCTCCCTGCTATTACCTTCATCATGGCAATTATATTTGGGTAATAAATCTCATCCACTATATATATATATATATATTATAGTATATATCTTGTGTACTCCCATCTTACCAACTAATAAATGTTTGAATATTAATTCCTCCCACTTAATCAAATGGTCCGCCACCAGATTTATCACCAGCCAAAAAGCAATCACATATCTACTTTTGATCTTTGTGGTGGGGTCCATAATTAAGTGACATGTCTCTTAGTGATGGTAGATACCCACTTTTATAATAGAATGGATTCAATGCAACATTCCTACTTTTAGTCTTACCCACGTAATCAATAAAGCTGTGGGACCCACTCTGAAGTTGGACATAACTCTGTAATGTAAGAATGCCCATGAGAGAACACTTGGTCGAAACCTTTTAAACATGAAATTCAAAGATTGTGATCAATAGGTAGATATATACATCTCAGGAATACTTATCTAGTTGATAAATCTTGATTATTGGATTTTGTATTTACATGATCGGTATCGTGTGCTTTTCATACCACCCACCAGATCGTGACCTTCTATACAATAAAATACAATTGTAGAAGTTTCATGTTAAAAGTTTCATTTAATTATAGTTTTGTGGGATTCACCTACTTATTTATTGTTTTTTTCTTTTCACCTTTTCAAATTTTATTATCTTTCATTTTCCCTTCATTTTATCAATCATATTTATCAAATTATACTATTTTTCCTCTTTTATTCCTTTTTCAATGGTATCCCTCTTATTTTACTATCTTTCATCTTTTACTTTTTTATCCTATTTTATTATCTTTCCTCATATCTCTCCAACTTAATTATACTAATCTTCCAATTTTATTATATTTTTTATTTTTATCTCCCTTAACTTTAAAAAGGATATTTATGCAATAAGCACGGATGAATTCTAGTATATATATATAATTTTTTATTGTTGGATTTTGAATTTGCATGGTCAAGATCATATGTTATTGCTTATTAATTTTTTTCTTTAAAAAAATATTAAAATTGATTGTTGTTTAGCGATGATAATCTATTAGATTCGTTGAAAATTATTGTGTCAAGATCTAGTGACTCGTGAAAAATAACATAATTTTTTATCATTAAAACACAAAATCCAATGATTGGATTTATCGAGATATGTATAAATCCCAATCTTTGGATATCATGTTTTAACGATGGATCCTATTTTTCTATGAGTCACCCTGAAGTACAAGTATTATTTATAAATTCTCCTCTTAAGTTAAGAAATATCCAATAAAACAAATTTTAATAAATATCATTAAAATTTTCTATTTGAGAGGGACTGATAAATTTAAGTTGTTTATGTTCAAAGAATATAGAGCCTTTTTCTTTAATTGAATGGGAGACAAAGAGGGATAATTATGTAGTTTGAAGTTAAGTGTGTTCGTGGGTCCCTCTAATGTATCTAACTAAAGATTTTGAAGTCATGGCATCATGGGAGACCAAAAAACTTCAGAAGGAGAATATTTGAGTAGGGTACTCTATTCTCCACAAATGTGTTTTACTAGGAAGAAAGTAAGTATAAGATATTGTTATATTGTTAAATTTTACTTTTTTTTAAATAAAAGAAAAGAAAAAAAAAAAAAAATTGTTGATATTTACAAAAGGGCGTTTAAAAAAAACCTTCATCTTATTGCATTAAATGTAAAATATTTTTTAATATTTATTATATATATATATATATATTAAAAGAAAAAACATAATTGTGGAAGATATAAACTAACATCCAAATAGAGGAAGAGCGAACTTGCTTCCCCACCAACCACTTGACATACACTTTTGCGCCGAGAACATTTCCATGGACCTTAACACCAAAAATCAATCTGATTGATGATCTAGAAATAATCAATCAGATTCGTTCAAAATTATCAAAAGCCAGGCCTGGGCCTGACCCGTTGACACCCATAGTTTCTTGTATTTTATGGAATCAATGGTGTCTAATGTGAAGATTGATTCATCAGGTTAGAGAGAGTAAAGCTTAAGAAGAGACACAGCCAAGCTAAGATTGTGGGAACAATTGTGACCGTCAGTGGAGCGATGATCATGACTTTGTATAAAGGCCCCATCATAGACATGGTGTGGTCGAGTGGACGAAGTCACCATGCAGCCAGCAGCGATGCAGCCAATCAACACTGGTTCGCAGGAACACTAATGATGATAGGCAGTTGTTTTGGCTGGTCAGCTTTCTTTATATTGCAAGTAAGTCGTCGTTACTCATTACATGGGTAATTTAGAATTTAGATATACTCCTCCAGGTTTTGGTGTATATTTGAGGTACCTCCCTTGCCTTTTCAAAATAATGACATACCTCAGTTGACCTTGGTCTTCTTTTGATAGAATTTGGAAATAACCAAAATACCCTCATCTTCGATCTCTTGTCCCAAAACCCTTGATTATTTCTTCCAAGGTCCATTGTCTTCAATCTTTTGAATAAAACCTTGATTTATATAGTAACCCTTTATTTATTTGGTGAAGTCATGCAAAAGATAATTATTTTTTATTTTCTTCCCATTGAGTTAGAAGACAAAATAGTAGAGAAAATCGAGTAATTCATCAAATCATGCGGAGAACAATTGGTAATCTTATAAATAAATAAATAAAAACCAAGGTTAAAGACGAAGATTTTGTAGGGGAATGTCAAGGGATTTCGCCAAGAGGGTAAAACAAGGGTATTTTGATCATTTTCATTTCGTCTTTATAGAAATCAATGGTTAAAAAATAGGTCATTTATTTGAAAATAAAAAAATCCATTTTCCAAAATTGAAGATTTATGCCTACAATTACATTTATTTCGATGATCATAGCTCTAATACATAATTAAATGTGGATGCTTAAAGAAGAGAGTTCTTATGATGATTTAACTCATGCAGTCGTTCACCCTAAAGCAATACCCTGCCGAGCTCTCTCTAACGTCATGGATATGCTTCATGGGAATGGTGGAAGGCTCGGCTGTTGCACTCGTGATGGAACGCGATTTCAGTGCATGGGCCTTGGGTTGGGACTCTAGGCTTATGGCTCCTATTTATTCGGTAAGTGATTTATATCATCAATGGGTAAAGATGTCAACCAACTTCATCGCTAAACTTTGATACCAAGAATCTTAATTGGTTCAAAATTTTCCCTTACCCAAGTTATTGATTTCATAAAAACAAGCTTACACGGTGGCAACACAAAATTTTTGAAAGGCTTAGACCCATGGCTCAATTGGTTGACAAATTGCAATGCAACTTTGAGGTGGTAGGTTCAGGTCCAACTCACTTATCAAATATTTATACATATAAGTGGGTAATTAATTTAGATCATGGATCATGCTCTTTGGGAGTTGGGTTGCAATCTAATTCTTGATCTTTGTTGGCTTTTTTACATGATACACTCATTTAGGCCCATTAGAATGTCCAATCCAACTCCAATAATTTGTACAAAATTGATCGAATTGATGATTTCTAATTAGTAGATTGGAGAATTTTAATTGTAGACTTTATAAATGTATGAATTCGTGAAAATATAGAACCACGCCATAAAAGGATTCTTCCCCTCTCAGGTGGTGGTGTCTTCATTGGACACTAAAGTTTTCCTTAAAAATTATGCAATTTGAAGATTAAAATCAAAAATTACGCTTGTTTGGATGTAGGGAGTAGTCTGCTCGGCAATCGCTTACTATCTTCAAGGAGTAACCATAAAGGAAAGAGGCCCTGTCTTCGTTACTGCATTCAACCCTTTGTGCATGATCATCGTCGCAGTTTTGGGGTCCTTGGTTCTAGCTGAGAAAATTCACCTAGGAAGGTACAGTGAAATATTTCTCGAATTGTGTTCCCTTTCATTTTGATTATTTTTAAAAGGCCCAATACAAGCAGGCCAAGCCCATTCGTTCAATTTAAATTCAATGCTGCGAACTGAGCTTGGCCAGGCATTGGCACCAATTAAGAAGTATTTGTTTCATTGATGGTTTGCCTCCTTGCTTATGATTCAGTATTATCGGAGCGATTGTCATCGTCATCGGCCTTTATTCTGTTGTGTGGGGTAAAAGCAAGGATTACTTGACATCATCACCATTGACTAGTGAGAAGAGTGGGACCCTTGAATTACCAATTGCGATCATCGACGAAACTAAAACGAATGTTTCGGTTGGTATTGAAGGCAATAGCAAACCTAATGGTGGAATTATGATTCCCATGTCACAGAAATAGCCCATTTCAGCACAACCAGTTTGAAAAAAGTTAGTTTATTTTAAGAGATTTAAAGCCTTTCATGCATGAGGAAGGATTTGAATGTAATGTAAAGGTTTCTATGGAGGGAGGGAGGAGGAGGGGGTGTTCTATATATCCAAATGTCAATGTATGTTGAATTTTCATTCTGGTATATATAATTTTATGACTATTATCTTTCATGTTATCAAGGGTTGTCAATGGATTCGATTCAATAAAATCTAAAATCCAATCTGATCCAATAAGTTCAAGTATTTTGGATTCAACCAGGATCCAATTTATTTATATGTTTATAGAATGGGGTTTGCTCCAATCCAATTGTTATGGATCTGATTTGGAATCAAAAGTTGAGATTCATCAATAAGTTTTGATCCTATCGCTGTCCAATAAGCTATTGTATTGGTTTAGGCTGTAATTTAATTAAATATCCTATGATCATTCACATGCCATTCTACATGCATGGCATTTTAATTAACTATAACTCATGAATACCAACATAATGGCCGAGTACAATGCGGAAAGCCATTAAAACTTTTTATCTATATTCCTTAGGATCGATGAATCCAATGCAACTCAAAAGATTATATTAATAATCATTAAACAATAGTAAAGATTACAGCGCACATTTTGCCATAGAATCCAACAACTTGATCAAGAACATAACTTGTAAATAAATCGCCTCTTTGGTGAACCTTGATCTAGATTCACCTTCTTCACTTTCTCTTCTTGAATGGGATGGCTAGGTTTCTTTGAGTGATGGTCAAAACTTGTTAACATATATAAAAGGAGCTATCTCTCTTATAAATAAGACAAAAGGGCCTCTATTTGAAGATTTTCAATATCATCTAGGTTACTTTCTACTTCCTTTTAAGAGAATTCTCATGACACTACTGAAAAAGGGGTAAATTTGATGCCAAAATCCATCGAATTTGGCCAAATCCAAGCAAATTCAATAGACCTTAGCATCGAGTTTAAAAATTCTGTTGATATTGGATTTCCAAATTACCTGATAAACAAGTTTCAATAAATCTCATTCTCAAGCAATGTCTCAGTCATGGAAAAATTAAATACTAAGACCCACATCAGTGATTACACTAGTAGGAATAAAGCCTTTAACATCGGTTTATAACCGACATTATTGTCTTTTAATGTTGTCTCTAAAGTTGGTTAGAAAATCGACGTTAAATTGACTGACGTTTTAAATGCAGAGTTATAAAGTCGATTTATAACTGACTGTAGACATGAAATGTTCACAATGAACTTCAATACTACATTGTTTGGAGTCGCCACCATTCTTTTTTGAAATGGGTGTGAATGGGCACCCGGATTGATTCTTTTGAAAACCATTTTTTTCATAGCATTGTAGTGACTCTCATATGTTGGAAAGGGCAAGGTCTACCTAAGATCTAGGTAAGGAGGTCCGATTAGAGGATGGGGAAGGTGTTAGGCACCCCATCCTCTCCACCAAAGGTGGTTACCTTGCTTGGCCATTTTATTTTGTAAAAAATTCAAGAAAACAAATATTAAAATGCATGAGAATGTATGGTAAGAGTGGTGTGTGCATTAAGTGGAATATTCCCTTAACAAAGGGTTTTTTATTTTTAACATGACATTAGGGGCATTCTATGGAAAAGAATGACCCATGTAGCCACATTAAATTTATGAATATGAATGTAGGTTTGAACTTTTAGAGAGACTCCATGATGGAGTTCCCTTAAGGCCACAACCATGATGCATGTATGCATGGCTAGAAACTTAGTGTTTCACCCCATCAAGAGGGTGACACATTTCTTCATCATTGCCATGCATAGGTGAGTGTGTGCATTGTGTACAATATGATGCATGAGATTGAGGTGAAAAGGGCTTCAACCCCCATCCTTTCGATCGAACCTTAGTCCAATCTACCGGGGATGGGAGAGGGTATACATTACATCCTAAAGCTTTCTAAAAATAAAATAAAGAGAGGGTTAGAAGAAGAGAATGCAAACTTTGAAATAAGTAAACTACATCTTAAACCCTACCTTGTCCCTTGATGGTGAACTTGGACCTTGAAGAGTAGGCTTGAGAGATGAATGAGATGGTTAAGGGTTGAGTTGAAGTTTAGAAGATGAGAGAATGAGTAGGAATTTTTGTAGAGTTTTGGGTTGAGAGATGGGGGCTTGAGAGCATGAGTTATTCATGGAAATTGAGGGTATTTATAGAGTTTTTGGAGAACTTTTGGGGATAAAGTGGTCCAACCCTAAAAATAATGAAAATGGACATGAGGTTTAGGTTGTTTCTTTTTGGATTTTTCATTTGTATGGGGGTAAAGATGACATTTGTGAAGAAACCCTAAAAGCATGCTTTGATCCTTGGTTTTTTGGTAAATAGAGGTGAGAGAACAAAAGTACTTTTGGGAGGGTGAATGGGGGAGTGACATGTGTAAAGGTGGAGTGGTAGGTAAAAAGTAGATCTTGGTTCATTTGTAAATAACAAATAAAGCAAGGGTGGAAGTGTAGTTTTGAAATGGACCAATGGGAAAACAAAAGCACATTTGGGAGGGTGAATAGGAGGATGACATGTGTAAAGGTGAAGTGGTAGGTGAAAAGTAGACTTTGGTTCATTTGTAAATAACAAATAAAGTAAGGGTGGAAGTATAATTTTGAAATGGACCAATGAGAGAACTCCATGTATGTACTTGAAGATTCTCACCTTTTGAAGGCATAAAGGGAAGTTCCCTCACCTTTATGGATTATTATCAAAGACCAAATAACCTTTTTGGTTTGACTAAGCTCTTTGAGAAGGGCATTCTTGAGTTTTCACAAGAGAGAAGTTGACCCTCCAATTAGATGATGCATTGGGTGTTGGAGGCTTATGAGGTATCAACATGTGTCATCTTATGAAGGGGTGAGAGGATGGACTTGGGTTTGGGTTTGGGATATGGACTTGGGTTTGGGCTTAGGATGGACTTGGTTTTGGGTTAGGGATATAGACTTGGGTTTGGGCTTAGGATTGCCTTGGTTTTGGGTTAGGGATATAGACTTGGGTTTGGACTTAGGATAGACTTGGTTTTGGATTAGGACATGGATTTGGATTTAGGTTTGGGATATGGGTGATGAGCATAGGTTTAAGTGGATTAGGGACAAGGTATGGGCATGCAATGATATGAGATGATGCATGTATGCATGAAAATGATACAAAATAGCAATGTGGGTCCGTCGAAAATCTTGAGTTCTAAATCGGAATTAATTCGAGAAAATTTGGATCTTCCTAACGGGTTCGTGCAAATTGGGGTGTCTACACTGACGTTATATTTTTTTAAATAACGTCGATTTTTTATGTTTCGTCGTCAAAAGTAAGTCAGTAATAATAAATATTGTAAATAGTAATTATAGTATAACGTCAGTTTACACAACCAACTTTTTAATATTTTTATTTTTATTTTGTACAAGGCACTTTTTCTCTAGGCAGTGCCTTGTACAAAATAAAAACAACCTCCAAAGACAGAATCATGCATGCAACCTGTAAAAACAAAAACATGCATATATGCCACACTGCCACCACTACCACCACAAACAGATATGCAATAAATAAAAAATTATAAAATTATATATATATATATATAGATATATTGGTTTCAAAATATTACTTTCTAGCATTCAAATGTTCTTATAGCTCTAAGTCAAGTTATTTATAGGTTCATAAACATGCACATATATTCGATAGAAACTAATTAATAAAAAATAAAGAAAAACTAACATATTTAAAGTAAGAAACACAAACAAGAGACATCGAAATTTTAGCGTAGAAAACCCTCCAATGAGGAGGGAAAAAATCACGGAGCAAACCGATAACAAGTCATTATATCAAAATAAAGAGTATAAAAAGGGTTACTCATGCCTTAACTTGAGTACAAAAAGGGTTATCCATATTCTAACTTGAGTTTTTTATAAAAAAAAAAATTGTTAGGTTACTTAGCTCATAAGGCTTTACACATGTCCAATATGAATATTAAAATCTCTTGTAGTCCATCTAACCAATCATGGCCAATCATGACAAACCACCCCCACCACCATGTGTTGTTTATTTTTACGCACGCAAGTATTCATATCGGAACAAGTAATAAAATGATAAGAAAGTATCGTTCCCACGGAGACTAAATACTAATCAATTGCTAATTATCAATTTATCTTACTCTAATTTTATCTTGACAATAGTAAAAATAGGATTTAAAACTAAACAAGATAATTAACATAGATAATAAAGTTAAAGATTAAAATCAATGAGAGATGAAACCTAGGTTTATTATTTTCCCTAAATAATCCACTTGATTAAATTCTCCTTCCTTCTATGATAAAGTAATTAACTATGATTGTCACTCAAGAGCACTAAATTCTCTACAAGCCTCTGTCGATGGTCATGTAAAAATACTCTCTTAGACTAACTCCCTATATGTCTATGAGAATTAAATCAAGAAGAATTTATTAAGAATAAGCTTTCATAAAATATACACACAAATGTGAGTATATGTCTATTTTAAATTAGCATATGTTATTCTATCTAGGTCATGAACACAAAACAACTATGTCGATATTATTAAGGTTCACCAATTCAATTCAATCAATGGCTAGTTAATTAAATCGCAAAAAACAAATGATAGAATAAACAATCACATGTAAAAATAATCATAGAAGAAAGAAAGAAAATAAATCAAGCATCATGAACAGGTTCCATTATAACCCTAGAATGAAAATTAGTTCATCATTAAAAATAAAACGTAATCACAAAAGTATTCAGTCATTCTTAAAGATTACAAAGATCAAGAGAAGAGATAAAGTTCAAAAAACTCTAGAATCGATCTCCAAATCTCGTTCTCCTTCTCAATCTTGTGCTTTCAAGAAAAACTAAAAATTATGAACTCTTGATCAGGGTCTAGAAAGTCATTTTTAAAGCCTTAATTATATAGACTTTATTGATAAATTATACACTAAATCCTCTAATTGTATATAATTCATTGTTAGTCCATAATAATTCGTATTTTCCATTTAATTATATAATTCGAAACTAATTACTGTTATTTACGTGTAACAGGAATTATTCGTGAAGTTTCAAAACGAATTAGGAAAATCCGAAGTTACCACTATGATCTAGGATCCAAAAGAAGATCGTGGATCAAAAGTTATCAATTGACCAAAACTTTACGGTGACGCCATGGTCAACTACGACGGTGCGATCAACTAAGAAAGTCAAACCTCGAGATTTGTACTGAAACTGGGCGGTTGGATACCATTTGCAATAGGTTATTTTTAATATTTTTTGTAAATACGGAATGTCTCCGAAATTCTAATTTCTATAGTAAACCCTAATTTGGTCTCTTTATAAATAGAAGACCAGACCAAGAGTTGAGGAGGCTGGATTTTAGAGAATTAGTTTAAGTTTTTATTTTATTTTCTTTCTGAGTTTTGTTAAAGTTGTAAGGAGGCTCTGTTAGTTTCAAGTCAAGTAATAAAAATAACTTCTTTCTTTCATCTCTCTTTTCTCTCCATGTTTTCTTTATTTTATTTTTGCTTTATTGTTCTTGCGATGACTATTGACTAAATCTCCGGTAGATCGGTTGAAGAAGCCTGAGCAAGATTTGTTAGTATTTTACTGTTTTCATAATGATTTAATAGTCTTATTGTGATAGTGTTGGTATTTATTATTATGTTGAATATTAATTGTTTTCAAAGTTTTTATGGTCTCTTTCTTTGATAAGTTTAAGAAAAACCATGCTCTAAAGAGAATAGTTAATGTTTACCTAATAATCTCGACCTAAACTATTTCATACTATTAATTTTGTTTATATTATAACTGTTTGATTTTTCGATCCACAAACATTAATTTTGTTTAGTGGATCGAGATAAGTAGAGAATCAGAATTCACTGATAAAACTTGTGAAAGTGGATTCAATTAATCTACACTTCTCTCTCATATTCTTAAGTTTCTTTTATGTTAGCAGTTTATTTTAGATAAATCATCTCTTGCAAACTGTTTTTAAACCACTTGTTAAAATTGAATTGGATTAGAAGTAAAAAAATATTTTGGATTAATGTTGTCTCTATGGTTCAACCATTGTTTGCCAAGGTTTTCTTTCGTTCATTATTTTTATCATCATCAACAGCTCGAACAAATTGGCACCGCTGCCGGGGACAACGGTGTAATCCAATATTTTTTTATCCGAAAATTTGATTTGGTTTTCTGTCAATCAAAATTTTTATTTCAAAAAAATAAAAAATAAAAATACTAAAAGTTGAGTCAATTTCATCAAAAATTTTCTGCGCCGCCTAGGTCAACTGTGGCACCGTAATCAAACCTTGAGATCCGCACTTCAAAATTTTGTAGAATCTTTCTTCAAACTTTTGGATTTCAATGAACATATAAATTTTTTGAAATTCTAATTTTGATTTGTCTTCTGTTTTCAGCCGAAAGATTCGACGAGGAGCAATGTGGTTGGAAAATTTTATTCCACACCGGGATCCGATTCTTTGACGAAGAACAAGAATTTATTTATTTTTATTTTAAGTAGAACTACAATAGGATTTTTTTTAGAAGTTTTAATTTATTTTAATTTAATTTTAATTATTCCGAGAAGGCTTGGATTGTAATAGAATTAAGAGAGGACGATAGTAAGACGTAACTGTCTCGGTTCGTCAGGTTCATACATCGAGTTTGATGTCGGTGGCCCAAGTTGACTCAACTCGATCAATGCCCGTCTAGAATGGGAAGTAAAACTCTAAACCTCCATGCATATCTTGCAAGTGGGTTTCTGTATTGAATTTGAGTGAGTTAACTACACACTTCCGATTGTACCATAATGAAATGGGAATCCTTACGAGGATGACACAAACAACATAAGAATTGGATTTCATCACCGTATTCTTGCCCTATTAGGAAATTAATTCACACAAGTTCAATTTAATTAAAATCTAATTAGACTTAACCATAGGTCCTATCGAGCTCAATAGGCAAAGCTAGCCTGAGTTGCACCAATTGCACTTATTAATCAAAGTCAGTGTCTAAGCGAAATCCTGTCCAGTTGTACCCTATTGTACGAGGGGGATAAACTACGTCTATTCTAGATCCAGAGGTGATTTAAGAGTGGCCTTGCTCAGCATCGTGTGCCACCTCTCATCTGGGGATTAAACTAGCTGATTTCGATTTTAGAGAACTGGGTTGGAGGCTCAAGCTATCCCTTTGAAACAGTTAGGAGCTGTCTAGTCTCATAGGAATCCATCAAGCACATGTGAAGTTCCTCCCTACTATCTGTGTTCATCATTAGTTCATGTTAGGTAGGAGATCTCAAAAGATTCCACTTGAACAATTCGATCCCGAAATCACAAGATCTCATATAATTCAAAGGATTAGAAGAGAGTTCAATTCCTCACCTATCTCTAAGCCATCCGAGATGGCTCAACCGATTGCCCCACCTCAAATGATCTAAGAAGATCAACGAACTCTAAACGAGTTATTCGCACCCACTATAGCCACTCTCCCTTCATGTATTTTCTTGCCAACAACTAATGTGGCACAATTCGAAATTAGGGCAGTCACTATTAATATGATCCCTAAGTTTCATGGGTTTGAGAGTGAACAACCCTATAACCATTTGAATAAATTTCTGACCATATGTCAAACATTTTGAAATGATCACCTCGATGTTGAAATGTCAAGTTAAGGTTGTTCCCTCTATTTCTAGAAGATCATGCAGCAGCATGGTTGAACTCGATGCCCTTTAACTCAATCACTACTTGGAATGAGTTATCCCATAAATTCATGGCTAAGTTTTTTCCAATGGTAAAAATAAAACAGATCAAAAATGCCATTAGAAATTGAAAGCATCCTCGATCCGCGGGGTGTGTGGATCCACTTTTGATTTTTGAAATTTGGGAGTCGCCACCTAGTTATTACGGTCTAGGAACCGAGCATTGACTCAAAATGGATAAAACCACTAATCTACAAAAGATACTATGTCCGGGAATCACGTTACGGGGATGGAAGGTGTTAGGCACCAACCCCGCCTAGCAAACATCAGTCTCTACTAATTTCCAAGGAGACTACATTGCTAAAAGACCTAAACAAATAAAAAATAAAGTGAAAAGGAAATATACCTATACAATGATTGCAACGATTCGTTCCCTCAAATTTGGCGGAGAGACTCCTCGTATAAGATTCCTCACTTTGTTCTGTCACCGGATCTGCTTCGGATCTCCAAAACGAAATACCGCCTTCTTATATCTGAGTTTTCCTAGTTTTGTGATGGATTTTTGGGTGTTTTCTGAAAAGTTTCTGGGTATTTTTCAATAAAAGAAAGGATTTGTATCATAGGTAGGGGTTTAGGACTTCAAAATCAGGGTTTTGAGAAGGCTAGGGAAGCTTTTTGACCTACTTTTTTCTAGGGTATTCTTTGACCTGCGAAATTAGGTTATAGAGGCTTTCTATTTATAGATTTTTTTGGGTAGAGTTTGTGTTTGATTAGGTTTCCTTCAGGATTTTAATTAGGCTTTTGACTTTAGTCTTATGAGATTGGCCTAGTTTTTTTAGATTAGAGTTTTGACTTTAGTCTTATAAGATTGACTTGGTTTCTTTAGATTAGGATTTTAATTAAGATTTTGACTTTAGTCTTATGAGATTGACTTGGTTAGGGTTTTAATTAGGATTTTGACTTTAGTCTTATGAGATTGACTTGGTTAGAATTTTAATTAGGATTTTACTTTACGTTAATTAATATTTTATTTATTAATTTCGAAATTAAAAATTTTAAAAATTAAAAAATTACCGTTTTGCCCCCCCCTCCCGAAGAGAACTTTTGCATTTCAAGTTGGTTTTCGATGTTCCAGGATGTTTTGGAATCGATTTTTCGTAAGGAATTCAATAGGATTATTGGCTTGTATTGTTTATGAATTTTTTTGGTGTGAAATGATCGCGAACCCTATGAGAGGTATTTTTGTAATTTTGTCGAATTTGGTGAAAATTGGCAAAATAGTTTATTTGGTTTCAATTTATTTTTTTATGTATTCGAAAGGATTTTCCTAAGCATAAGGGGGCTCTAAGGATGTTTTGATGTTAGGGGTATTTTGGTAATTTGATAAATTTTTAGTGATTTTTATCGTAATGTTTCTTTTGTCTACAAGATGATAATTTCTATGTTTTTAGGATTATATTTTCCTAGTGTAGTGTGATTTCTACAGTTTTGTTAGTTTGAGATACCTTATCTGAATTTTTAAAACATATCTAGTAACAAATAAAGCATTGGAGTAATCATCCATCATTGGGAATCGTCGCGATCGGGTTGACGAGTTGATTAATCAGACAAATACAAAAATGAGATTTCTACAGATGTCCCTCTTTGACAGAGGGTTGAAGCAAACTAGATAGTAAATCTATATTAGTAGATAGTGCGATATCCGAATGCCAAAGCTAGTGATAATTCATTTTGCAGCTTGATTTAACAATTCGTCGAGGTATTCGAATCCTTGAGGATAAAACTCTCCCCGAACTAAAAGTTGTTAAGTCCTTGAGCCTGAACTCTCATTGACGATGTCAGATCCTTGAATTTTAGAAAACTCTCCTTGACTAATGCAAAAGTGCACGTGTGTGCCATAGTGTGATGCTTACTGAATATTCTATTGGATCATTGAGAATAAATTTCCCTCGATTAAAAAAAATGTTAGATCCTAGAGATTTTTTCTCACTAACAATAATAATTCAAATCAAAATGTATTTTATGAAATAAAAACAATCATACAATATTGTAGGAACTTCATTAAATTCTTTTTTCATAGTTCGAAGAATTTGAGTCTCTTTTATCGGACTCATGCTTACGGGAACTACGCTTCTTAGGCTGAGGTTTGCAGGAACTTAAACAATCCTGTTAATTCAATATATGATTCAAACAAAGCTGGAGTCTCATTTTTTAGACTCTGACTAAGGTTTACAAGAACTTAAACAATCCTATTAAAATTGGAGCCTCGTTTCTCGGATTCGAACTAAGGTTTACAGGAACTTAAACAATCTTATTAATTCATTATATGATTCAAACAAAGTTAGAGTTTCGTTTCTCGGACTCTGGCTGAGGTTTACAGGAACTTAAACAATCCTGTTAAAGTTGGAGTCTCACTTCTCGAACTCTGGCTAAGGTTTACAAGAACTTAAACAATCCTGTTAATAGTTGGAATCTAGCTTTTCAGACTCGTACTAAGATTTATAGGTACTTAAACAATCCCGTTAATTTATTTTATGATTCAAACAAAGCTAGAGTCTTGTTTCTCGGACTCTGGCTGAGGTTTACAGGAACTTAAACAATCTCGTTAATTCATTTTATTATTTAAAAAAAGTTGGAGTCTCGTTTCTCGGACTCGAATTTATTGGAGCCACTTTTCTCGGGCTGAGGTTTACAGGAACTTAAACAATCCCGTTAATTCATTCTATGATTCAGAAAAGTTTGAGTTTCGTTTCTCGGACTCGAACTTATTAGAGCCACGCTTCTCGGGCTTGGATTAGTTAAGGATTCGGTATTATCAAGTTCAAAGATCGGGAGATTAGGCCTTTATTGGCTTATCATGCATCTGGATTCATAATTATCATTGGGTTTCGTTGGACTTTAAAGCTTTTATAAGATTTTTCTTTTTATCATGTAATTAAGAACAAAACTTTGGAATCACAAAGACTTTCAAAAATGCCCTTAGTTTCAAGGTTAGCTTTAATTGGAACTTAACTACGAAACTGATGGAATGGATTGCACAAGTAGCTATGGACTCTGATATATGACAGACAGAAGAATCGGCATTCCTTTACATTTTCAAAACTCTTAAGATTATTATATGTGTAATAAGGAATTTGATCATTTTCTTTTGAGAAATGTTTAAGCTGAACTTAAAATCTTGATAATTATTGGAATATAAGATCTTTCTCTTCAAAGTGGTCGATGGTTCTACATTTTCTTTTGGCGAATACTTGAACAAGTAAATATACTCCTAAATATTCTACAATGTTCAAAATGGTTTCTGAATTTCTTCGACTTCAACATTATTTTCATCGAATGTTGTGACTTGAATGGTTCTGCATTTCCTAGTTTTCGCACAAGTTTCCTTCTGAATTTTTCTTTTTGATAAGACATTTCCTTTAATTTGATGATGCCCTAATTTTTACCTAGATCGCCTCTTTAGGTTTTCAATCTAACGGATTTTATTTTTCTTTTTTTGATGATGCCTTGATTTTTACCTAGGTCGCCTTTTCAGGTTTTTAACCTAATAGGCATTTTTGTTTATGGTTATACCCTAACTTTTGTCAAAGTCGTCATTTTGGATTTTCGACTTAGCGAACTTTCTTTCTTCTTGATGATCTTGAATAACCAACTCGACAATTTCTTAGTTCCCTAAACCTTAATCGAGTCAATTAGCATTCAAGAGGAATTAATAAATGGACTTAGAATATGGTTTAAAAAGAAAATATATAAGACTCAACTTTCCAAAATGCCCCTAGTTTGATATTCTCTCTTTTCTGTCAATTATTTTTATTTTTTTTCTAAATGCCCATAATTTGGCATTATTTTCTCTTTATCAATTCTTTTGATTCTTTTTTTTAATGCCCTTAGTTTGATATTCTTTTCTTTGAACCTTTCAATAAGGAATTTTCCTTTTAGATGACACTTTTCATAAGAGAATACACATATTCTTTGCGTGACCGGGCCTAAAGTAACTTCTCAAGTTGCCTACGTATCTTAAATATTTCTTTTTTTTCTTTTAGGATCAGGTCAAAACGTAGTTCATACCTAGACTTCCCTCTCAAGGTTGGTTGGTGTGGTTTAGAAAGAAGATGCTATTGATTTTTTTTAACAGACTACGAGGGACTAAAGAAGGTTTTTTTTTTTCTTTTTTTGGTAAGATAGGAAAATTGTTCGACCAAAGAAGGCCACCTTTGATGAATGCTGCTTGACTTGGTCAAAGTTTCAAGAATTCGATATCTGAATTGCTCTGTCGAGTAAGGTCTTCTTTTGAGAATGAATATCCTTCAGTATTCTTTTGTGAAATCGAATATGATCGAGTTTTCTAACTATTCAACTCTCCTAAAACTTTGAGAAAATCTTTTATTCTCTTATGAATGAAAACTCTCATCTTTTAAGTGAAAAAATGGTAGATCCACTTGTAAGTCTTAGCGTCTTTGTCGATGCTTTCAGCTATATCATTTTTGACCAATAATCTTTGACTTTGAAATCACTCGACTTTATGTCTTAATCTATATTTTTGTGTGATCCATCCATATATCCTTATGAAACCATGCAAGAACATTGTTGAATTTTTCAAGTAAGTTTACTATTCTCTCATGTTCTCTTGAGGATAATGTAGTGCCGATTTGCACTTCTTAAGTGTACTCTTTAACTCTCATATCAAGTTTGATTAGCGAGCTTTGAGTCATTCCTCATGTTAGATTTTATGTTCACATCATTATTGCATGCATGATAATCAAAAATTTCTTCATATATTAAAAATAAAAAAAAACATAAACTAACACACTTTATTAAAGTTCAAAATTAAGAGAAAACTAACGTAACTGAAGTAACCAACTTAATTTAAAGACTGAAGAACACTGAAGTTAAAAAAGAATACTTAAAGCGAGGATATCATTCTGAATGAAAGGACACAATTTTAAGGTCTATGCCACTTTGAATATCTTTGATGTGTGACTTGAACTTGTTTGCTTTTGCTACCTCTTCATGTTCTAATTTGAACCTGTCATATGTTGAACAACTCCTTACTTTAATAATTTCTTTGTTCTTTAGTTCTGTCACTGCCGTAGGGTAGTTGAGTCATTTTGGCATGGAGCGAATTCACTATTAAAACCAATTGGGTGAATGAAGGAAACTGGGTCAACTGATTCAGGTTTGGATATGGATATTAGGTTCAGAGTAGGAGGGGATTGATTTTGAAAAGTAGGCAAATAGTTAGTCTTAACATTGGGAGTAGTAGAAGCGGGTATAGTGACTTTTCCTTGTTCAATAAGGTCTTGGATAGCATGACGGAGGATAATACATATATCAAGAACATGACCGGACATTTGATGGAATTTACAAAATTGCCCATTATCCAAGTTTGGAGGGAGGGGATTAGGTAAAGCCTTATGTTACAAAGGTGTCAATAATCATCTTTTCATTAATTTTTGGTAGACAACACTAAGGGACATTCCAAGATTGGCAAATTGTCTCATAGGCTTGACTTGTGAGGATTGAGCGGCTTGAGGAGATAGTGCGAAAGAGGTGTTGGCCACTTATAAAGAATTGACACTGGGTTTGAAATATTTGGGTTTTGACTCAAACGAGTTACCAAAAAGTCCAGAAGAGTAGGCATCCTCGACTTGATTTCCAGCCTCGAGGAGGGACTGAAAAGTGGGAAGGTATTGAGGCATCAAGTACTTGGCATAATTTAAGTGAGATTCTTAAGGATGATCTTGACTTGTTCCTTCTTTTGAGGTCGGTCCCACAATTGAGTGAGCTCTCCATCGAGCAATGAATTCAATGAAGGTTTCCCCAGACTTCTGTTTGGTAGTTTCTAAATCTCTTCTTGTGATCTCAATATCCGTGTTGAATAAATACCAACCAATAAACTCTTTCATCAATTCATGCCATGTTCTTACCCGAGATGAGTCCAATGACATTAACCAGCGTAGGGCAGGACCTGTAAAGGTTCATTGAAAAAGTTGAGTCATCTGTTCTTCACTCAGTCTCTGAGATTGCATTATGCCGACATATACTTTCAAGTGAGTCATTGGGCATCCAATCACATCAAACTTCTCCGTGTCTAGTATTGTGAATTTCTCTGGCAAACGGACCGTGAAAAACAAGGTCATTGCCCCTAATCCAAGAATAAGATCGTCGGGGTCTTTGATATTTTTCAAAGCAGTTTCAACCTGAGTTATTTGATGAGTTAAGATAGGGTCGACAGGTAATTCATTATCTTCTTGATCTTCGATGAGGTCAAACATAGCCTGAGGTTATATAGCTTTATCTTTTTTCTTTTCAATTTTTAGGGCTTCAATTTGTGTTTGGACAAAAGCAATAATCTGTGTTTGAAAAGATTCTAAAATCTGACGGAGCACAGCTTCATCCATGGTACTCATTTCTTCTTGTGGTAAATACTGACTACTTGACAATGGTACTCTGGAAAGACGACTTTTTTTACGGACCCAAAGTAGTACAGATGGAGATTTAGAACGTTTGAAACCAATTATCACCTGAGTGGAAGTACACCAAGATTAACCATTGATTCTAAAAGTTTGATTCTTAACCACATGATTACAATTTTGAGATTAGCTTAAGTCTAATGGGAAACATTGAATCCAATTGCACTATAAGTCTATAGTAACCAAGAAGGTGAAAAATATTAGTCACGGGTCTGCCCCTAATTGGGATAGAACTTTTGATCAGACAAAATATTTTGACCCTAGGATTGCATCGTCTGAATCTTTAAAAATAAAACTAATTAGTTCAATCGGTTTGATGTTGATCAGTTTGATCCATTTGTCGATGGGGCCAATTGACTTACATTTCACACATTGGGTTGGACTGATATTGCGAGTCTAGTTTGAACGGTCTGGATCGATCCGCCCACTTACCTGTTGGTTGGATTGATTAGAGCAACCCCGGAATACCCATAGTCGGTTCGGGTCGTGACCCATAGGAAGGTTCCTAAACTCTAGGTTTACTACGTGTAATACAATTTATCTGGCCACCCTTGCCCAAGTGTACCTATATACTTCTCGAGCATACTCAATCAGATGGTACGTGGTGGGTTGGTTTGATATACCGTATAGGTGATAATCTAAAACTCCAACCCACTTCTCTAAAGTCAAAAGCAGTTAGTTTAATCCCCAGTTGAGAGGTGGCGTACAATGCTGAGCAAGGGCCCTCTTAAATACCTCTCGTCTAAAATAAACGTAGTCTATCCCCCTCGTACAGTAAGATATAATAGAGCAGGATCTTGCTTAGACACTGATTTTGACCAAGAAGTGCAATTGGTGAACTTGGATTATCTTTTGATATACCGTATAGGTACGAGTCTAGGGTTGTAGCTTTCATAAATGGTTTAGCATCCCACGAGGGGACCGACTACGTACTAGTACTACGTTGGCAATCGGGACATGTGACTGTACGGCTTATAATTTGACAAAATGTTCAGGTCACCCCAGCATGAGTGCATCGATACACCTTTCAGAGTCACCTGATCAAACGGTATGATGCCCCAGTTTTATATACCCTAAGGTACGTGACTGGAGTTGTAGTTTTTATGAATGATGTCGCATCTCCGAAGAGACCGGACCACACAATAGTGCCGCGTTGGCTAGAAGGGACATGCAAGCGTGCAATGCAACAAAATAAACGTGTTAGTGGTGTGTGCAAAGTAGGGTGGGGTGTGCCCGGGGCATTTTCAGATGAATGGGCCTATGGGCCAGATCAGATTATCACAATATGGATATCACATAAATATTAATCAAAACAATATAAAATCATCCAAAATATCTAGCTAGAGATCAAAGCATGCACATCTCATGTATATCATCAATTAAGAACATGACATTTCAGATAGACAATCAACAAAGATAGCACAACAATAATGAATCATCGACTAATCACAAGAACAAACTTTTTTATTTTAATGATCCAATCAAAGATCGCTTTGGGCGACCCATAACAAATCGAGATTTTAACGAATACTAAATTGAGGATATAATGATAGTTGCGGAGATAGGGAGTGATGGCTTTTTTTTTTGCCGGGTAGACTCGTTACATTTTTAGCACAAAAATTCCCTTGCTTTATTAGTTTGCTACTCAACCAATCTTGTGAGTAAGAGCTTAGTCTATCCTAACCAAATAAGTAAGATTTGAAACCTTACTAAGGGTTATTGAGTTCACGTGGACTTTCACATCAGCACATCAAAATTACAACCTTCTAGGTTTCACATACAAAGTTTGGATTGAAAAATAAAATGAAATTCGAAAAATTTAACTTAGACCCCAGATTTTGAAAATGAACGACCATCAAACTCTAAATTCAAAAATGAATAATTGTTTTTTCAAAATTTTCCTTTAAAAAACTCTTAGAATTTCTTCTTCCACAAGCTTGTGATGTTAGATCATTTTATTGAGTGCCACGTGGGGACGTCAATGGCTCTTAGTAAGATTTGAGATCTTACTAAACTAGTGAGGAAAGCAAACCCTTTGGATTTCTAACATTGGTGGGATAAATTAAAATTTCTTTTTTATCCCAATCAAAAGAATTATTCAGCAACTAATATATATATATATATATATATATATTAAAAGAATGTGGGTCCCAACCTATGATTTGTGGGTAACAAATAATAAACGTGTTACAGCAAGAAAGCTATTGGATAAAAATATATCAATCGTGTTGTTGCCAGCACAACTTAAACTTTTTTTTTTTAATTTTTTTTTTCAACATGCTACTGCCATCACACACACACACATTTTTATTCTTTTATGATAATGTTGTTGCCAGCACATGACACTCCAACTCCTATTTTTCATGGTCATATGGCTGCCCAGCACACAACAATTCAGAACTTAGTTTTTTTTTTTTTTTCAAAAAAAAAAAAATAATAATTGCTTCTATAACATACATTAAAAAACCTTTTTTTTTTCAAATATATGTTGCTCCCAGCAACTTTCCTTTTTTTTCTATTTACTTGAAAAAGTGAAATTTATAATAATCCAGTTTAATCAGGACCATCAATAATACCAACCATTGTTTCAAAAGGAAAATTGAGGGTCCGCATTGCACAGATCATCATAATCAGATGCTACTAACAACACATCATATACCCACAGCAGCACGTTGAAGGGGAAAAAATCCTTTATTTTTGCTGCTATTAACAGCACATCACGCACATTAACACTTATAAAAACTCCTTTAAAAAAATAAAAATTAATGACTCATTATCTCCACAACCATCGTTCCATCCTTACTTCTTTAACTTTTTGAAATATTGAATTATTTAGGGTTCATCACAAGTGACCCTTAATTGGACCATTAAAAAAAAAAAAAACAATACTCAAAATTGAATCAAATGATCCACAATCAAACCAAAAGAATAATAAATAAATAAATAAATAAATAAAACTAAACTAAAAAACAACTAGGTCGTTTTGGCAATGGTCGATATTTGAGATTTTCAAGTTTGATCCTCAATAGTCCCCAGTGGAGTCGCCACTGAAAGCGCCCTTGATCTGCGGGGTGTGTGGATCCACTTTTGATTTTTGAGGTTTGGGAGTCGCCACTTAGTTATTACGGTTTAAGAACTGAGCATTGACTCAAAATGGATAAAACCACTAATCTACAAAAGATACTAAGTCCGGCAATCACGTTACGGGATTGGAAGGTATTAGGCACCAATCCCGCCCGGCAAACGCCGGTTTCTACTTATTCCCAAAGAGACTACATTGTTAAAAAACCTAAACAAATAAAAAATAAAGTGAAAAGGAAATATACATATACGATGATTGCAACGATTCGTTTCCTTAGATTTGGCGAAGAGACTTCTTGTATAAGATTCTTCGCTTTGTTCTGTCACCAGATCTACTTTGGATCTCTAAAACGAAGTACCTCCTTCTTAGATCTGAATTTTCCTAATTTTGTGATAAATTTTTGGGTATTTTTTGGAGAGTTTCTGAGTGTTTTTCAATAAAAAAAATGGTTTGGATCATAGGTAGGGGGTTAGGGCTTCAAAATTAGGGTTTTGGGAAGGTTAGGGAAGCTTTTTGACCTATTTTTTCTAGAATTTTTTTTGACCTGCGAAATTTAGTTGTGGATGCTCTCTATTTATAGATTTTTTTGGGTAGAGTTAGTGTTTGATTAGTTTCCTTTAGGGTTTTAATTAGGATTTTGACTTTAGTCTTATGAGATTGACTTAGTCTTTTTATATTAGAGTTTTGACTTTAGTCTTATGAGATTGACTTGGTTAGGGTTTTAATTAGGGTTTTGACTTTAGTCTTATGAAATTGACTTGGTAAAGATTTTAATTAGGGTTTTGACTTTAGTCTTATGAGATTGACTTGGTTAGAGTTTTAATTAGGATTTTAACTTTAGTCTTATGAGATTGACTTAGTTAGGGTTTTACTTTACGTTAATTAATATTTTATTTATTAATTTCAAAATTTAAAGTTTTAAAAATTGAAAAATTATCATTTTACCCCCCGAAGTGAACTTTTACATTTTAAGTCGATTTTCGATGTTCCAAGATGTTTTGGAATTGATTTTTCATAAGGAATTTAATGGGATTATTGGTTTGTGTTGTTTATGAAATTTTTTGGTGTGAAATGATTGCGAATCCTGTGAGGGGTATTTTCGTAATTTTGTCAAATCTGGTGAAAATTAGCGAAATAGTTTATTTTATTTTAATTTGTTATTTTATGCGTTCAAAATGGTTTGCCTAAGCATAAGGGGGCTCTAAGGATGTTTTAATGTTAGGGGTATTTTGATAATTTGATCATTTTTAGTGATTTTTATTATAAAGTTTCTTTTTGTCTACAAGATGATGATTTCTATGTTTTTGGAGTTATATTTTCCTAGCGTAGTCTGGTTTCTACAGTTTTGTTAGTTTGTGATACCTCATCTAAATTTTTAAAACATATCTAATAACAAATAAAGCATTGGAATAATCATCTATCATTGGGAATCGTCACGATCGGGTTGACGAGTTGATTAATCAGGCAAATGCAAAAAAGAAGTGTCTACAAGAATTTCAAAGGTAAACCCGATGAAGAATTTTCCCAAACCTGGGAAAGATTTCATGACCTACTTGTAAAATACACATCATGGGATTGATAAAGTCCAACTGGTCAATTTCTTCTATCGAAGTCTTACGACAACCCAACGTATCCTTTTGGAGTCTATGCACAAAGGAAAATTCATGAATCAGACTCTAAATTAAGCTTAAAATTTTCTCGTAGAACTCGTTGAAAATGTTCAAAACTGGAGCACCAATTTAGGAGACTTTGATAAGAGTGACTTTAGAACCAATAAATCAGGAATGTACGAGATTAAAAGTGATCCTGATCTCAAAAACGTAATGACTACTCTGGTTAGTACTATACAAAACTTAAATAAGAAATTTGATGCTTTTAGCATTAAAGCTAGCCAACAAGAGGTACATCCTGCACTCCAAGTAAATTCAGAGATGCCTTTCGCATGTAACATATGCGAAACTTTTGACCACCTCACGGAAAACTGTCTTATGGCCAATACAGAACAAGCCAATGTCATTGGGTCATATAACACATTTAGGAAACCCACTCCAAACTCGTATAATTAAACTTACCACCCTAACAATAGGTTTCACCCTAACTTCTCCTATCGTCAGAACGAACCTATCCAATAGGGTGGTGCTCCAGGTTTTCAAAAAAGCTATAATAGACAATCTCAATCCAATGCGAACATTCCTTTGGTTTCACAAGCATCTTAGTCTCCACCCCATACGTCTGATCAAAGAGCGATTGTTGTCGACCCTATGACCAATTATTCTCCTCCAGTTGTACAAACAAACTCTGCATTGGAAATAATGGTGAAGAGATGTTCAAGCAACAACAGAAATTCATGCAGGACCAGGACCAAAGGAGTCAAAGGCATGAACAATCAATTAAAAATCTTGAGGTTCAACTAGGGCAATTATCTCTCTCTCTCTTGGGGAGAGAAACAAAGGACAATTTTTAAGTCAAACTATGCCTAACCCAAGAGGAACTGCCCCAAAAAGACAGTATGAGATAGCAAGTCAACCTGGTTCCTCTAATAACTCTGTTCAAGCAGTTCACACACTACGTTCTGATAAGTTAGTGGATAACCAAGTGCAAATGCCCAATGAGGTCCCAATAGAAGATGACATCCAAAGTGCACCTTAAACAGAGGAATATAACCAGCAAAAAAAACTCCTACTTAAATGGAAAAAGAAATTATCATTTCCAAGGCCCCATTTCCACATAGATTAGCAGATAATAAAAAAGGAAAGCAATTAGAATGTATTCTTGAAGTCTTCAAGAATGTTCAGATTAACATCCCTTTTCTGGATGCTATCCGTCAAATTCCTTCATATGCTAAGTTCCTTAAAGATCTCACTACGGTGAAAAGAAAAACCCTTGTGCCTAAAGAGGCTACAATGACAGCTCAATTATCTTTTCTGATTCAACAGACAATTGCGCCTAAATTCAAAGATCTAGGCTATCCAACAATTTATTTGTGCATATAAGGGAAACAATGATTGAGAAATGTTTGCTAGATCTAGGGGCTAGTGTGAATCTTTTTATATTTTCTGTCTACAAACAACTAAGTTTAGGGGAATTCAAACCTACAGACATCACTCTCAGTTTGGTAGATAAATCAGTTAAGATTCCCAAAGGGGTAGTGGAGGATGTAATAATCAAGGCTAAAGACTTCTATTTTTCCGCTGATTTTGTAGTACTTGACACTGAACCTATCATAAATCCAGATAATCATGTCCTAGTAATCTTGGGTTGACCATTCTTAGCCTTTGGAGAGATGAAAGTAAAATTGAATGTCTTCCACAATAAGTATCAATCCATTGACATGGATGATATGGAAGAGGTCAATATGATTGATACATTGGCTAGCAGAACATTCCACGAAGCGGAGAACATTGATCCAGTAGAAGAATACTTAGGTCAATTTGACCTCAAGTTTGATGAAGAACAGTCCATCAAGGAGGTAAATGGCCTCCTAAAATCTGTCCCCCGAGATGGACTTTGCAAATTAGCAACCTAAAATAGAGAGTCTCCCCACATTTTCATCCCAACCTTCAATTGAAGAGACTCCTAAACCTGAACTCAAACAGTTGCCTAACACGCTGAAATATGCATTCTTAGGGAAGGCCGAAACCTTCCCTGTAATCATATCACCTGACTTAGAAAGGTCTCAAAAAGAGCAGTTATTAAAGGTCCTAGGAGAACATAAGGAAGCTATTGGTTGGACTATAGCTGATATCAACGACATCAGTCCCTCTGTGGTTATGCACCAAATACACCTTGAGGATAACTACAAACCATCGAGAGAAACACAAAGGAGATTGAATCTGATCTTACAAGAGGTTGTCCGAGGAGAAGTCCTCAAATTGCTAAATGTAGATATTATATACCCCATTTCAGATAATAAATGGGTAAGTCCTGTTCAAGTGGTCCCAAAAAAATTCGGTGTCATCGTTGTGACCAACAAGGAGAATGAACTAGTGCCAACTCGAATCCAAACTGGGTGGCGAGTCTATATAGATTACAAGAAGTTGAATTCTATGACACGAAAAGATCACTTCCCTTTCCCATTAATAGATCAAATACTCGAATGCCTAGCTGGACACGCTTACTACTACTTTCTTGATGGATATTCGGGGTATAGTCAGATCCCAATCGTCCCTAAAGATCAAGAAAAAATAACTTTCACGTGTCCCTTTAGAACTTTTGCATATCGACGCATGCCATTTGGGCTTTGCAATGCTCCTATAATTTTTCAATAATGTATGTTGAGCATCTTCTCCGATATGGTAGAAAAATTTCTTGAAGTCTTCATGGATGACTTTTCAGTCTTCGGATCTAGCTTTGATAATTGCCTACATTACTTAAAGTTAGTCTTAGCTAGATGCCACGAAAAGAATCTAGTATTAAACTAAGAGAAGTGCCATTTCATGGTCACTTCCAGGATTGTATTGGGACACATCATATCCCACAAGGGAATTGACCTTATTGCTAATCTACCTCCTCCTAAAACTGTGAAGGAAGTCTATTTTTTCCTAGGGCATGCAGATTTTCACATGTGTTTCATTAAGGATTTTGGAAAGATTTCCAAACCTCTATGCGACTTACTATCCAAAGATGCAAACTTTGAACCCTCTATCACCTATTTAAATGCATTTGATAAACTCAAAACTGAGTTGACAACAGCACCTATCATCCAACCACCAAACTGGAATTTGACCTTTGAGGTGATATACGATGATTCAAACTACGCAATAGATGCTGTACTGGGGCAACGAGTTGACAAACTTCCCCATGTTAGCCAGTATGTGAACAAAACGTTGAACGATGCCCAATTTAACTATTCAACTATTGAGAAAGAGTTGCTAGCAGTAGTCTTTGCTCTAGAAAAATTTCGCTCCTACTTAATAGGATCCAAGATTATAATCTTCACTGATCATGTAGTGCTGAAATACTTTCTTTCCAAGAAAGATGTAAAAGTAAGGTTAAGCCGATGGGTTATTTTACTATAAGAATTTGATATGGAAATTTGAGATAAGAAAGGATGCGAGAATGTGGTTGCCGATCACTTATCTAGACTGGTAGTTGAAACAAGTTCTCACTCCCTCCCAATCTCTGAGAACTTTCTAGATGAACAATTGATGTCTATTTCCAATATGGATACACCTTGGTACGCCGACATAGTCAATTACCAGGTGACTGGGCAAACACCTACCTCATGGAAGAAACACGAGCGATTGAGATTTCTCACCCAAGCTAAATGGTTCTTTTGGGAGGACCCATACTTATTTAAGTACTATTCAGATCAAATAATTTGTCGGTGTATTTCTGACCATAAGCAAAAATATATACTTGATTTCTGCCATAACCACGCCTGTGGTGGACACTTTGGAGGCAAGAAAACAACAACAAAAGTGTTGCAATGCGGTTTTTACTAGCCAATACTTTTTCGTGATGCCCACATCTTCGCTAAGTCTTGTGATCGATGCCAACGTTTAGGAAAGATTAGCCGAAGGAATGAAATGCCTTAACAACCCATTTTGATCATTGAAATTTTTGATGTTTGGGGTATTGATTTCATGAGATCTTTTCCCATTTCGCACGGATTCCAATTTATTTTAGTCGTAATCGACTATGTGTCTAAATGGGTAGAAGCAATAGCGTGTCAGACCAACGATCACAAAGTCATTGTAAACTTCCTTAAAAATATCGTATTTGCTCGTTTCGGTACCTCAAAGACGATCATTAGCGATAGAGGCAAGCATTTCTGTAATCGAGTTTTCGAAAGTCTCATGCGTAAATACGCTATTACATACAAGGTTGTCACTCCATATCACCCTCAAACTAGTGGACAGGTCAAAATCTCCAATGGCGAAGTCAAGATAATTTTTGAAAAAATAGTCAATCCTTCATGAAAGGATTGGGCTTTGTGATTAAATAACGCATTGTGGGCATATTGGACTGCTTTCAAAACTCCGATTAGAATATCATCTCCCAGTAGAACTCGAACACCGTGCATATTGGGTCATAAAACATCTTAACTTTGATCTTGTCAAAGTAAGAGAGCACAGAAAACTTCAACTCTCTTAGTTGGAAGAACTGCGTATTGATGCATACAATAGTACTCAACTATACAAGGATCATACAAAGGCCTGACATGACAAATTCATTCAACGAAAGTCCTTTCATATAGGTCAGCAGGTATTACTCTATAATTCTCGCCTCCACCTATTTCCCGAAAAATTGAAATCTTGATGGACATGACCCTTTGTGATCCATAAAATTAATTCTTATGGCAACATCGAGATACTCAATACAACGGATGGTAGTATTTTCCAAGTCAATGGTCAACGGCTCAAGCCATTTCTCACACTACTACCACAAGAAAAAAATTCCTATCTGAGGGATCCTGTATCAGGATTAGCCTCATGTCGCTGTCTGGCTGACGACAATAAACTTAGTGCTGCTTGGGAAACAACCCATGTATTTTTATTTATTTTTAGTAATATAGTTAACATTTCCTTCTTTAGATTAGAATGTTTTTAATTAGACTGTTTTTCAATTATTAACTAGGATTTTTAAAAAAATTGTTTCGAAAATTATCATTATTATAACTTTCACTTTTTTCAGATCAGTTGTAACAAACTTTGCACATTAATGCCCAATCCATTTCAGGTGTGATCTAACCCTTCTCTTTCTTTACAACTTGCATATTGAGGACAATATGTCATTTAGGTTTGGGGGTATTAGGTTAACTCACAATTGCATTGCATTTCATTGCTAGTTTAGTTTCATGATTTTAGAAATAAAAAAAAATTGAAAAAAAATATTTTCTTCAAACTCTTTCTATGTATTGTTTACATATGAATTTTAAATTTCAGACTATTGTCCTAATTTTTTATCATAAGTTCTTGTTGGTATTCCTCATAAAGAAAATCAAAAGAATATTTTGAAAAATTCATGACACTTCTGATTAAGTAAAAATAAGGTTTTATGGACCAAGGGTTGACCCTCTTGTCCGTCTAGAGTGTTAGGGGAAACCTAATCTAACGAACTATGACTTCCTTGTCCTTTGGTTGGCTGGTTAGAAGAAAAATAAAATTGGAGATAATATGACTTGGACAGCAACCATAGGATTAGATTGGGTACCTTGAAAATGACTATCTACTTTTTGCAAAAAGAACACCAGAAAAATGATGATGTACGTAGAAGTTGAAAAATAAATTAGAAAAGTGGTGAAGTTGAGAAAAGAAAAAGTAGAAATATATGAAAAAGACCAAATCAAAGCAAAAAATGCTTGAGCTGAAAAATGACAGAGAGAAAAGAGTCCAATGTGGTCAAATAAAGTAGTTTCAATAGCGTGAAAGCTGTCAATGGTAAAAACGTGAGTAAATTGGAATATCGCAAATAAAGCCCCTTAGAGATATTAAAGTGAACATCCATACCTCTCACAATCCCAAACAGGATGCTTAGTTTCAAGTTAGAATGCAAATAGAACCGACTATTCTTAGCGGTTAGGAGGTAAAATCTTATTCTTGAAAAGATGTTGCTTTTAAAAGAAAAATCAGAAAAAATTACATTAGTACTCAAGTTATCTTTGAAATTTTCTAAACTTAGGAGTGAAAACTAGAACTTTACTCAAACGTATGGAGTTTTGACTGATTGGTGAAATATTATTATGTTTGCTTACATCTACTGAGTTTGATTTTTAATATTTTTTTAAGTGTTAGAATTTTGTGGGTATATTCACTGCAAATCCTCACAAGTCAAACTCATCCACTAGGGGGAACCTACGGATATAAAGGCTTGCTGCATTCGCTAAATGTAGTCGTGTAATCTACGAAAGTGGTTTGTAACTTAATTTTTATTTTTGCTCGGGACTAGCAAAATCTAGGTTTGGGGGTGTGATCAGGGTCTAGAAAGTCATTTCTAGAGTCCTAATTATATAGACTTTATCAATAAATTATACACTAAACCCTCTAATTGCATATAGTTCATTTTTAGTCTATAATAATTCATGTTTTCCATTTAATTATGTAATTCAGAACTAATTACTATTACTTACGTGTAACAGGAATTATTCATGAAGTTTCAAAGCGAATCAGGAAAATCCGAAGTTACTACTGTGATCCAAGATCCAAATGAAGACCGTGGATTAAAAGTCAAGTCAATTGATCAAAATTTTACGACGACGCCATGGTCAACTACGGCGGTGCGGTCAACTAAGAAAGTCAAACCTTGAGATTTGTACTGAAGCTTGGCGGCTGGATACCATTCGTAATAGATTATTTTTAGTATTTTTTGTAAATACGGAATGTCTCTGAAATCCTAATTTCTTTAGAAAATCTTAATCTGATCTCTCTATAAATAGAAGACCCGACCAAGAGTTGAGGAGGCTGGATTTTAAAGAATTGGTTTAGATTTTTATTTTATTTTCTTTCTGAGTTCTATGAAAGTTGTAAAGAGGCTCTGCCAGTTTCAAGTCAAACAATAAAGATAACTTCTTTCTTTCATCTCTCTTTTCTCTCCATGTTTTCTTTATTTTATTTTTGCTTTATTATTTTTGCTATGACTATTAGCTAAATCTCTGGTAGATCGATTGAGGAAGTCTGAACAAGATTTATTAGTGTTTTACTGTTCTCGTAATGATTTAATAGTCTTATTGTGATAGCATATGTATTTATTATTAGGTTGAATATTAATTGTTTTCAAAGTTTTGATGGTCTCTTTTTTTGATAAGTTCAAGAAGAACCATATTCTATAAAGAATAGTTAATATTCATCTAATAATCTTAACCTAAACTATTTCATACTATAGATTTTTTTTTTATTATAACTGCTTGATTTTCTGATTCACAAACATTAATTTTATTTAGTGGATCGAGATAAGTAGAGAATCAGAATTCACTGATAAAGCTTGCGAAGGTGGATCCAATTAATCTATACTTCTCTCTCATATTCTTAAGTTTCTTTTATTTTACTAGTTTATCTTAGATAAATCATCTCTTGCAAACTGTTTTTAAATCACTTGTTAAAATTGAATTGGATTGGAAGTAAAAAAATTACTTTAGATTAACGTTGTCTTTTTTGTTTGACTTTTGTTTGCCAAGATTTTCTTTTATTCATTATTTTTATCATCATCTATAGCTAGAACAACTCTCTAAAAGTCTTAATCTTTCCGATTTATAGGTATGGAGTCATTAGGGTTTCAGAGTCCCAAAAATTCGCCTATAATTCGGCCCCAAAAATCAACGAATAATACTGGAAATGTAAATGGGCTATGGCCTCAAAACATGCCATGCTGCGGCCTCGCTTGCTATCAAGCTGCAGTTTGAAGACTTTAGCTTGTATGCATATTTTCCTTCTTCCAAAAGTAAACCAATTTGGAGCAAAAATTTCTTCTAAATGATGGCACTTGTCCCAATGTTCTATACTGCTCCTAAAGGACAAAATGAGCATAAAACCAAATAAAAACACAAAATCACATAAAAATATAAAACAAACTAAACTAAAATAAAAAAATAACTAAAAAGACTCTAAAATTAATAAAATATTATACCTAAAAGTGATTAATTTGCAAGTATAAAACTCACTAATCAAATATCCCCAAACTTAACATTTTCTTAGTCTTCGAGCAAAACAAAAACAAATAAAAAAACCTAACTAAGGGAAAGAAATCCAAAAGCAAAAAAAATACAAGTGATGATACTGGCCTGATTCTTTACACTTGCCTCAAAGATTGCGCAAATTTCACAATTCTCAGAAAATTTTAGAAATTGAAACAATCTAGATTTTCAACCCCAAATGTCACTCAACCTCACCTTGAACCCCCACATATGTGCCAACAACCCTTTATCACTTAATCAGTTTTCAACCCAAATCAGTTTATGCAATCACAACTAAACATAGGTGATCTCCAGATATTGACATCAATGAACTCTATAGGCCTATTTTCCATGCTATTCTCCACTAATGTAGGTCATCCCTTAATCAAGAATCAATAGGACTTTTATTCAACTTGTAATGTGTGATTAGGTTAAAGGTAAGATAAAAGGAAATTTTGTGGCTCAAATCACCCCTTAAATACATCAATCTCTTAGGATTCACACAGAGCTCAAACTTACATTTCAACATCAAGTCACTCTGCATTTGCAATCTCGTTTCACTTCATTCCCTTGACAACCATTTATTCACCATTTTTTTTCATCATTTTTTTTCTTCATTAATTTTTTTGTATGGTCCATTGCACCCCCCAAACTTATCTAATTCAAAGCATTCTTTAACAAGAAGGGGTATAGTAATGAGACAAATTTTTTTTTTCAACATAAATAATTTTTTGAAACCTCAAATGAATATTTTTGAAACTTCACCTTCCACATTCTTGAAACTTTGCCTTCCACCCTTATTTGCATAGCTCATATCCAGTAGAAATCATTATGCCTAAGAGGTGATGGGTCAAATTTTGGAAAAGTTAAACAAAAAGGCTTGGTTAGAATTGTGGGTGCCAAAGAAAATGGGAAACAAAACTTAATGGGGAAGACTAGGGATAAAATCAACACAGGAAAGCTTAAAAAGGCTCAATCGACCTAATAATGGCCTAAATCATGTTCTTAATCAAGTGCATCCTAGATTTCACCTCAAGTAACAATCAAATAAGTTCTAAAGTTCATTGAGATCATAGAAAATACTCAAATGCATAAACATTCTCCAAGTATAACAAACAACCAAGTGCATCAAGATTATAAGTTCAATGTAAAAGAGTTCAAAACAAGACTGAATTTCATCCAAGTTAAGCACACATACACGTTCAACCTCCATCATTTTCCAATAACCATGCATATACTCAATCAAAATCCTTATCACTGGCTACAGATTATCAGGCAAATGTCATCACAAACACAATTTTTTTTAATTGTTTTAAGCACTTACTTAAACACATCAAGACCTAAACTTAAACACATTAAAGTAAACGTAAAAAATTTTTCAAAAAAATACTACTCCCACCCCCAAACTTAGATATTGCATTGTCCCCAATGTAAATAATTAAAATCAAAAGTAAGTAAAGGCACTTCCTTGAAATTTTTATTGGTGGTCTGGATTCATTAGAAATTTGTTGTCAAATGTCAGTGATGAAGCTGAAGCTCATGTTCTCTCAAGCATCTTGATAATATTCAATAACCCAATCAACCTATTACTGATCAACACAATTAACAGCCAAACCTCACCATCCTATTACTTGCATAACCTGTAACCAAACATCAAGACTTCAACAACAAGTGATCAACCCAATCACCAGCAGTCGAAAGCACAAGTAAAACAACTATACTCGCTTATATCCAACACGCACCATATACCTTAAACAGCCCCCAAAATTTTCAATGAATTAACCTACCCAACCTCTGTCATTGTCATTAAACTTTTCACAAACACTTGGTATGCATAAAAAATTAATAATCTCCCAAAATCAAGTAATAATAGCCACTGTCACAAAAATCCGTACATATTACAGCACATAGTACTCCACGAATGGAATAATCCAAACACCCACTCCAACAATCAAACAATCCAAAACCCCCACTCCAACGTCAATCACCGATTAAACCAATCAAACAATCCCACAACGCCACAATTATAATCAAAACTCGAATTTTCCAATCCAAATAATCAAATTTTTGTTTTCAATATGCAATATAGGTTAATTAAATGTAAGACTTACAGCCAAAACCTAATGGTGCCCCAATTGATTTGGTTAAGTCGATGAAGATAGTACTCGGAAGATCTACTGAAATTTGGTCCAATAGTGCTCACGAGTTTGAGTTTTTTTTAGTTACCCTTGAATATTGAGAGGGAAACGTAGGAGTGATATTGGAGAAAAGGGAGGGAGATGAAATGTCTTAGGTCGTAGAGCACTAAGAGAGAGTTGGGTATGAAATTATTTAACATTAGAAAGATTAGGGTAAGATTACCCTTTTTTTACTTGGGTACAAGTTTGAGCCACGGCCTGGTAGACTATTCTGCCACGGCTCACATTTTTATATTTCTGATTAGGTCTGTCACAGACTAGTGCTTCGGCCTAAGAAAAGTTAAGGCCACAACCTCTTCGAATTGTTAGATGGGGACCTGCTTCTATTTTAGATGTTGCAACTGTGAAAGTAGAGGCCTCTGCTTTTACAATTTGTGCTGCCAAGGACTTGTGTCATGTTGCTAATGCCTTTGATTTGCTTAGAGACTCCCCAACATGTTTCAACAAAACATAATTAAATAGAATTAAAGAAAACTCTTAAAATTATAATAAAAGCCAACTAATAACCTTTTTTTTTTAAAAGAAATTTAAAAATATCGAAAAATAATGAAAATCACAATAAAGGAAAAGATAGAGTTTAGAACATTTGGGTTGCTTCCCAAGAAGCTCTTGTTTTAAAGTCTTCAGCCTGACTTTGTTTAAGGTCACTTCGGATTTGCTAAAGTGGTGGTTGATTTCTGACGATCAATTCCACCACCCTAGTAATGTTTGAGACGCTGCCCATTAACCTTGAAAATGTTCTTCGTGATTTCATCTTGAACCTCAACAACTCTGTGTGGATATGCTTTAGTCACAGTAAATGGTCCTGACCATCTTGATTTGAGCTTACCCGAAAAAAGTTTCAAATAGGAATTGAATAAGAGGACCCACTGTCTTGGCTCAAAATGTCTCTCCAATATCTTCTTGTCATGCTATCTTTTGATTTGCTCTTTATAAAGCTTGGCATTCTCGTAGGCTTGGAAAAAAAACTCATCTAGTTCATTGAGATGCAAAAGATGTTTTTCACCGATGGCTTTTAAATCAAAATTCAAGTTCTTTATTGCCCAAAATACCTTGTGTTCCAGTTCGATCGAGAGATAACACGTCTTGCCAAAAACCAATCAATAAGGTGACATTCCAATTGGTATTTTGTAAGCGATCTGGTAAGCCCATAATACGTCGTCTAATCGTTCGGACCAATCCTTGCTAGATAGGTTCACGGTCTTCTCTAGAATCTACTTAATTTTTCTGTTGGAAATCTCTACTTGATCACTGGTTTGCGGATGGTAAGTCGTAACGATTTTGTGAGTTACCCCATATCTAGTTAGAAGGGCTTCAAAATATTTATTGCAGAAATGAGTACCTTCATCGCTAATTATTACCCAAGGAGTGCCATAATAGGTAAAGATGTTCTTCTTCAGAAAGTTCAATGCCACCTTAGCATCATTGGTGGGCAATGCAGCTACTTCCACCTATTTTGAGACATAATCGACCGCCATTAAAATGTAGAGATTATTATATGAAGAGATAAAGGAACCCATGAAGTCAATTCCCCACCTCTAGAATGTTGTTGAGTGGCATCTCATATCTCTTTGAAATATTACCAACCCTGGCATTGATCACACCTTGAGATAAAGAAATGAGCATCTTTAAATAATGTCGACCAATAAAAACCTAATTGTAGCACCTTTGCTGCGGTTCTCTCTCCCCCAAAATGGCCTCCATATTCAAACGAACGACAATGTTGAAGTATGTCTTCAATTTCTTCTTTAAGAACACATTTCCTTATAATCCGATCCTCACATTGCTTGAACAAGAATGGCTCGTCCCAAACATAGTACTTGACATCATTAATGAATTTTTTCTTTTGTTGAGAGCTTAACTTAAGAGGGAACACTTTGCTAACGATGAAGTTCACATAATCTGCATACCAAGGCAAGTTCTTTTGATCACAAGCAAATAATTGTTCATCTAGGAATGACTCATTGATCACCGTCTTATCATTAACTTTTCCCCCATTTTCTAGCCTAGAGAGATAATCTGCCACCTGGTTTTCGATCCATTTTTTGTCCCAAATCTCTAAGTCAAACTCTTATAACAAGATAACCCACCAGATAATTTGAGGTTTTGCATTTTTCTTGACAATTAAATATTTGATAGCGACATGATCAGTAAAAACAATCACCTTTGTCCCAATGAGATATGCACAAAACTTATCAAATGCAAACACAACTCCTTCTCAATGGTGGCATAATTCATTTGTGTGTCATTTAATGTCTTGCTAGCATAATATATAGTATGAAAAATCCGATTTTTCCATTGGCCAAGAACCGCGCCAACAGCAAAATCGCTGGCATCGTACATAAGCTCAAACGAGAAACTCCAATCTGGGGCAACAATGATGGGCACTGACACTAAATTGGATTTCAAGATCTAAAACACCTCAAGACACTTTTCATCAAAGTTGAAAACCACTTCATTTTCCAATAAATTACAAAGTGGTTTAGAGATCTTTGAGAAGTCCTTAATAAAAAGTCGGTAGAAACCGGCATGGCCAAGAAACCTTCGAATACCTTTGACGGAAGATGGCGGTGGTAGTTTCTCAATAGTCTCAATCTTTGCTCTATCCACATCGATTTTCTTACTTGATACTCGATGGCCTAGGACAATTCCTTCTTACACCATGAAATTGGCACTTCTCTCAATTCAACACAAGATCCATTTCTTCACATCTTTTGAGAAATAATGCCAAGTTATCCAAGAAAATATCAAAAGAACTACCAACTACCAAGAAGTCATCCATGAATACCTCTATAAAGTGCTCTACCATGTCAAAAAAAATTGCCACCATACACCTTTGAAATGTCATCGGCACATTAAAAAATCTGAAAAGCATCGTACGAAATGCAAAAGTTTCGTAGGGACAAGTGAACGTTGTCTTTTCCTAATCTTCAGGTGCTATATTAATCTGATTGTATCCTAAATACCCATCCAAGAAATACTAAAAGGAGTGTCCCGCTAGTCTATCAAACATCTGATCAATGAATGACAAGGGATAATGGTCTTTCCGAGTAGTTTTATTTAACTTTCGATTATCCATACACACACGCCACCCAGTCACTATCCTTGTTGGGATAAACTCATTTTATCGTTCATCACAACAGTTATTCCCTTCTTTGGTACACATTGCACTGGACTAACCCATGAGCTATCAAAAATATGATAAATTATGCCTGCGTCAAGCCACTTTAGAATCTCCTTTTTCACCACCTCTTTCATAATTGGGTTAAGCTGACGTTAGTGCTCAATAGAAAGCATGTGATCATCTTCCATAAGGATTTTATGCATGCAAATAGAAGGACTAATCCCCTTAATATCTGTTATGGACTATCCCAACGCTTTTTTGTACTCTCGCAACACCCTTAATAACGTGTCTTCTTGTTCAGGCCTAAGAGAGGCAGAAATAATAACTAGCAAAGCAGGCAATTCACCAGGGAAAGCACACCTCAAATGACTAAAAAGAGGCTTGAGATCTAGTGATGGAGATTCTTGAATTGAAGGCTTCAAATGAGCACCTAACGATGGCACTTCTATCAACTCAAACTTTAGCTTAAAATTAGTGAATTTTAGTATAGCCTCCAAGTAGTTCACCAACTCCAAATAGTTCAAATCTTCCTTATTGTATGCATTAAGGATTATTAATTCAAGTTGGTCAGATGGAAGTGTTTTTTCATGGTCATATCAAATACATATGTCCACTACATCAATTCTATAGTAGTCTTCAGGATCTTCAATGGGGAACTTCATAGCTTTAAAAACATTAAACTTCACCTCTTGATCTTGAACTCTCATAGTAAGCTCCCCCTTTTGCACATTAATAAGAGTTCTACCTGTGGCTAAGAATGAGTGGAACATCCTTATCCTCCTACATATTAAGACCAATAAAATTCGTAGGGAATAGAAATTTGTCAACCTTAACAAGCACATCTTCAATAATCCCCCTTGGATACTTCAGTGATCGATCCGCTAACTGGAATATCACAATAGTAGGCCTGGCTTCACCCAATCCTAAATTTTGAAATATAGACAATGGCATTATACTAATACTAACCCCCAAATCACACAAAGCTCTACTAGAGAATTGATTACCTATGGTGCATAGTATAGTGAAGCTTATTGGATCCTTAAGCTTTGTTGGAAGTTTCTTTTGAATGATAACACTGCATTCTTCAGTCAAACCCACTATTTCGAATTCACTCAATCGCCTATTTTTAGTCAAGATATCTTTCATAAACTTAACATAACTTAGAATTTTCTCTAAAGATTTAGCAAATATGATATTAATATACAACTTCTTGAAGACATTCAGAAACTTTGCAAACTGCTCGTCATGTTTTTGCTTATTGAAACGTTGAAGAAATAGTGGGGGTGGGTTGTAAGGTGTTATCTTTTTCAAGCCAAACTTTTTATGCTCCTGCATTGTAGCTTCCTTTTTTTGTTCACCCTACTCCTCAAAAACTGTCTCTTTTGCCACTGAAACATCAAATTCCTTTGGTTCCCTGACAATATCATTCAGCTCTTTTCCACTCCTCAATGTAATAGCATTGCAGTGCTCCTTGCCATCTCTCTTCAAATTAGTCTCTGTATTGCTAGGAAAGGTTCTTTGAGGATGATTGTTAATTATTAAAGCAAGTTGACCCAATTGAATTTTCATATTCCGGATAGAAGCTATTTGGCTTTAGAGTTGAGTTCTAGTCTCTGTCATGAACTGCTTAGTATCTGTCATGAATTGATTAGTGTTAATTTCCATCTGATCTACTATATCTTCTAAAGAAGGCTTTCTTTTCTCTAGGAGGAGCTTGAGGATAATAACTCGATTGAAACATGGGCTTTGCAAATGAAAAGATTGCAGCTTGATTATTGTTACTCCAAGAGAAGTTCGGATGATTTTTCCAACCCGGATTATAATAGTTGGAATATGGATTATTCTGCCTGTTATCAATAAAATTGAGAGACTCTGGACTATTAGGGCACATATCTCCTAAATGATTGTTTCCACAAATGTCACATGTAATAGTAGGGGTTTGAATGGCATGAACTCCAAATGAATCAAACGTCTTAGATAAGGAGTCCACTTGAGTTGTTAAAGTAGTAAGAACATCTAATTTATGCACTCCTGTTATTCATCTTGGATTCATCCTCTCTGTATGGTACTGGAAGTTGTTAGAGGCCATCTCCTCTAATAAATTATACCCATACTCAAATGTCTTCGCCATAAGAGATCCACTTGTTGCAGCATCAACAATCGTTTTGATAGGTCCAACCAGCCTATTGTAGAAAGCTTGGATGATCAACTAGTCTGGTAGAACATGATGAGGACATCTCCGAAGTAGATTTTTATACTTCTCCCAAACTTCATAGAGAGACTCACTGTCCAACTGCATGAAAGTAGTAATATAATTCCTTAACTTTGTAGTTTTTGAAAACGAAAAGTATTTAGCAAAGAACTTTTTCACCAAGTCATCCCAAGTGGTTATAGACTCCCTTGGCAATGAGTTCAGCCAATTCTTCGCCATGTCCCTTAATAAAAATGGAAATAGTTACAATCGGATGGTATCATCATCAACATCGTTATACTTGAAAGTAGCACATATTTCCAGAACATTAGCTAAATGTGTATTGGGGTCTTCGACATGTGAACCCCCCAAACTGAGATGTTTGTACCATTTGAATAGTCGCCGGCTTGATCTCAAAGTTATTGGCTTATATCATTGGACGACAAATACTAATGTGAATCCCATCCATCAATAAAATAGCATAGTCCCGAATAGACTTAGGACCCTCATTACCATTATTTTAGTCGGCCATTGTATGGTGTTGAGAAGCTTCTCGCTTATTCTTTTTATTTCTTCGACAAGTTTTTTCAATCTCAAGATCCAATGGACCAAGCTCAAAATTTCTCATAATGTGCATACACTAGCTAAACACCTACAAAAAAAAAAATTGGTCTAAAATCAAGTATGATTGAATTAATATTAATAAAAAGATTAATAAATTAGTCACCGACAGTGGCACCAAAAACTTGTTGTTTAATTTACAAACGCAAATATACGTATCGAAATAAGTAACAAAATGATGAGAAAGTATCGTTTCCATAAAGACTAAATACCAATCAATTGCTAATTACTAATTTATCTCACTCTAATTTTATCTTAATAATAGTAAAAATAGGATTTAAAAATAAACAAGAAAATTAACATAGATAATAAAGTTAAAGATTAAAATCAATGAGAGATGAAACCTAGGTTTATAGTTTCTCCCAAACAATCCAATTAATTAAATTCTCATTATATGTCTATGAGAATTAAATCAAGAAGAATTCGTTAAGAATAAGCTTTCATAAAGGATACACACGCAAACGTGAGTATATGTCTATATCAAATTAGCATAAGTTATTTTATCTAGGTTATGAACACAAAACAACTATGTCGATATTATTAAGGTTCACCAAATCAATTTAATCAATGACCAGTTAATTAAATCGCATTAAACAAAGGATAGAATAAATAATCACATGTAGAAATAATCATAGAAGGAAGAAAGAAAATAAATCAAGCATCATGAATAGGTTCCATTATAACCCTAGAATGGAAATCAGTTCATCATTGAAAATAAAACGCAATCACAAAAGTATTCAGCCATTCTTAGAGTTTACAAAGATCAAGAGAAGAGATAAAGTTCAAAAAAATAAAACTTTAGAGTCGATCTGCAAATCTCATCCTTCTTCTCAACCTTGTGCCTCCAAGAAAACCTAAAAATTGTGAACTCTCTAAAAGTTTTATTTTTTCTTATTTATAAGTATGGATTCATTAGGGTTTACCCCAAAAATCAACAAATAATGCTGGAAAGGTAAGCAAGCCATGACCTCAAAACATGCCATACTACGACGTGTATTTCATCTTCGTACTATGCAATTCTTGAACTTGCGTTGCAGCCTCACTTGCTATTAAGTTGAGACTTGAAGACTTTTTAGCTTGTATGCATATTTTCCTTCTTTTGAGAGTGAACAAATTTGGCGTCAGAATTTCTTCTAAATGTTTGCAATTATCCCAGTGTTCCATACTGCTCCTAAAGGAAAAATGAACATAAAAACCAAATAAAAACACAAAATCACATAAAAATATAAAACAAACTAAACTTACATTAAAACAACTAAAAAGACTCTAAAATTAACAAAATATTATACTTAAAAGTAATTGATTTGCAAGTATAAAACCCACTCATCACTATGCCATCATGACCAATCAAATAATAAACAGTGCATGTACAAGCTAATTAAAAAAAACAACTAAAACAAAATTTTACTTAAGGGGGAGGAGGCGAAGGAGCTGAAGTGCTAGCCCCATCATAACGTTGACGATAATCCTAAAATGCCATAAAAAGATACAACCAAGGATTAATCAACAATTAAATAAATTCGATACACAAAAAAAAAATAGGGTAAGAGAAGATTGTACCATCTCAGCTTGCGAGCGAGACTCCCACATAACGAGCATCATCTTAAGTTCATAGATGCATTTCACATGAGCCACAACCACCATCAGAGCAGCTTTTCACCAGCCCTCTATCTCTATGCATTGAGTTTCCTGAGCTTTTATCACTCCGTACCCCTTCCATTAATGATGCAGATCATCAACCTAAGAAAAGAATGAGATTATGAGACGTTGCACTATACATAAAGTCAAGATGAAAAAGAAGATATTAAGAATGTATCGTGACCTCATACTCTCGGATTATGATCCTGCCAATCTCAATAATCTTAACACGGACATGCATGTGAGACATCAGGCAACCGTTGGAGACTGTCCTAAACTAGTTGATGCAGTCGCCCTTTACCAGGAGCCTTTGTGCTGGCACCTCACCGACCTAAACTAGGTACTCCTCCACCATCAGATCTATCGCATAAAGCATCATAAGAGTAGCTGGGATACTAAGGGATCGATCATGCTAAAAATACAACCTCTCCCCAAAGTAATACACATAAAAGAGACGGTTGATAAAGTAAGGATAGATCTCCTGTTGTATGTCTCGATCAGAGGTCGCCCACACCTCTCAACGCTTTTAAACCGAGTGAAGAAGGTTAGGGAATGTGATAGAGAAGATCTGTAAATTAAAAGACAATCAAAACACATGTATCAAATAAATAATCTAATTTTACAAAACAAAAGAATGCTCACCTCATGAAGACGACATCGATTGAATTGAGCTCAATCACTACAGGAGTTGCGCTTGATCGTGTGAAGTTCCAGGAGGCTCAAAAGGCACCAAGAGGATATCCTTCTTCAGGATAACACATCGTGGGGAGATAGTAAGAGAAGTAGACATAAACAAAAAGGTAAAAGAAAAATAACAAAATCAGACTAATGGATGAAGAAAGCAAGATTCAAAAGCATAGGTCTCGAGATAGAACATACCTCGATGAAGGGCCAGAAGAATCTGGTATAAATCCCGCCATCCTAAAGAGAAGTGATACTCTCCATGACCCAGTTTAGGCCAAAGGAACGACATACTCAAATGGAGTAGCTTGCCGACCTCGATAGTTGGATTAAAATGAGCCCTTATCAAGTCAACGATCTCCTTAATGGAAAACATGTGGGAGAAGATGGCCCCCCTCCATCATAATCCCCGTAATGGTGACGAAGTCAGATGACCTGAAACCAATCTTGATTTCGAGCATGTGGAAAGTGTGTGTAGACAAGAACCAATGCTTCACCGTCTCCAAGAAGATAAGACAATATGATTAAAAGTACTGGATCCTCAAGAACGCCCCAAAACCAGCTCCGATAAACTATCGCGTCAAGTCCTTGGTGAAGAAGGCATACTCGATCATGAATGTCTGCTAGCTGCCTTTGAAGCTACAGGAAGGATAGTAGGTCGGCACATCTATCCGCACGTATATCGAGACATGACCATTCAATCTGATCAATAAAGGGTATCCGACATACCCTCTTGGACTTCCGTCAGAATTGCAATGTATATAGCCTTTATTCCTTGGCCTCTACTACCTCTACCAATAGTATTCTCAACTCCACCACCTTGACCTCTTTGAGTTGCACGTCGAATGGTAGGTCGATGCTATAAAGTACTGGCCTCAACCTTACTTCTTAATAAACCAGTCTAACAATTCGGTTGAAACTAAAAGACCTACCCCATAACCAACTCAAACCCAAAGAGACCCATTCAAAACCTCCTCAACCCAATCTTGACGCCATTCCAAGCCTGATAAACCAATTTAAGAATTCGATCGAAATTGAAAGACCTATCCCCTCCAATGATTATACGTTAACAAATTCATCTAGTTACCATTATCCCAAAACCCATAAATGCCTTCCTCAACTCGATCCAGCCTATCCAAATATCTAATAAAACCTACCTAAGCATTATCCAAACTAATCTAGAAACGTAAAACCCCTTCTAAACCCGACTCAATTCCCACATAACTACCCCTACCCAATCACACCTACCAATTTCAACCAAAAGAACTTGTCCAACCATTCAAAATAAACCTAGGTTTTCTAAGGATGTATGTCCAAATAAAAGGCAACATCGATACAACATATGGATGTACAAAAAATTAGCAAAAATAAGGTAAAAATATATGAAAAGAAAAAACGAGTGGTCATCATTACATGTTCATAATCTATAAAACAAGTGGGCATACGATAGAGGTTTTTCAAGAAAAATAGAAAAGGAAGAGATGGACCAACCTTTATCAAATGTAAGAAGAAAAACCAAATAACGTAACAAGTTGTCCTCAAGCAACCCAAGTCCAAGCTCACTACACACCCGCTTGAATTTTGCTTGATTAAGAGTCACCTCAACAGCAAAAAATCACAATGAAAAGAAGAGGAAACAAAAAAGCAAAACGACAAGAAAATGAAATGAAAAAGCAAAGTGAGACATTGGTACGCGACACTTGGATTTTAAAATGTGTTGGTCTGTACACAATATACAGACTAAATAACTGTAAGGTTTAGTTCATATATAATGCACATACTAAAATCATATGGCACAGTCCGTACTCTATCAAGGAACAAAAATATAATATATAATAATAATAATAATAAATATAACATTTTTGCAAAGCCAATTTCAAATTGCCAAAACACATTAGAAAACTCCGATTTCAAAATTCATCAAACCATTACAAATTTGAAACCTCAAACAAGCTCTATGCCGTAAGGTCGAGGAATTCAAAAGGCTAACCCTATCAGACCCTGTGCTTGAGTAGCCATTTTTTACAAAATTCGTCAATCTACTTGGTGTTTTCAAAACTTGTTTGAGCAAAATTCTCAAGCCCGTACAAACAAGAGTTACCTCTATTCTTTGCAATTTTTTGCACGTAACTCCTACAAAGAGGAGTAGTTGTAGATACCCCAATTTGAACAGGCCCCATGCAAAAATGTCCAAAAAAAATGTTAAAATCAAAATAGGTTCAAAATCCCAAACCCTAAAAAATGCTTATTTTATTTTAAATAACAGCTTAAGGCCTCTTTACTTGGCCTATAGACCAAAAATGACCCACTTCCTACCATAAACTTAAACCTTCAAAACCTCACTTCTCAACTCAACTTAGTCCTACACATACCCTAACCTAATCAAATCTAACCCAACCCCTAAGTCCAATGGACCTAAACCAATCCTAAGTGCAACCCAACCTAAACTATTACCTAATCCTAAGTCCAAGTCCCTACTCAAGTCCAAGATCATATCCATGATTACCACCAATTACCACAAAAATTAATGATCATGAAAATGGGACATTTATCACTAACACAACCCACCTCCCTAAATCCATCTTCCCAGCCCCATTACCTTTCTCAAAAAGTTAAGAAACCCACACTTATGTTATAACCTACCCTCATTATTCTCTCCAAACCTCTCACCACAAGTCATCTCCATACCACTTCTCCTTAATCAACTCACCTAACAGATACTCCAACACCTCTTTTGACACTTGTCAACATTTTCTCTACCCTTCCAAAATATCAACAACCACCTCCCTTACAAAATAATTCTTCTAACCAAAACCCACACCCCACTTAACACTCAACCCATATAAGTTGAAAGATCTAGCCCATTTGTACCATTTTTTGTATATACCCTTCCCCTAACCTTAAATTTCATATACCTCTTCCATAGGTTTCAAGTCATTTCCCTCAATTTCATATTTTTACCCCATTCGACCCCTAAAAGTCACCTCAAAACCCTATAAACCCATCTCTCACAAATCCCCAAGATTTGAATTTCCTCTCAAGCTTCAATTCTCTCAACTCCTCTCTCTCTCAACTTACAACCTCTATTCTCCCATACCCATCAATCATTAAACCTCTACACCACAAGCATATCAAGATCAAGATCAAGATCAAGCAAACCATTTTGAAGATCAAGAAGAAAACACAATCAAAATCAAGTTGACAACAAGATAGACTAAGGTCAAAAAATAATAATAATAATACATTTCCTTTTTTTCTCCCTTTTATCTTTTCCTCTTCTGCTTCTCCTATTTTCTCTTTATTTTATTTTTAGAATACCCCTAAGATGTAATGAATATCCTCCCCTATATCCAGTAGATTGGACTTCAGCTCGGTCGAAAGTGTAAGGGTTGAAGCCATTTTCAAAATAAATTCTTTAAAAAAAAATCCCACACCTTTGCACCTACCACAAAATATATTGAGACTAAGGCTTTGGGCCATTTTTATTTATTTATGAAAATGGGCCCTTGACCAATGAGTCCATAATTTTCAAAATGAGTCCAAAGGCATGGACCATAGAAGGGCCCATTCCTTAATAGAGAAGCCTTCATTAGTCTAAGCTGAAATTGAAGTCCCTTGCACTCGAGGGTACAAAATATGATTTTTTCAATTTTTTTATTTATTTTTTGAAAAATGATCGAATCTAAAGTTACCACGTGTGGTGGAGGGAATAAGGTGCTTAACGCCTTCCCTAATCCTTAGCATGGACCTCCTTACCTAGATCTTAAGTATACTAATGTATTTTATCCCTACGAGAGTCACTATGAATAAAATTGAATTTTTGAAACAATTTTCCTAGTGTACATTCACAACATTTTCTAAAGAAGAATGGTGACAACTCAAAATCCAAGTAGTAGAGATTTTCAGACTCAAAAATCTAATGTTTACAATATGATTTTGGATTGCACTCATGAAATTTTCTTGACTAATAAGGCAAAAGTTTCTTCCATCTCATATAGAAAAAAATTATTGATCATGATACCAAATATTCATCCGGTGGACATTTTTCTTGATCATTTATCATATAGTTAATGATTGAAAAGATAAGGACCTTTTTATTATTTATATATCTTTTATCTTAGATGGAACTTTGGATAAGTTTCAATTTTTAAATAGAAATATTGGGACGTTTTTCATACCAAGGGTATTTTTCTTGGGCTTATGGGTGTGTTAGAAAAAATGTGTGTACAAAGATTTTAGGATTTTGGGTTTACTCATGGACATAGGCTTCATTTGTTAAATGTTGTAAATTTAATCTTATTTGTGTAGCTTGTTTTTTCTTAGTGTAACTTTGTCGTGCTAGGGTTGGGTTTTACATTTCCACACAACATTTTGGGTTGATTTTTAAGTTATTAAAGCTAAATTGTTTTTATTTATTTATTTATTTATTGCTAAGCAAGCAAAAGTTTGTATTACTATAATAAATGTATAGAGAGGGGATACCTCCTTAGTTTACAACCCGAATATTCGGAAGAGAGAGACTATCTCCTGCATAACAAGATCTAGCTTTGAGGGGAAGATTAACATAATCATCAAAAGTGCTAGAAATACAAGATTCTACTGCTACATTTGGGAGGGAATCTGCAGTAGCTTTGCCCTGTAATATGTAATTTGATATCTTTGGTGATTTAGTTTCAAAGAGTACGAGTATGTAGTCACCATTTTAGGTGATGAACCTTATCAAAATCTTGTGTCATTCTCTTGTACTCTTAATTCATTAGGTTTTCTATTAATTTCATTTTAAAGATCATCATTGTTGGAATGAATCCTAAAGCATTGATACTTACTTGGATTTTAACCACCAATCATTCTATGTAATTTTGTAAGGATTGGATGGTTGAGATTCACACGTGTATACCTAATATAATATTGGACTTCTTTATATTGTAATCAAAAGAATGAGTAGAAAATAACATCCCAAAGATGAGCACCCAAGCTACAAACAAGGCCAACAGACAAAGCACAAGGGCTTACCAATTGGATCATTAACTACCACTTACATTCTTGTAATAATAGAAATATATAACCTTAAACAAAAGGTATTTAATTATGATAAATTTATATATCTATCATATATATATCACATTTTTTGCGTTAAGATAAGCTTCATTTAAAAAGATTCTGAGATAGCGTACGAAGCACAATCCTAATCAAATAATTAGGATAATTGTAGAATAATCACTAGCATTTGCATTAACAAGTCTATAAATAAGAGAGATTGTTTAATGTGCAGATGATACATTAGGTACTACCCAAAGAGATTGGTAGCATATGATCTTTATTGAGTATTTTGGAATATTTTTGGACAATTATTAAATCGGGAAATTCCACTGTTTAAACAAACCAAGAAATAAATTATTTCTTCTTACTCCTATGAATCAAAGGTGGTTCTCGATCCACGAATCAACAAATTAGGCAACATAGGTCTAAGCCACCAATTTTTGTCGCACTTGCAATGGGTTGTAGTTAGGCAACATAGGTCTAAACCACCAATTTTTGTCACACTTGCAATGGGTTGTAGAAGTCTTGAACAACAACGTAGGGCAAAGTCGATGGATTGTAATTAACCAATTCATTTGTATCAATAGGGGCCATTTACACTGAATAAGGACAATATGAATGGGCTTAGGCCCCACAATGAATGACGATAAATAATGTTGTGAAGAATTCATCAAAGAATCCCTTATGTAAAGAAGGTTGAGTAAAATGGAGAAGTAATCCAGTGGCAAGAGTGAGATGGATTTATTCAACAGAAAGACCTCTCCGACATAAGTTACCTCTCTGACTGGTATTCATTTCATAAGGTATTTAAACATTTTGGTTTCAACCAATGCGAGTCAGTAAACCTATATTTATATTCATTACACATGACCTTTTATAGGCTACTTACAAGGTTTGAATTTATCCTTACATCTAGAATTTCTAAATATAGAAGGATGTTACAACAATGAATCTTTTTTAATGGAAAGATAGCTAGAGTTGCTGCAAATGTCAAAACAAATAATCTTCTACAGCAGATCAAGGATATTTTCTTTTATCTCTAACATGCCCCCTCAAGATCAACTCTCCATTGGAGATGTTGAGCTTGTCCCAAAGATGAAGGAATCGATGGTTGATAATCCTTCTATGAAGACATCAACAATTTGGTCCTTCATGGATATAAAATGAACAATGAGGAATTTCTTCACAATCATATATCTCAAACAAAATGAAAGTCAGTTTCCTCTTTTTTTTTTCTTTTTTTTTTGTACAAGCATGGAAAATGGGATTTGCGGTGAGGTATGTGGCACCAACATTATCACACGAAAGTGTAGGTGGTTGTCTCTCAATTCACCAAGAAGATAATTAAGCCATGTTAATTCAGTTGTAGCACAATCAATTGCACAGTATTCTTCTTCAATACTTGATTGAGGTACAGTTTGTTGTTTCTTTGAACTCCAAGAAATTAAATTCGGTCCCATATAGATAGCATAACCTCCATCTGATTGACAATCTTCTGGGCAGCCAACCCAAACAACGTCTGAAAAGGCCGATCGAGCTAAGGATGGTGCACGATAAAATGAGAGCCCATAATGAATTGTGCTTAAGATAGCAAAGTATTCATTTCACCAAAGCCCAGTGATCCATCATTGGTTGGTGCATAAATTGGCATGCTTTGTTGACAACAAACGCAATGCTTGGCTGTGTAAGTGTTAAGCACTGAAGTGCACCGACCACACTTCGATAAAGCATCATCAAGCAGATCTCTGGATGTTTTTTTTTTTGAAATATTGGTGAAGGTAGCAATAGGAGAACTTATTGGTTTTGCACCAACCATGTTGGATCTGTGTAATAGGTCAACAATATATTTCCTTTGAGACAAAAATAAGCCACTTGGAGTTGGAATGACTGCGATTCCAAAAAAGAATTGAAGAGGTCCCAAATCTTTGATTGCAAATTCCTAGCCAATAGCTTGAATAAGAGAGTTAATGAAGGACACATCTTTGCCATCTAACAAAATATCTTCAATGTAAATCAATAAGTAGAGTAACACCCCATCACGAAAGTAAACAAATAGGGAAGAATCAGTTTTGGAGCCAGAAAACCCAATTTGGAGAAAAAAGTTGGTAAGACATTGGAAACATGCACTTGGGAATTGTTTGAGGTTGTATATCAACTTTAAGAGTTTACACACAAGGGTAGGTTGAGTGGAATCAACGAAACCAGGTGGTTGACTTATGAACACCTCTTCATTTAAAACACCAAGGAAAAACACATTATTAATGCCAACCTGGTAAAGATACCATCCATTCGATACAACAATTTCAATAAAAGTTCTCAAGGTGGTGAACTTGACAACCAGACTAAATGTATCATTATAATCGATACCATGTTGTTGATTAAAACCTTTAGCAACTAATCAAGCTTTATGCCAAGCAACAGAGCCATCAACATGGCGTTTTAGTGTGAAAACTCATTTGCATTGAAGAATATTCATTGAAGTAGTACGTGGAACAAGAACCCAAGTCCCTTGATGAAGAAGGGCGTTCGTTTCATCATTCATGGCATCACACCATTCTTTTGTTTTGACTGCCTGTGTAAGACATGTAGGTACATTATCATCGTGATTGCCCATAGAAAAGAAGGCCAATAAATGTTTTGTAGACAAATAAGCTTTTGGTTTAAAATCCCACACTTAGACCAGGTTAGCATTCAATAGGTATTGTGGTTAGGATGTAATTGGCTATTAGATGGAGGATTGGGTGTTGTAGGGTGTGATGAGAATTGAATAAGAACAATATCTTTATTCCAAAGTAAAATGACAAAACTTTTCTTATTGACTTTTACATGGTTGTCATGTGCATTTAAATACAGGAATTACAAACTCTATTCTAGGAAACTAGCTAAGTGTAAGGCTGTACAAAGTTGACTATTTCAGAGAATTAATGTGTTTTGATTTGTTAGCTATACAAGCATGATTTTCGACTATTTGTCTGATTTATTGTCCTTTGCTTTATTTGTGTGATCTTCCCTTATACGCCCCCGCAAAATGGGGCTGCCATTAGCAAGTCCTATCTTGTTTTTGAGTTGTTCTGTTCGTTGCCTTGACATTGGTTTTGTTAGAAGATCTGCAAGCTGGTCCCGTGTATTGACATGATGAACTTGTAGTGTTCCTTTTTGAACCATATCACGCACAAACTGTAGGTCGATCTGTATGTGCTTCATGTGAGAGTGTCGTACAAGATTGAAGCTCAATTTTGTTGCTCCCAAGTTGTCACAAAGCAGCTTTAGTGTTGAGGATATTGGGAAACCGAGTTCTTGGAATAATGCAACTAGCCAAATTGTTTCTGACGCTGCATTTGCAAGAGCCCGATATTTGGTCTCGGTGGATGATCTAGCAACTGTCCTTTGTTTTTTTGAGCTCCAAGAAATTGGATTTGGGCCAAGGAAGCTTATGTAGGTTGAGGTTGAATTTCTATCATCAAAGTTACCTGTCCAATCTACATCAGTGTAGGTTGTGAGATTTGAATTGCTGGTTTTTTACGTGAATCCTATTGTCTAAATTTATGCACGCAAGTATACGTATCGAAACAAGTAATAAAGTGATAAGAAAGTATCGTTCCCATGGAGACTAAATATCAATCTATTGCTAATTACCAATTTATCTCACTCTAATTTTATTCAAACAAAAGTAAAAGAAAGATTTAATAATAAATAAGGAAATAATGCAGAGAATAAATTTGCAGATTTAAAATCAATGAGTGATGAAACCTAGGTTTATAATTTCCTCAAAACAATCCACTTAATTAAATTCTCCTTCCTTCAATGATAAATTAATCCACTATGATTGTCATCCAAGAACACTAAATTCTCTACAAGCCTCTTCCGATGGACATGTAAAAATACCCTTTTAGACTAACTCCCTATATGCCTATGAGAATTAAATCAAGAAAAATTTATTAAGAATAAGCTCTCATAAGGGATGCACACGCAACATGAGTATATGTCTATCTCAAATTAGCATATGTTATTCTATCTAGGTCATGAATACAAAATAACTCTGCCGATATTATTAATGTTCACTAAATCAATTCAATCAATGGTCAGTTAATTAAATTGCATTAAACATAGGATAGAATAAACCATTACATGTGGAAGTAATTAAAGAAGAAAGATAGAAAATTAATCAAATATCATGAATGGGTTCCATTATAATCCTAGAATAGAAATTAGTTCATCATTGAAAAGAAAATAAAATCACAAAAGTATTCAGCCATTCTTAGATTACAAAGTTAAGAGAAGAGTTTAAGTTAAGGAAGATAAAACTCAAGAGTCGATCTTCAATTCCCATCATTCTTCTCAATCTTCTGCCTCCAAGAAAAATTCAGAACTTCTCTCACAAAATAAGGCTTAATCTTTTCTGTTTATAAGTATGGAGTCATTAGGGTTTAGGAGTCCCAAAATCCGTCTCTAATTCGGTCCCAAAAATTAACATGTAATGTTGGAAACATAAGCAGGCCATAGCCTAAAAACATGTCATACCGCGGCTTGTATTTTAATATTTATGTTATGCAATTCTTGAATTCCCGCTGCAGCCTCGTTTTCTATCAAGTTGTGGCTTGAAACTTTTTAGCTTGTATGCTTAGCTTCCTGAAAGAGCCCTCGATCCGCGGGGTGCGCGGATCCACTTTTGACCCTTGAGGTTTGGGAGTCGCCACCTAGTTATTGTGGTCTAGGAACCAAACTGACTCTAAAATGGATAAAAACTAATCTACTACAGAAAATCCGAATCCGGGGATCATGTTACGGGGTTGGAAGGTGTTAGGCACCAACCCCGCCCGGCCATTGCCGGTCTCTACTTATCCCAAATAAAGTTACATCGCTAATGACAAACCTAGATTAAAAAAATAATTAAAAAAAAAACTTACCTTCGATCTGCAAAAGTGCTATTCCCTCAGATCTGGTGAGAATGGCTCTTTGTACCATATTCCTTACTTCGTTCTATCTCCGGATCTGATTCCTGATCTCCGAGATAAGGTATCTCCTTCTTGGATCTAGTGCTTCGAATTTGTTGTGGATTTTTAGGATGTTTTTGAAAGGTTTTTGGGTGTTTTTTAGGCTAAAATCGGAGTAGGGATGTTAGGGAAGGAGTTGGGGCTCCAAAATTAGGGTTTTGGGGAGGGTATGGAGGCTTCTTTACTTACTTTTCCTAGGGTTTTTTCTTTGATACGAAAATAGGGTGTGGAAGCTCCTATTTATAAAGTTTTTTAAGAGAATTAGGGTTTCATTAGGGTTTCTTTTAGGGTTTCAATTGGGGTTTCAATTAGGGTTTAGACTTTGGTCTCATGAGATTGACTTAGTCTTTAGGGTTTTAATTTAGGGTTTTGACTTTTAGTCTTATGAAATTGACTTGATTAGTTTAGATTAGGGTTTTGATTTAGGGTTTTGACTTTTAGTCTTATGAGATTGACTTGATTAGTGTTTTGATTTAGGGTTTTGACTTTAGTCTTATGATATTGACTTTAATACTTTGACTTTAGTCTTTCTTGGTTGACTTTAATGTTTTGACTTTAGCCTTACTTGACTTTAGTCTTACTTGATTGACCTTAATGTTTCTTTTTACATTTTTTAATTATTTATTTATTAATTTCGAAATTTTTAATTATTAAAGTTGTAAAATTACCGTTTTGCCCTCGGAGAGGATTTTTTACGTTTTAAGTCGTTTTTCAATGTTTCAGGATGTTTTGGAATCAGTTTTTCGTAAGGAATTCAATGGGAATGTTGGTTTTTGTCGTTTATGAAATTTTTTATGTGAAATGATCGTGAATTTTATGAGGGGTATTTTCGTAATTTTGTCGAATTTTGTGAAAATTGGTGAAATGATTTATTTGGTTTCGATTTGTTGTTTTATGTGTTTGAATGGGTTTTCCTAAGCGTAATGTAGGCTCTAGGTTTATTTTGATGTTAGGGGTATTTTGGTAATTTGGTTATTTTTAGTGATTTTTATCGTGAAGCTTCTTTTTGGTCTGCAAAATGATGATTTCTATGTTTCTGGGGTCGTATTTTCCTAGCGTAGCGTGGTTTCTAAGTTTTGTCAGTTTGAGATACCTCATCCGAATTTCTGAAACATATCTGATAACAAAATAAAGCATTGGAATAGACATTCATCATTGGGAACTTTTGCGATCGGGTTGACGAGTTGATTAATCAGGCGGATGCAAAAATGGGGTGTCTACAGATGCCCCTCTTTGGCAGAGGGTTGAAGCAAACTAGATAGCAAATCTATTTTGGTAGAAAGTGCGATATCCGAATGCCAAAGTTAGTGACAGTTCAATTTGCAGCCTGATTTAACAAATCGTCAGGGTATTCGGATCCTTGAGGGTTAAACTCTCCCCGAACATAAAGGTTGTCAGGTCCTCGAGCGAGAGCTCTCACTGATGGCGTCAGATCCTTGAATTTTAAAGAATTCTCCCTGACTAAAAGAACAAGTGTTCAAGTGTGTGCACTGTGTGAAACTGAGTAAAATCTGAGCATAAACTAAGCATAACTGAGCATAAATTGAGCATAAAAAAAATTGAATGTCTTACTTTACCTACCCTGGGTGAAAGAGTAATAAACAATTCTTTTTTTAGAAAGTTTTACTCTACCTACTCGGGGTGAAAGAGTAATGAACTATTTTTTCTAGGAGTCCTACTCTACCTACTCGGGGTGAAAGAGTAATGAATTCTTTTTCGGGAGTTCTACTCTACCTACTCGGGGTGAAAGAGTAATGAACTATTTTTTCTTGGAGTTTTACTCTACATACTCAGGGTGAAAGAGTAATGGACTTATTTTCTGGGAGTTCTATTCTACCTACTTAGGGTGAAAGAGTAATGAACTATTTTTTCTGGGAGTCCTACTCTACATACTCGGGGTGAAAGAGTAATGGACTTATTTTCTGGGAGTTTTACTCTATATACTCGGGGTGAAAGAGTAATGAACTACTTTTTCTGGGAGTCCTACTCTACCTACTCGGGGTGAAAGAGTAATAGACTAATTTTCTGGAGTTCTACTCTATATACTCGGGGTGAAAGAGTAATGAACTATTTTTTTTTTTTTTGGAGTTCTACTCTAAATGCTCGAGGTGAAAGAGTAATGAACTATCTAAGTATAATCTGAGAAAACCCTCGGCGATATCTGACTAAGCATAATCCGAGAAAGCCCTCGGTGGCAACTGGCTGAGCATAATCCGAGCAAACCCTCGGCGGCATCTGGCTGAGCATAATCTGAGCAAACCCTCGATGACATCTGGCTGAGCATAGTTCGAGCAAACCCTCGGCGACATCTGAACATAGTTTCGAGAAAGCCCTCGGCGGTATCTGAGCATAATTCCGAGAAAGCCCTGGGCGACATCTGAGCATAATTCCGAGAAAGCCCTTGGCGGCAACTGAGCATAATTCCAAAAAAACCCTTGGCGGCATCTGAGCATAATTCCGAGAAAGCCCTCGGCGGCAACTGAGCATAATTCCAAGAAAACCCTTGGCGGCATCTGAACATAGTTCCGAGAAAGCCCTCGGCGGCAACTGAGCATAATTCCAAGAAAACCCTCGGCGGCATCTTGAGCATAATTCCAAGAAAACCCTTGACGGCATCTGAGCATAGTTCCGAGAAAACCCTCAGCGGCATCTGAGCATAATTCCAAGAAAACCCTTGGCGGCATCTGAGCATAGTTCCGAGAAAACCCTCAGCGGCATCTGAGCATAATTCCAAGAAAACCCTTGGCGGCATCTGAGCATAGTTCCGAGAAAACCCTCGGCGGCATCTGAGCATAGTTCCGAGAAAACCCTCGGCGGCATCTGAGCATAATTCCAAGAAAACCCTTGGCGGCATCTGAGCATAGTTTCGAGAAAACCCTCGGCGGCATCTGAGCATAATTCCAAGAAAACCCTCGGCGGCATCTGAGCATAATTCCGAGAAAGCCCTCGGCGACATCTGAGCATTATTCCGAGAAAGCCCTCGGCAGCAACTGAGCATAATTCCAAGAAAACCCTTGGCGGCATCTGAGCATAATTCCGAGAAAGCCCTCGGCAGCAACTGAGCATAATTCCAAGAAAACCCTTGGCGGCATCTGAGCAAAATCCAAGATAACCCTTGGTGGAAACTGAGCAAAATCCAAGTTAACCCTTGGCGGAAACTAAGCAAAATCCAAGATAACCCTTGGCGAAGACTGAGCAAAATCCAAGATAACCCTTGGCGGCAATTGAGCAAAATCCAAGATAACCCTTGGCGGAGACTGAGCAAAATCCAAGATAACCCTTGGCGAAGACTGAGCAAAATCCAAGATAACCCTTGGCGGTAACTGAGCAAAATCCAAGATAACCCTTGGTAGAGACTGACTGAGTAAAACTGAGAACAAAAAAATAAATCTGGGAGAGAAACGATCAAAAATGAGTCTGGAGAAGAGTGGTTGAATCTGGGCATGAATAGATTTGGGACAGAATGGATGTCCTATCTCCTATGTGAGATTCAGAATGCATTTGTTTGAACCTCAAGGTTTTAGCAAAAAAGTTTTGTAAATTTAAAACCTGAGTTTGAACCTTAAGAGTTTTTTGAAAAACTGCTATCAAGAGGGTAACCTTAGGTTTTGAGTTCTCATTTTAGGATTAACATTACTCAAAAACAAAATGTCCCTAGTTTGACAATAAACATGGCATTGAAAATAATTGAACACATCATTAAAAAATGCCCCTAGTATAAAGGGGGGAAATTACATATCTAGAGGAGAAAGAAAAAATGCCCCTTGTATGAAGGTTTGAAATATTTGATTACCACAAGCGCAATAAAGATCCAACTTTTAATTTTATTAAAGATTTTGAGTCAGGCTCAAGAGAACAAAATATTTCCTTTTGAGACTCATCATAGAATTCACCATTCTCTCCATTTGTTCACTTGGGGAAGTAAGAATTTTCAGATCGATCGTAGACAAGATACTTGTGACTTCTGAATCTATGTCTGGTTTAAGCTGAGTATTGAACTTGATTATTCGGATTTCTGATGTTTCAGCTCGAACTGCTCTCAGCTTGGGATTTTCTTCTATTTTTTTTTATTGCTCTAACTTTTGCCTAGATCGCCTTTCCAGGTTTTCAATCTATCGAGCTTGCTCTAACTTTTGCCTAGATTGCCTTTTCAGGTTTTCAATCTATCGAGCTTGCTCTAACTTTTGCCTAGATCGCCTTTTCAGATTTTCAATCTAGCGAGCTTGCTCTAACTTTTGCCTAGATCGTCTTTTCAGGTTTTCAATCTAGCGAGCTTTTTCTTTTTTCTTGGCTCTGATTGTTGCCAAAGTTGTCCTTGCCTTAATTTTTGCCTAAGTCGCCCTTTTCGGATTTTCAACTTAGCAGGCTTCATCATTTTTTTTTATCTTTTCCTTTTCCTCTGACCTTCTAGAATCACTGTCTGATCATGTTCTACTCCCCTCCTTGACCTTTTCACACGGTACTTAGGAGGACTTTTATAGGTAGGCTTGGGACTAGGCATAAAATGAAAGGGATTTTGAGGCTCAAAACCCAAATGCCCCTTGTGTGGCATTTCATTAAAAAATTTTCTTGAATTTTCTTCCCCATTTTTTGAATTTTTTTCTTTTTAGATTTTTTCTTCATCGGGAAATCTATTTTTTTATTTTGGTGTGATAGGGCCTGAAGTAACTTCTCAGGTTGCCTACGTACCCCAAATTTTTGGGATCAGACCAAAACGTAGTTCGGATCTTCCCTCCCCTAGGTTAGGTAATCAGGCTGAGAAATAAAAGGCACAATTTTTCTCTTTTTGAACAGGTTGCAAAAGGGGTTGAGAAAGGAGAATAAAGAACTAGGTAATAGGAAAATTGATTCGGCCAAAAATGGCCTCCTTAAATGTAGTACCGTTTGATTTGGTCAAGGTTAGTTGGTTCTGGTAACTCAATTCCATCATGATCTTGAAGTCTGACAGCTTTTCCTGACAGTATTTCCTTAATGAATGAATTTTTCCAATTGGGTTCAGACTTTCTCCTATAGTCGAGGAGGAGTGTTCAATTTTCTTTGAAGTCTGATAGTTAAATCCTTGACTTGTAAATGATGAGCTTTGACCTTTTTGTCAAATGCACGGGTGACTCTTCTTAAATAAGCTTGCACATGGTACAGGGCTTTAACTCGTTTTCTTCGATCAAGTTTAATTCTTCATACTGCTGTCGAACCCAATTTGTTTCTAACAAATGATTTTCCAACAAGACCTGAGAGACGAAATTTCCATTTCAACTGGCAAGACTACTTCCATGCCATACACTAAGGAGTAGGGAGTAGTTCCAATAAAGGATCGAATTGAAGTTCAATATGTCCATAGCGCGAATGATAATTTTTCTAACCAATCTCGATGTGATTGACATATTTTCCTGATGATAGTCTTGGGACTCTTAATAACTGCTTCAACCGTTCCATTGATCTGAGGATGGTAGGGGGATGATTTGTGCTTCTGGATCTTCAACTTTAAACATAGAGTAATGATTTATGCTTTGAAGTACGACCCATTATCAGAGATAAGTTCAAAAGGTACCCCTATATCGACTGATAATATGTGATTTGAAACTCAAGATGTAGTAAGGATAGTGCTGATACATTTTATAACATCTTCTTTGTTTCCATCGATATAGACGAGTATCTATTCCGTGTTGAACAACACCCAAGCTTGTACCTAACATACCCTCATATGATCACACGAACAAGTCTTTTGAAATTTCTGAGTAAATTCATTATCCCCTCGTGCTCCTTTAGGGATAAGATGGTTTCTATTTGAATCTCTTTAGGAATTATTTTTTTATTTCGAGGTCAAAGACCTTTCCTTTCTCGATTAAAGGTTGAGCCCGACTCTTATCTTCTTGTTCAGAAATGAAATCTATCAAATTATTAGTTAATTCGTTAATGCGCTCGAGGTATTCAAAAATTTCTTTTATCCGATCAATTTCAGATGAGGCAACAGATACCTCTATAGACTCGATGAACTAACTTGACTCAATAGGAAAGAGTAGACTCAATTGAAGGAAGACATGACCTTGTTGGAAAAAAGGACTCGAGCTAACCCAAATGACTCACGAAAACTCAAGACAAGTACCCACACGAGTTTGATTAGGACTGAGGACTGAGATATTGCTTACAATGGGTAGGATTGAAGCACTATAATCTTCAAAGAACAACTGGACGATGTTGAGAAATTTTGAGGTCATTTCTGACTGTTGACTTGATATTGACGTTTACTCTAACTGACTGGATTTACAACCCTAGTTAGGCAATGGACGATTGAGCTTAGATACAATGATAACCCTTAAACCTCTTTGAAGGTGAATTTAACTAATTTCAGTGTCACCCCCTTGATAACATTTTAAATGAACCCTGAGATTTTATTGAATTTTGTGCACCAATCCATTAAAAAATTCGTCCATTCAATGATTATTCAGAAGAAAAATAATTATGTTGCACTCTTGAATCTGATTATTTTTTGCAACATTTTTTGGTAGTTTTCCAAGGTCCATAAAAACTTTTCATGCAAAAAATATATCTTTTGCAAATTATTTTTCCTTCTTTTTCTTTTCTTTTGGAAAACATTTTCTTCTGAAAAATATTTTTTCTCTGAAAAATAGTTTTTTATTTGGAAAGTATCTTCTCTTGGAAAATATTTTTTGGAAAACGTTTTTTCTTAGAAAACATCTTTTGTTTAGAGAATAACACTTTTTTTTGGAAAACACTTCTTTTGAAAAAAAATAATTTCTGGAAAATACTTTCCCTTGGTAAACTATTTTTCTTCTTTGAAAATTTGATTTCTATTTCGATTTAAATGGCCCGGTCCATCCGGATTGTTGGATCGAGTTGGGCTGGGTAACTTGCAAGAGATGGATTTTTTATTGGGTCGGTGCACCCATTTTGATTTTCAAAAATAACATTTTTTTATCCTTGAGGACAATCATACACTCTGATCTCATCATTCACATACATCCATTTCATCATTCACATGCATTCTGATCTCATCATTCACATACATTCATATCAATCACAAAGTCTCATAAGATTCCATTCAATGAACAACCCGGGAACACCTACGATAAGTTCGAGTCGTGACCTACTGGGAAGGTTTCTAGACTCTAAGCTTACTACGTGCAATGCATTTTTATCTGGCCACCCTTGCCCAAGCACACCTATATACCTTTCGATACGTGGTGACTTGGTTTGATATACCGTATAGGTGATAATCTAAAACCTCAATTCACTTATCTGAAGTCAAAAACAGCCAGTTTGATCTCCAGTTGAGAGGTGGCGCACAATGCTGAGCAAGGGCCCACTTAAATACCTCTCGTCTAGAATAGACGTAGTCTATCCCCCCTCGTACAGTAGGGTACAGCAGGGCAAGATCTGCTTAGGCACCGGTTTTGACCAAGAAGTGCAATTGATACACTTAGATTATCTTTTATACCTACGGGTACGAGTCAAGGGTTGTAGCTTTCATAAATGGTTTGGCATCCCACGAGGGGACCGACCACGTACTAGTACTACGTTGGCAATCGGGACATGTGACTGTGTAGCTCACAATAGGTCAAAGGCTCAGGTCACTCCAGCCTGGGTGCATCAATATATCTCTCAGAATCACCTGATCAGACGGTATTGATGCCCCCAGTTTGATATACCCTAAGGTACGTGACTGGAGTTGTGGTTTTCATGAATGACGTCGCATCTTCGAAGAGATCGGGCCACGCACTAGTGCCACGTTGGCTATATGGGACGTGTAAGTGAGTAAAGCAGTAAACGTGCATGTGGTGTGTGCAAAACAGGGTGAGGTGTGCCCGGGACCTTTTTCAAACACGTGGGCCCATGGGCCAGATTATGTCATCACATATGGATATCAAATGAATATTGATCAAGAAAATAATCTCAAACCCATCACATCAAAATTAAGATGAAATCAAACACATCACAAATATATCTGTCAAGATCATGGCAAATAAATTAATGAGCATGGCATATAATAATTGATCAAACAAACATTGCAATAGGCATAATTTTTATGATTTTTAAGGTCCAATCAATGATCACTTTTGGGTGATCCAAAATAAATCGAGATTCCAATAGGTGTTACATTGATGATAGAATGACAATGGTTGAGATGAGCTCACTCTCAAGAACATTAATTGTGCCAACATTAGATAAATTCAGATTTTCTGTGAATTAGGAAAATACAATCTGAACTTGCATCGATGATATCTAAGGCTCCCGATAATGAAATCAAGTGAACTCAAGTTCTAAATTAATCTTCTCGATGAGATCTACATTTTATTAATAGGTGTCCAGACTTAGTTCTCACCAGAATGTCCTGTAAAAACGTTTTAACGTTGCTGTCTCAACTTTCATTCAGAAATAATTCCAGATTTACAGATTGAACTTGCATCGATGATATCTAAGGCTTCCGATAACGAAATTGAGTGAACTCAAGTTCTAAATTAATCTACTCGATGAGATCTACGTTTTATTAAAGGTTCCCAGACTTAATTCTCACTAGAATGTTCTGTAAAAAAGTTTTAACGTTGCTGTCCCAACTTTCATTCAGAAATAATTCCAGATTTACAGATTGAACTTGCATCGATGATATCTAAGGCTTCCGATAACGAAATTGAGTGAACTCAGACTCTAAATTAATCTACTCGGCGAGATCTATGTTTTATTAAAGGTTCCCAGACTTAATTCTCACTAGAATATTCTCTAAAACCGTTTTAATATTTCTGTCCAACCTTCATCATTCCATCATTTTCATAGGTCAATTTGAATCTTTCATTATTTAGGGGTCATCAAAAAGTGATCCTTAATTGGAGAAAAAAAAATGCAATACCCAAAATCATCTACAATCAAGATAAAAAATAAATAAACAGAAAAATTAAATAAAATAAATCCAACTAAATAATAAAAAAAAACTAGGTCATCTTGGCAATGCTCCCATACTTGGGGTTTTTCAAGTTTGATCCTCAATAGTCCCCAGCAGAGTCGTCACTGAAAGCGCCCTCGATCCGTGGGGTGCGCGAATCCGCTTTTGACCCTTGAGGTTTGGGAGTCGCCACCTAGTTATTGTGGTCTAGGAACCAAACTGACTCTAAAATGGATAAAAACTAATCTACTACAGAAAATCCGAATCCGGGGATCATGTTACGGGGTTGGAAGGTGTTAGGCACCAACCCCGCCCGGCCATTGCCGGTCTCTACTTATCCCAAATAAAGTTACATCGCTAATGACAAACCTAGATTAAAAAAATAATAAAAAAAAAACTTACCTTCGATCTGCAAAAGTGCTATTCCCTCGATCTGGTGAGAATGGCTCTTTGTACCGTATTCCTTACTTCGTTCTATCTCCGGATCTGATTCCTGATCTCCGAGATAAGGTATCTCCTTCTTGGATCTGGGTGCTTCGAATTTGTTGTGGATTTTTGGGATGTTTTTGAGAGGTTTTTGGGTGTTTTTTAGGCTAAAATCGGAGTAGGGATGTTAGGGAAGGAGTTGGGGCTCCAAAATTAGGATTTTGGGGAGGCTATGGAGGCTTCTTTACTTACTTTTCCTAGGGTTTTTTCTTTGATACGAAAATAGGATGTGGAGGCTCCTATTTATAAAGTTTTTTAAGAGAATTAGGGTTTCATTAGGGTTTCTTTTAGGGTTTCAATTGGGGTTTCAATTAGGGTTTAGACTTTGGTCTCATGAGATTGACTTAGTCTTTAGGGTTTTAATTTAGGGTTTTGAGTTTTAGTCTTATGAAATTGACTTGATTAGTTTAGATTAGGGTTTTGATTTAGGGTTTTGACTTTTAGTCTTATGAGATTGACTTGATTAGTGTTTTGATTTAGGGTTTTGACTTTAGTCTTATGATATTGACTTTAATACTTTGACTTTAGTCTTTCTTGGTTGACTTTAATGTTTTGACTTTAGCCTTACTTGACTTTAGTCTTACTTGATTGACCTTAATGTTTCTTTTTACATTTTTTAATTATTTATTTATTAATTTCGAAATTTTTAATTATTAAAATTGTAAAATTACCGTTTTGCCCTCGGAGAGGATTTTTTACGTTTTAAGTCGTTTTTCAATGTTTCAGGATGTTTTGGAATCAGTTTTTCGTAAGGAATTCAATGGGAATGTTGGTTTTTGTCGTTTATGAAATTTTTTATGTGAAATGATCGTGAATTTTATGAGGGGTATTTTCATAATTTTGTCGAATTTTGTGAAAATTGGTGAAATGATTTATTTGGTTTCGATTTGTTGTTTTATGTGTTTGAATGGGTTTTCCTAAGCGTAATGTAGGCTCTAGGTTTGTTTTGATGTTAGGGGTATTTTGGTAATTTGGTTATTTTTAGTGATTTTTATCGTGAAGCTTCTTTTTGGTCTGCAAAATGATGATTTCTATGTTTCTGGGGTCGTATTTTCCTAGCGTAGCGTGGTTTCTAAGTTTTGTCAGTTCGAGATACCTCATCCGAATTTCTGAAACATATCTGGTAACAAAATAAAGCATTGGAATAGACATCCATCATTGGGAACTTTTGCGATCGGGTTGACGAGTTGATTAATCAGGCGGATGCAAAAATGGGGTGTCTACACTTCCTTCTTCCGAGAGTGAGCCAATTTGGACCAAATATCCTAATGTTCCATATTGTTCCTAAACTGCAAAATAAGCATAAAAACCAAATAAAAAGATAGAATCACATAAAAAGTATAAAACAAACTAAATTTAAATAAAAACAACTAAAAGACTCTAAAATTAACAAAATATTATATTTAAAAGTGGTTAATTCGCAGGTATAAAACCCACTCATCAAATACCCCCAAACTTAAATATTTTGCTTATCCTCGAGCAAAACAAAAACAAAGAAAAACCTAATCTAAGGGAAAGAAATCTAAACACAAATAAAACAAAAAGTGATGATACTAGCTTGATTCTCCATACTTGCCTCAAAGATTAAACAAATTTCACAATTCTCAAAAACTTTAGAAATTGAAACAGTCTAGATTTTTAACCCAATTGCCATTCAACCTCACCTTGAACCCCTAACATATGTGCAAACAACTCCTTATCACTTAATCAATTTTCAATTCAAATCAGTTTATGCAATCAAGAGTAAACACATGTGATCTCTAGATATTGACATTGATGAACTCCATAGACTTACTTTTCATGTTATTCTCCACTAATGTAGGTCGTCACTCAATCAAGAATCAATAGGACTTTTATTCGGCTTGTAATGTGTGGCTGGGTTAAACGTAGGATAAAAGGAAATTTTGTGGCTCAGGTCACCCCTTAAACACATCAATCTATTAGGATTCTCACAGAGTGCAAACTTACATTTCAACATCAAGTCACTCCGCATTCTCAATCTTGTTTCACTTCATTCCCTTGACAACCTTTTATTTATCACTTTTTTTTTTCATTTTTCTTTTCATATTTTTTTTTCAAAATAGCCCACTGCACCCCCAAACTTATCTGATTCAATGCATTCTTTAACATGAAGGGATGTAGTAATGAGACAATTTTGTTTTCTTTTTTTTAATCATAAGTATTTTCCGAACCTTCAATTGAATATTTTCGAAACTTTGCCTTTCATATTCTCGAAACTTCACCTTCAACCCTTATTTGCATAACTCAAAATTATCCAGTAGCAATCAATATGCCTAAGAGGTGATGGGTCAAATTTTGAAAAAATCAGACAAAAAGGCTTGGTTAGAATTGTGGGTGCCAAATAACATAGGAAAGAAGGCTCAATGGGGAAGACTAGTGATAAAATTAACACAGGTAAGCTTAAAAGGCTCAATCGATCAAAAAATGGCCTAAATCATGTCCCTAATCAAGTGCAACCTAGGATTTCACCTCGAATAACAATGAAATAAGTTCTAGAGTTCATTGAGATCATGGACAACACTTAAAGGCATAAACATTCTCCAAGTATATCAAACAATCAAGTGCATCAAGATTATAAGCTCAATGTAAAAGAGTTCAAAACAAGTCTGAATTTCATCAGAATTAAATACACATACAAGTTCAACCTCCATCATCTTCTAAGAACCATATATATACTCAACCAAAATCATTATCATTGGCTGTAGATTATTAGGCAAAAATCATCACAAAACACAAATATTTTTTTTTATTTTTTTTAAACACTAACTTAAATACACCAAAACCTAAACTTAAACACATTAAAGCAAACATAAAAATAAAAAATAAAAAATAAAAAAAGTTTTTCAGAAAAATACTACTCCCACCCCCAAACTTAGTTATTGCATTGTCCTCAATGTAATCAATTAGAACCAAAGATAGGTGAAAGAACTTCCCTGAAATATTTATTGGTGGTCAGGAGTCATCAGCATTATTCGCACCATCTTCATTGTTCTTGTCATTCAGTACTGGTGGTAGTGATGAAATGGTGAAGCTCGTTGTAGACACCCCATTTTTGCATCCGCCTGATTAATCAACTCGTCAACCCGATCGCAAGGATTCCCAATGATGGATGTGTATTCCATTGCTTTACTTTGTTACCAGATTTATTTCAGAAATCCAGATGAGGTATCTCGAATTGACAAAACCTTAGAAACCACGCTACGCTAGGAAAAGTACGACCCCAGAAACATAGAAATCATCATCTTGCAGACCAAAAAGAAGCTTCACGATACAAATCACTAAAAATTACCAAATTACCAAAATACCCCTAACCTCAAAACAACCTTAGAGCCTACGTTACGCTTAGGAAAATCCATTCGAACACATAAAATGACAAATCGGAACCAAATAAATCATTTCACCAATTTTAACAGAATTTGACAAAATTATCAAAATGCCCCTCATAAAGTTCACAACCATTTCACACAAAAAATTTTCATAAATGACACAAACCAACATTCTCATTGAATTCCTTACGAAAAACTGATTCTAAAACATCCTAGAACATTAAAAACCGACTTAAAACGTGAAAAGTCCTCTCCGGGGGCAAAACGATAATTTCACAATTTTCATGATAAAAAATTTCGAAATTAATAAATAAAACATTAAATAATTAAATTTAAACATTAATGAAATTAATTTAAAATTTTGAACCTAAAAAAATCGATCAATCGGACTCTCAGGCAAAATCGTTGAGGGTTCGTGGGATATTTCTTTAAGGACCCCTCCATTTGGGGGTCCAAAGAATTAAAGAAATAATGGAGGGGGGTTCTCCAAAAACCAAAAGTAAATCAAGCAAGACTAAGGTCAATGTATTAAAGTCAATCAAGTAAGACTGAAGTCAAAATTAAAGTCAATTAAGCAAGACTAAAGTCAAGATATTGAAAGTCAATCAATTAAGACTAAAGTCAAAACATTAAAAGTCAATCAAATAAGACCAAAAGTCATAATAGAATTATAATTGATTAATAACTCTATCTAATAGAGTTCTAACTTAAAAACAATTCTACTTAAAACAATTTGAATTAAAACACAATTCTACCTAAAACAATTATAATTAAAACACAATTCTACCAAAAACAAGTCAAATTAAAACACAACTCTAATTAAAAGATCTCTAATTAAACACTAACTCTATCCAAATCAACCCCTAAAAACATCTATAAATAGAGGTGCTCACACCCTATTTTCGTATCAAATTATAAACCCTAAGAGAAGTAGGTCTAGAAGCTCCCCTAACCCCCCATAAACCCTAGTTTTGGAGCCTCAACTCCTTAGCTAACATCCCTCCTTCAATTTTAATCTAGAAAACACCCAAAAGCCTTCTAAAAACACCCTCAAATCCACAACGAAATTGAAGAGTTCAGATTCAAAAACAAGAAGATACCTTGCCTCGGAGATCCGAAGTCAAATCCGGAAGCAGAACGAAGTAAGGGAGCACGGTACAAGGAGTTCTTTTTGTCAGATCTGAGGGAATCAAGTCCTTGCCATCGGAAAGGTAAACCTTTTATTTTTATTTATTTTCTTATCTAGGTTTTAGCAATGTAATTTACTTGGGAATTTAGTAGAGACCGGCTTTGGCCGGGTGGGGTTGGTGCCTAACACCTTCCAACCCCGTAACTTGATCCCCGAATTCAGTTTTTTTGGTTTTAGATTAGTTTTTATCCGTTTAGAGTCATTGATCGGTTCCTAGACCGTAATAACTAGGTGGCGACTCCCAAACCTCAAGGGTCAAAAGCGGATCCGCGCACCCCGCGGATCGAGGGCGCTTTCAGTGGCGACTCCGCTGGGGACATTGAGGATCAAACTTGAAAAACCCCAAGTATGGGGACATTGCCAATAACCTAGTTTTATTTGTTTTGCTTATTTTATTTAATTTTTAGTTAGTTTCATGTTATTGTTTCTTTATTATTTTTATTCTTGTTGGTACGTCATTGATTGTTTGATTCTACTTGGAGCACTTTGATTTGACATATCATCTTTATGGTTTAATCAAGGGCCATTCGGAATGATCCGAAATAATACGAGATTTCGAAGGAATACTTTTATTGAGGATGAGATTTTTGGACCATCATTTTTTTTAATATAGAAGTATATTTCAATTGAAAAAAGGGATTTTTTTTTATTAGTTATTTGTTTTTTCGTTTATAAGGTAGGTAGTTGTTTTTATTTTAGTTTTTTAGGCAAGATATGCTGCCCTTTGGCAGCATATAGGAAGTAGTAAAGTAAAAATAATTAAAAATTAAAAATTAAAAAAAAAAAAAAAAAAAAAAAAAATCGACTTTTTTGAGGTTCTGTCGACAGAAGAACTTGCTGGAATCGAGGTGTGCCATAAATAATACGATTTCCTTGCGATTTACACACCACCTCAACATTGAGAGGGCGCTGGTGGGTTTGGTGTGCTCCTAAAAAACGTATTATTCTCATTTCGGCACATCATCTTCCCAAGATGATAAATGGCTGGGTTTAACGCCGGATGAACTCCTCTCTCTGCTGTATCGATCGGAATGTCGGCCCCATCCATGACGATTTTGATTAGGATCGTTGATTTCTGATAGTTTTTCAAAGAGAACCGATTCAAACGTGATGATCTCGTCGTCCTCAATGGAAATTGACTGGTTCGAACCAGAAACCGATCGGTTCAACCACTCAAAACCTTTCGATTTGAACGAATATAATCCCTGCCTTTAAAGAAAACTCGAGTTTCTTTTCTGAAATTTGGGATCATCAGCCCCTGTATAACCAGCTCGACCTTAATCTCTCTGTGTTCTTGCTCGATTAAATTTGTCGAAGCTATCGGTTGTGGTTCTTTTCTTACTCTCGGTTCTTAATAACCAAGAACGTTAGTAGCCGAACACCGAGTTAATAACAGCGATTCTGCTGTTTTAAAACAGCACCTAAGGCTGATCTCGACGCTGTTATACCGTTATAGGCTGATCTCGACGACTAGCCTGCTGTTATATGATGATCTCGACGCTTTATCTCGACGACAACATGCTGATCTCGACGACTAGCTGATGATCTCGACGATTAGGCTGCTGTTAAGGGTTGATCTCGACGTTGATCTCGACGTTAACCTGCTGATCTCGACGTTAAGCTCGACGTTATTATCTTGGTTTTTTAAGATCAATTTATTTTCTGAAAAAAGGGGGAAATTAATTTGTTTCACAAAAAAGGAAAATCAAAACAAAAAAAATAAAGAGTAGAAAGTTTTTTTTTTAAAAAAAGGAACTTCAAAAAATAATGGAATCAAATTTTTTAAATGTTGCTAATGGCGACATATGCTCAAGTTGTTTTGTTTTGAATTTCCTTGATTGGGCTCAATTTATTTTTTTAAAAAAAAAATTAATAAATCCTCTTTATCTCATCAATCATCATTATACCCTCAATTCAAAGCCCTTAGAAATTTCGAATTATTTCGGGTCGCCCCAAAACACCCTCGATTGGACTATGAAATTTATCAAAATATTGCGATGATCGGGACTATAAACTACCATGATTGGTATATGAAGGTGATGTGCATGCTTATTTCCATAGTTCGGACCATATTATTAATTCATGATAATTGCCTATTTAATATGCCATAATATCATTGGGAATGCATGTTTGATGTTGGTCACAATGTTGATCATGGTTAAATGTTTGTGTGATTGGAATGATGCTTAGATCCATATAATTCATGTTCTAATTGGTTTGATTGGGCCATGGGCCCATTTGTTTGGAAAAAGCCCCGGGCACACCCCACCTTACTTCGCACACACCACATGCACGTTTACCGCTTTACTCACTTACACGTCCCATTTAGCCAACGTGGCACTAGTGCGTGGCCCGGTCTCTTCGGAGATGCGACGTCATTCATGAAACCCACAACTCCAGTCACGTACCTTAGGGTATATCGAACTGGGGCATCAATGCCGTCTGATCAGGTGATTCTGAGAGACATATTGATGCACCCATGCTGGGGTGACCTGAGCCTTTGTCCTATTGTAAGCCACACAGTCACATGTCCCGATTGCCAACGTAGTACTAGTACGTGGTCGGTCCCCTCGTGGGATGCCAAACCATTTATGAAAGCTACAACTCTTGATTCGTACCCGTAGGTATAAAAGGTAATCTAAGTATATCAATTGCACTTCTTGGTCAAAAACGGTGCCTAAGCAAGATCTTGCCCCGCTGTACCCTACTGTACGAGGGGGATAGACTATGTCTATTCTAGACGAGAGGTATTTAAGCGGGCCCTTGCTCAGCATTGTGCGCCACCTCTCAACTGGAGATCAAACTGGCCCTTTTTGGCTTCAGAGAAGTGAATTGAGGTTTTAGATTATCACCTATACGGTATATCAAACCAAGTCACCACGTATCGAAAGGTATATAGGTGTGCTTGGGCAAGGGTGGCCAGATAAAAATGCATTGCACGTAGTAAGCCTAGAGTCTAGAAACCTTCCCCATAGGTCACGACTCGAACTTATCGTGGGTGTTCCCGGGTTGTTTATTGAATGAATGGCTGTTGTTGGATGAATGTTTGTGAGTGATATGAATGTTGAGATCAAAGTGCATGATTGTCCTCAAGGATCAAAGAAATTTTATTTTTGAAAATTAAAATGGGTGCACCGACCCAGTAAAGAGTCCATTCTTTTACAATAATGACCCAGTCCATCCCGATCCAACAATCATGATGGACCGGGCCAGTTAAATCAAAATGGAAATCGAATTTTCAAAGAAGAAAAAGAAAATATTTTTCAAAAAAAAAAAAAGGAGATTATTTTCCAAAATAAGGCTTCTTTAGAAGAAACATTTTTCAGAAAATATATTTTCCAGAATAAAATATTTTCCAAAAGAAGTGTTTTCCAGAAAAAGTGTTATTCTCTAGAAAAAATGTTTTCTAAGAAAAAAATATTTTCTAAAAAAAAAAAATATTTTCCAGAAGAAAATGTTTTCCAAAAGAAAAAAAAAAAAGGAAAATTTGCAAAAGATCTATTTTTGCATGAAAAGTTTTTATGGACCTTGGAAAACTACCAAAAAATGTTGCAAAAAATAATCAGATTCAAGAGTGCAACATAATTATTTTTCTTCTAAATAATCATTGAATGGACGAATTTTTTAATGGATTGGTGCACAAAATTCAATAAAATCTCAGGGTTCATTTAAAATGTTATCAAGGGGGTGACACTGAAATTGGTTAAATTCACCTTCAAAGAGGTTTAAGGGTTATCATTGTGTCTAAACTCAATCGTCTATCGTCTAGCTAGGGTTGTAAATCCGGTCAGTTAAAGTAAACGTCAATATCAAATCAACAGTCAGAAGTGACCTCAAAATTTCTCAACATCGTCCAGTTGTTCTTTGAAGATCATAATGCTTCAATCCTACCGGTTATAAGCAATATCTCAGTCCTCAGTCCTAATCAAACTCGTGTGGGTACTTGTCTTGAGTTTTCATGAGTCATTTGGGTTAATTCGAGTCCTTTTTTCCAGCAAGGTCATGTCTTCCTTATATTGAGTCTACTCTTTCCTATTGAGTCAAGTTAGTTCATCGAGTCTATAGAGGTGTCTGTTGCCCCATCTGAAATTGATCGGATAAAGAAAATTTTTGAATACCCCGAGGGCATTAACGAATTAACTAATAATCTAGCTTCAAGGATATATTTTTCTCCTGAGCAAGAAGATAAGAGTCGGACTCAAGAAAGTAAAGGTCATTGACCTCGGAAGAAAATAAATTCCTAAAGAGATTCAAATAGAAACCATCTTATCTCTAGAGGAACACAAGGGGATAATGAATTGACTTAGAAATTTCAAAAGACTTGTTCGTGTGATCATATGAGGATATGCTAGGTACAAGCTTGGGTGTTGTTCAACATGGAATAAATACTCGTCTATATCAATGGAATCAAAGAAGATGTTATAAAAATGTATCAGTGTTATCCTCACTACATCTTGAGTTGCAAATCACATATTATCAATCGATATGTGGATACCTTTTGAATTGATCTCTGATAATGGGTCGTACTTCAAAGCATAAATCACTACTCTGTGTTCAAAGTTGAAGATCCGGAATCACAAATCATCCCCCTACCATCCTCAGATCAATGGAACGGTTGAAGCAGTCAGTAAGAGTCTCAAGACTATCATCAGGAAAATGTGACAATCACATCGAGATTGGTCAGAAAAATTATCATTCACGCTATGGACATATCGAACTTCAATTCAATCCTCTTGTGGAGCTACTCCCTACTCCTTAGTGTATGACATGGAAGCAGTCTTGCCAGTTGAAATAGAAATTTCGTCTCTCAGGGTCGTGTTGGAAAATCATTTGTTAGAAACAGATTGGGTTTGTCAGCAGTATGAAGAATTAAACTTGATCGAAAAAAATGAGTTAAAGCCCTGTACCATGTGCAAGCTTATCTAAGAAGAGTCACCCGTGCATTTGACAAGAAGGTCAAAGCTCATCATTTACAAGTCAAAGATTTAACTATCAGACTTCAAAGAAAATTGAACACTCTTCCTCGATTATAGGGGAAAGTCTAAATTGGAAAAATTCATTCATTAAGGAAATATTGTCTGGAAAAGTCGTCAGACTTCAAGATCATGATGGAGGTGAACTACCAGAACCAACCAACCTTGACCAGATCAAGCGGTACTACATTTAAGGAGGCCATCTTTGGCCGAATCAATTATCATATTACCCAATTCAATATATCCTTTCTCAACCCTTTTGCAGTATTTTCAAAAAAAAAAAAATATGTCTTTTTCTTTCTCAGCCCGTTCACCTAACCTAGGGGAGGGAAAAATTCGAACTACGTTTTGGTCTGATCCCAAAATTCTGGGGTACGTAGGCAACCTGAGAAGTTACTTCAGGCCCGACCACATCAAAATAAAAAAATCTATTTCCCCACACAAAAAATCAAAAAATCAAAAAATCAAAAAATCAAAAAATCAAAAAAAAAAGAAAATTCAAAAGAAAAAGAAATTCAAAGTGGGAAATAAAATTTAAAGAAAAAGAAATAATTTAAAATGAAATGCCACACAAGGGGCATTTGGGTTTTTGAGCCTCAAAATCCATTTCTTTTTTATACCCAGTCCTAAGCCTACCTATAAAAGTCCTCCTAAGTACCGTGCGAAAAGTCAAGGAAGATATCAAAGCATGATCAGGTAGCAACTCTAGAAGTTCAGAGACAAAATAAAAAGATAAAAAATGATGAAGCCTGCTAAGTTGAAAACCCGAAAAGGGCGACTTAGGCAAAAATTAAGGCAAGCTCGCAAGGTTGAAAATCTGAAAAGACAACTTTGGCAACAATTAGAGCCAAGAAGAAAAAAGAGCTCGCTAGACCGAAAACCTGAAAAGGGGATCTAGGCAAAAGTTAGAGCAAGCTCGCTAGATTGAAAACCTGAAAAGGCGATCTAGGCAAAAATTAGAGCAATAAAGAAAAAATAGAAGAAAATCTTAAGCTGAGAGCAGTCCAAGTTGAAACATCAGAAGTCCGAATAATCAAGTTCAATACTTAGCTTAAACCAGGCATAGACTCAGAAGCCACAAGTATCTTGTCTACGATCGATCTGAAAATGTTTACTCCCCCAAGTGAACCAAGGGAGATAAGGGTGAATTCTACGATGAGTCTCGAAAGGAAATAATTTTGTACTCTTGAGCCTGACTCAGAACCTTCAATAAAATTAATCAAAATTAAAAGTTGAGTCTTTATTGCGCTTTGGTAATCAATTATTTCAAACCTTCATACAAGGGGCATTTTCTTTCTTTTTTAATGTAACTTTTCCCCCTTATACTAGGGGCATTTTTTTGCACGATGTGTTCAATTATTTTCAAGGTCATGTTCATTGTCAAACTAGGGGCATTTTGTCTTCGAGCAATGTTGATCCAAAAAAATAATAGGAACCCCAAAGTTAAGGTTACCCTCTTGATAACAGTTCTTTCGAAAAACTTTTGAGGTTCAAAAGAAATAAAAACTCAGGTTTTAAATTCATAAAACTTTTTGATAAATCCTTGAGGTTCAAACAAAAGCATATTGGATCTCACATAGGAGATATAACATTCTTTCGTTATCCAGATTCTTTTCCAGATTCAATCATTCTTGGAATCAATCATTTCTCTTCCAGATCTTCCAGATTTATTCGTTTTCCGATTCGTTCTAATCAGTTTTCTCCAAAATTCATTCATTCCTTTGCCAGTTTTGCTCAATCTCCGCCAAGGGTTATCTTGGATTTTGTTCAGTCTCCGCCAAGGGTTATCTTGGATTTTGTTCAGTCTCCGCCAAGGGTTATCTTGGATTTTGCTCAGTTGCCGCCAAGGGTTATCTTGGATTTTGCTCAGTTGCCGCCAAGGGTTATCTTGGATTTTGCTCAGTTGCCGCCAAGGGTTATCTTGGATTTTGCTCAGTTCCGCCAAGGGTTATCTTGGATTTTGCTCAGTTGCCGCCAAGGGTTATCTTGGATTTTGCTCAGTCTCCGCCAAGGGTTATCTTGGATTTTGCTCAGTTCCGCCAAGGGTTATCTTGGATTTTGCTCAGTCTCCGCCAAGGGTTATCTTGGATTTTGCTCAGTTGCCGCCAAGGGTTATCTTGGATTTTGCTCAGTCTCCGCCAAGGGTTATCTTGGATTTTGCTCAGTTGCCGCCAAGGGTTATCTTGGATTTTGCTCAGTCTCCGCCAAGGGTTATCTTGGATTTTGCTCAGTTGCCGCCAAGGGTTATCTTGGATTTTGCTCAGTCTCCGCCAAGGGTTATCTTGGATTTTGCTCAGTTGCCGCCAAGGGTTATCTTGGATTTTGCTCAGTCTCCGCCAAGGGTTATCTTGGATTTTGCTCAGTTGCCGCCAAGGGTTATCTTGGATTTTGCTCAGTTGCCGCCAAGGGTTATCTTGGATTTTGCTCAGTTGCCGCCAAGGGTTATCTTGGATTTTGCTCAGTTGCCGCCAAGGGTTATCTTGGATTTTGCTCAGTTGCCGCCAAGGGTTATCTTGGATTTTGCTCAGTTGCCGCCAAGGGTTATCTTGGATTTTGCTCAGTTGCCGCCAAGGGTTATCTTGGATTTTGCTCAGTTGCCGCCAAGGGTTATCTTGGATTTTGCTCAGTCTCCGCCAAGGGTTATCTTGGATTTTGCTCAGTCTCCGCCAAGGGTTATCTTGGATTTTGCTCAGTTACCGCCGAGGGTTTTCTCGGAACTATGCTCAGATACCGCCGAGGGTTTTCTCGGAATTATGCTCAGATACCGTCGAGGGTTTTCTCGGAATTATGCTCAGATACCGCCGGGGGTTTTCTCGGAATTATGCTCAGATACCGCCGAGGGTTTTCTCGGAACTATGCTCAGATACCGCCGAGGGTTTTCTCGGAACTATGCTCAGATACCGCCGAGGGTTTTCTCGGAACTATGCTCAGATACCGCCGAGGAATTATGCTCAGATACCGCCGAGGGTTTTCTCGGAACTATGCTCAGATACCGCCGAGGGTTTTCTCGGAATTATGCTCAGATACCGCCGAGGGTTTTCTCGGAACTATGCTCAGATGCCGCCGAGGGTTTTCTCAGGAACTATGTTCAGATTATATTCAAATTATGCTCAGTTTATATTCAAATTATGCTCAGTTTATACTCAGATTATGCTAAATTTATGCTCAGGTTTTATTCAGTTTCACACAGTGCACACACTTGCACATTTGCACTTTTTAGTCAGGGAGAATTCTCTAAAATTCAAGGATCTGACACCGTCAGTGAGAGTTTGCGCTCAAGGACCTGACAACCTTTTAATTCGGGGAGAGCTTTACCCTCAAGGATCCGAACACCTTGACGAATTGCTAAATCAGGCTGCAAAATGAAATGTCACTAGCTTTGGCATTCGGATATCGCACTATCTACCAAAATAGATTTGCTATCTAGTTTGCTTCAACCCTCTGCCAAAGAGGGGCATCTGTAGACACCCCATTTTTGCATCCGCCTGATTAATCAACTCGTCAACCCGATCGCAAGGATTCCCAATGATGGATGTGTATTCCATTGCTTTACTTTGTTACCAGATTTGTTTCAGAAATCCAGATGAGGTATCTCGAATTGACAAAACCTTAGAAACCACGCTACGCTAGGAAAAGTACGACCCCAGAAACATAGAAATCATCATCTTGCAGACCAAAAAGAAGCTTCACGATACAAATCACTAAAAATTACCAAATTACCAAAATACCCCTAACCTCAAAACAACCTTAGAGCCTACGTTACGCTTAGGAAAATCCATTCGAACACATAAAATGACAAATCGGAACCAAATAAATCATTTCACCAATTTTAACAGAATTTGACAAAATTATCAAAATGCCCCTCATAAAGTTCACAACCATTTCACACAAAAAATTTTCATAAATGACACAAACCAACATTCTCATTGAATTCCTTACGAAAAACTGATTCTAAAACATCCTAGAACATTAAAAACCGACTTAAAACGTGAAAAGTCCTCTCCGGGGGCAAAACAATAATTTCACAATTTTCATGATAAAAAATTCCGAAATTAATAAATAAAACATTAAATAATTAAATTTAAACATTAATGAAATTAATTTAAAATTTTGAACCTAAAAAAATCGATCAATCGGACTCTCAGGCAAAATCGTTGAGGGTTCGTGGGATATTTCTTTAAGGACCCCTCCATTTGGGGGTCCAAAGAATTAAAGAAATAATGGAGGGGGGTTCTCCAAAAACCAAAAGTAAATCAAGCAAGACTAAGGTCAATGTATTAAAGTCAATCAAGTAAGACTGAAGTCAAAATTAAAGTCAATTAAGCAAGACTAAAGTCAAGATATTGAAAGTCAATCAATTAAGACTAAAGTCAAAACATTAAAAGTCAATCAAATAAGACCAAAAGTCATAATAGAATTATAATTGATTAATAACTCTATCTAATAGAGTTCTAACTTAAAAACAATTCTACTTAAAACAATTTGAATTAAAACACAATTCTACCTAAAACAATTATAATTAAAACACAATTCTACCAAAAACAAGTCAAATTAAAACACAACTCTAATTAAAAGATCTCTAATTAAACACTAACTCTATCCAAATCAACCCCTAAAAACATCTATAAATAGAGGTGCTCACACCCTATTTTCGTATCAAATTATAAACCCTAAGAGAAGTAGGTCTAGAAGCTCCCCTAACCCCCCATAAACCCTAGTTTTGGAGCCTCAACTCCTTAGCTAACATCCCTCCTTCAATTTTAATCTAGAAAACACCCAAAAGCCTTCTAAAAACACCCTCAAATCCACAACGAAATTGAAGAGTTCAGATTCAAAAACAAGAAGATACCTTGCCTCGGAGATCCGAAGTCAAATCCGGAAGCAGAACGAAGTAAGGGAGCACGGTACAAGGAGTTCTTTTTGTCAGATCTGAGGGAATCAAGTCCTTGCCATCGGAAAGGTAAACCTTTTATTTTTATTTATTTTCTTATCTAGGTTTTAGCAATGTAATTTACTTGGGAATTTAGTAGAGACCGGCTTTGGCCGGGTGGGGTTGGTGCCTAACACCTTCCAACCCCGTAACTTGATCCCCGAATTCAGTTTTTTTGGTTTTAGATTAGTTTTTATCCGTTTAGAGTCATTGATCGGTTCCTAGACCGTAATAACTAGGTGGCGACTCCCAAACCTCAAGGGTCAAAAGCGGATCCGCGCACCCCGCGGATCGAGGGCGCTTTCACTCGTGTTCTGTTACTTTTCACAACATGTGGCCAAAAATCAAGACTCCACAATAAGTAATCGTAACCCAATCACCAATAGTCGAAATGACAAGGATAACAATTGCTCTCAATTATATCAGTAAGCACCATGTATATTCAACAGCCCCAACATTTACAGCAAAATAACCTTCCCAACCTTTCTCATTGTCATTGAACTTTTCACAAACATTTGATATACAAAAAAAGATAATGATATCCAAAAATCAAGTAATACCAGCCACTGTCAAAAAAGTCCGTACATATTACAGCACCGAATACTCCACTAATCAAACAATCCAAACACCCATTCCAACGTCAATCACTCCACTCAATCACTTAGCATCAATCACCAATTAAATCCATCAAACACTCCCAAACCGTCATAATTGCAACCAAAGGGCAAATTTTTCAATCTAAATAATCAAATTTTTATTCACAATATGCAATATAGGCTAATGGAATGTAACACTTACGGAAAAAACCTGATGGTACTCCACTTGAGTTGGTTGTATTGGCAACGAGAGGACTTAGAAGATCCACTAAATCTAGTGAAAAGGACCCACGAATTCGAGCTTTCTTTAGCCACTTTTGAATATTGAGAGGAAAACGTAGGAGTACTGCTGGAGAAGATGGAGAAAAATGAAGAGTTTTCTGTCATTGAGGCACGAAGAGAAGTTTGGTTGTGAAATTGTGTAATATTAGAAATATTAGGTTAAGTGTAACCATTTTCTATGTTAGTACGATTTTGGGGTGAGGCCTGGTAGAGTATCATGCCATGGCCCGCATTTTTATATTTCTGATTAGTTTTGTCACTGACTAATGCCTTGGCCTGAGAAAAGTTAAGCCACGACCTCTTTGAACTGTGAGATTAGGACCTTCTATCTAGTTTAGATGCCACGGCTGTAAATGAATAGATGCCACGACTTATTCAATTTGTACTTCCACAGCCTTGCATCATGTTATCAATGCCCTTGAATTGCTTAGAAACTCTCAACATGTTTCAACAAAACATAATTAAATAGAATTAAGAAAAATTATAAAAATTATGATAAAAACAAACTAATTAACTTTTTTTTTTAAAATTAAAAAGAAAATAATGAAAATCAAAATAAACGAAGAGAGAGTTTAGAACACTTAGGTTGCCTCCCAAGAAGCGCTTGTTTTAAAGTCATCAGCCTGACTTTGTCTGAAGTTATGTCGGATTTGCTACAGTGATGGTGGATTTTTGACGGTCAAGTCTCCACACATCAAAGATCTCCACCTCCTTCATGATTGGGATAAGCCAACGTTGGTGCTCAATAAAGGGCTTATGATATTCCTCCATACAAATTTTTTCCATGCTAATAGAAGGACAAATCCCCTTAATATCCGTTATGGACCATGCCAATGCTTTTTTGTAATCTCGCAACTCCCTTAAATGGCTAGGAAGAAACTTGAGCTCTAATGATGACGATTCTTGAGTTGACAACTTCAAATGAGAACCTAATGGTGGTACTTCTAACAATTCAAATTCTGGTTTAGAACGAGAGAATTTTGGTGCAGCCTCCAAGTAGTTCACCAACTCCAAACACTCCAAATCTTTCTCATTGTATGTATTAATGATTGCTAATTCAAGCTGATTAAATGACAATGTTTCTTCATAGTCTTGTCGAACATATGTGTCCACTGCATCAATTCTATAACAATCTTTAGGCTCTTCAGTGGGGAACGTCATAGCTTTGAAAATACTAAATTTCACCTCTTGATCTTGAACTCTCATAGTAAGCTCCCCCTTTTGCACATCAATAAGAGTTCTGCCTATTGCTAAAAAGAGTATGTCAAGAATGATTGGAACATCCTTATCCTTCTCCATATCAAGAACAATAAAATCTATAGGGAATATAAATTTGTCAACCTTAACAAGCACATCTTCAATTTTCCCCCCTTGGATACTTTAGTGATCTATCCGCTAACTGGAGTATCACAGTAGTAGGCCAGGCTTCTCCCAATCCCAATTTTTGAAATATAGACAATGGCATTAGATTAATACTAGCCCCCAAATCACATAAAGCTCTACCAGAGAATTTGTTACCTATTGTGCATGGTGTAGTAAAGCTCCCTGGATCATTAAGCTTTGTTGGAAGTTTTCTTTGAATGATAGCACTGCACTCTTCAGTCAAACCCACTATTTCAAATTCACTCAATCGCCTCTTTTTAGTTAAGATGTCTTTCATAAATTTGGCATAACTTGGCATTTGCTCTAAAGCTTCAACGAATGGGATATTAATATGTAACTTCTTGAAGACATTCAGAAATTTTGCAAACTATTCATCATGTTTTTGCTTCCTGAAATGTTGAGGAAATGGTGGGGGTGGGTTGTAAGGAGTAATATTTTCTAAGCTCGGCTTTTTGTGCTCCTGGTTTGTATCTTCTTTCTCTTGTTCACCATTTTCTTTAGAAACTATTTCTTCTGCCACTAAAACATCTGGTTCCCTTGGTTCCTTGACAACATCATTCAACTTTTTTCAACTCTTCAATATAATAGCATTGCAGTGCTCCTTACCATCTCTTTTCGGATTAGTCTCTATATTGCTAGGCAAAGTTCATTGAGGACGATCGTTAATTGTTGAAGTAAGTTGACCCAAATGAATTTTCATATTCCTGATAGAAGTTGTTTGGCTATGGAGTTGAGTTCTAGTCTCTGACATGAACTTCTTAGTATCTGTCATGAACTGATTAGTGTTTGTCATGAATTGATTAGTATTGGTTCCCATCTACTGTATTATATCTTCCAAAGAAGGCTTCTTTTCTCTAGGAGGATCTTGAGGATGATAACCTGATTGAAACATGGGCTTTGCAGATGAAGAGGCCTCAACTTGATTGTTGTTACTCCAAGAGAAGTTCGGATGATTTTTCCAGCCCGGATTGTAATAGTTAGAGTATGGATTATTCTGCCTATTACCAATAAAATTGAAAGACTCTGGATTATTAGAGCATATATCTCCTGAATGATTGTCTCCACAAATCTCGCATATAACGGTAGGAGTTTGAATGGCATGAACTATAAATGAATCAAATTTCTTAGATAACAATGCCACTTGAGCTGTTAAAACAGTAAAAACATCTAATTCATGCACTCTTGCTGTTCTTCTTGGATTCATCTTCTCTGTATAGTATTAGAAGTTGTTAGAGGCCATCTCCTCTAATAAATTATACCCATCCTCAAATGTCTTTGCCATAAGAGATCCACCTACTGTAGCATCAACACTCGTTCTAATAGATCCAACCAACCCATTGTAAAAATTTGGATGATCAACCAATTCGGTAAAGCATGATGAAGACATCTCCTAAGTAGATCTTTATACCTTTCCCAGGCTTCATAGAGAGATTCACTGTCCAACTATACAAAAGTAGTGATATCATTCCTCAACTTTGTAATTTTTGACAATGAAAAATATCTAACGAGGAACTTTTTCACCAAGTCCTCCCAAGTGGTGATAGACTCCCTTGGTAATGAGTTCAGCCAATTATTCGCCATGTCCCTCAATTAGAATAGAAATATTCACAACCGTATGGCGTCATCATCAACACCATTATACTTGAAAATAACACATCTCCAAAAAATTAGCTAAATGTGCATTGGCGTCTTCGACATGTGAACCCCCAAATTGATATGCTTGTACCATTTGAATAGTAGCCGGCTTGAGCTCAAAGTTATTAGCTTGGACCACTAGACGACGAATACTAGTGTGAATCCCATCCACCAATGGAACAGCATAGTCCCGCATAGACTTAGGACCTTCATTACCATTATTTTGACTGGCCATGGTATGGTGTTGAGAAGCTTCTCGCTTATTCTTTCTATTTCTTCGACAAGTTTTTCTTGATCTCAAGATCAAAAGGAACAAGCTTTGAATTTCCTATACTACGCATACACTAGCCAAACACCTACAAAACAAAGAAAAATTTAGTCTAAAATCAAATATGATTGAATTAATATTAACAAAAAGATTAATAAATTAGTCCCCGGCAGCGACGCCAAAAACTTGTCTAAATTTACTCACGCAAGTATACGTATCGAAACAAGTAATAAAGTGACAAGAAAGTATAGTTCACACAGAGACTAAATACCAATCTATTGCTAATTACCAATTTATCTCACTTTAATTTTATCCAAACAAAAGTAAAAGAAAGATTTAATAATAAACAAGGAAATAATGCAGAGAATAAATTTACAGATTTAAAATCAATGAGTGATGAAACCTAGGTTTATAATTTCCCCAAAAAAATCCACTTGATTAAATTCTCTTTCCTTCTATGATAAATTAATCCACTATGATTGTCATCCAAGAACACTAAATTCTCTACAAGCCTCTTCCAATGGACATGTAAAAATATCCTTCTAGACTAACTCCCTATATGCTTATGAGAATTAAATCAAGAAAAATTCATTAAGAATAAGCTTTCATAAGGGATGCACACGCAACGTGAGTATATGCCTATCTCAAATTAGCATATGTTATTCTATCTAGGTCATGAACACAAAATAACTCTGCTGATATTATTAAGGTTCACCAAATCAATTCAATCAATGGCCAGTTAATTAAATCGCATTAAACATAGCATATAATAAACCATCACATGTGGAAGTAATCAAAGAAGAAAGATAAAAAATTAATCAAATATCATGAATGGGTTCCATTATACCTCTAGAATAGAAATTAGTTCATCATGGAAAAAGAAAATAAAATCACAAAAGTATTCAGCCATTCTTAGATTACAAAGTTAAGAGAAGAATTAAAGTTAAGGAAGATAAAAATCAAGAGTCGATCTTCAATTCCCGTCCTTCTTTGCAATCTTCTGCCTCCAAGAAAAATCCAAAACTTCTCTCACACAATAAGGCTTAATCTTTTTTATTTATAGGTATGAAGTCATTAGGGTTTAAGAGTCTCAAAATCCGTCTCTAATTCGATCCCAAAAATTAACATGTAATGCTGAAAACGTAAGCAGGCCATGGCCTCAAAACATATAATGCCGCGGCTTGTACTTTAATATTTTTGTTGTGCAATTCTTGAATTCCCGCCACGGCCTCGTTTTCTATCAAGTTGTGGCTTGAAACTTTTTAGCTTGTATGCTTAGCTTCCTTCTTCCGAGAGTGAGCCAATTTGGACCAAATATCCTAATGTTCCATACTATTCCTAAACTACAAAATAAGCATAAAAACCAAATAAAAACATAGAATCACATAAAAAATATAAAACAAACTAAACTTAAATAAAAATAACTAAAAGATTATAAAATTAACAAAATATTATATTTAAAAGTGGTTAATTCGTAGGTATAAAACCCACTCATCAAATCCCATGAAAAATCATTTGTTTCAAGTAATGTAGGAGCCTTTTGTAGCTGTCCAATGAGTTGTAGTGGGTTTATGCATGAACTGAGATAGTTTATTCACTGCAAACGAGATATCTGGCCTTGTAAGAGATAAGCATTGAAGAGCACCTATGACACTCCTGAATTCGGTGATGTCTACTGAGCTTGTTCCATCAATAAGTTTGAGGGCTGTGGTTGTGGATAATGGTGTTGACACATCTTTTGTACCCAGCATATTGTGTTTGGATAGAACTTCTCTAATGTATTTATGTTGAGACAAGAAAAGTCCAGATTTTGTAGTTATGACTTCCATTCCTAAAAAGAAATGGAGGTGTCCCATGCCTTTTAGAGAAAAACAATTGCCAAGTTTTTCAATTACTGAGGCCACAAAGTGATTATCACTGCCGCTTATGACCAAGTCATCCACATAAACTAGCAAAAAACATGTGACAGAGCTGGTTTTATATATGAAGAGTGAAGAATCAGCTTTTGAATTGACAAACCCAAGCTTCATTATAGTATGTCTAAGAGCTGAATACCAGGCTTTTGGTGCCTGTTTTAGGCCATAAATGGCCTTGCATAGACGGCAGACATGGTTTGGTTTGTGCATATCTTTAAATCCCGGAGGTTGTACAATGTATACGTCTTCAGTCAACAGTCCATGTAAAAATGCATTATTGACGTCGAGTTGTCTTAGAATCCACCCTTGCATGACAGTAATAGTCAAGACAGTTCTTATTGTAGCAAGTTTCACAACAAGACTAAACGTCTCCTTGTAGTCCAAACCCAGGCGTTGGTTGTACCCTTTTGCAACAAGTTTAGCTTTGAAGCGATCAATAGACCCATCATATTTTCTCTTCACACGAAATACCCATTTACAACCCATTGGTTTACAGTGTGTGGGTGGGGGGAACTAGTTCCCATGTAGCATGCCTCATCAATGCTGTGAGTTCTTCAGACATTGCAATCCTCCATTTTGGATTACTGAGTGTTTGTTTCACACAAGTTGGCTCAATGGTTGGTTGAATTGGGTGTTTTGTGACTGAGTTAAATTGTTTAGGCTTGTGGATATTATTCATGGAGCGTGTGGTCATGGTACGGGTTCGGGTTGGTTCAGTTGGTGGGTTATTGGTTGCTGGCTCATGGATTTCAGCATTTGGGTTGTGCGTATCTGTAGTGGGTAAGACCATGAAATGCGTGGACTCATTCATGTGTGACTCGTGTGGTGCGATTGAGGAAATGGAATTCAAATTGGGGTAATTATGATAGGAGAAATTAGGAGAAATACCTGAGGGTGCAGTGGAAGACGGCATGCTCTCGGACTGCACTAGTGGTGGTCGTGGTATAGGTTGCACCGAGATGGGCAAAGCAGGAGACTTGGACGGTGTGCTGGACTCTGGTTTCGCGATGGGACTTTTGGTTACGTCAAAGAGGACGTGCCTTGAGAGAAACATGCGGTTTGTGGAGAGGTCGAGAGACTTGTATGCGTTTTGGGTTTGAGAGTAGCCCACAAATAGACACGGGATTGACTCGGACTTAAGCTTATTTGAGTTGTAGGGCCGGGTTAGAGGAAAACACAGACAACCAAACTTTCTTAACTTGAAATAGTTTGGATTTTGTTGAAATAAGGCTTGAAATGGTGACTTGTTGTTCAACAATGGTGTTGGCTGTCGGTTAATGAGGTAAATAGCTGTTTGGAAAGCATGAGGCCAATAAGATGGAGGTAAAGAGGCATCTTGTAATAGTGTTAGACCTGTTTCAACAAGATGTCTATGACGATGTTCGCAAACCCCATTTTGTTGAGGGGTATGGGGGGCAGTCATATAGTAGCTAATCCCATGGATAGATAAATATTTTTTCAGCGCCACAAATTCTCCACCATTGTCAAAGTAAAGACATTTGATTTTTCGTTGAAAACGGTATTCCACAAGATGTTTAAATTGTGGAAAAATAGTGCTTACTCCAGATTTATTCGTCAAAGGATAAAACCACATATATTTGGTAAAGTGATCAATGAGAATCAAGTAATATTTTGAACCATCAATACCAATTGTGCGTGAGTGACCCCAAACATCGGTGTAAATGATATCAAGAGGTGCATTGCTTGTTAAACTATTTGAACGAAATGGTTGTTGATGTGCTTTATTCATAGAACAAGAAGTACAAATTTGAGGCACTTGGTCTTTTTTTATTGGAAGAGAAAAAGATTTGATAAGATGATGGACAATTTTTTGTGATGGATGTCCAAGTCTCTTGTGCCACTCATCAATCGACTACTCGTGCACATTTGCAACCATTTTTGAAGTGGAATTCACCAATGAATCCGGGAGGGTATAAACACCGTTTTCACATGCACCTTTGAGTATAGTCGCCCCCGTGATCTGATCCTTGACAAGAAAATAATTTGGGTGAAATTCAAGAGAAACTTTGTTTTGAGTGGTAAAATGGTGAATAGAAATTAAATTCATATGGATACTTGGAACACAAAGTGTATCATTTAAGTAAAAAGTGCGTGTTGGTGATTGAAAAACCAAAGAGCCAATGTGTGAGACACACAAACCTGAACCGTCACCTATTATCACTTCATCCATCCCGTCATATTCCGAGTGTACTGGTAGATTTGATAGGTCACCCGTAATATTATGGGATGCTGCAGAGTCAATGAGCTACTTGGTGTCCTGCTGTTGAGAACTAGAGACACAATTTGTGATGGCTTCAGAAAATGTCACTCTTGGACAATGTTTTGCAATGTGGCCCAACTGGTCACATATTTGACATTTGGGCTGGAGCTTACGCTGTCCATTGGATCAGCCTGTGTTTTGGTTTCTTTTGTTCTCACGCGGGCCATTGTTTGAGCATGATTGGGCCGAAGAGCTTTTAGTGACTTGCTGCTTAGTTGAACTCCTAAAGGAGTTACCATTGTTTCCATTTGAGGAAGACGAACTAGAGCGTTGATTCGTGTAATTAGTTGTGGCAAGCAGCTGCTGCATGGGGGTTTCAAGACAACGAAGATATGCCTCATGACCCACGAGTAGATCATGGAGCTCCTCAAAGGTGAGAGATTTCTCTCGTGCCCTAATCGGAGCAGCGATTTCACGATAATCAGAACCTAGGCCATTGAGGATGTATAAGGTGAGGTCATCGTCAAAAATGGGATGATCAATGACAGCGATTTCATCCGCAAGTGACTTTACGATGTGCAGGTATTCTTGTATTTTTTGGTTGCCCCTTTTTATCAGAGTGAGTTCTTCTTTGAGTTGCATTGCCCTGGTTCGGGATTTGCTGGCATAGAGAGTATTGAGTTTTTTCCATGCTTCTTGAGAGGTTTTGGCAGCGGAAATGAGAGGAGTGATGGTGGTGGCGGTGGAGGCAAGGATAGCACTCAGAATGAGCTTATCTTGCCTTACCCAATGTGTTTTCTAAAGAGATGATGTGGGGGTATTGGCTTGGTGGGGGCAAGGTTTATCTCCAGTGACATAGTCGAGGAGATTGTACCCAATCAGAAAAGCTTCAAATTGAGCATGCCACTGTGGGAAGGTGGAGGGAGTGAGTTTGTCATTGATTTGGGCTGAAATATTTAGGGCAATCAAGGGAGTATCTGTTGGAGAGGATGGGTTGTGGGTGGGGTTGGGGAAGGTGGGGATCGAATTCTCTTGAGAGGATGGCCGCTCTGATACCATGATGAGAATTGAATAAGAACAATATCTTTATTCCAGAGTAAAATGACAAAACTCTTCTTATTGACTTTTACATGGTAGTCATGTGCATTTAAATACAGGAATTACAAACTCTATTCTAGGAAACTAGCTAAGAGTAAGGTTGTACAAAGTTGACTGTTTCAGAGAATTAATGTGATGTGATTTGTTAGCTGTACAAGCATGATTTTCGGCTATTTATCTGATTTATTGTCCTTTGCTTGATTTGTGTGATCTTACCTTATAGGGTGAAGGGGTGATGATGGGATGTGAGAATCATTAGAATGAGGAAGTGATGGTTTGGAGAAGGAGAAATAATAGTTACAGATGTTGGCATATGGGGTGGGGTTATAGTGGTTAATTGGCTAGGTGGTGTAATGGGTTCAGCAGCAGGTCCACAATGTAATGAGCTGCTTAAAGAACCCATGTAAGGCAACAGGCTGTGCAGGTACAACATAGTTTGTTGTGATGGATCTTGAGAAGGAAGTAGGATACACATCTGCAAATGGGAAAACACTTTCGTCAAAAATAACGTAACGATAGATAATGATTTTTCCATTGGACCAGTTAAGCCATTTATAACCACAATGCCGAGTGCTATAGCCCATGAAAACACCTCGTAAGGAACGAAAGTCCATCTTTTGATGGTTGTATAGACCCAAATAGGGATAGTAGGCACAACTAAATATCCTTCAAAACTTGTAGTCCGGGGTTTTAGAATAGAGTTTCTCCATGGGCTATCTATTTCCAGCAACTGGAGAAGGTATTCTATTGATCAGGAAGACAGCGGCTTCGAATGCATCATGCCAAAAATGCTTAGGCATGCTACTATGAGCCAACAATGTACGCCCCGTTTCAACTATCTGTCGGTGTTTCCTTTCTATGGAACCATTTTGCTCATGCGTACGTGGGCTCGAAAGGCGATGTTCAACACCACATTGGGCAAGGAAAGGGTTTAGTTTTTTATACTCTCATCCCCAATCAGTTTGAATAGATTTAAGTTCTCGATCAAAATAGGTTTCAACCAAGTTTTTTAATGTAACAAAGTTGTTAGTGGCATCGTTTTTCCTTACCAAGTGAAAGATCCAAGAATTTTTTTTAATTCATCCACAAAAGCCACATTATACTTGTGTCCATCCATTGAACAAACCAGGGCCCTACCCCAAACGTTAGAAAATAACAAGTTTATTAATGGCTCACTAGAATTAGAGAAAGATCAAGAAAAAAGGTAATTTATGACTTTTTCCTTTCTGACAAGCTTCGCAAACCTCTTGGACCTTATTACATAGGATTCAGGGTTGGTTATTAGAAATAATTTGTTAAACCAATTGAATAGCTACATGACCAAGTCGGTGATGCCATCGATCTATTGTTGTTCATTCTCCTGCAAACGTGCAATCTTTATTCTCTATGTGGTTGATGGTCAGTTGATTAAGCCCATTTCTACTCGGCCTTTGGAATGAAGTTCTCTCCATTAGACGATCCTTAATACAGAAAAAATCAGGGTGAAGTTCAAAAAGTCATTGTTTTCTCAAGCAAATTGATTTACAGATAGTAAATTGCAAGTAATTGAAGGACCATGTAAAATCTCTTCCATCATAAATATTTTTGACGATGAAGAAAATTTAGAGGAGCCTCCATTTCCAACCTTCATTTGTTCATTACCCTTGTAATCAGAATGAATCTGAGAGATTTTCCAAATTTGGTGTGACATGGTTTGATGCTTAAGAGTCAGGGTACCAGCATTCATCAGGAACACTTGTTGTATTAAAAAGGCAGTCGTAACCAATCCTGTTTCTGGTGGTTGAAAAGCATTGTTGAAGCGATTTCGGTATATATATTATAAGGTAGTGTGGCCAATTATGTTAGACACCAGGCAGCAAGAATCATTTCCTGAGTTGGTATGGTGATGTGGAGAGTGATAGTGACCATGTCCATTACTTCTATTTTGATATATATGTTCAGAATTCTTTAATTCACCTCTATGAATGGAAAGATGGCTAAAGTTGCTAAAGATGTTGAAACAGAGAATCTTCATGAATGAAAAGAATCAATTTGTGTACAGATCAAGGAGATTTTATTTTATGAATTTGCTTGGATTTAGTCAAATTTGACAGACCTTGATGTCAAACTTACCCTTTTTTCACATAGTGTCAATGTTGAGGAAATTGCATAAAATCTGTGTGATTAGCCTTTTTTTTCAATTCGTTATTGGTTCAATTGCCTCTGTTTTTTTTAACAAAAGCTTCATTAGAAAAACAAAGGTTTTCAAGATTGTTTTCATTCTTTATGAGGCAACCCTCCAAGGGCAGCCACAGTGAGAATATATAAAAACCAAATTGCAGATACATTTTCCAAAAATAAACATGAAGTGAATTGAAGTCCAAATACCACATAGCCACCTTAAAGTAAGACAAATTCATATTAAATTTCTTTAAAATTAAAATTTAATCAGGGTAAATTATTCTTTGACACCCTGTAATTCAGTGTAATTGTTCTTATAATTATCAGAGAGACTCAAATTCGTGTTGTCTACTTACCGTTAATCAAACATTTAAAATTGTTTTTCATTTTTTAACTTGAATATAAATATCAGATTCCTTTCCACAGACAATTACTCTTGTTGGTGGATTTGAGGTGAAATATCTCAAATATTCACCCAAATCATGGAGGGCATGCCACCACCTTGAAAATATATGCAATCACATGTCATGAAAATGAAAAGGTTTCTTCAAAATTGAGTCTGATTTGTGAATTTTTAGATTTTCTTTTTTTGAGCTAGTTCATGATAAACACATAAATCGATTGACGAAAACCAATAGTGAAGCGGCTTGTTCCTAAATGTGCCGATCTAAGGGTTGGTGAGATGGCCATGACCACTCCTTAGGAAGCGGAGGTCTTGAGTTCAAATCCCATCTTAGGAGCCACTCCCAGGGATTTATCCTAGAAATTACACATACCCAAGAATTAGTCAGGTGTTCTTTGAGCAGCTCCAAGGGAGATAACCATACTTATACACTTCTATGGTAACCACTATGGATATCCATGGGCTATGCACTCCAATTGTGCTACCCAAAAATTGCTATCCATAAATATTCTAATATTTTTTAATTCGACTCAGATTTGAATCAGTTTGAAATTGTAATATTTTCAGCTAAATGTTTGAATTTTTTCCCTCCAAAAAATAGGGAAGATGTGTGGAGCTTCCTATTTTGGTAATCAAAATCCCATGACCCAAAAAATGGCAGTTGAAAGGGGATGGGTAGTGGGATAGGTCATGCGTTAGAGTTGCTCTAAGAGGTTTGGAATTAACTCGGCTCCGAAAACCCACATTGACCAACATCCAAGTAAACTAGAAAAAATTGGATGGGACTCTTATACAAACCAACCCTAATCATTAAGGCACACCTACTAGAAGTAAACAACCCTATAAATGCAAATATAATTATGGCATTTCCCTTCAATTTCACTATCAACATCCATCTTGCTTTCCTGAAAACTTCATAAAATTTGTTGCTGTTTGTTGTTTAAAATCTTGAGACAAAACAGAGATGAGAATTCAGTGTAGAATCTGTCTGTGTGATCAAGAACTCCACAACTCATACATAGCATTCAACTGACTCAAGTCAATTGACCTCAACGACATCTCGTAAAGCTTCTTGAGTTTCCCCACATCTCCAGACCTATTAGTATTGGTTGGAATTGAATGAGGAACAATAACAGAAGATTTGCTTGTATTTCCAGATAGAGCTACTCGACACATCCTGTTCAGAAGATCCCGCAATTGTTTCAAAAACTTTCTGTTCATCTCTGAAAAATCTTTGGTTGTCCCCCCAAGTACGTGGCGACCTTCAAGTAGGCGAGATAGAGCAGACTCCAGCATCTGGAATATTCACTTGAGTCAAATACAATCATCCATGATCACATAATTGTAATTAAGTTAGTGAATAGATGATAATGTTAAAAGGTTTTTTGATGAGTTTAAATGTGTCTTCTTTGAAGACTTCATGTTATTGTGTCTCATGTACTTGTTTGTTGGTCATCTCAACCACATTTTAACACAATTTGCATTTACTTATATAAAAAATATTAGTGAACAGATGAGTTCAAGAGAACATACTTCGTTTAAGTGGAAAGAATCCGAGAGTTTCTCTAAGAGAGACGACTCTTCCATAAGAATAGTGAGGTACATCACTGGATGCGTCTTTGGGCCATAAAATTCTTTGGACTTCTGCCAGTTTGTCTCAGCCAAAGAAGCATTTTGCTTGACCTTTTCCAAAGACTTCAAACAATAATCCCTGTGGTAGCAACCATGTTGAAAATAAGAATATTCAGCCTCTTGTTGTTGCAGTTCTGTCGAACCAGTAGAAAATCTAAACAATGCTTTCTTTTTGGCATCATAACAGCTTTCGGCCACTGAAAGATTATATTCTGAATCACCAACTACGGGACCCACCTCCAGAAATTTGAAAATTTTATCATATTCTGTCAAACCAGTAGCCAAATTCTTCTTTCTGCCATCAGTTGTTAATGGAGGCACATTATCACCACTACTAATGCTTTTGGCCACTGAAAGATTATATTTTGAATCACCAACTATGGGATCCACCTCCAGAAATTTGAAAATTTTATTATTTCTTGTCAAACCAGTAGCCAATTTCTTCTTTCTGCCATAAGTTCTTAATGGAGGCACATTATTACTACTACTACTACTACTACTACTGCTTGTACCGATAGGACTGCTCTGTCTACTATCACTCTTGCATCTACAATTAATATCATGGCATTTCATATTTTTCTGTTGTCTATGGTGCTCATAATTATATACATCCCCTACAAGTAACCATGCTTTAGCCCAGAAAATACGACTCAAAGAGGACTTATCAAATACTGCATCATCAAGATGTTGAGGTATTGATCCATAGATACCACATGCTAAGTCTACAGCCTTAAGAGCTTGATTCAACTGGTCATCATCCTTATAAGCTTGTCCCAGAGTTAAATAAGAACCGATAAGCAAAACAACAAGTCTCCACAACTTAAGATCCATTTTAGATTTTGGAAGCCATTCGCGAATATCGCAAACATCATCACCACAAGCACTTCCAGAGTTTTGAACATGGCGTTGATACCTGATACTTTGGGATAAATGGTGTATTTCATCCTTTTTTGTAGGGATGTCAAGCTCATCGTAACATTTCAAAATCAGCTTTACGAATTGTTCAAAAGAAAATGTACAGACCACCTATTTCAGCATACTTCATTGTTAGTGTTATCCTTTCTATAGACATCCAAACATGAACATAATATTAAATTCAACAACCAATAAAAAAATGGAAATCTAATATTAAATTCTCACATACTAAGACATTTTTTTCCTTCCTCTTTCTTTCTTTATTTTTTTTTTTCTCCAAGGTGGAGGGGAACTTACATAATTTGGATCAATTTCTCTGAACATTTCATCCAGGTAAACGTCACTTTGACAAAACGGTCTGCAAATTTGTCGAATGTCATAAATGGTTGTGTAACCATTGTTGTATATGTCGAAAACAGAAAAGGCTGACTTTAAGTTTTCCTCTCTCTCCACCTTGTTCAAGTGCAAAGTAGCAGCAAGAAATTCATCGCACTCTATGGTTCCGCTGTTGTTGATATCAGCCTGCCAAAACTGCCCCATGTAAGATTTCATTCAACTAGGCCACAGTTATAAAGAGAAATGTATGTCTTTATTGTTTTTGTTTATATAGAAACCCATTATCTATATAATTTTAGTTTTGCCAACATTTACTTACTCCATCCATAAGAATCTTGATCTCAGGATCATTGAGCTCAGAGCCCACTTTCCTCAAGCCCTCTTTTAGTTCATCAGACGTTATTGTTTTACTGTTGTCTGTGTCAATCATTTTGAATAACTCTTTCAAACCGGCTATTTCTTCCTCCTTCAGGATTATTGCAATAAGCTGCAAAATGACATTGTTATGGCAAGCAATTAATGAACAGAAAAACAAAATGAAAATGAAACAAAATTCTTGATATGTATATATATTAGGAAACAAGGACATTGAATATCCAAAAGAAAATTAATGCAGACAGAACAAAATATAAGGCAAAAGTCTTCAAAACTCTACAAATTGGGATCGATGTGTGCTTCAAATAGATGAAGTGTTATTATTAAAGAAGAAATTGATAAAAGCTTACCCTTAGAACAATCTTCTTGAATTTATTCATCGTAGAGAAATGCTTGAGGCGTGATAAGACAGCAGATTCTAGAAGCTTATCTGGGGGAACTCCATCATCCACAATCCATGGGTGACCTGTTAGTATAGAAACCCACTTCACTATCACAATCACAAGGAAGAATCGAAGGGCATAACCATTCTAGGGACAGATTTTTTTCCTTTCTTTTCTAATAAAATCTAAAATATGTGCTTGGCTTAATAATGATAAAACTAAGATCACTCACACAGAACTTCATGAGCAGTTAGTCTTTCCTTTGGATTCCTTTCAAGCATTTTTCGTGTCAGATCTTTGGCATTTTCTGAGATTTTAGTCCATGGTTTAGACTCAAAATCTATCTTCTCTTCTAAAATCCGTATCTCCAAATCTTTTCCTTCTGTTAACAAGTGATCCAATAAAAAGTTGCTAAAAGTACATAGCATGGATAAAAAGTAGTAATATTCTTAAATACTTGTATGTGTAGAGAATTATCGGTATTTGGTTTAAGGGATGAACTACCTTCCTGGAAAGGTCGTACACCACTTAGTAAAACGTATAAGATAACTCCTGCACTCCATACATCGGATTCAGGTCCATAATGCTTTTGCAACACTTCCGGTGCAATGTAATAGGGACTTCCAACTGCATCAGAGAAAGTGTCCCCTAAAAGGGAGAAAAAAGGGAAAATTAGTTCTAACAAATGCTAGAGGAAACATAAGAAATACAGCATGCCAATTTTCTAGAATATGAAGGTATCTTTATCAACCTATATATCAGTTGGAAGTTAGCAACATAATAGTGTAGTGGGCAACCTAATATTAATCCCAAATCACAATTCTTGGAAAGTTTTAATTAGTGTTCACATAAATTGTGTTGTTAGTTGCTCCCACTCTTAGTTTTAGAAAGTAGAAGGATCTGGCAAAGTCCATTTTGATTTCTATTTTTTTTAGCTCGTGATAGAATTCTTAGTTGGGAGGTACTGAAATTATAAATATTAAATCCATTTGATCCAAGTTCAAGAAGATTTTGAAAGAAAAATTAGTGATTGGGACTTCGAAACTGGGCCAATTACCTAGTAGAGTTGATGGGTCACAAGTACTGAGACATTGTTTCAATTGGGCAAGCCTCATTCCCGACATTAGTTATTTGGATTCTATGGGTTACTACCAAGGTAGGTTTCTTTGTGTGGGTGGGATTTGCAAATAATATACTAATCATAGATCATTTGATAAGTAGAAGGGAATTATTCACAATTAGGAAAAGCAGGGAAATTGAGTGGCATTTGTATTGTTATTCATGGATCATTTGTAGTGTTATTTCTTTGAGTTCTTTCTTCTTTGGGGTTCTTTGGAGGCATCTAGGAAGGTCCTTTAAGCCAGGAGGGACTCTTTGAAGATTATTTCTTTCAGCCATTAGTTAAGCCATTTCAAAAAGAAAGAAAGAAATGGACGTGTTTTTGAAGAAAATATGGGGTACATGCATTTATAAACTTTGAAGATAAAACACAACTTCTTTTCTATGGGTTCAAAGATTTTGCATTCAGATGGCTTGATAAGGTCATAGGGTCTTGATATCTCAAATGCATTTTTCCTTTTTTATAACTGAACTTTATTTAGAGAAAGAATGGTTGAGATGTCCACAGAAAAACAACATAAACAAACTAGGAACGACAAAAGAACAACAAAACACAATTACACGGAAAGATTACAGACCCGCTCCCATCTCCTCACAAAGTCTTCGAAAAAGAGCCCCTTTAGATAACCTCTGTGTGATAAAATGAGCCAGCATATACCAATCTTTCGGTCACTTGTTAACATAATCATTTCCTACATGTGCACTAAATAACACTCTTATTCAAGACTCAATGCACTAAACTTCTAAATTTGGAAACCAAGATCTCAAGCATCACCAATCCTATTTCCTCCAAAACAGAACTCAACTAATGTCAACTCATAAAAAATAATCTCAATTCCTGCTAAAAGATTTTCACTAAAAACTCCAAAGTAATCAAAGAACGCAACGCAAGAAACAAGAATTAACAGATGATGGGAGCCAATATAAACAAATCATTGAAATCAATTGCGAATTTAGTACTGTTATGATTCAAGATTCTACCCACTAAACCTCCCCATTCAAAGAGTCAGAAGCATCAGCAACCCAAATGAACAAAAACCAATTCCAACAAAAATATTATGAAAACTTAACCACATCAAAACCAAAAAGATTTAAAAAAAAAGAATTCAACAGAATGTAAAATCAAGAACTAAAAACAGAGAAAAATGGAAGAGACTCATCAACCAACCTGGTTTGTAAAACACAGACGAGCCGAAATCGATGGCTTTGAGAGCGGCATCCTCATCAATGCTAGAGAACAAGAAGTTCTCAAGCTTGAGATCTCTATGGATGACTCCAAGAGAGTGACAATTCTCCACAACCTCAACAATTGTCTTGATGATTTGGGCAGCTTTCCTCTCTGGATAACGTCCCTTCTTCTCAATTCGATGGAAAAGCTCACCGCCCGAGCAAAGCTCCATAACCAAGTGGACAGAATCAGAATCCTCATAGGTACCTCTGATTCTAACCACATTTGGGTGGTCAGACAAATGGTGCATTATCTTGATTTCATTCCACACATTTTCATAATCTTTTTGGCTGAGAAGTGTTCTCTTGAAGATGGATTTGCAGGCATATTGGGTACCTGTTGATATTTCTGTGCAGAGATATGTTGTTCCAGACTGACCTATGCCTAGTTCTGTGCCTACTTTGTACAGATCTTTTAGATTCTGGGTCGAGTAAGGAATCACTGAAGATGGTTTTGAGGTTGAAGATGAAGAAGATTTCTCCATTGGTGATATGTGTATGTGTATCTCTAATGATTGTAAGATTGGATGATTTGATCTTTCTCTGACTTCTACGAAACTGTTGGTCTGTTATAGTCTGTTAGTCTGTTAATATACCTTCAAAGAATCATGAAAGAAAGAGACAGAGAGAGAATATTTTGGAATCGATTGATTGGTGGGATGTGGAGTGACATGGACACAGCCCTCCTCATTTTGGTGAAAATTTAAGATATCCCATTGTTTGTAATTTGATAATATACCCCTTGACCTCAGTCTTCAACAGAAACTAACATAAATTCTCCTAAATGACGTTTCCAATAAACCCAGGCCCTGATTTTGTCTCTGAAAAACCTCAACTTCAACCTCTTTTAGAACATCCTTGATTTTCATTTGTTTATTTGTCAGATGAGAGAGATCAAGGATCATGTCATCAGAAATATTTACTAAAGAATAAAATCAGTTCCCACATGAGTGCAATTACTAGTCTAACGTCATCTTGTTAGAATTAAGCCAAGGTAGATTACCCTCATGTCCTCCAAGTCCATCCCCAATTTTAAAGGGGTCAATGTAAGTAGATCAAGTTCAAAGGACTTTGACAACTTTGCCCAAGTTATAAAATTCTCTAGAACTTGTGAGCGTAAACATTCTTAACCCTAGGATGTTAGGAAATTAATTAGGTTAAATGATGATCAGGGTCTAGAAAGTCATTTCTAGAATCCTTATTATATGAACTTTACGGATAAATTACATATTAAATCCCCTCATTAGACATAATACATGGTTAGTCCATATTTATCATTGATTTTAATTTAATTATGTATTTCGGAACTAATTATTATTATTTACGTGTACTAGGAAATATTCGCAAAGTTTCAAGACGAATAAAAAAAAATCGAAGTTACTATTGTGATCTAGGATCTAAAACAAGACCATAGACTAAAATTCAAGACAATTGAGCTAAATTTTACCGCAGCGCCTTGGTCAACGGTGGCACTGTAATCAACGAAGAAAGTCAAACCTCGAAATTTGTACTGAAGCTTGGCAACTAAAAGACATTTTTATTAAAATAGGACTTCTTCTGAAATCCTAATTTGATCTCTATAAATAGGAGACCAGACTAAAGAGTATCTCATCTCTCATCTCCTTGGAGATCAACTTTTCTTTTTCTATTCTTTTAGTTTTAGATTTTTATTTTCTATTTTTTAGTTTTACGAAAGTTGCAAGGAGGCTCTACCAATTTCAAAATTGAGAAGCAATAAAGAATATATTTCTCTCATATCTACTTTTTCTTTCCATGTTTTCTTTATTTTATTTGCACTTTATTGTTCTGGCTATGAATGTTGGCTAAATCTCTGTTAGATTGGTTGAGGAAGCCGGAATAAGATTTTTCAATGTTTTTATTATTCTCGTAATTGCTTCATAGTTTTATTGTGATAGTATTAGGTATTTATTATTAGGTTAAACATTGAATATTTCTCAAAGTTTTGATGGTTCATTCTTTGATTAGTTCAAAAATCATGCTTTACAGAGAACAATTAATGTTTATCTAATAATTTCGGTTTAATTTATTGCATACTTTTGATCTCGTTTCTATTATAATTGTTTGATTTTTCGATCCACAAGCATTAGTTTTATTTAGTGAATTGAGATAAATAGAGAACCAGAATTCATTAATAAAACGTTTGAAAGTGGATCCAATTGATCTATACTTTTCTATCGTATTTTGAAGTTTTTATTTTAGTATTTTACTTTAGATAATTTCTCTCGAAAACTATTTTTAATCGGTTACATAAACTTGAATTAGATTGGAAGTAAAAATACTTTGGATTAATGTTGTCTCTGTGGTTTGACCCCTTACTTGCCAAGGATTTATTTTGTTCATATTTTATCATCATCCACAGCTCGAATAAATTGGCGTTGTTACCACGGACAACAGTGTAATTTAACATCTTTTTATCCGAAAATCTTATTCGATTTTCTATTGATCAAAATTTTTATTTCAGAAAAATTCGAAAAAATACTGTTGTATTCCTAAAGTCAGTATGAACAAAATCCCAAAATTGAAGTAAATTTCATTAGAATTTTTCCAAGGCGCCTAAGTCAACTATGGCACTGCGGTCAAACCTCGAGATTAGTACTTCGAATTTTTACACAATCTTTCTTCAAACTTCTGAATTTCAATGAGCACATAAGTTTTTTAGAATTCTAATTTTGATTTTTCTTTTATTTTCAACAGAAGGATTCAACGAGGAGCAACGTAGTTGGAAAATTTTATTCCACCACCCAGATTCGACTCTTTGACGAAGAAACTAGAATTTATTTTTATTTAAAGTAAACCAATATTATGATTTTCTTTTTAGAAAATTTTAATTTATTTTTAGAATTTGATTTTAATTAATCTGAGAAGGCTTGGACTATAATAGAATTAAGGAAGGACGATAGTATGACGTAATTGTCTCGACTCCTTAATTTCGTACACCGAGATTGGTGTCAGTGGCCCGAGTCGACTCATCGCGATCAGCGCGGTAAACTTCAAAACCCCCATGCATCCCTTACAAGTAAGTTTTTGTATTGAATTTGAATAAGTTAATTGCATATTTCTAATTGCACAATAGTAAAAAATGGCACCCTTACGAGGATGGTACAAATAAGATAAGAATCGGATTTCATCGTCAATTTCTTACCCTATTAGGAAAATAATTCACATTAGCCCAATTTTAATTAAATTCTTATTAAACTTGATAATAGGTCCTATCGAGCTCAATAGACAAAGTTAGCCTAAGTTGCACCAATTGCACTTCTTGATCGAAGTCAGTGCCTAAGCGCAATCCTACCCTATTGTACCCTATTGTACTAGGAGGATAGACTACATCTATTCTAGATGAAGAGGTGAGTTAATAGTGCCCTTGCTCAGCATTATGCTCTACCTTTCATTTAAAGATTAAATTGGTTGATTTCGATTTCAAAGAATTGGGTTGGAGGCTTGAGTTATCCCTTTGAAATAGTTATAAGTTTTCTAGTCTTATAAGAACCTATAAAGTATGTATGAATTCCTCCCTACTTTATATGCTAGTCCGTAGTGTATTTTGAAAAAAAAAAAGTAGATACAGAACCTCAAATAGATTTACATCGTCATGGAGTTTAAGAGAAAATCATGGACCCCGTGTGTTCTATGTGATAATTATGGTCATTTGCTCGAGTGTTGTCCAAGTCTGCCCATAGTCCATAATTCTCAAAATTCTTATTGGATAAGGACACCTAATTCGTTCAACCAACCATACCACGTAGACAATTGGTTTCCCTCAAATACCATACCTAGTCAGAACGAGTTCACTCAGGGTAGTCATTTTGCTAATCATGAGGATTTTTATATGCACGACACCTCGAGAATGAATCCAACCATAAGTCCTTAACAATCCTATGATTCTCAAAAATTCTTCGATTATATATAGCTACAGAGCCTAAGTCAACATCTACTCATTCATATTTGTCTTCTTCTCAATCTTTATCATTAGAGTCTATGATGATTGAGTTCTTAAATCAACAAAAACAATTCACCCAACAACTATAGTTCATCCAACATTAATAACAGCAAGACATTGATCAATCCATAATCAACTTAGAAAAAATTGACCAACTAATTTCAGAAATTTCACCATTCTTTCAAAATAATCTTGGTGACCAGTTCCACTCTTTTGAAGATTTCAATGATTATCTATCAATAATTGATAATCTCGTCTCAATTGAAGTTCAAACACAAACTAATGAGGTTACAGTTCCAGTCGAAGCAATAATGGAAGTCTAAATAGATTAACTCACTATGCCCTTAGAATAAAGAAAGAATGATCAGTTTTCAAATAAAATAATCCCCGAGAGTTAAGTTGTGTTTCAAATTCCTAATGAGCAAGTTGATTGCAAAAATTTGACTAAAGAAATTGATTCACAATCAAAGGATATTGTTGTTCAAGAGGAACCAAGAATCAACTCTAATTTTTTTGTCACACCAATTCTAAACACTACTGATCCAACCTCGTACCCCATCCAATCTATCCTTTCACAAGATTGTAAAGACCATGTTTATCTTACAACTTCCATTCTCTTTGGGAATATGATGATTGAAAATTATTTCAAAAAGGTGACTACATTAAGAACTGAGGACAAATGAGGGTTGTTGATCATCTTGAAAAATCATTTTCATATCCTAATGATGATCCAAATCTGCATGCCTATCATTTGGGGTGGGAAATCAATTGTCGTGTTCCTCAAATTAGATGTTAGGAAAATACATAAGAATCAAATCTTTTGATAGGTCTAGCTGAAGACGTTAAGCTTAACGCTGCTTGGGAGGTAACTCCCAAGCATAGTTAGGATTTCTTTTCTTGTAATTTTAAATTTTCACGTAAACCTTAATCTCCATCTCTTTCTTTTTTTTCCCAAGCCAACTCTCAATCAAACCAATCAATCAGCGTTACTAGAACTAACTGGTCAATAATTGTTAATTGAGTAGTAGAGATGATAATGACTTACATTGAAGAAAAGAAGGCACGTGCACGGGCTGTCGAGAGTTCAGATACAGATTAGGATATCTTTCTTATATTAGAATGTTTTTCAATTATTAGGTAGGATTTCTTTTATGCAAAATCTGTTTTGAAAACTATTATTGTTATAACTTTTACTCTTTTCAGATTAGTTGTAACTAGACTTTGCACATTAATGCTCAATCTATTTCAGGTGTGTTTTAACATTTTTCTCTTTCCTTACTGCTTGCATATTGAGAACAATATGTCACTTAGGTTTGAGGGTATTAGGTTAGCTCACAATTGCATTGCATTTTATTGCTAGTTTAGTTTCATGTTTTCAAAAATAAAAAATAAAAAAATATTTAACACTTGCAAAATATTTTCTTCAAATTCTTTCTACATGTTGTTTACATATGAATTTTAAATCTCAAGCTCATGTCCTAATTTTTTATCATAAGTTTTTTTTTTGTTATTCTTCATCTAGAAAATCAAAATAATACTATGAAAATTCACAACACTTCTGATTGAGTAAAAAAAAAAAGATTTTATGGAATAAGTGTTAACCCTCTTCTCTGTCTAGAGTGTTAGGGGAAATCGAATCTAGTGAACTATGACTTCGTTGTCCTTTAGTTGGCTAGTTAGAAGAAAAATAGAACTAGAATTAATATGAATTGGACCACAATCATAGGATTAGACTAGGTACCTTGAAAAAGGCTACCTACTTTTTGAAAAAAAAAACACTAGAAAAATGGTGAAATGTGAAAAAGTTGAGAAAAGAAAAAAAGCAAAAATATGTTAAAAAGATCAAATCAAAACAAGGATGCTAGAACTGAAAAAATACAAAAATGAAAAGAGTTCAATGTGGCCAAATAAAGTAGTTTCAATAGGGTGAAAGTCGTCAATGGCAAAAACGTGAGTAAGCTGAAATATCACAAATAAAGTCTCTTAAAAGTCGTCAATTGAGCCAAATTTTACGGTGGCACTGTGGTTAACGAAGAAAGTCTAGCCTCGAAATTTGTATTGAACATTGGCGGTTGAAATACATTCGTACTAAAGTAAGGCTTCAGTATTTTTATAATCACAAAATATTTTCAAAATCCTAATTACCCTAGAAACCCTAATCTAATCTCTATAATAGAGACCAGATTAAAAGGATATATCATCTCTCATCTCCCTGGAGATCAACTTCTCTTTTTCTATTCTTTTAGTTTTAAATTTTTATTTTCTATTTCTTAGTTTTACGAAAGTTATAAGGAGGCTTTGTCAATTTCAAATTCGAGAAGCAATAAAGAATACCTTTATCTCATCTCTACTTTTTCTTTCCATGTTTTCTTTATTTTATTTGCACTTTATTGTTCTTACGATAATTGTTGGCTAAATCTCCGTTAGATAGGTTGAGAAAGTCAGAGCAAGATTTATCAGTGTTTTTATTGTTTTCGTAATTGCTTTATAGTTTTATTGTGATAATGTTAGGTATTTATTATTAGGTTAAACATTGAATGTTTCTCAAAGTTTTGATGGTTCATTTTTTGATTAGTTCAAAAAGAACCATGCTTTACAGAAATATAATTAATGTTTATCTAATATTCTCGACTTAATTTATTGCATACTTTTGATATCGTTTATATTATAACAATTTGATTTTCTGATCCACAAACATTAGTTTTGTTTAGTGGATCGAGATAAATAGATAACTAGAATTCACTGATAAAATTTGTTAAGGTAAATCCAATTGATTTATATTTTTCTATCATATTTTGAATTTTTTATTTTAATAGTTTACCTTAGATAATTTCTCGAAAACTATTTTTAATCGATTACATAAACTTGAATTGGATTGGAAGTAAAAATACTTTGGATTAACGTTGTCTATGTGGTTCGACCTTTATTTACCAAGGTCTTCTTTTGTTTTTATTTTATCATCATCTACAACTCGAGCAGATGACATTAATATCCAAAATCTCAATCTGTATTTACATCTCATCTAGCCTAGTTCTCTAGGATTTGATCCAAAGCCAATGACCTATGACTCTTTTACCCTCCTCAAAGAATTATCTAGAAACTATGACCTTTTAAAATCCTATCTTTTTTATCATCATAATTGGTGAGACTTATAGGTGAGTAAAAGACCATCAAATTCAAGCTGAGGAGAGGTAATTTGGATTTTCTCTAGAAATTTTATTGAAAATATTGGGAACCCTATGATTTAGGATAAGTTTATCCCCCAAGGATCTCCCAAAATCCTATAAATAGGACTCCAATCTAAAGAAAAAAAAAAAAAAATGGGGCAAATGATCCAAAAGTCACATAAATTGAGATCAAGACTGAAAATTCCGACCATCCAGTAGGGCATTGGTTATACACTGGACTAAGGAAATGACTACAAGGATTGTGTTGGAATCCTTAGTCTCATGAATTGTCATCATTGCACACTATGAACAAAAAAAAAACTTGGGATTGAAGGAAGATATCCCGTAATAGTACTGTCAAAGGGCGGTAACAAGAACGACAAAATAAATCAATGGCATAACACCTCTGTTACTATAATATACAACCATTGCTGATTGACGGCACCATTCAGAAGTAGGTTAATGCTGTCACAATCCCCTAAACTAGGGTCGCAGACTACCAAACACGGCTATGGTGATGTGTAGACCACCAGAGAGCCACTAACCCAGTTGCAGACAACCAAAAAAAATCTTGCTGCTATCACAAGTTACCAAGGATGCTTTCCTTGTTGTCGCAGGTCACCCAACAACAGTTTATTGTTGTCGTAAGCCACCAAGTAACACCCAGGTTACTGTCGCAAGGCCAAAATACTCCCTAGTTGCTATCACAAGCCCCCAATATCTTTCTAGTTGTTGTTGCAAACCACACATAATTCAACCTAACTGCTTCCACAAACCAAAAGAATACCCTAAGTGATGTGGCAGGGCTTCACAACAACAAGGGGAGAAACCCTATCGTAGGGCAGAAATCAAACCAAACAGCCTATGAAAGATAGAAAAACCCTATCATAGGAAAAAAAAAAAAAAAACACAATGCAAAAAAGCTATTGCAGCATGTAAAACATGGATAAAATCCCTATCGCAACATGTGATTAAGGGGATAAGAATCAAGAAAAAAAAGTCCCCAAAGGGGAGACCTTCTAACGAAGCTACCACTAGGTTATTAGGTCACAAGTTCTAAAGGTATTGAAGAAGGGAGAAAGAGGAGAGAAGAGAAAAGAAAAGAAGAAACATCGAGAACCCAAGAACCGAAGAGGGGAACCTAAGAGGAGGTCGATGAGTCCTCTAAGGCTTTGATATCAAGAAGAATTGTTGAAATGTAATTGTCAAGTCTCTTTGTGAGAGCTTAGTAGGAATTTATATTAAAAAAAATAATTAAAAGATAAGAATGCCCTTACAAATCAAAAATAAATAAAAGCTAAATAAAAACTATATCTAAATAATAACTAGAACTAAAATAATTAGGTTTTCCACTAATGGGTAGGACACAATGTATGGTATTGCAAATTATTTTTCATGGGTTTTCCTGCCACTTGTTTTACTTACTATTAGAATAGAAGATAAAAAGGCATGAAAGTTTCTAGTTTGGATCTTGTGGTTTTGCTCTAGGTTGAGAGCAATAACAAAGTGGTGGGGGATTCTTTTGTCCCATTATCTTAAAAGATTTTTCAATTGAAAACAATGTCCTCAAACTGTTAGCCCTTCAGATCTCTCAAAATGGGAACACCATCACTTTGAGACAATGAATCACGATTTACATTGAAGTATGTCAAAAAATTGTTCCATTGTTTGCTAAAAGCTCGACTCTAGTAGAATGTGTCATTGAGTCATGAGATAGAACTGGAAAATGAATCTACAGTGAGATAGTTGTCGAGCTGATATTTGATTTGTCAGGACTGCCAACAATCTCTTGTCAATGTAAGTTTCGGAGTGTTTTTTTTATCCCTTTCTAAATCTAAGTTCCAGCTTTAGAATTTGCAAAATTGAGAAACTTTTCTTCTATTAAGGCTTGTCCAAGGTGAAATATCAGATGGTTCTTACTCCATGTCTTGACTTGATGTCTTGGTTTTGTTTGCATTACGATGCGAGTGCTGTCACTTTTCGCCGAGGCACCACAAGGACGGAGGCAAGACTTGAAGGATCTCTGAGAAGCTCTGCAAATTGTTTACATCATTTTATAAGTGCCCATGGTCATATTTTTTCAGCCAATCTTCAGAGTAGAATACTGTCAGGGCTGTGCAAAACCACACCACTCAACGGCACCAATCAGTAACTCATGTATTTACAGTTCATATGTACATCAATCCCTCAAGGAATCTGCAAATTCTTCTTCCACCAGTTTGTTGTGTCACATTTTGATTTATCAGTGGAAGAGTAATGACAGAAAACTGAAGCCTAATCTTAATTTAATTGTGAATAATAAAGCAGAAAGTGAGAATTTATTTTTTGTAAAGAGTACATTTGTTTGGGATTGCCTTGTTTTCAACTGAAGTGCTTTTATGGAATAACTTATCTTTGAATCACTTCAAATGAATTCTCAGAAACTTGGTAAAAAGCTGTTAATGTATCCTAGATTGTGTTTGTTGACTTTAATACCACTCAGTGATATTTGCGGAGAGTGAAAGGATTGGGGTATTTTGTAAATAATTATAATCAATTTGAAATTACATTTGGATTCTCGCAAAAGCCATAAACCAAAAGCTGGTCAGAACTCAGAACAGCTTCAACTCCTGGCTTTTGCAGGAGCCTGAAAGTTGAGTGTGTAGTACCTAAATAAGATTTTGACATCCAAAAGCACTTGACAGAGGAGAAGCCGAAATCTATCAACAGAAGCTGTGCCAAATACAATTTACACACTTAGATCAGATTGGACTATTGGGAAGAGGCTGTCCCTCCTACCTACATGTATGCTTTTTTTTTTTGAAATAAGGATATCTTATGGAAAAGGAGAAGAAGCTTAAAAATAAAAAATGGACATTTATGATGCCTTTTTGTGTGCCAGGAAATTCACATTACAATATTGCCCGCGTGCTAGAAGCATTGTGGTTCAAAGTTTTGTGCCATTTTGGAATATTTTAATGAACAACTGATTTCAACAGAGATTGGAACAAAAAACATTTTGCGAAAACTTTGAGATTATATTAGGAAGCAAGATTTCAGACCTCAATTAGAAATGCTAATTTAGAAGATCTGTCCCGGATTTTTGTTGGTGCACTTACCATCAACTCTAGAAATCCAATAGACAGCTTATAAAAAAATACAACGAGATTGATTGGGAAAGACTCGCACTCATTGCCCCCACCCGTCTAAAAATACACTCCCACTTAGAAAAACGAAAACACTGAATGGTTCGAATAGATCCATTTGTGAACATGGGGGGTGGGGGGCAACGTGTTGATGGAAGTGAATGGAGTGGGTTGGGTTGGGTACAGATTGGAGCCTGTTTGGATCCAAATTTACAGGTACAAATGATCCTATGAATTGGGTATGGTTATAAATAAAAAAAAACCTAATAATTGGGTAACATGTTCAATCTTTTAGGAGTTGACCATAATTTAATCAAACTTAAAGAAAATTCATTGTCAATTGAAGTCAGAGAGAGAGAGTACACAACGGTGCTGGTTCACCAGAAAAGACGCAGAGTTGTCGGAGTAGGAGAACAAATAAAGAGGTGCCCTTAAAAATAAAGTTCTAATTTTTCTTTTTCTTTTGGTGATTTACATATGAATTGGGGTGGTATTAAAGAACGTTGGTGTTGGTATAAAATCTTTCAAATTTTATCCTAAACACATTTTCATGGAGATGCAAAGTGACTGATATACCATTATCTTTATTGTTAAATCACGAAATAGATCTCCTGTTTACAAATTAGTAGGGGGGGTAATGGGTCGGGTCGGGTCATGTTCATGCCATTTTGAGGTAAGGATATTCTAAAAATTTATCGAACCCAAAACCAAGCAATTTAATAATTGTGTCAAAAACTTAAATCCTAACCGGACACACTAATTAAATAGGTAAGCTTACCTTACCCGTGTTATCTGTTCAACAAAATTCTAATATAAATTTAACCCATAGCTCAATTGATTTTACACATTGCAAAACAACTTTGAGGTTGTGGGTTCAAGTAAAACTTACCCTTATAAAAATTCTAATCTTACATGAAAAAATAAATTTCACCACAAAAAATTCCAACATTCTTAAAATTTTCTTCTACATCCCTATGGCATCAAATTATATTTTTGGATGCCACAAGAAAATGCAGTAAAGAAAGTGTTTTTCCTTTCCAAATGAAAAACTTTATCTTAATTATTTGAAAAATATCTTCAAATACCATCTATTATAAGAGTTTAAAAAAAAAAATTGTATCAAGAAAAAATTTTACAAAATTTTATTAGAAAAAGAGTAATTTAGAAAACCCTTAAATAATTTTGATATTTGAGAAACTTCTTATATTTTGTGATTTAAAATGACACATTAATGAAATAATTATTACAAGTATCAAAATGGGTTGACGTTTGGACCAGTCAATACTATTATGATTCAAACCTAGTTAGACCTGATCCAAATCCCACTAATTTCGTTTCATTTTCGAATCATGGTACAAGTCAAATCCCTTAACACATTAAACCTAATTAGGTTAGCAATTCCGACTACACAAGACCTATTTCATTAAAGATTAATGGTGGAGTGATCTCAATAGGAGCCACACAGGGGAGGGGGGTGGGATCTTGATGTGGTGGGGTGCGCATGCCCATAGATGTATTTCTCCGAGATACGAGTAAAATGCATTTATGAACATGCACGCACCACCATGTCAAGGTGTCCCCACTGAGGACACTCCAACACGACTCTTCATTCAAATCAAGCTTAACAAAAAAAAAAAAAAAACCTCATAGTACTCTTTTATCCAGGGTTTGAGACCGGTAACATAGAGTGTAATGGAAGACATTACATCTGAGAAGTTATCCTTAACCTAAATCCTAAGACATAAAATATAAACCCTAAACCTAACCCAAATTATACATACCCTAATACTAACACCCTAAAATTCCCATGAACCCTTAGGATCCCTTTCTCGAGATACATAAATATTTCTCAAGATTGAGAAACATGAAGATCTTGTAAATGATCAAAGAGAATGTAAACCAGCTTAAACTAGATCTTTTTCGTCATCCTCATTTTAATAATAATAAGAGGATGAGAAACGAAATAGATTAAGATGGCTTACATAATCTTCAAACATTTAGGCAAGAAAGATTTCATCCAAACTATCCTTTTTGGGTTTTTTGCTTCGCCATAATCTTCAACTCCTCTCACTCTCTCTTTCTCCGTTCTTCCCTCCTTTTTTTATTTGGGTACAACACTCACTAAAAGAAAAAAAGGAAAAAAAAAAAAAAAAAACAGCCCCTTTTTAGATGAGAGCTTCTATTGGCACCCCCAATTAAAAATAAGTGAACATTTGAGAGTAAGTAAAAGTTAGGGGTGCCTATATAATTTTTTTACAAAAATTATAACACCTGATGATTGGGTAACATGTTCAATGTTTTAGGAGTTGACCATAATTTAATCAAACTTAAGAAAAATTCATTGTCAATTGAAATAGATGTCACCAAAAATCTAGAATGATCAACATTGTCTGTGAGGTTCACCAGAGAAGATGCGACAGTGTGTTGGTTTGCCAGAGAAGATGCAGAGCTATCGAAGAAGAAGGAACCAAGAGCTACCCTTAAAAACGAAGTTCTAATTTTTTATTCTAAAATTTGACCTCTTAGAGTTTGGTGGCGTGTCAATAAAATTTTCCTTTTGAAAAATTGCGAGTTGATCTGTTTGTGGGAGAAATTAGAGTTTATATTGCCATACCAACTTTTGCTAATGCCACCTCAAGATTGTACAAATTCTTTGGTGATTTACATACAAATTGGGGTGGCATTAGCAAAAGTTAGCAGGGCCATAGAATCTCGAAAATTTCATCTTAACCATATTCCCATGGAGAATGCAAAATGAGTGATATACTGTGATCTTTACTGTTAAATCTGGTAGTGAGTCCCACCAAATAGATCTCCTTGGCTAAAATGAGTAGGGGTGGCAATGGGTCGGATCGTTTTCGTGTCATTTTGAGGTTAGGATATTCTAAAAATTTATTGAATCCAAATCCGATCCATTTAATAATTATGTCAAAAACTTAAACCCAAACCGGACACATTTATTAAATAGTTAGCCTAACCCGTGTAATCTGTTCAACAAAATTTTAATCTTGAGTGAAAAAAAATGAATTTCATTTCCTCCACAAAAAATTCCAATGTTCTTAAAATTTTGTGCTCTCCATCCCTGTGGCATCAAATTATGCCACAAGAAAATGTAGTAATGAAAGTGTTTTTCCTTCCCAAACTAAAACTTTGTCCCCACTAATGGTTTTTCATATATGTTGCACATTTCTTATGATTTGGTCACTAACACTAATATGAAGTATTGGAGACACACTATGTGAAAACTGGAAAATTCGATATAAAAATTTGACAAGCCAAGGCCCACGAATTTTAGAAACTGAATTTTGATGGTCTAGGACCATCGAAATTCTTGATGTTCCCAGATTTGACGGCTTAGAACTGTCGAATTTCTCTCATCCGTCATTAATTTGACAGTTTCAGCCCGTCGAAAAAAAAATTTGACAATGAAAATTTTGACGGCCCAAGGCCGTCAAATTTGGGCTTTTATCACATTGTGACATGAACCACCAAAAAACCAACATATCAAGACAATCAGACAATTGATATGGTTTAGTTTATGTCCAAAAATGTGTGTATGACATAATGTATGGCACTGCAAATTCATAAAAATTGATATGGATTATCCTTTTTAAGGGTTTTCCTGTCACCTGTTTTACTTACTATTAGAACAAACGATAAATAAGCATGAACGTTTCTAGTTTGGATCTTGTAGCTTTGCTAAAGGTTGAGGACAATGGCAAAGTGGCGGGGGTTCTTTTTTTCCCATTATCTTACAATTATGTCCATTGAAAACAAAGTCCTCAAACTGTTCTCTCTTAAGATCTCTCAAGATTTTGACTCCCAAAAGCGCTTGATAGACACAAAGCTAATGTCTATCCGTACAAGCTGTGCCAAACATAATTTAAACACTTTGATCGGATTGGACCATGGGAGGAGGCTATCCCTCCTACTTACCCACACCCACATACCCACCCACAACCCACACACAGCACACAACCCCTCCCACACACACACACACAGACACCCATATCCACAAACAAAAAGAAATCTGAACAGAGTCAGGTTGGTCAGGGAGGAAGGAATATGCCCCTACTCTATCCCTGTTGTGGTGGATCTATAAATTCCAGTCAACTATAAATTAAGTATCCTACAACATTTTTAATCTACACTAGTTATAAGAAAATTAATTTGAGAAGAAGAAATAAGTAACAAGAGTTGCATATGAACGTTCGAGATTTCGAACTTCAATCTGGCTTTTGGGATGGAGATCTCGAATTCACAGTAGATTTCATCCAACTAAACCCGAATGGAAGCTTTGGCATATCCGAACAAGGAGAGAGATCGAAAGATTCAAGTCTCTTGTGTTGTTAAAGAGAGATCGAGAGAGGTTTTCCAGAGTCTACAACTTATAAAAAAGAGAGATTTCAAAATTCTCGAAATTATGTCACATGTAGCAGCTGAGGTTACAATCCGCCTTTGTCATCCATTGCTCTACAACAAAATTGTTGTAGTGGAAAAGAAGAAAGACAATAAAGTTAGAGGGGTAATATTAGAAAAATGTAGAAAAAAAAAAAGGAATAAAGTTAATGGTATTTTTGGAAAAAAGAAAAAAGAGAAAAATTAAAAATACGTTGTTTAGGGTATAAATCTTGAGACAAAGGGAGTGGGACCCACCACCATAGTGTTTTATTATGTAGATTTCTACACATATCTATG